>NW_027151053.1:0-600000 GCF_018691715.1 Phytophthora cinnamomi | reverse complement strand
CTCGAGCACGATGAGGTCGGCGATTCTTCCCGCCGTCTAGAGGAGACCATGACAACACAATGAAAATGCTTGGGCGACCTTCTGCTGACGTACTTGAAGCTAGGTCGTAACGGACAACGAACCTGATTGGTCGGTTCAAATACGGTACGCTTCTATCATTGGTGGAAAATAACCGAAAGTCTCAGATGGCATCACTATCAGTTTTTCGCCGCCAAACTCTGACCATGAGCTCCACCGCCACCACCAAGGATGCAACCACTCCATCGACCCCACGCCCGGTAATTTACCTCACGGGGGACTCGCTGACCCAGCGAGGAACAGACCCGGACAATGCCGGTTGGGTCGCGTTGATGCAGCACCGCTACAACCGCTCGGCCGATATAGTTCCCCGCGGGCTGTCGGGATACAACACCAAGTGCGTCTCACTGCACTCCCCCGTACCTTGCTACATGCACCATTGGTGGCAATTAACACTGTGCCTTTGTGTCGGAACTGGTGTGACTCTAGGTGGTTCATCGAGTCCGCCCTGCCCGTCATCGAGCGCGAACTTTCCGGTGAAGTGCGTTCACCGGTGCTGATCACGTTGTGGCTCGGCGTGATTGGGTAATCGGAGGACGGGCTCAGATAGTTTTGACTCGGGTCAACGCGATGGCAGGCGGAGCTGGAGCTGGGGTTGGCAACGCCAGACTACTGCGGTTGCAGCAACTGCAACATGTAAGGAGGAGTCGAGGAGTTGTTGAGAGCTGTATACCGGTATTGAAGCGGTGGTTGGGGGTTGGTCGTTGGTTGCAACGCAGGCGATTGCGAACATCAGCGACGGGTTCTTCCAGCTGCGCACTGTGCTGTGCGTTCGGAGTACTGTGCAATACAGTGGTGCAGTATCATTTTACGGACTGGGGGTGTTGCTGCAGTATTCTAGGCCTGGGCAATGCTGCCGATGCTATTGAGATCCTCGCTATTGGGTATATTCTGGCGGTGTACGAAGACAAGGAGGGCATCGTGCTCACTCGAGCCCAGCAGAGTAAGATATGCATGCACTGCTCGGCTGTAGCAATTGAGACTAACCCTGAGTTTGCGGCTTTTACAGGTTTGCTGGCGGCTGCTATCTTCGCGGGGATGTTCACTGGAGGACTGCTGTTCGGCGCACTGAGTGACTACATCGGTCGTCGGAAGAGCTTGCTGTACTCGCTGCTGCTGAACGGCGTCTTTGGACTCTTGTCGGCATTGTCGCCGAATGTCTACGCACTGATTGTCTTTCGGACTTGTTCTGGCGTCGGCATTGGAGGCACCGTGCCAGCAATGTTCACTCTGTGCTCGGAGCACGTACCTGCGCACCGTCGAGGTTACTACGTCACAATAGTCGCTGCCTACTGGATGGTGGTGAGTCGCGCTTTTGGGACAACGTCGTAGTCTCAATACATCTCTAATGCTTTGTTGCGCTGGTGTTGAGTACAGGGGGCTGTGTGTACAGCGGGGTTAGCATGGTTCATGCTGGGTCGCCCAGAAGCCGTGTACTCGTGGCGTGAATTTGCTGCAATCGTGTCGCTGCCGAGTTTTGCGTGCTGGATTCTCATGTACCGATACGTGCCTGAAAGCGCTCAATTCTTCGTTCGACACCGGTTGCTAACTGCTGCAGAAATGGTAGTTGATACCATTAGGGCTACCAACGGAAACGCCGATGGCCATCTTACGGAGTCTACGTCTCTACTAGCACACCATAACGTTTCGGCTACCAGTAGTCAACCTGAGGCGGATCCTGAAATTGTAGAGGCATCGAGCACAGGGATCCAGATCGAGCAAAGCACGTTGAGCACTTTTGGCCTGCTGTTCGATCGAGTGCTGCGCGGAACGACGATTTCATTGCTGCTATCGTGGTTTTGTTTGAGCTTCGGATCGTATGGCCTCGCAACTTGGATTACGATGCTCTTCAAGCGTATCGGTCTCGAGAATCCGTTTGCGAACGCATTTATCTATGCCGCTGCGAATCTCCCGGGAAACGTGATGACCGCTTTGCTCATGGACCGCCTCGGTGGGCGTCGGATTCTTGCTATTTCCATGTTGCTTTCCGCTGGTTGTGCGACTGGATTCGCTTATGCGAACTCATCTGCTTCGGGTGCGGCAGCTATTGTGCAGCTAGCAAGTGGGTTTAACGCCTTTAGCACGGCCGGCTGGAATGCGATTGATCTCATGTCTGCTGAGTCGTTCCCGACGGACGTGCGCACGACTGGTATGGGTATGCTGTCGGCCGCTGGGAGAGCAGGCTCCGTCACTGCGCAGTTTGTCAATGGTTACCTCATCGGGCCACCTGTTCATGTGACGTTATTACTGGTCATTACGGCCACTATGATGCTTCTCGGCAGTGTGAGCTCGGTGTTTGTCGGCGACTTTAGCAACAAAACGCTTCCGGAATCGGTGGAAGCGATGCGAATCAAAGAGCGCGAAAAGAAAAACAACGTTTAATTGTTCATATACAAAATGAGATGGCGATTAAAGTTTGATGCTGAGATTACATGTATTGCGCGTGCACACGCCGATAGCAGTCCGCTCGGGTGCATATAAAATTCCTGGTTAGCGACAACGAGCGAAGTGTATTGTGCTTAATAAGACTGACGCCCATCGATGCGCCGTGTCCCACAATTGATCCGCAAGAAGTTTGCACGTGAAAGCAATACTACATGCACTTATTTTATCTCATTCCTTTTTCAGCGCAAACGGAACAATCTAGAATCCAGGTTTTACCAAAACATTTCTATCATGCGCCTCATCCAGCTCTTTCTGCTCTACGGTGTGGTAACAACACTTCCGAGCTCGAGAACTTCTCGAGGAAACGACGGGAATTTCACAAGCTGCGGCCTCTTTCCCAGAAATCGCCTTAGGGTCGAACTCCATCATGCTCGTCCCAGTCCGCTTCAACTTGAAGCTTTTTGCCCCTCTTGACCGCCAGTTTGGCGACTAACTGACAGCTCGATCTCGGATCCCACAACGCAACTTGCCTGAACGAGAACAAGCGCATCGCCAAGACCATGAAGCTCGCAACGCTCGCTGTCGTCGCTGCAGTTGCTGTCGCGACCGTGGCTGCTGCCGATCAACCCGCCCTGCGCACGGCGGACAAGCCGGTCGAAGCGGTTCCTGCTGCTGGTGCCAAGACTCTGGGAGACAAGAAGGAGCAGTGTGGAGGCTGGGGATGGGGAGGAGGCTGTGGCGGAGGCTGGGGAGGTGGCTGTGGCAACGGAATTGGCTGTGGTGGCTGGGGAGGCTGGGGTGGCTGGGGTGGCTGGGGTCGTCCTTGGGGTGGCTGGGGCTGGTAAACGCAGACCAAGAGCGACCAGTGAAGCGTGCATTCGCTTTTCATGACCTGAAATGCTTCGACCTCGAGCAGCAGCTCCAGCTTATTCGGGCGATCATCTATTGAGTTCTAACGATTCAACACGGAACAGTTTGTTGATGACATTGCACGTAGTACTGAAAACATGTTTTTGGACAGGTGATACATGTAGGCTTCTGACTCTCAAAACTATTAAGGCAGAGAGCTGTCACGATCCCCAACCAACTTCGCGCAAGCTTCCAGAAGGCATACTTAAGCATCCCGAGTTCGTTTTGCGGGTACGATACCCACCCTTTACTTCCTCGGCCAACTGCAGAGCATCCCGAGTTCGTTTTGCGGGTACGATACCCACCCTTTACTTCCTCGGCCAACTGCAGAGTTTGCATATTGTTATATGGGTTGGTTTCCATGCGCATTCTTTCCCGCTTCAGATATTTGTTGACAATCTTCTTCTTGCCGAGCTTCTTTCGGAAAGCGTTGATTTGCTTGATGATAGGAGACGACCATGATACTTGGGGGACTTGAAAAAAAAAAACATGAGCAAGCTAAACAGAACTATATGCGTATTTTGTTCACAGTGCGAAGTTCGAGAGATCGAGCTCCCAATGAACTAGCGCGGGGCTACTCGGAATACGGGGTGAATCTGGGGATACCGCTGGCGCAGGGACTTTATCTACCTGGATTTCAGTGGCTAACGTATCGGGTAGCATCTGCGTTGACACTCGGACTAGCTGGTGCGGTTCACCACATCTCGTCTGAGGTTCATTGATTGGACCGTCGTGATTGCTCCCTGTGCTGACCGACGTCGCATTTCTTCCGATTCTTTTACTTTTGCGACTGCTGCTCTCTCTACTTCGACTGCTTTTGCTGCTCTTGTCGCTAGCTCTGCTACTGCTACTAGAGCTGTTGCTGGCGCTGGAACTGCTGGCACTACTTCGTTTGCTTGTAAATGATGACTGCAATTGCGAAGACCTTTGGCTAGTGATTGAAAGGGGTGAAGACGAGCTCCATGAGGATTCAGATTCAGGTAGTGATCGAGAAGTCATTCGATTTCTTTCGTTTCCCCGATGACTGGCAGCGAGGTCAGCAAGTGTAGGACCAATTGTAATCGGTAGCTCGTTTGGGGTTTCCATATACCGCTGATGAGTACTTTGCGGTGGTGAGTGTGCAGGAGTTTGAAAATCAGCGACTCCGAAAGATGCCTCGAGTCTTGGGTATTGAAAGTATTCCTCGGTTTCTGTCGCCTGATCTCGCACTAGTGTCGTGAGTTGTTTGTGCTGATTCGCAGCAACAGAGTGGTGGCTCTGCGCAGACTCTCGTAATTGTTTATCTTCGAACGCTTCCTCTTCTGGCGTAGGTACAGCTTTCCTGGCGTAGAAATGTTGTTGCTTCCTCTCCAGCATATCCTGGAAAAACTCCAAGGTTGTCTCCCCTCTTGGAGATGACGCCGTCGATGATTCGCTGCCTTGGTGACAAGATCGAGATCGACGATAGCGTTCACTTGAACTCTGATGAAGCTGTTTACTCATGTTTCGATCGGGTTCCTGTACTGGGATGTTTACTTTCACTGGACGATGGTACTCGATGGCAGCGTTCAGAGCTACGGTCAGTTCTTCGAGCGTCATCCCGCCTGCCTTCCGTTTGCTACTTGAGCTGCGCGACGACGTCTCCGACCCCCACTCCGAGCTCGAGCCAAACCCATCCTCATCTTCACTTTCGTCCTCGCTGCTTCCGTCAAAGTAGAGCCCCTCGAGATCTTCCAGTACACGTTTCGCTACCTCCCGGTCGTCCTCGACTGAAAATCGCTCGGCACCTCGCCTCTCATCAATCTCTCCGCCGTGGCACGCATCATAACGCCCCCAGGATACGCTATAGCTCGAGCACGATGAGGTCGGCGATTCTTCCTGCCGTCTAGAGGAGACCATGACAACACAATGAAAATGCTCGGGTGACCTTCTGCTGACGTACTTGAAGCTAGGTCGTAACGGACAACGAACCTGATTGGTCGGTTCAAATACGGTACGCTTCTATCATTGGTGGAAAATAACCGAAAGTCTCAGATGGCATCACTGTCAGTTTTTCGCCGCCAAACTCTGACCATGAGCTCCACCGCCACCACCAAGGATGCAACCACTCCATCGACCCCACGCCCGGTAATTTACCTCACGGGGGACTCGCTGACCCAGCGAGGAACAGACCCGGACAATGCCGGTTGGGTCGCGTTGATGCAGCACCGCTACAACCGCTCGGCCGATATAGTTCCCCGCGGGCTGTCGGGATACAACACCAAGTGCGTCTCACTGCACTCCCCCGTACCTTGCTACATGCACCATTGGTGGCAATTAACACTGTGCCTTTGTGTCGGAACTGGTGTGACTCTAGGTGGTTCATCGAGTCCGCCCTGCCCGTCATCGAGCGCGAACTTTCCGGTGAAGTGCGTTCGCCGGTGCTGATCACGTTGTGGCTCGGCGCCAACGATGCCGCCCTCCCCGACGGCACCGCGGCAGGTCAACACGTACCAGTTGCAAACTACACGAAGAATCTGGTCAAGATCGTGCAGACGTTCCAGGCTAGTGCGCCTAACGCCCAGATCCTGTTGATCACCCCGCCGCACGTCGACGATTCTGTCCGCAAGTCGCGCTCGCCTGCTGGGTGCGCTGAGCGTACCAACCTCGCGGCGGGAGAATACGCGCGGGCCTGTGTGGAGGCTGCTGGTGAGCTGAAGGTGAACGTGGTGGATCTGTACTCGTTCTTCAACGGCATGTCGGAGAGCGAGCGCGCTGCCTGCTTGGACGATGGGCTCCACTTCACCGCGAAGGGTAACCGCTTGGTTGACCAGCAAGTGCACAAGAAGATCAGCGAAGCGTTCCCCGAAGTGGTGAAGCAACTCGAGGCCTGGCAGCTCCCGGACTTCCACATTTGGATTGATGTGTAGATGTGGTCTCCGACGAGTTTTGGTGCTTGGATCGATGAACTATTAGTAGCTAGAGCTCGCAAGTCTGTCTGCTATTGTGCTGCCATCGAATACAGTTCAGCCTGCTCCTGATGCTTTGCCCATGGAGATCGCACCGGTTCTTACCGGTTGTCTACCCATTTGCATCTTCCGTGGCGATGGTATCCGTGCCACGCGTGACGCTCCGCGGCATCGTGCCAATTGCCATCGCCTTTGCTGCAGTCTGCTTCGCTTCGTACTTCGGGGCATGGGAGCAAGCGCTCCAGGTAATTCGCAGCAACTCGACCCAGACTCGCTCGTCATTATTGCTCCTGGGCGACTCGCTCACGGAGCAGGGCGTCGACCCCGACAGGTCTGGATGGGTGGCACTGCTGCAGAATCGCTACCAGCGATCGGCGGATGTCCTGCCCCGTGGACTTTCAGGCTACAACACAAAGTGAGTACTGTAGACTAGTTTGCGAAGATCCAGCCCAATAACTTACGCACTCTTGGCGAGGTGGTTCATTCAATTCGCTCTGCCGGTCATCAAGCGCGAATTGTCCGGCGGTGGTATTTCTCCATCCCTGATCACGCTGTGGCTTGGAGCGAACGACGCTGCGCTCACAGACGGACCTTCGTCACGGCAACACGTTCCAGTGGATACTTACGCCTCGAACCTCGAGGAAATTATCCTCTCCTTGCGCGAAAGCGCTCCGGACGCCGATCTGCTCGTAATCACTCCTCCCCGCGTCGACGATGCTGCTCGACTGCAACGCTCCAAGACCGGGCGCCTCGATCGATCGAACGCCGAGGCGGGCGAGTACGCCAAGTCGTGCGTTGCCACAGCTGAGAGACTTGGTGTTGCAGTGCTGGACTTGCACGCTCTCTTCAACTCGATGCCTGCGCGCGAACAAGCGATGGCCCTGGAGGACGGGCTGCACTTGTCGGCTTGGGGGAATAGACTCGTGGATCGGCTGCTGCGGGCGAAGGTTGCAGACGCGTTTCCTGCATTGGTATCGCGCCTGCAGGTGTCGACCATCCCCAACTGGGACCGGCTCATGTGATCCACGCGATCGAAAGTAGCTACGGTATCCGATGGATGCGGTAAAGTGGATTCTTGAACCGATGCAGCAAAGTCAACGTTGGACAGCTAATCACCACACACGTAAGTATGGCTACAGCCGCTGGAGTCCAGCGTCTCGCAACCCAGGTTGTTTATGTGTAAGTAAGTATACATGTATTACGATGTGGCTTGGCGTCAGCGCTTCAACAGTTATCAAGAACTCGGCTGGCAGCTTTGCTGCTTTGCCAGCGGTGCAATCCTAAAGTGTACGGTGGGCGGCCTATCCGCGAAATAGACCGGCTCAAATGGAGTGCGATTTCCATCTCTGCAAACTTTGCCGTGCAAATGTGTCCTGCACAGCCTCGGTGCCAACCGTTCCTGCCCGCAGTCAAGACTTGACTCAAGCTGCCACGTTGGTCTGCAACGCTGCCCCGTTTCGCTAATAGAGCTCGGGTGCAATTCCTGCTGCATCACGAAGTGTCACACCCGGCTGATACCAATGGTGACCATACCATCGATCAGCGGGATCGCTCGCTGGCAGCGAGCAGTGCTCTCAGAGCGCTCCGTGCAAGCAGTCGCTGTTTGAACAATGATGTTCGCAACGCACCATGCCTAGATACCAAGGACAATTGATTAACCATGCAGAGGCTGCTCGCTCAACTTGCAAAGAGTTTGGTGTCTCCTTCTCTTCTTGTGCAGCGTGGCCTGCCCCACAGGTACACATGTGCATGTACTGTGTACACATGTATATGGTACATGTACAGGACAGATCCCAAGAGAAGCGGGAGGGGGCATCATCAAACGTCAGTGATGGCCGCCGAACGGTCCGATGTCGCGCCTCGCAGGTCACTGCCGAACTTGCGCTCCGCCGGGCCGACAGCCAGCATGATCGCCAGCCCCGTGAAGCCCACGAAGCCGTCTCCTGTGTCCTTCAGCCTCCCGGTCTCCGTTACGAGCCCGTCGGTCAATACCAAGCGCAGCGTGCTCGCCTGCTTCCTCCTGGCCACATACATCGCGTGGTCGCTGGGCGCCTGGGAGGCGATTCTCATCAACAGCGGCCTGCGCCCCAAGCTCCGCCCCGTGCTGCTGCTGGCCGGAGACTCGCTCACTGAAAGGGGCACGAACCCCAAGATCAACGGCTGGGTCACTCTACTGCAGAACGAGTACACCCGCTCGGCCAACGTGGTGCCCCGCGGACTCTCGGGATACAACACCCGATGGTACCTCAAGTATGCCATGCCGGTTCTCCGTGGGGAGATCATGAGCGGCACGTACTCGCCGGCGTTGATCACCTTGTGGCTCGGTGCCAACGACGCCGCGTTACCAACCGGAAGCAACTCGGAGCAACATGTCCCCATTGAGATGTACCGCGACAATTTGATCCGAATTGTCCGTGAATTCCAGGCCATGGCCCCCGATGCCAGGATTGTACTTATCACGCCGCCCCATGTGGATGACAGGGCACGGCAGCGACGTGCTATGAAACGTAAAGGCGACAAGCAGGGTCTGGTGGACCGCACCAACGAAGCGGCCGGCGACTACGCGAAGGTTTGCGTCGCGACCGCGCACAACCTTGGACTCCCCGTGGTGGACCTGTACACGTACTTCAACGACATGCCCAAGTGGAGGCGCAACAACCTGCTCGAGGACGGGCTGCACCTGAACACGAGAGGCAACAAGCTCATGTTCGACCAGCTTCTGGACAAAATCAAGGATAAGTACCCCGATGTCGTGCGCAAACTCGAGCGGTGGCAGCTCCCCAGGTTCGGCAAACTGGTCGAGAGCGACCCGTGGGTGCCGGACGAGGCCAGCAGCACCACACGGAGTCTTCGAAACGATTGAACGCACAGTTAGCTAAGTTATACAATAGATGTCGTTGTAAGCACCAGGGTTTCGGGCGATTTCATTGCAATATGTGCTGCTGGAGACTCATTGTTACGAAGGTGAGCGCAACTTGTGCCTTAGAGTGCCAGTTCTCTTACGATTGCAGCGAGGGTAAACTAAGGCGAATCACCACTTCATGTGCTTGTGGTCTGATGATCCGGAACCTCCGCCGCCAGGCTGGAAGTAATCCTAGCAGCCGGGACTGCATCCCAACGATGGTGAACCAGTGCCATTTGCCATCAGTGCTCAGTGAGCACTGCTCACTGTCGAAATCCCTGTCGTTGGACTTCCTCAGAGGTGAGCTTTGCAGCCGGCTCTTCGACATTGATCACCATGGCCGCTTCTCCCGAAAAGCCCAAGCTGCCATCTCCATTGTCAGTCCCGCCGATGCCACCTCGCAGCTCGGCTGCCAAAAGTAGGCGCAGTCTACTCGCCTTCTTTGCCCTCGCCGCATACATTGCGTGGTCGTTCGGCGCGTGGGAGGCCGTGTTTCAAAGGACCAGCATCCGTCCTCGACTTCGCCCCGTGATACTGCTCGTCGGAGACTCCTTGACCGAGAAGGGGACAATTCCCAAGACGAACGGCTGGGTAACTCTGCTGCAGGACGACTATAGGCGCTCGGTCAATGTTGTGCCGCGTGGACTCTCGGGCTACAACACCAGGTAGGTCACGTGAGACTTGGCGGCGAGGTGGATTTGTCTTAACCTTTCATGGTTGGCTTTCGTAGATGGTATCTGAAGTATGGAGTACCGGTCATCCAGGGAGAAATATCTAGCGGGGCATACATGCCAACTTTGACCACAATTTGGCTGGGGGCCAACGATGCCGCTCTGCCGAACGGAGCTGCAGTGGCGCAGCATGTTCCCGTCGAAGACTACAAGGATAACCTGGTCAAGCTCGTTCATGCTTTCAAAGCGATGGCGCCCGACACGAAAATTCTACTCATCACTCCGCCGTTCGTCGATGACGACGTTCAGCAGAAGAGCGCGGAGAAGTACAAAGGCGCCACGAAAGGTATGGTTGCTCATTCCAACGAGATGGCGGGGATCTATGCTCGAGCTTGTGTGGACACAGCCAACTTGTTGGGGCTTCCCGTGCTAGACTTGCACACATACTTCAACAACATGACCGATGAGACTCGCAAACATATACTCGAAGACGGGCTGCATCTTAACCGCAAGGGCAACAACTACATGTATGAGCAGCTCCGCCTGAAAATCGACTCGGTATTCCCGAACATCTCGCACAAACTCGAACGGTGGCAAATTCCGCGCTATGAAACGTGGGTCGACTCGGATCCGTGGGTCCCGGTAAAAGCAACCACCACAACAGCGAACTAATGAACTTGTCAAATAACTTGCCGTAGCTTAGAACATGATTACATATGATGGAGTAGCGCTTTTTTGGCAGAGAATCTCTACAGTCGATGCTTACAGCGGTGACTCACTTCAACAAGCCGCAAAAGTGAAAATGTTGCACGCCAGACCCACCTTGACAGCTAGCATTCGAAGCATGAGCAAAGGAGTTTAGATATTAGCTCATGCTACCTTAACCGCCAAGCGTTCTTGAAGAATGTTTCTGCATTGGCATGGCTGAAGTGACATGTGAACAGGCTTTCGTGTGTTCGATTGTCCGGAACTCTTCTCCAGCGATGGTGACGGACGCGCAGCGCCAGCGACGTCGCACTCGGAAATCTCACCATTGAGCCTCACTCCACACGGCGCTGCTGGTGGAGCGGTCGCCATGGCGTACTCTCCTGAAATACTGACACTGTCGTCGCCGTCAGAGTCGTCAAGCTCTGCAAATTCCCCACCCTCGTCGTCGGAGTCTTCAGAGCTGTCTCCACTGCCACCGTCAACGTCAATGTCGCGTCCTCCGCCAATGCGTGCAGCCGCTAGGTTCTCCAACGCCAAGCTGACATTATTCGCGTTTTTCGCACTCGGTGCTTTCGTCGCATGGTCATTGGGGGCATGGGAGAGCGTCATGGTCAGGTTCGCCGTTCGTCCTCGCTTGCGGCCCCAGCTGCTGTTTGTCGGGGATTCGCTGACCGAACGAGGATCCATCCCGTCGTCAATGGGGTGGCTCACGTTGCTGGAGAGCGACCACAGACGTTCAGTCGACATTGTGTCTCGTGGACTCTCAGGATACAACACCAAATGGTATCTCAAGTACGCGATGCCCGTTATCCAAGACGAGATCAGGAGTGGAAACTACATGCCATCGCTAGTCACGATCTGGCTTGGTGCCAACGATGCCGCACTACCCGATGGAAGTATGTCGGAGCAACACGTCCCCATGGCAGCGTACCAGAACAATCTAGCCCAGCTCGTGCGGATTTTCAAGGCGGTTGCGCCCGACGCCAGCATTCTACTTGTAACACCGCCACACGTCGACGATGAGGTGCAGAAGACCAATGCCATGAATGAGGAAGGCCGCAAGAAAGGCTTGGTCTCTCGCTCCAACAAAGTGACGGGGGAGTACGCCCGCGCCTGCGTCGAGATAGCAAGTGAGCTCGGCGTCCCAGTGCTCGACTTGTACTCGCATTTCAACGACATGTCCGAGTCGGAGCGCAACGATCTGCTCGTGGACGGACTGCACTTCGACGAGACGGGGAACGACGAGGTGTACCGGCAGCTCCGCGACAAAATCAACTCCGACTTCCCCGAGCTCAGTCGTAAGCTTGACCGGTGGCAGTTCCCACGCTTCGAGGACTGGGTCGAGACCGATCCGTGGACACCGGAAGAAAGCACTACGGTGGACTTCACCAGCGTGCGGATGCGCGGGCGATGACTCGTCGGTTGAAGTCACGTAGCCTGGCTGTCCTAGACAGTCCAGACTTTATCTGCGGATCAGGAGATTCCCCCTTCATGCTGCCGCTCCGCCGTCTCCGATCGCCTCTTGGGGGCCGCTACGTGTCCAGCGTGACATCGATCGGGTCACGGAGGTCCTCGACAACACCGCATCGTCCGAAGATTCTGCTGCTCGGAGACTCGTTGACTCAAGAGGGCACGGATCCAGATCTCGGCGGCTGGGTCTGTCAACTGCAGCACCGCTACACTCGCTCCGCCGACGTGGTGGTGCGGGGTTTGTACGGATACAGCACGGACATCTTCGTCCGCCACGCTCTACCGGGTCTCAAGAGAGACTTGGCCTCCTGGCCCGAACCCCCAGCGTTCGTAGGGATCTGGCTCGGTGGCAATGATTCGGCGCTACCTACGGGCTTCGAGGCCGCGTTGCATGTGCCGATTGCAAGGTATCGCGTCAACCTTCGCGAAATCGTGCAAGGAATTCGAGATGAAGCTCCAGAGGCGGCCATCTTGATGATCACTCCACCGGCAGTGGATGACTCCGCTCGAATGGAGGTGTGGTCCGATGGGGAGCTGGACTTCTCCAATGATGGAGTGGCGGAGTACGCGCGTGCGTGCATTGAAGAAGCGAACGCTTTGGGGGTGCCTGCGTTGGATTTCCACACCATCATGAACGACCTGAGTGACCAGGAGCGCCATGCGTGTCAGTATGACGGACTGCACTTCAACGTCAAGGGCCACGCACTGGTCGCTGAAAAACTTCTCACTACGATTGAGAAGGAATTCCCAACTGTGGCGAAGCGCTTGGATGCTTGGGAACACCCGGACTACTTCGAGCTGATCGCCAAGAACGTAGACAAGAAGAAGAAACAGTAATGCTCGGTCTTATCGTGGATACAAAAATGCTCACGCCTCTCGTGTTAGTGTTTAAATTATTCAGTCTTGGGTTTCGAAGTGCCCAGCTTGTCATCTGACCGCTTCATGTACTTGAGTATCAGGAACCAATCCATGGCAAACAGCACGAGCACAATGACGACAGCGGGGGCTGAGCGCACCGACAGGAGCGCAACGTTCAGCACGGCTGCGAGGCCAAGCTTCCACTCGAGTGGGAGATTCTGCAAATCTGGGAGGCTTCCGATGGCCTCAGTCTCACTTTCCACAAGCGACTGAGTGTTCACGATAGGCTGCACCACTTCAAAATCGTCGCCCTCGTGAAGCTCGTCATCAGAGTCCGATTCCGATTCGTCGTCGTCGTCCGAGTCTTCCTTGTTATCCGACTCATCGTCGTCATCGTCAGACTCTTCAATGGGGCTGAGTGGTCGATCGTGGTCCAGCGATGATTCCATAGTCGCCTCAGCATTGCAATCGGTATCCGGCGCCGCGCCATACCTGGTCGGTGTGTCGTCATCAGACTCGCTGGCATGAGAATCCTTTCGCACTGCCGCCGATTTCGCAGCCTTCAGCATCGCCTTCTTGCTCTTCCGGCCACGACGCGAAAGTTGTGCTGTCAGGATAGCAGTCGAAATGGCGTTCTCCCACTCGTTGTACTCGCTTTGAGAAGGCGCGCAAATCTTCCAGCAATGCTTTTTGGTGCGGATCAAAAACATGTACGGGGTGGGAGCTGCGTCCAAACTCAAACTGCTGGTGATGGCCAACGACGCGTGCTTGTTGGTCAAGTTGAGCTTGGCAAGTGACAGCCCCCGACGAGCAGCAGCTTCGGAATCGTAGTACCGCAGGACACATTTGCGCGGATCCAAAACAAACCATTTTCGGTACCAATTGCGTCCCCGGAACTTCACGCTGCGCTGAATGATCAGCGAGCCCGCTTTAACGGGGGGCATGGCGTGCTCGGTCGTCTGCATTCCATTAGGGATGTTGGCAGTAGGCACGGACGTCCTTCGTGGCAACAAATGACGAGTTTTCCCTGGAGTTGAACCATCTTCATTGCCATTTTTGCCATGCACGAACGGCTTCGATAGCAACGAGATCGACGAGTTCACAATATGTCGGGGATGCATTGAGTTACTCCGAGTGTGCTCAATAAAACCCAACCGGCGATTGTCCAGCTCTGACGCATCCGACATAGCTCCACTACCGGTAGACGCAGCATCACTGCCATCAACCGAGGCAAATTTATCGTGCGCTCCTGGGAGTTGCCCATTATGCTGCGGTGTTCCATTGTGCGACTCCACCTCTGCCCAGTAAATGAGCACTTTTGCTTTACTCCATGTATACGTGTTATCCCACGTAAGTGTACACGTTCCGGGGGCGGTGCACCGATAAAACCCCTTAACCGGTTTCACATCTGCTCCCTCGCGCGAATACGCACGGATCATTTCCCCCTCGAACGTGGCACTGAACCCGATGTTGTGCTTTTTAGTGGTAAATTGCCAGGACGCAACATCTCCAGCAGCGCTGAGCGGCAACGTCACGGAAAAGGACTGGCCGGCCCTCACTGTGACAATTGTGCCGGGGAGTCCTTCCAACATCCTCGACGGCACCAATAGCCCGTCCTCGTCGTCGCTGCTCTCTTCAACTGCACTGGACGCCTCCAGAAAGTCGCGGAGGACATTGGACGCCTTCACTTCGGGGATTTGCATCAACTGGGCCAAGTACGCCGTCAACTGGCCGCGTTTCTCCTCGATGTACTCATTGTCGTATCGCTTGCTGCGCATTGTGGGCAAATCTTTGGGCAAGTTGGACTTGGGATACGTCTTCAACAGCTAAAATGGGTACACACCACACCGAAGTTGCTTTCGGTTAGCACCAGCCAAAATGCAACAGGCAACACTGTTCCCCCACCCCCCATTTAACACCACTTAAAGTTGCCGAGTACGCACTCTAGAATGCAGGGTGCTGAACTGCTTGTAGCTCCGCTGCACTACGTGCCGCCGCTCCGCCGCCTCCTCGTCGTGCTCGCCCTCGAAGTACGCTGCCACCGAAAAGAGCGCGTAGTAGCCGCCGCCGTCGGGCAGGTAGCGCAGCGGGTCCAGCGCCTTCTTCTTGGGCGAGAGGCGCTTCTGGATCTTGTGCGCCTCGATGCGGCACGCCACCAGCTGCTTCTTGCCGCCCTTGGGCGGCGTCCTGTCCCCCGTGTCGACGGCCATCGCAGCGGCGCCTTCCGCGGGCTGCGAGAACGCGTCCATACGTGGAGATAGCAATGCACCGGCCTCTTTCTTACGACACCGCAACTGCCTTTTGTAGGTTGTGTATAGATTGTGTGAACATGAAGTCCAACTTGGGGTGGCGGGCCGATCTTTTTCCCGCCAAAAGGCGCAATGCGATTCGAACCAATCTGACTTGACTGACGTATGTCAAGCGCGAAAAAGAGATCCGGTTGCACCCTTTGCCGCCGACCACTTGGCGTTTGTATGCGGAAAGGCAACGCACCCACCAGCTCCAAGCGCGATCCGGTTCATTCCGCAATTTGCCGCGCGCCGCCCAAGTCAAAGACCGCAACACAAACGTTTGAGTGAAAGATGCTTGCCATCGCCTCGGCCGAAGACTTTCACGCCGCCGTGGCCACCTCCGCCTCGAGCGGCAAGGCGCTCGTGGCCTGCTTCTCGGCGCCCTGGTGCGGCGGCTGCAAGCTGGTGGCGCCCAAGGTGGCGGAGCTGGCGGCGCAGCTGGCGGACGCCGCGGACTTCGTCGGCGTGAGCGCCGAGGAGCTCGAGAAGCTCTGCGAGGAGCTGGAGGTGGACAGCTACCCGCACTTCCGCGTGTACCGCGACGGCAAGCGCGCGGGCGACTACACGAGCTCCAAGTTCGACAAGGTGGACTCCTTCGTGCGCGGCCTCGTGGCGCCCGACTCGCTGCCCGACAAGGCGGAGGAGACGCCGGAGGAGGAAGCGGCGAAGCCTGCGGAGCTGGAGGAGGAGGGAAACTCCAAGAAGCGTCAGGAGCGCGACGAGGAGGAGGCCAGTGACGAGCAGGCGGCCAAGAAGGCCAAGACGGAGGAGGAGGAGGTCTCTGAGGCGCCGAAGGAGGAGGAAGCTGCTGCTGACGAGGCTGCAGAGGAGGCGGACAAGACGGAGGAGACTGTTGAGGTGGTGGAGGATGGAGCGGACGCTGAAGTTGCTGACGACGAGGTGGTTAACGAGGCGGACAAGGAGGCGGAGAAGAACGAGGAGGAGGCTGCGCCTGTGGACAAGTTGCAGGAGAGTGAGGCTGAGCCAGCGAAGGCGGACGCTGCGGCGGCGTAACTTTTTGCTGCGCGTTGAGTTGAAGGTTAGCAGTCTGTGGGGAGCTGACCGCCCGCCTTTATGCTGTGGATGTCCAGCGCAACTTCTTATGGTAAAACAATAAAAACGTACTATTTGGCATGGAGAAGGCGAGTTGCTGGACGGACGTTGTCAGAGCAAGAGTGGCTGTAGTATTTGCTGTGAGCTAGCCACACATGGGTGACCCGCTTATGCGTTCTTGCTTTCGAGGACCGTCAGGTACTGGCCGTACTGCTTGACGACGTTGCTGTACTTGGCGAGCAGGCCCAACGTCTTGAGGCGGCTCTCGATGTCCTCCTTGCTCTGTCCGTTCTGCAACCAGCTGCGGAAGACCTGCTTGGCGTAGGCGTGGTCGCTCTCGATGTTGGCGAGGATCTTGGCGTCGATGATCTTCTGCGCCGCGCGCTCTTCGGCCGCCCGCTCCTCGTCCGCGGCCAGCACGCTCGTGGTTTTGTGGCTTTTCAGAGACCTCGCGTTGTGGTTGTTATCGTTCACGGTGACAAGGTTCGAAGAAGGCGTCGCCGACACAAGGTCGTTGCTGACGAGGAGAGAGGCCACGGCCACCAGCAGAACGAAGCTCACACGCATTTTGAACAGCAGTCCACACGACGAAGCAGGCGAGGCTTGGACTGGGGATGGCGAATTGCAGACTGAATCCCTCCAGTCTATTAAATTAATAACAGCGAAAACGAGACTGCTGGCAGCAAAGCCCAGGATCGAGTGTGCCCGATCTCTTCACGCGAAAGTAGCAGCACGAGTCTTGAACTTCCAGAGCAACTTCATCACTTCAAGCGGCTAGAAGAAGCTCTGGTGAATGGCCAGGCAACAAGGTGAAGGCGAAAAACCTAACTCCTTCCTCGTGTAAGTGTATATCGCTTTAGCATAGAAGTCTACATGCCTTTATGTGCCTCACTTGAGCCGCACGACCTCGACCACCGCGAACTTGTCGCTGTCCTTGATGGCGGCCTTGAACTCCTTCTTGAGCTCCTTGTCGCCCTTGGAGGACAGCGCCTTGTCCTGGATCTGCTTGAGTACCTGCTCCCGCAGCGCGTCCATCTCCAGCTCCTTGCCGGCGTTCTTCAGCGCCGACTTGATCAGCCTGCTCCACTTGACGGGCTTGTCCTCTGTCTTGCTCTTCTTGGCAGCAGTGGCGGCCTCCTCGCTCTCCGTCTCCGCTGGCCGCTTCTTGCTGGCGTTCTCAGCAGTAGGCGTCGCCGCGGGGGTCTCATTGCTCTCGGGCGCCGAGGCCTTGAACGCCGTCTCGTAGAGCGTCCAGGCGCGCTCCACGAGCGCCGCGTCGCGCAGCGCGAGGCTGTTGGACACGAAGTTGACGAACTTGTTCTTCTTGCGGGGCACGTTGTCGTAGCCGGCGATGCGCGTGAGCACGTCCTGCAGCTTGCGGTCCTCGGGGCACGTGGCGGCCTGCACCACGTCCATCCAGCGCTCCTGCGGCGTCTGCTTCTTGCCGGGCTTGCTCTTGTTCTTGTCGCCCTGGAACAGACTCTTCTCGTACTTCTCGGCCTCCGAGATGCAGCTCGTGTGCGCCGCGTAGTCGTTGCCCTCGAACACGACGCTGCAGTCCACGCAGCTCACGGCCCAGCAGTTGCGGCAGCGGCCCGCGTGCGCGTCCACCTTGTTCTTCTTCAGCGTCTCATTGCAGCCCTCGCACACGAAGAACACCATCGCCGCCGCACTCTACACCGTCAGCACCACAGCGCCAAGTACAGTTGTGCCTTTCAAGCGTCGCCAATCAACACTCCTCCTCCACTAAGTATACAATCGATGTAAACTTAATCAGTACAGGATACCTACTCGAGACTTGAACCGGTATATTTGGCGCCAAAGTTCTGATCACCTTCTGATCCCATTCACTTTTCGATTGACCGACTGACCAACCGACGCCGATGGGAGAACTGAGCGACGTCAAGGCAGCCGCCTCTGCTGCTGCTGGAGACGCGAGCGTGGCGGGCAACAAGCGTGAGCGTGAAGAAGAAGACAACGGACAGCAGACGGCAGCCAATGAGGAGGAGGAGGAGCAGGTGGTGACGCTGTCGGAGGTGCTGCAGCACAACGAGCAGCTGACGGAGACGGCGGACGCCGTGCTGGGCGACGCCAGCGACACGCACTGCAGCTACCCCATGGGCTACCTGCGCCAGGCTGTGTACGCCTGCATGACGTGCACGCCCGACGCGCTGCAGAGGCCCGAGGCGCGCGCGGGCGTGTGCCTGGCCTGCACGTACAACTGCCACCAGGACCACGAGCTCGTGGAGCTCTACACCAAGCGCGCCTTCCGCTGCGACTGCGGCAACGGCAAGTTCCCAGCCGGTGCGTTGCAATATGAGGCAATTGCAGCACCGTTAAGTTGCGTATTATTGACAGGGGTTGCGTTGTGTTGTGTTGTGTTGCTCCCAGGCAACCCGTGCAAGCTGGAGACGGACAAGGCCAAGACGAACCCGCGCAACACGTACTCGCAGAACTACGGCGGGCTCTACTGCAACTGCCACCGCCCGTACCCGGACCCGGAGCGCACGACGGAGGAGGTCATGGTGCAGTGCGTCATCTGCGAGGACTGGCTGCACGAAGAGCACATTGCCAAAGACGTGGACGAGAAGCCTGCGAGTGAAGAGGAAGCTGAATCTGCGCCCGCTGCTGAGAACAAGACGTCACAGACTGAGACGGACAAGGAGGCACCTGTTGACGAGGACACTGCTGCTGATGCTGCCTCGGATAGCGGCAACACGGTGTCTCCGGAGAGCTTCGACGAGCTCATTTGCTTTGAGTGCATGAAGAAGCACCCGTTCCTGTTGGCTTACACAGTGGAAAGCCCGGATACTGAGGATAAGGAGGGAGGTAATGCTCCTACTGAAGCAAGTGGGGATGCTGACAAGCTGAAGACAACCGAGTGCGTGCTTAAGTCCAAGCAGAAGCAACTGGAGGCGGAAGGATCGACGACTCTGAGACCAACCTTCTGGTCGAGCGAGTGGCGCAATGAGCTTTGCCAATGCGCGTCGTGCGTGGCACTGTTTGAAAAGCATGGCATTGCATTCCTCCTGGACCCTGAAGACTCGTTGCACGTGTACGAAGCCAGCGCGAGGGAGAAGAAGACAGCGTCTGATGAGGAGATCGCTCAACGTGCGTTCGCGAACAAGCTAACGCACGAGCAGCAAGTTGAAGTTGCCATGGGCTACAGCCTCATGAAGAACAATCTCCAGCAGTACCTCGCAGGCTTCGCGGCTGCCGGCAAGACGGTGCGAGCAGAGGACATCAAGAGTTTCTTTGAGGGGATGAACCAGGCCAAGCGGCAGAAAACAGAGTAAAGTGACAGAAAACCACGGGACAGAGTGGAGGCAGGTAAAGGCTCATGTTGCTGTCGCTGTGATCCCATAATAACGACTACTTCGAAGTGCCAATACTATAAGTTCACTGAGCGTTCATGTTACTGCTGAATCTTACCTAAGAACTCGAACACCTTCGCCGACAGCGTAGCCTCAGCCTTCAGCAGATCCCCAGGCTTGGCCGTCTCGATCGTAGCAGCCAGCCGTGCACCTTGATCGATTGCGCGCTTTGCATCAAGCTCACCGGCCTCATCGGCACCACCAATGCGGAAAACTGAGACCCCTTTCTCCTGCAGCGGCTTCTCGAGCTCGCGCAGAGGTACTTGACCGGCACAAACGATCACGTTGTCCACGTCCAGCACGTGTTTCTGGCCCTTCTTGTCCGTGTAGTGCAGTCCTGCGTCGTCGACCTTGTCATAGGACACACCGCCGATCATCTTCACGTCACGGTGCTTGAGTGACAGTCGGTGGATCCATCCCGTTGTCTTGCCAAGATCCTGGCCGTGCTTTGTCTTCTTACGCTGCATCAGGTAGACCTCACGCGGAGGCGGCGGAATGCTTCCCTTGACGCCAGCCACGCCACCACGCACCGAATTGGTTGTGTCGATGCCCCACTCGCGAGCAAAAGCATCGACACTCGAGCTCGTAGATTCGCCCACGTGAGTGATGAACTCGGCAACGTCGAATCCAATGCCACCAGCACCGATGATGGCAACGTTTTTGCCCACGGGCGCTTTGTTCTTCAGAACGTCAATGTAACTCAGTACCTTCGGGTGGTCCGCGCCAGGAATCTTGAGCTCGCGCGGTAGCACACCCGTAGCGATGACGACCTTGTCAAAGCCTCCTGCAGCCAAATCCGCTGCTTCAACACGTTGACCCAGCTTCACCTTCACACCCTTCAGCTTCAGTTGCTTTTCAAAGTAGCGAAGCGTCTCGTAGAATTCCTCCTTGCCCGGAATTGTCTTGGCCATGTTAAACTGGCCACCGATTGCATCGGCTTGGTCGAACAAGGTCACTTCATGACCGCGAGTTGCTGCTGCCGTCGAGAAGGACAACCCAGCAGGGCCAGCTCCAACTACAGCGACACGCTGCACATCTGTAGCATGGATAATGGGACGGTTAAGTAATGAATCACAAGCTGAGAACTGTAACCTACGGCTTACCTTCAGTTGGCGTGTAGTTTAGCATAGTTTCATAACCTGATCGAGGGTTCACAAGGCAGCTAGCAGTGATTCCCTTGAACGTATGATCTAAGCACGCTTGGTTGCAGCCGATGCACGTGTTGATCTCGTCCACTCGTCCTTCTTCGGTCTTACGAACGAATTCCGGGTCCGCGAGGAATGGTCGTGCCATGGACACCATATCTACACAGCAACACCAGAGCAAATTGATGAGCACATTAACATATCCACTCTCTCTTGCTCAAAAGCAAGAAGTGGACCCACCTGCGTGGCCATCAGCGATAATCTGCTCCGCAACGTCCGGCATATTGATGCGGTTGGTCGTAATAAGC
Source organism: Phytophthora cinnamomi (assembly GCF_018691715.1). NCBI lineage: Eukaryota > Oomycota > Peronosporomycetes > Peronosporales > Peronosporaceae > Phytophthora > Phytophthora cinnamomi. The sequence continues at coordinate 578,921 of NW_027151053.1, read as the reverse complement.
GGGATGGAAACCTCGCCCTTCATCTTTTGCGTGACCCACGAGAATCCGCCGCGGGGCACACTCGTTGCAATCGTTGGGATGCGAGCCTCATGCCAGCCAATGCCCGTGTTGATGATCGTCGCGCCTGCCGCTTCAATCTGCTTGGCAAGCTGGACGATTTCATCCCACGAGCTGCCCTTCTCCACCAGATCCAGCATCGACAGGCGGTAGATGATGATAAAGTCCTTGCCGACCGCAGCACGCACCGCCTTGACGATCTCCACGGGGAAGCGGATGCGGTTCTCGTAGGCGCCGCCCCACTGGTCCGTGCGCTTGTTCGTGTGTTCCACGATGAACTGGTTGATGAGGTATCCCTCCGAGCCCATGATCTCCACGCCGTCGTAGCCAGCTTCACGCGCGCGCGCCGCACAACTGGCGTAGTCTCGGATCGTGCTCTCCACCGCGGAGCTCGAGAGCTCCCGCGGCGTGAACCAGCCGATGGGCGCCTTGATGGCGGACGGCGCCACATTGAACGGGTGGTACCCGTAGCGGCCGCTGTGCAGGATCTGCATTGCGATCTTGCCGTCGTTGTCGTGCACCGCCTGGGTCACCTCCTTGTGCGCGTTCACCTCTCCCTGCGTGGTCAGCTTGGCAGCCAGCGGACTCACGCGACCGGCGCGGTTCGGCGCAATGCCGCCAGTCACGATGAGACCCACGTTGCCCTTGGCTCTGCATTGCAGAGAGCGATATACACATGAGTGCACCACCAGAAGCGGTTGTGCGGTTCGACTACTGCAGTGCTGCTCACCTTTCGGCGAAGAAGGCGGCGAGGCGGGTGAGCGACTTGCCCTCCTCCAGTCCCGTGTGCATGGAGCCCATGAGCACGCGGTTCTTGAGCTGCGTGAAGCCCAGGTCCAGCGGCTGCAGCAGGCGCGGGTACTTGCTCATGGTCTCTGCGGTGGTTTTTGTCGACTGGCACGACCGCTGCAACTGAAGTCGCTCACGTCGGAATCCGACGTGCGCATGGACCATCGGAACGGGATCCTGACGCTAGGGTTGCGTCCACAACACCAACAAGCTGTTGCCGACAAGCTGTGCCTACACACAGGTGGCGAGGATAGGTTCACGTCAAAGGAGACGAGATCGACGTGCGTCCAGCCAAACAAGTCTGCGGATGATGCTGCAGTCGATAGTCCGCTTCAACTGTACATGGCTACATGTACCTGTCACTAAAGACCTCAACGTCACTCAAGTGAAGCACATAGCAATTATCCATTGGCTGAAATCCTTGGTCAGATGCAGCCAATGGGAGGACAACTGATCTTCCTGCCACACCAGTTGCACACGACAGCCCCCCGCCGCACATCCGGGCGCTCGAGGGCCGCAGACTCTTTGAACGGCCAGCAGCTCAGGAACGCGCTCACCCTCTCGACCGCCACCATGACCAAGGAGTACACGCTGGACGAGATCCGCCGCCTGGCCGACACCAACCCGGAGAAGCTGGCGCAGGAGTACCAGGCCTCGCGCGCCGCCACCGCCAACCTGGTGGACCGCGCCCGCGCCGGCATCGCCGCGCGCTCGGCCAACCCGCCCACCAACAAGTTCAACGCCTGGGCGCAGGGCTACGGCAACCGCTTCATCTACAACGGCAGCATCAAGCCGCTCGCGCACATGATGCTCATCGTGGGCGGCGCCGGCTGCGCCGTCGAGTGGTGGTGCCACCACAGTACGTTGGCCATACTGATCAACTATGAGAGAACCCATTTATTTAGAAGGGATCTTTAACTTTATCTTGATTAATTTTGGGCAGGACACGCGTTCGCTGAGAAGAAGGAGGAGGAGCACCACTAAGTGGAGAACCGTTCTCCTTTTTCTTCTGCTGCCGTGTGTGGACACCCGCCGGGTCGGTCTGAAATTATGGGAGGACGCTTTCTCTTTCTCCGTCTTTCATGATAAGATGAGAGAGGACGCCCGGTGAGGGTTTTGCAGACAGCAGCGAAGGCAGGACGAAGCCAGACCAGTTTAGTGCCGACTACGGTAGCGCTAGCGAGCTGGCTGATCCTTGGAGTGAAAAGAAAATTGACGCGGCGCGTAAATAAGAAACCCCACGCCTGAAGCCAAATCGAATCATGAGAGCGCGACCGCAAGTGTGGTGGCTGTGTTGTTGAGCTGCTGGTCTCTCTATTTTGATATCATCGTCTCAATCTCAGCTCTAGCCGTGCAATGCGAACAGGTTCCACTTCAACTAGCGAGCTTCGAGCATTGTTGATTCTATACGACTGAGTTCATTCATTCCTCGCTGTCTTCAGCTGCGGGGAAGCGAAGTTCGCGCGTGGGGATCTTGCCGTAGCCCTGCACGACCAGTTTGTCGTCGAACACGTGCACCAGCGCGTGAGCAGTCTCGGCCGGAGCACACTCGAGGATGGCATCGCACACGACAAAGTGCACGCCTTTGTTGTGCATGCCCTCGTGCGCGTACACGTATCCGTCAGCATGTGAATGGCCGGAGAAGACGACGCGGACGCAGGCGTAGCGTCGGATGAGCTCCAGCACCTCCGGGTAGTTCCACAACAAGCTCGAAGGAGTCGGCGACGTGCTCGGGTGGATCGGGACGTGCGTGAAAATCACCACGTGCTCTCCAGCCTCCGTCGCCTTGACGAGAACCGCCTCCAGCCACTTCATCTGGTCGCGGTCCACAGCTCCGTTGAAGGCCACGAACCTCCGCTGCGCGTCCTCGAGACCCGTCGGAGAGTTGAGGTTCTCGTTCGGGTTCACGCGGCGCAGCAGAGCCAGCGCCTCCTGGTACGCTGGGTCGTTCTTCTCCCTGCCAAGGATCGACAACCCGTAGCAGTCCAGCACCACGAAGCGGAACTTGGGTGCTTCAGCCACTTGGAAGTCGTAGTAACTGCGAGATGGGGCACTCCCCACTGTCTTGGACGGTTGGCACACCAATTCCGTCTGAATGTCCGAGGCCGAGAAGTTGTAGAGCTCGTGGTTGCCGACCAGGTGGTGCACGGGCCCCACTGCGTCTTGGAAGGGCACCCACGCGGCCTTGGTGCTCTCCAGAGCTTGGCGGGACGTGGAGGCAGGTCGGTTCTTGCCGTCGATGAGGTCGCCCAGATTCACGGCGAAGCGGAGTTTCGTGGCCGGACTTGGGCTCTGGGCCACGCGCAGCCACTCGGCCACTACGGCGTGCAATTGTGGCAGCGCATTGCGGTAGTAGCGCTGCGAGATGTGGTGGAAGTCCCAACCGTCCTCCACGTCGGCGTACTGCACGTCGGTCACCAGGCCGAAGGACACAAGCGGAGTCTCACTTTGCGCTGACGTCATTGCGAACTCGATTTTGACTCGGCTCCACTATGCAGCACCATCCGATTGGGGGTGGAGATGGCTTGAGGAAGGAATCTGATAATGGAGAAATGGTGGAGCTAATTATGAAGGTCTGCCGCGTAAATATAGCGAACTCCTTGGTGGCATTCCGAGCCGGCTGAGTCGACAAACAAGCGTTGGAACTGGTGAGCATGAAGTTGCCGGCTTCGACATATCCGGCGACTGAGGAGATGCCAACGAAGCCTAACTTCCGGCAAGTAGGGACGAAGGCAACTGGATCAGTTATGCGGGGTGCTGCAGCGCTCAGACAACCACCACCAGACCCTAGTATGGTACGATTATGAAAGGTGTTGTTGTACTTTGCTTTTGAGAACAAGGCATTTATGGGAAGTTCTTTTTAAAACCTGAGCAGAAAATTTCGTCGATCCCATCCAAGTACGAGACTGTTTTGCATCGTGATCCCAACGAACGCAATGGTTTCGGCAATCGAACGCTGCGTTTCGGTGATTGCGAGGTGCGTTGGATAGTAGCGGCCTTATATCACGATGAAAAAATGGTGCTGATATGTACTACCTGCTGCATTTAATGTAGAACGAGCTGCCCGGGCCAGGACAATACTACAAACAACCAAGCCTTGTACGTTCGACGATCGATTCAGGATCCGTGTCCCGCTTGGGCTATAGTACGGGATTCGTTTCCAAGTCGAAACGATTTAACGAGCAGGTCAAAGTGGTTGTGCCTGGTCCAGGCCAGTACCAGCCAAGCAGGTACTTACGCTCTTGCTGCCGCGACATCATTAAGACGGTTGCTAACTTCCTGTATACAATGGATTCTGCAATAATAGAGACGATCGCAAGACGATGAACAGAAAGCACGGCATGAGCAGTTTTGTTAACACTGTACGTTGTTCCTCTACTCGAATCGCGATCAAAACTAATCAATTTATGTACGTCCAGCCCAAGCGCAGCAACAACCAGAGCCCTAATGTATCGGTCCCGGGTCCTGCAGACTATAATGCGGCACAACCATCGTCAGCGTATGCTCACAACGTCTCAAAGTCCGTATTCTCGTCCAAAACATCCCGAGGTTGGAATATTCCGACAGAGCTTCCTGCACCAGGACAATACGAGAATCCTATTCAGCTCGGTCGATCGTTGCGAGGCAATCGGTCTCCTCATTCAATATTCAAATCGAGCGTAAAGCGCCTAGGATCAGATGCAACTTTCACTCCCGGTCCAGGAGCGTACAACTCTGAAGATGCAGAAAGCGCACTTCGATACGACTGGGTTGCTAGAGCTCATACAAGTGCCGCCTTCCACACTGGCAACACCGATCGGTTTGGCCGTCTACCTGGAAAAGTCGTGACAGACGGAGAGCTAGGTAAGAATGATCGTTGTGTGTATTTGATACTCGCGTCTCACAAAGCGCTTGCCACGTATTGCAGGACCAGGGACGTACGAAACTCCCACGCTAGCTGACAAACTTGCAGAGAAGCAGGGATCAGCTAGTGTTTTCAAGTCCAAGACATCGAGGACAGAAGGGATAGAAGGAACACCGCGAAAGGGAAATGTTCCAGGACCAGCATTCTATCACCCTACTAGTCCTGAGAAACGATCTCATTTACTCAATGCGAACAAGAAGTGGTTGTAAGATACTACACCGCACTGAAGTGTACTTTATTTCAACCCGTTTACTTCAAGTTGCTGCTGATACACTACCGCTCTCATAACTGCGACCCCGAGTACTTTTACAAAACGGAGCACAAATTGGTATGCGGCGTCTGAACGGAAATTGTTATTACAAGTAAACGCGAACTGTTAGGTAAGGGAATATTACCTTTACCCCATGGCAATTGAATGCCCTTTGGGCAAGTTGCTGTACTATTTAAATTATGTGGTGTAACATAACACAAAACAATATTTCATCATTCCATTCCCGTTAAGGAGACCAGCGACCATGAACCCATACGTGGAGGCGCCCGAGACGCAGTTCGACCCGGAGACATACATCCACACGTCCACGGGCAACAAGATCAGCCGCAAGTGCACGCTCTGCGGCGCCCACAACATCCACCTGCGCGGCAAGGTCCGTCCATAGCCTGTAAACCCAAATATTTGGGTCATTTTACATAATGTCGATATTAATATTGTTATTTGCCGCAGACAATTATTGACTCGGGTGCAATTGTGCGTGCGGACTTGGCCAAAGTGTCGCTGGGGAAGCAATGTATCATCCGGGAGAAGTGCGTCGTGAAGCCCCCGACGCGGGTTGTGTCCACGTACGAGGCAACTTGTAGTTGTCAACGTGTTCGCGTGTATCATGGCTAATTGAATGTATAATTTGTTGTGTGCCGCGACTAGTGGGCTGGCCTTCATTCCAGTCAAGATGGGGGACTACGTGTACATCGGGGAGGACACTGTGGTGGAGGCGGCGATGATCGGGTCCTACGTGCAGATCGGCAAGAACTGCGTCATTGTGAGTGCATTTCTGCCCTCCATGTTGAGGTCTAGCGGTGGTGCTGATTAATATGTTGCTGGGGTAATGTCCGTGTAGGGAAAGCGCGCTATCATTCGAGACTGCTGTCGGATTGAGGACAATACGGTCGTACCAGCGGACGCAGTGATTCCCCCGTTCTCACGGATCGGTGGCATTCCAGGTACGCAGGTAGTGTATTTGTTCCCGCTGTGCGGATTACTTACTGCACGTGTGCACAGGCAAACTCATCGAGGACATGCCGGAGGCTACGCAGGAGTTGTGCATTGGACAGGTCAGCCGATACTTTGACAACTTTACGCCTCGTGAGAACTGAGCGTAGTGCTCCGACTATTTTTTTTCTCTAGACAAGAGTGAATACACTTGGTAGGCTTGTTTGTAATCGAATTTTTTTACATGTAGTTCAGAATGAGCACACGGTAAGTCAGGTGAATGTAATAGCCAACTGCGGGTGTCACTCCAAGCTGGCGTCTAGCCATGATACTACGTTTGCTAGCATTTTGACAGTTATCACCCTCCGACAGTGTCGGCGAGATGAAAACCTGATGTCGTGACAACAGTGACAACAAATCCGAGCCGGTGGCAAATTGCGAATCCATTTTCGTGGCGTGCTTGGCACATTATAGGCAATCATCATCAATCGCTTCCCAGCATTTAGTTTCAACTGACAATGATCGATCTTCTTTTTGTTTTCCATACATTTTACTGCGAGAAACCGTGGCACGTCCTACGAAAAAAAATAGATAATGAGCTTGTTACGTGAGCTACTACGTAGTAATAAAGTAAGAGATGCATCAAAGTATTTGCAGTTGCGATGAAACGTAGCGATAGCAGCACCCGCAGCACGCATCAGTCCGCCGACCGACTACGGTTGGTGTTTGCTCCGCTTGGACGGCGACGGGGCCGTGATGCGATCGTCCGGGTGCAGTCGGCGATCTTCGTCCTGTAGCTCCAGGATGCGCTTGCCCTTGTACAGTCCCTTGGCTGCACAGCCCGAGGACAGGCTGGCGCTTCGGTGCAGTGGGCTGTATCCGGCCGGGGTTTGCCTGGCCGGGTCGCTGGAATAGCCACTGTCACACCTTGGGGCTGACGGGTACAGGTCTTCACTGAGGCTGCGCATCCTCAGCGACGCGCTGACTGCCGGCGGGGGCATGGAGGTGTCAATGGCCGGCACGTGCCACGTCTCGGCGAACTTCCGTTTGGCTCCGCAAGCGGACCTGGGGGTGGGGGGCAGTCCCCGACTGGCGCTCACGTGTGGGGACGTGGCCGGTCTCACGCTGTTGCAGTCGAGGTCGTGTCGCCTCGGACTGATGTTGCTGGTGTGTTGCCGCAGCCGGTGGTGCAGCTTCTGCGTGGGGGTGCAGGGCTTGACGCCCGAGAGCGCCGCGCCCTCCTGGAACCTGTGCGAGACGCTGACCGGCAGGGGCCGCGCGATGGGCAGCAGCGTCATGTTCATCTGCACGAAGTTCCACGTCGAGCTGTCGCTGCGCGCGCTGCCGAGCACGGCCTCGTTGGCGCAGAGCTCCATGGGCTTGTCTTGCTTGCTGGGTTCCATGGCTGGGGGAGGGGCGGAGAGTTAGAGAGTCGGAAGAACTCCGAGTGGGTGTGGACTGGTGTGGGCACTCACTCGCTCACCTAGCAGGAGAGAGTTACGTCTAAGAGGCTGCGGCTTTCGCGAGGATATCAGGTGGCCGGACCGAGAACCAGAACTCGCAATTAACGTTAGCAGAGAACGCCGAGGGTCATCGAAAGGCGGCGCGGGGGCTGGCAGTCGACTTGCGGGGCGGCGGGCGCGGCGCGGACTGACTGCCTGGGCTTTGGTGGGGAGGCTGGCTGCAGGGAGGAAGGCGCCCAAGAGGTCGCACGCAGGAAGCGCCTCCTTTTTAGAACGTCCGGCGACCTACCGATTGCTAAAAATGGCGACGAATTAGACGGAAGTGGGCTTTGCCGGCGGGAGACCGACCCCACTTCAAGTATACTATGTTGGTTGTTTTGGGCTTGGCTATCATGGGCCCCGTGACAAGTTGCTGCAGGCGGAGCCATATATGGACAGTGCACGGCCGGCCGTTGAGCGCACATGATGGCGCCTTGAACAGGCTGTCAGCGCCGCCGACGACATCGTGATGGGGCGGAAGTTTTCGCAGGAGTTACTGTCCCAACTCCCATTGCTGCCAGCCTGGCGGCGGGGACTTGAGCGGAACATGCTGATCGACTGCAGGCGGAAACGCACTGCGAGGCAGTTGGCGTTGGAGCGCTCAGCGTTTGAACAACGGCGCGGGTTGCTCGGAAGCAGCGGTTGTACAAGCGTGCGGCGTGGGATCGCAATATCCGTAGTTCGATTGTCCGGGTTCTAGCCTTCACGGCTTGTGAAGCTTCTCGACGCCTGGGAAGGTGTGGGCGTTCGATGCAGGCGAGCAGTACACGGCACAATGCTCGTGCGCTTCGCAACGGAGGGCACTTCTTCTTGCGTCATGCAGCGTTAGTCTGCTATGATATCTTACTCATTTCCTTTTTCGATGGTCTTGCGCTCCTGCTTCCGTTCAGCGGGGATAAGGCAATCAGCCTTAGCCCACAGACGAGTCTTGGCCCGGTGTTATCAGCTCTCGACGCACGCTCACTTGCAGTGGAACTTCGCTGCGGCACTTCCAATTTACAACTTCCGACAGTACGCAGAGAGACTCCATAGAGAGCGGAAGAATCGCACCTACACCTCCGTCGTCGTACATGTGCATGTGCGTGTAGGCTATCGTTCAGTTGTGTGTGTACGCGAGTGTGTGTCCGTATCCAGCCAGCCAGCCAGCGACACATTGCCGAGCTGTAGACGCATTGCGAGCGGCTCGCAAGACAGCAAAAGTGCCTTGCTCAACAGCTCTGTATCTCCGATTTAGGGCTAATTCGCGGGCTAATTCGCCACCCTGTCGTTCGGTTGTACCGGGCGGACGTCCACACCAAATCCCCCTCATTTCCAGATCGGACTTGAAGCAGATACCGACCGAGCAAAGAGACCATGGCTGACGTGGCGGCGATCATCAACCTCGTGAACAAGTTCGCGCTCTCGTACTCGCTGGAGGAGGGCGACAAGTCGGTCAAGTCGCTGCTGGCGCTCTTCACGGAGGACGCCACGTTCTTCGAGGAGCTCGTGGGCGGCCAGTGCGCGGGCACGAGCGAGATCGAGGCGGCGCTGCAGGAGCTGGTGAAGCTCAAGTTCCTGGCCGACACGCGCCACCTGCCCAGCGGCCACGTGGTGGAGCTCTCGGACGCCGAGCACGCCACGGTCACGTCGCACACGACGGTCTTCTGGAAGTGCACGCCCGTCATGGTCGTCACGTGGTCGGACGCCGTCGTCAAGCAGGACGGCGCCTGGAAGTTCCAGAAGCGGGCAGCCGACGCCGTGCAGAAGAACCTCGAGATGATCGGCGAGATGCAGCTGCGCGGCAAGAAGCAGTACTCCCACAAGGACGAGGCCTAAGCGCAGAATTGCTGGCTGTGTAGCTACGGACCTGATTTTTTTTTCTCCCCGCCCTTGACTTGAACAAGCTGAGACGACGGACGACACGTGGCCACGGACCCAGTGCTTGCATTGTGCTGTTTGCTGTGTGCTGTTGCTGCTGTCGGTGGCGCTCGCTTGTTGGACGACTCGTAAAAAGCATAGAAAAAGAACTCGTGATTCTGCCGTCGAGCGCTGCAGGTATTACATGCAGCGACGCAGAAGAATGGAGAATAAATAAATTGCATTGAAGCAGGAAGGAGAAAGTGTTGTTTTCGGGATCGGACGTGTTCTGCAGGGGTGCTGAGCGTTTTGGGTGGAGCAGTTCGTAGGATGTTAATACTTGGATGAAGTGAAGTGACCCTCTAGTTTGCCAGCGGTCGCGAGGTTTCTTGTCGTCATGGGAGGAGCTGTGTCTGAGCTGCGTGGCGAGATCCACACCCACGTGTTGATCGTGCAGCACTATCCGACGTTCCTGGAGCCGGTGCTAGCTGGTACGTCATCTTTGCTTGCGACGGACACCGCTGGTTCTAGTAACCGGCTTCGATGCTTGTTGCAGCGGTGCAGTACTTCCTCCATACTGCTGAGCTCGGTGAAGGCACCAACCGTGCGAATCCACTTGAAGAGATCTCGATGGACGTTGTCATCACAGACAAACAAGTGTATGAAGAGGCTTCGACCGAAGTGGAGGTGCTGTCGGAGAACCCAGCCGTCACGGAAGCCCTGCTGCATGCTGTGCGCAACTATCGTCAGCTGGAGCTCTCGCCCGACATTGACACTTTTAAGCGATGGTATGATCCTCCGTGGCGCAACAATAAGCCTTTCCCGACGTTTGTAGTCGTCCCACCGGATGAAGTCCCGCGTTTTAGAATTGCAGTGCTCCGAACGAGCATTCGCTGCCTCCGCCTGATGATGCTCTGCCACGATGGCAAGCGGCAGCTCGAGGAATCGGGCGGGCCTGCTGTGCTGAACCAGGCAGTGCTGGAAAATCCGCTGGATGACTTCGTGAAAAATGACGTCAAGGCCATCTTCTCCGCTGTTTACGGCGGAGATAACGCAGTCCGGCGTATCGTGATCAGCAATGTGCCTATCGTCGTTGAGATGATGAAGGAAAATCACGACAGTGCCTTTGTTCAGCTCGCAGGTATCCGACGGATATGTTCACTACTCGCAGACGTCCAGGCTCGCCAATACTCACCGTCCCAATCTCCCACGCGCATCGCGAATCCAGGAAATCAATCAGATAAGCAGGAAAAAAGCAAGGCAATTGATCCAGTAGAAGTCGAACGGCTGGCACTGTTCGCAGAGCTGGATACGTTTGCTGTCGTCACGCTGGTCACGGAAACGCTGAACCGGTTCGACGTCGACAAGTATTTGAGCTTGTACGTTCACGCGTGTCGCTTTTTCTCTTTCGTAGCCATCGAAGGTAAGCCGTTGAAAGTATCTCACACCAAGCTTCTTGCGGTCGCTCAATCGTTGTCTGCAATCGTGTGATCTGGCTCAGAGCGAAACGCGAAACTGGTGGGTCAAACGGGAGGCATCGATGGCTCCATTCGCTTGCTGTTTAAAGCACGTGAGATGCAACGTGAGAAAAAGGCCGATGAAAAAGCTGAAGCAGATCGGTTAGTGAAGATAGCACAATCGTCCGAGTCCGCCGAGTGGCTAGGACTACTCACGCAGTCCAAGAAAGTCCCTCCGCCACCACCTGTCGACGCGTCAGGGCAAGCCACATCCATCGCGTCGCTGGCTGTTGTAGACTTCACGCCCACGGAGATCGGGCAGCAAGCGCTGTGGGCGTTGGACTTGCTTGCCACTCTTGACTTCAACGTGTCCATGATGAAGCTGCATAGACTTAAATACTTGCTGGAAGAGATCCGATTAGACCCTGATGGGAAAGAGCTTGGTGCGGTGTTAATCCTTACTCGGAGATTGCGACTCATTCGGTGGGATCAAGTTGGTGCACCGTCACCTGAGAAACCAAAGCGCAAAGCGGACGCATAAATAACGTTAACAATTCAGAAACTATGTGAGATTTTTGTTAACAGGGTGTAGCACACCACAGCACAGGTGAAGCGAGGTCCGCAAGTCTCCAGGGTCTACGACGAAAGAGCCGACACGGCCGCAAGTGCTTCTTTATCCGCAGCCGTCAACTCCGGCATGATCGCCTGGAGGACGCTAGCGTTGGCCGTAATATTCTGCAAAGCCTGAGGAATAGCGCCCTAGAAAAGAAGAAACGAGTCCGGTAAAATTTAATCGAAATTCCATGCAATATCATAGTGCTTACCTTCAGGTCAACCTCATTGAGAGGGTCAAAGTAGGCCTCGAATTCTTCCTCCGGTTCTTCGCCATCATTAGCCGGCGCACCACCGTCGGCATTCAAGCGATCCGACAAAAGTTCGTAGTCCTCTGTAGATACAAATGTTAGTAGAGCGCACGACAACAACAAAAATGATACCATACTGCGCTAATCGCGAACACTCACCCGCAGGAGCAAACACAGAGGAAGCCGCGCCACCACCGGAGATAGCCTCGTCATCACCTTCGCCATCCGACGAGTCATCATCCGACGATTCCCACTCCTCCTCGTCCTCCGCCAAGTTCGACATCGTCTTAGCAAGAATGACAACAAACTTCGTCAAGAAATGCACAGTAGTGTACTGGGTCTTGCCGCTCGCAGGGGTGCTTCGGGCCTTGGACCGAGTCTGGATGCCGTGCGATCCAGACGCACCCGTGTCCTCCGAGTCCACCGCACTTCCAGTCACAGTGATGGAATTGATTCGAGGGTCATTCCACTCGACGACCTTCAACAGAGCACTCATGGTCACCTTGATGCAGTAAAGTCCATAGAAGTCCTGCTGCTTTTCGATCCAAGTGCGGAACACGAAAGTCAGCATGTTCGGGGCCTGAGCCTGGCCTGCCGGTGCAGCCGGAGGTGGCAGCTGCTCCAACACGTTCAGAATCTCAGGACCATGGGAGTGAACAAGTCGAGCGAACACCATGCACAAAGATTGCACCAGCGACGGGAGCTCCGTTGCAGCAAGTCGAGCGCAGACAGCACTGAGAATTGACTGTACGGTGGCCGTTGGCAGGCTTGGGCCCAGTTTCAGCAGGATCTGGGTAATCAAACCGCCAACGCAGGTCGCGCTCGCGTCAGAGACAGCAGGCGACAGCAGCTTCGCGGAGACAGACAGGGTCGTGTCGATACCGTTGCTTCCAGCCGACGTGGTGTATGCCGCCAGCGGGTCGACCGCAAACATCACAAGCCACTTCAAGCACTCGGAGCCGGCGTTGAGCACCTTCTCGTCCTCGACAGCACCAAGCACAGTAACAAGCGGCTCGAACGTCTGCTGAACAACCTGAGCGCCGAGTTGCTGGGTGGCAAGGTCAGCACCGCCGCTCGACAAAGTATCACTTGAAGCGAAGGAGTGGCGCAGCAAAGTCTTCAAAATAGTAAGCGCACTGCCAGCAGTGTAGATGCCATTTCCAGCACCTTCAAGGTCCGACACACTCTGAATGAGCATCGAGCGAACAACAGGCAAGACCTGCTCGTGGAGCTTAGCCGTAATAGCAGCGTTGTCCAGCTGAAGAAGAGCTCCAAACGCACCGTCGATCAACTCGGAAATCAAGGGGTCGTTCAAGTTCTGGCCCCAGTGGTGCAAGAAGCACGCCACAACTCGGTGGGCCGACTCAAGCGCGAGGACTTCCGACTCCTGGAGAACCACGACCAGCGTCTCGAGAGCAATGTGAAGCGTCTCGTGCGTCGACTGCTCTGCAAGACTTGTCAGTCGGTCGATGATAACAGCGTTGGCCTCCTGAAGGTGTGCCTTGCCCGTGTCATTTCGAATAATGGCGCCAATAGCTCGGCAAGCATACATGCGAACGGGCAGGACCTGGCCCTGCTCAAGACCCGAAATGGCCACCTGAAGGAACGCATCCAGCATCTCCTGGTTCATACCCTTAGCAAGACGGCTAGCGCACCACAGAGCTCTCGCACGCAGATAGATCTCCTGGCTGCTTGCGTTCATCACCTTAAACAAAGTCTGCAGGAAAGCGGAAAGGTCCAGCAGCTGGGAGATATCAGCGGCGTTCTTGCTGATGGCATCAAGTGTCGACGTCGCCAAGCTTCCCACGACCAGCAGAGCTGCTTCCTGAAGACGCCAGTTGTTCGGGTTCTCCGCCTTCAGGCGTCTCTGAGCCGCGTCAAGAGCAGCCACCACCGCCTTGCGTCCAAGCACCGCCTCCAACTCCGAGAGGAGGTCCGTCGCCGCGTTGCGGACGTTAAACGCGAGGCTCTCGTCGTCCTCGTCCGCGACGTACTTGTTGGGGTCCTCCTGCCAGGACTCCATCTGGCTCACCGTGATCTGCATGTACCCGATCATGACGAAAACAAAGTCGGCCAGTCCTCCGACGATCAACTGGCGGGTCTTCTTGGTCGGCGCCTGGATCGCGCCGCGCACGAACTCAAAGGCAGCGACGATCATGGCACTCCGGCCAATGAGCGCGCCCTCTCCGTCGCTGTCGTACCCCTCCTCCTCCTCGGCGGCGCTCAGCACCACGTCACGCTCATAGGCGTCAGCGTCGTTGAGCATGAGGCCGTAGACCTGGGGCATGATCTGCGGCATGAGGTCCGTCATCTCCTTGGGCCACTCGCGCACGAAGCTCGCGAGCGTGGCCAGGATCTGGATCTTGATGGAGTAGTCCTTGACGCTCTGCGCGGGCGCCGCGAGCTGCTCCAGGAAGAGCGCGATCCAGTGCGTCGTGTTCTCGTGTAGCAGTTGGCGCGCCGCGGCGTTGCCCACCTGCGCCTCCATGCCCACCATGAGCAGGCTGCTCTGCACGATGCGGGCGATGCGCGAGCGCGTGCCCGCCGGGAACTCGCTCGAGAGCACGAACACGCGGCGCAGGTGCGGGAAGACGGAGGCCACGAGCTCGCAGCAGTTGTCGCTCGAGAAGTGGCCGCCCGCCAGCGACAGGAAGCGCACGGCGAAGTCGATGCGCAGCTTGTCCTGGCCCGAGATCATGGCCATGACGGCCGGCAGGATCTCGGCCCACTGGTCGGGCCAGTCGCGCTCGAAGATGGCCGTGAGGATCAGGCACAGCGCCGTCTGCAGCTTGCTGCCTGCGAAGAGCTCCAGCCGCTGCTGCAGCGCCAGCACGAGCGCCTGCTTCACCTGCGCCTTCTCCTGCTCGGGCACCACGTAGGGCGGCGCGGCGGCGGCCTCGTCCTCCTCGCTGGCCGCCCAGTGGGACGTCACGAGCTTCTTGAGCAGCAGCGCCGCCAGCTGCCGCTGCGCCTCGGACGCCTCCGCCGAGAAGAGGAACTCGCCCAGCTGCAGCGCGAAGCCCGGCGTGCGCAGCAGCGCCGTGAGCTGCGCTTCGCTCTGCGCGCGCACGTCCGTGGCCGCCGACAGGCTGCCCTCCAGTAGCTGCACCAGCTCCATCACTTGCGTCTTGCTCTCGGTTCCCGCGCTTTTTTGGTTGTGAGCGTCAAGAGTGATGGTCGTGAAGCCAAGTGAGGGGAGCATAGTGAAACCGAGTCAAGTTATCCAAATCACGAAGTGGACACAGACAGGCCGAAAAAACTCCTTAGCTTCGAAGCATGAATATTCTAGTAGGCGTTCGGCTGGCAGATTTCTTGAAAGCGGGCTTCAACCGCTCCTTGTATCCGATTGCACACAAGATCAACACATTTGTCATGGAACCGAACTCGATTTCTGTATTCTTCGCTCAGCCCTGAAAACAATTTGTCAAAGTTCTCGTATTCGGCTTCGAGTGCAGCTCTCACGGGTATTCACTCTTGGTCCTGAATTTCCTTTCTGGCGCTTCGCTTCTCTTCATCGAAAAAAATGAGCTCTGCTTGGATGTGTCATCAAAAGTACATTGGGGTCGATGAGTGTGAGTGGAACGTAAAATATCAGCACTTATCAGCTGGTTGATTTCCTGCATCAGTCGCGGACGATCTCTGGGATACGATGCTTCAGTCTCCAGTGAAACATCCTCTCCGTTGTTAGAACCCATGGAGGTTGTGATTGCAGGGAAACCTACACATTCGCTGGAAAACAGACTCAGCCAGATCGCCTAGTGTGGTGCTTTCGCCGAGAATTTACTCCAGCATGTCATTTTCCCAAGATGCCTCCTGCATGCGTTTCAGACACAACCTCTGCAATGTGCCGTCAGGGAGTTCCATGGTCCGCTTACTGTAAGCCAAGTACTCAATAAAGTCACGAAGCGGATACGCCATTGGGACAACGGCAGACTTGACGGCAGTCAGTGCGTGCGCTCTTGCTTCACTTATCGGTCTCTCCCACGCTAGATGGCATCGAGACGCAATTATTTCGCATGGCACTCGGTTCTCCGTTTCCCCAATTCTTCATTGTTAGGTCGACACGCTTGCGTTCAACTACCCATCCTCGAAGTAGTTCTTTATACGTGCAAAGATCACGGAGTAGACTTTGCCGTTCTACGTATTTTGGCACATTCCATGTTCTTTTGCATCCAGAAATGACAGGTACGTTTTGTGACGGTCCAAAAGTGTCTGCAGTGCTTGCGGGTGGCCTGACGACCTCTGACACAAAAGCATTGCTGCCTTTGTCAAGTTCTCTTCGGAATCGGGCGCCCCCATCGATCCTTGAGTGTCTGCCGCCGTTCTTCGTCTGTCGCACTACAATTCGAGTCACACGACTTATGCATGTAGGAGCTGTGAGAGACAGAAGACAAAAGGCGAAGCTGAGCCACCCTTTTGTGTGCTTTATTTTCATGCTTGCAGGAGTTCGTCGAGGTAGACGCTGTCAAAGTCTGGGGGTGAGACGTCATCGACTTCGTTTTACAGCTTGCTTTTGTCTAGGGACTTGGCTGTCAACCCCCAGCGATATAGAAACGGGCGATGGAGCGGTGGATGCTGCGCAGTTGGTAGATGAAGAAGAACTTGCAGGAAATCGACGCACTGCAGCGGAAGATGAGGGCGACAGTAGTGATCACCTTCTTGAAATCTATGGTAAAACATACTCAAGTGTGAGGCGAAATAGACCATTTTGAGAGTTGTCGAAGTGCTTTCCTTCAGACTGGTATAAACAGTTGGCGTCGAGAACGACTTGAACCGTTTTGAAAATGGCGATAATGTCGTCTAAAACGTGCATATTTACCCAAGTCAATGAAATGAATTCGGCGCGACCTTGTAGATCATTCAACTTGATGTTGGCTTCTGCATTCAGCTAGACGTCGGCAAAGTTGGCTCGGTCGGTTAGGTAGACCTTCGTGGCTCCACACAGTCCAGCACGAATGGACGGGAGAACTGTGCCACAGCCCAATTCTATCGCGACAAAGCCGATCTACTTCGGGGGCGATAAACCGAGATAATAAGAGAGCTGCCGGCCACACGAACAGTCCGTAGTGCTTGTCATTATCTTCAGCAGCTGCGTCAAGGTCTCGAATGAGCTCAACAAGGCGCACTTCGACAACCGAAGCCTCAGCAACGCGTGCCCGCTTTAGTTCTGGTTCTTCAGGCTCCACAGATCGCTCGTCAATTCGGTGCGTTGCAAATTTACCATATATCTGATAAGAGTTTGTGCACCAGTAAAGGTATGATGCGTGCATCCCCAGACACATTCCTTGCTGTATTACCATCTACCCACGGCACTTCCTCTCTTTCGTACTGGTAGTATTACTAGTACTACTACACCTTTGCCCGTCCAAGTTCGCGGTAGTGTAAAGCAACATGGAATGGGAGCAAAAATTTGGACATAAAATTGAAAAAAACATTTTCTCAAATTTTGGCTTGTACTCCAAAGTGAATTTAGTCCACAGCTAAGTCCCGTACTTCATGGGCTCGCCGCGGATAGCGGCCGCCACGGACAGCGCACAGTGGCGAGCCATTTTATTGACCAGGCGGAGATCCATGCATGGCATCGCATGCTCGGCTGTCTTCTCGAGTAGCTGCATTCGCAGCTCGGTCTTCTGACCGTAAGGAACGTTCATCATCTCCTCGTGGCTGAGCGCAAGGTAATCCTTAATGCGTGCTTTCAAGGCGCTGAAGCAGCCTGTCAGTTGTACATGTACTGTACAGTAGTCTACCAGCGCGCTCTCCATCGCTGGTGTGCATTTAGTCGTGGAAGCACGCGCCCCGCCTCTCTTCATCAGCTCTGGTGTCCCCCGCTCGACAATATTACGTGCAGTAGTGGGAGGAATACCATTGTGGTGCGCTACTAGCATCCAGTCGCCGCCGTCTCGGTGAGCATCAAGGACGCGCGCGCGAGCGGCGAGCGTGTGTTTCGGCTCGTTTGGTATGCTGCCGTTCGAATACTGGGTCGCTCCTGAAAACCCAAATTGCTAGTACCAAATTTAGTGCATAGCTTGGGCGGTTTTGCTCTTACCAAATCTGCGTTGTCTCCTGAAAACCCAATTGCGTACTTCCCACTCGCGGTCCAAGGACACAATGATCGCTCCCGCATTGCTGCTTCTCTCCATCATTCAGCGCCGCCGCCGGTCTCACCGCCGCCAGTCGTATCGCTCGACGCTAGAGCGTCGCCGTCGACGCGAGCGCGACCATCGCATTGCTCGTATTGCACTTCAGACGCCAGCAACTTCGTCTTTCTCCGTGCTGTTTGGCTCTGGTGACGATCCAGCGTTGATCACTGTCACGGGATTAGACCACCCCGCGTTTCACTACGTGCTACAGCATTTTTAGGTGCTCTACAAACGATTTACTCCCTACGGACCGGCTGGCTCAGCAATTGCATCGCTAAGTGGCTCAAGGCATGGTCGGCCTCGAAGCTTGGACGCATATCAATGCCTCGCCCTCGTATTGGCATGGACACGGACAAGAGGCTCTGAATTTACTCTATGCATGATGTTTGGTATAACAGCATCCGTCTGCTCCTTGTTCGTTCGGTTTGGTCGAAGAATTTTAATCCGCGTACTTGCTTCGGATCAGCGTGCTGCTATCAAGATGCCTAGTCTACCCGATGTTCGGCGTTATCAACAAGCAATCCACAGAAAGTATCCCCAGTTGAACGACGTATTCGGAGTCGCCGATGGTCTCAAACTATATCTACAGCAGAGCGGTGATTGCATCTTGCAAAACATGTTCTACAACGGCTGGAAGCATGACCACTACGTCGGAAATGTATTTGTCTTTGTCCCCGATGGAACGATTGCAGCGTGCGCGCTAAATGCGCCTGGGTCGCTTCATGATTCTCAGATATCTGAGTGGGGTGGCATATACCACAAGCTTCAGAGCATCTATGAGCAGGAAAGTTTGCATTGTGCTCCCGCGTAACGGTGTCCCATTCATCTCGCCCAATTGGCTTGTAGTGGTCAATAAGATCGAGAAGATCACGGACTTCAGCTGGCGAGAAGCCAGCACCACGGGTCGCAGTTGTCGCTGTGCGGCGACGTCTTCCACGGCGGCCCTCACTTCTTGTCGATGCAGTTGCAGGCGGTGCTGAGTCAGGCGCTTGTTGATCAGATGCTGGTGGAGTGCTAGTAGTAGTATGGGCTGTTGGTGGCGAGGCATTACCGATCGGAGCTTCTGCGAGCGAAACTTCTGGCGGCGACACTTGCGATAAAGCGAAATCGAAGCTAGCTGCAGGCGTGGGAACAGGAGTAGACGCTTGAGTCGCTGCAGACGGTGTTTGTTTCGTTAACGGGAAGTCATAGCTAGGGGGCGGCGGCGCATCATCACTAGATGAGTTAGGCAAGACCATGCTGAACCAAGTTCGAGAATGAAAGGCATTTGACATGCGTATCTTTGACGCATGGTACGGGCACCCAATTTGAACGCCCGTGACACGACCCCGTACAAATCGACCCTCCTTGGGCCAAAATGGTACGATCAGCAAGCACGCGACGAACCTTCTACGTCTGGTTTAGTACACGCAAAATGGGTTTTGAGTTTTCAGGAGCGACCCACTCACCACCAATTTGCCCTGTACTAAATCCACCTTGGAGTAAACCCAATTTTCAGTATTTTTTCTCTAAATATAGCAGTTACTTCAACTACTTCATACGACATTGCTTTACACTACGGCGAACTTGGACGGGCAAAGGTGTAGAAGTAGTGCAGGTTTTTGTCTGTCACCCACGCTCGGTAGCGCCTAGCCATAGCCAGGTAAGCCTTTTGCTCTTGAGTAGTCGTTTGTTGCTTTGTCGCTTGAAAGAACGACTTCGGTCCAAGCTTACTCTCGTAGTATAGCGCTTTGAACGTGCTTGCGTCGGCCTTCTGCACATACCAAAACCCGTAGAGACGGACCACTTCCAGTTGTTTCGCCATTTTAACGGGATCTGCAGTCTCTCGCACCGCGGCTTCAAGCTCTTGAGGCGACACTTTTAGTTTACGCGCTACTTTAAACGTGAGAATCAAAGTTTTGTATACCAACTTGGTGCCAAGTTTCTTGGCAAGTTGCGCGACTCCATCGAGAAGGCCTCTATCTTCAGTGACCAGTATCGCCCCATTTGTGTTCGCTCCACCACCATCAGTGCGCCTTAGTTGTCGTTTGGGTTCTCCAATCGGAGTAGCAGAGAGCGCACGAACTTGATCTCCGAAGGTCATCGGCTTCAACTCGGGCGTCTCGTTTAGCTCGGAATTTGCACTCCATGCCGATACCGTCGCTGTATCCAGCAGCGTCGCTAAAGCAACAATTAGAACCCAGAGCAGAAATCTCATGGCGGGCTCTGTTTTCAGGCGTTACGTTCCGGAGGGGTCTTGAGTACGGTGATGCAAAATGAGAAGTGATGAACGAAGAGTTTGCGGGCGAATCTGTCCTCGAGCAGGCCTTCTTTGCCTGCCCCTCAGGGTTAAAAGAAGCGATTTGAGAGGGGATTAGAGATACTGTACATAGATTGATCGATTTGCTGTACTATTTAATAGCACTTAGCAAATCATGCAAAAACGATATGACGGGAAAGAACAGGGTGAGAACGGGACACATATTACTGAAAATAATGAAGTATCGCAATCCCCCATCCGAGCACTCCCCAGCATCTGAGTAATAAAAAAATACTGAATTACCTAGTTAGCGCGTCCTCCCAACATGTATTTCGAAGTAGTACTCAGCATCCATTCATTCCGTTTAGTCAAAATCAAGGCCCGAAATCCGATAAAATATATAGACCCGAATTGTTGGACCTCCGCTTTAGCAAGAAGACTGTGGAAACTTCCCACTGGGGCCGATGGGAAATGCTTCCCGAGGTTCCCGAAGCTAGCTGACCAGGACCCAAGTGTGAAGAAGGGCGCCTTAATTGCCGTTTTCCCTTAACCACTCCAAACCACAAACCACGAGAAAAAGTAACCCTTAAACTGCACATGCAGTTTAATTATACTTAGTGTTTGAATGTTAGGTAAAGGGCTAGGAGAGGGTACGGGGGGCCATTGAAACTGCTCTCCGATTACCAGTTCTCCCTTATAATGCTGCATACAACCGCATTACACGTGTGAGGAAAGGGACGAAGCGGATCTCGAACAGAACGTGAGCACGGTTGCAACACTGCTTTTCCAAATATCGGAAATTGAAACTTACCATACAAGCATACACACAGGTGGGGTGTCACCTCTACAATCAAACGCAATCACTAGTGCTGAGCACTGAATTTTGCACGATACAAAATCTAAGTCAAGTATTAAATACAAATAGATGGCCAGCATTTCAGCAGTAAGTATTCAGCGTGAAACGGAGCGGTTGCCAGCTCTTTCATGATGTTCCTTGAGATGTGTGTGAGCGTATACAAAGTGACCAGGATGCAACGGCAGATGAGCACGAGAGTAGACAGGCAGAACGTCAAAGGCATTTCATACATCTGCTTAGTCAAAGGTAAACATTTTGAGAGTGGTAGACTGGGAACACTAGTTTTGGTCACATGTTTTTGACTACCTACGTCTTGCATCCGGCCAACGTATATCGTACAGTATACGAGGCGGCAGATAAGAACAGTTTTAAAACGGAGCGGTAGCCGGCAAGCGCACCTGAAATGCGAGCGCAGGAAATGGAGCTGCGCTGCACGGGTAACGGCGCTGCATTCTCGGACCGCGGCGACATAGATGGGAATAGCTGCGTGTGAATCAGGTAAGAACCGCTCCAGCTTCCATGACAAAGTGATGATAATGGCTCGCGCTGACGTCCCATTTTGGCTAGGCCTGCATTGCAAATACGGCGTCAACTCGTGGACGTGTTGCCCACACGCGGTCGCTTTCGGCAGACGTCCCCGGGGTGCTGGTCAATCTTAAGGATGAGGAGCTCAAGACTTCTACGAGCTGCCCCAAGACGTGACCTGACTTGGCGGCAATGCGGAGGAAGAAGGTTTCCTCCTCCGAGGTATGGACTGTATTCCGGACAGGAAGTGCTCGTGGCTGAACCGCCATGACATCTCATTAGCTGGACTGCGATTTCGACGGCGCCTCACGTCCTAGGCCGCGGAGCCTCTGTGTGGAAGCGCGGTCTCCTTTCAGGTAGACGTGCTCAAGATGCTAGGAGAAGCGCTTCTACGTGCTGCTCACAACGTACGGCCCTGACCTACAGAGATCGGACGGCATGCACGAGTGGCAGTCCACCGTGATGGCGATGAGAGCGACTTCATAATATGAAGTCGCTCTATATTATAGAAGAAGAACGACGGAGAGGAAGGTAAATGGGATGCAGCGTGAAGGGTGTACCTACTCCCAATCACACGTTGTCTTCGCGCACTCATGTTCATTAGGCACAAGCCGTCGCATCACAAGTACAGTACAAGGGTTAGAAAGGATGAAGAATCAATACATGTACATGTACTCTTAGCTTATATTGTCGCACATTTCATTGCATCGTTTAGGAGTTATTGCTGTTAATTGTCAGCGCGAGATGCGTAGCATGTTTCATGTCGTTAGGGAACCTGTGGAACTGTGGTCTCACCCGGGGATGCGGCAAATGTTATTGGAGTGGGTGCTACTGACTCCATGGACTTACTACTACCGCAGAGCTCCACAGGGCCTTCTTTTGACGAGCGTATTAAACCCGACATCATAGCACCGGGAGTGAGAATTTATTCTGCTTGGTGGACTAGAGATTATGCCTACACTATCGCTTCAGGAACGAGTATGACATCACCCCATGTCGCTGGAGCAGCCGCATTGCTGCTCAGCGCAAAGCCCGGGTTAACATACAAGCAGGTTTGGACTGTGCTAACTACCACCTCAACGGATGGAGGTCTCTCTGCTTTTCACGGATCCTGCGGAAACACCTCGAGCTCAACATTTCCAAACAACATTTTCGGCTACGGACGGCTCGATGTTCATCGAGCTGTTGATGCAGCGACAAGCAATTGAATGAACTACAACTCTTAGTGGTCGTGCAAAAGATTAATTACCGATTCACGATTTGTTGCCTCGTGCTAGTGATCATCCGCAATCGCCAGCATGAAAGCTACGATACACTATTACGGCTCGTAGTTGCCGAGCGTGGTGTAGCCCTCGTCACCCTTGGCAGGGTCCCAGAAAAACTCGTAGTCCATGAGTGGGGTGAGTGGCCAGTCGTTCTTGAAGCGCTCGACGAGGTCCGGGTTCGCCATGAACTTGCGAGCAAAGCCCACTAGGTCTGCCGAGCCGCTCCTAAGGACGCCTTCAGCGATGTCTCTCGAGTAGCCCTTGTTGGCGATGACGATCCCCTTGAAGGCGGTCTTGGCGTCAAAGGTAGTAAGCGGGCGGCATTTTCCGTGGTAGTGGGCATCAGCTCCGACACCTTCCCAACCATCGAGAATGGCCAAGTACACCAAGCCGTGCTCCGCGAGACGACCGTACACGTACGTGAACATTTCGACGTTGTCGGAGCTGCCCATACCTCCGTACGGACTGTTCGGAGCCGTGCGTATGCCAATGCGGTCAGCCGGGTACACCGTCTTCACTGCCTCGATGACGTCGTTCAGAAAGCGGTAGCGATTTTCAAACGAACCACCGTAAATGTCGGTGCGCTGGTTCGTGCAGGACTGGAGGAACTGGTCAATCAGATAGCCTCCCGCGGCGTGCACCTCGATGCCATCGAAACCTGCCTCCTTGGCTCGTTCAGCGCACTGGCTCCATTGGTCCACAACCTCGGGGATCTCGTTCAGTGACAACGCACGGGCTCGCTCGTAGCCCACGTGTTCCCCGTTCGCGTTTCGGGTCCTGCCGGTCTCGTACAACGTGGCTGATGACGAGACGACCTCGTAGTTCTCATGGAACGAAGGGTGGGACTGACGCCCCATGTGCCATAGCTGCACGAATATCTTGCCTCCCTTCTTGTGCACGCGGTTGACCACCTCCTTCCACCCCTGGACTTGCTCGTCAGTGTAGAGCGCCGGTGACCCATACCACCCGAAAGCTTGTTCGGAGATGGCACACGCTTCGGTGACAATGAGTCCGGCGCCGGCGCGCTGTTCGTAGTAGGCAGCGTTGCGCTCCAGCGGTGCGTGGGTGCGGATGTCGCTGCGAGCACGGGTAACGGGTCCGTACACGATTCGGTTCTTGAGCTCGAAGTCCTTGCCGAGACGCAGCGGCGTGAAAAGCGTGTAGTCGGCGGTCTTAGCGACCATGGTCTTGGTTTGGTGGTGTTGAGTGTTCGGGAGCTTGGCAATTTCGAAGTGGTTCCTTGCACCGAAGACAAGAAGACTAGCGCTCAGAAGACCCCTAGACGCGGAAGACTATCGATGGCCTGGAAGACCACGACGAGTTCCTGCCTGACCTAATCAAGGCGTTTGCGTCACACACGTTCACGTATGCTCGTGACGAGACCGAAGCAAAGCATTTCCGTGGCTTCCCTCGCTACTGCTAGCTTGGTGTCCTCACTGCACGACGACAGTACTGTACGAAGTCTTTCTGACCTAAACAAGACGTTTGCGTCAGGGAGATCAAGTGTAGCCATCTATTTATTACCTGTGATTATGCTCAGCTAGACTGAGCTAATCACGCTTACGCATGGATCGAGCGGCATAACCTTTTGCGCTGGAAGCTCGCCCGCAAGTTTCCACTTTGCAATTGACTTCTCACTAGTAACCACAGCAAATACCAAGCAACGGCATCACCACTGACCAGCTACTATGGCTCCCGCTGAAAACTATAAGCTTTTCACCCCGCTCCAGTTGGGGAACGACCTCGAGCTGAAGAACCGCGTCGTGTTCGGCCCTGCCACTCGCGCTCGCATCAATCCTGTGAGCCATGCCCCCAGCGAGATAAACGCTATCTACTACGAACAGCGCGCTGGGGCCGGTCTCATCATCTCGGAGGGCTGCGCCATCTCCGAGCAGGGCTTCGGGTGGTACGGGTCACCGGGACTCTTCACGGACGAGCAGGCCGCGGGGTGGAAGGAGGTCGTTGACCGCGTGCACAAGAACGGAGGCAAGATCTTCGTGCAACTATGGCATATGGGCCGGCAGTCGCATCCTTCATTCCATGCGAACAACGAGGTGGTCTCAGCTTCTGCAACAATGCTCGAAGGTGGCAACACTCGTAACGCCGACGGGGAGCGGACGGGTTTCGAGAAAGCTCGAGCGCTGACGCTCAACGAGATCCCCGACGTGGTGGAGCAGTATCGGAAGTGCGCTGAACTTGCCAAGAAGGTGGGCTTCGACGGAGCCGAGGTGCACGCCGGCAGCGGCTATCTTATCGACCAGTTCCTTCAAGCGTGCACGAACCAGCGCACCGACAAGTACGGCGGCTCATTCGAGAACCGCTACCGCCTTCTCGACGAAATCGTGGAGGCCGTGAAAACGGTGTATCCGGCCAACCACATCGGTGTACGGGTGTCTCCCTCCAGCAAGTACGGCGGCATGGGCAGTGCTGATAACGAGGAGATGTTCACGTACGTGTTTCAGCGCTTGTCGGAGCTCGACCTCGGGTACTTGGCGATCCTGGATGGCTACGGCTTTGGCTACTCGGACAAGAGCCGCGTGATGACAGCGCTCGACGCCAAGATGCACTTCAAGGGGATCGTGATGGCCAACTGCAGCTACACGCGGGACACTGCGGAGGGGGTAATCCACAGCGGCGTAGCCGACCTGGTGAGCTTCGTGCGTGGGTTTATGTCGAACCCGGACCTGGTGGAGCGGTTCCGAAACGACTGGCCGCTAAACGACGAGCTGGGCTACGAGTTCTATTGGGACCCTGCGAAGCGCCAAGAGGGCTACATCACGCCACCGGCATACAAGTCGGAGCGGCCCTGTCCGTTGAAGAAGTTTTTGCCTAGCTTTTGAAATGCGCAGCAAGAGTAGGCGGCTCCGAGGAAGCGTCCAGGAGACGATTGCGGGCTGCTACCAGTACTTGAATACATAGGTCGGGGTGTGTTTGCACTGCACATGTTTGTTGTGTACTAGTGAAAACCATGGCAACAGTATATTATTTGACACAAGCTTTGCTTAGATCGGGAGACATTTGGTTTCCCAGATGCGGTTGCCCACATACTGTAATCTGTAGGATGTGTAGCGAAGCGAGATACCCTGGAAAAGGAACGCCAAATAGCAGTCTTTCTCAAGCATTTCAGCGAAGCTCTTGCGATCCAGCACGTAAACAACGCTGCGCTTCGTCGCAATAAGCGACGTTTTGCGCTTCTCGCCCGTCAGGAAGCACATCTCACCAACGACCGAGCCCACCGAGACATCTTCAGTCGTACCAGCTTCTTCCTCAACCACAGCAGTGAGTGCTCCATCTACGAGTAGTAGCGCGCGGTCAGGGGTATCACCTTGTCTCCACACCACTTCGTCCTTCTCGATTTCTTGGATGTGGAAGTAGTCCAGAAGTCGCTGCTGCACGGAAAGGGGTTGGTCCGGCATGAATCGCCGCAAGTTGCGCAAATGAGTGAACTCGTCTTCATCGGCAGCACATGTGCTTGCAGGAGAACCACTCTTGTTCGAAACATTCTTGCCCAGAATATCGTTTTCGCACCATTCCAAAGCACTGTCCAGATCCGAAGCAATGTGAAGCATGCGGTTGTCGCCGAAAAGCTCGATCAAATGCTCCGTGAACTTCTCGTAAGCGAGAGGTACTGCGGCGAACACAATCCTGCAACTGTGCGCGTCGCATGCGTACTTGATCTTGGTGAGTCGGTCAGCTGCAGAGGAGTCCAAACCCACGACCAACGTGAAGTCGAGCACAAGCCAGCGGATGTCCGGTCGCGGGCGAACATCGTCACTAAGCACGCTTTCGAGAGGCGACTCGATTCGGCTACTCGTGCAATCTGAGCCTTCTTCAAAGAGTTCGCGCACGTAGTCGCTGAGCTGGTTGATATTTCCGAAGAAAAGGTGGCCCTTCAACTGCACAACGTGGATGTTGCGGCACTCACGGTCCAGCACATCCAATTCGTCAGTCGTGCGCCAAGCATGACTGCGAAGGGTAGCAGCGCTCATACTGCCGCGGATCGGGGCATTCGTAGGTGTACGCGCACTCTGCATCACGAAGGTCATGCAGGCCAGCAGAGCGCCGACGGCCAGACCCTGGTTCATGCCCCAGAACGTCATCGTTCCAGCGATAGCCCACACCGTGCCCAGCTCCAAGGCGTCCAACTGGTCGTACGTGTCGATGAGTGCTTCCCGAAGCAAGTCCCATCCAAGGTGCATCATCACACAGCCAGCCATGCATCGAGGGATGTAGGAAACAGCGTTGGGTCCAACAAAGAAGAAGAACATCATAATGAGCCCGATCACGAAGCCGCTGCGACGCCCAGTGCCTCCGCACTTGTAGTACAACGCTGACGTGGAATAGCAGAGGTAGTTCTGTACCGTTCCGCACACTCCGCTCAGGGTGTTGGAAATTCCGTGTGCAACGAGTTCGTCGTTGATATCCACCTCCTTGTCGGTCGTGAGACTGAGCGACGGGATGTTAATCGGCACGTGCATGAGCGAGAAGAACGTGAGGCCAACGATCGTGCCGAATTGCTTGGGGATAACACGCCAGGCCACGAGCGAGAAGTCGTACTGTTCCCACAGCGAGTAGAACGCAACATCCGGCGCGCGGTTGAAGAACCATCCATGCTCGCGCGCAGTGTTCGTCGAGATACCAAGAAGCAGCAGCACGACGTAGAACAGCGGCGGGATGGACACGAAGAAGAGCGGAGGAAACAGCGGCGACTTGATGTGGCGCGCCAGCACCCACAGCGTGAGCGCCAGCATGGCGGAGCTCACCCAGAGCCACACGATCTCCTCGTCGAAGAGTCCCTTGACGCCGTCCCACGACCAGTCAAACGCATGGCCCGTAGCGTTTTCAATGCCGCTCTGCAGCACGAAGGCGCCAATGCCTCCTACGGCACCGACGATGATGTGCTTGGGGAAGAGGTACACGATGTTGCCGAGTTTCCAGTGTCCCAGCACGTAGAACAGCGCGCCGCACACGACGGACGAAAACGCGTAGGTGACCAGGATCGTGGGCAGCACGCTCGGGTTCTTGGGGCCCAGCTCCTGGATAATAGCGATGGAGATGGTGTGCATGAACGGCACGTTCTCGACCATCATCTGGCAGATCGCGCCGTCGAAGTTGCTGAGCCAGACGAACGTGAACTGGCAGATCGTGGACGACAGCAGGAACATCTGAATGCCCAGCGCGTGCGGCACGGGGATGTCGGCCCACTCCACGGGGAAGAAGGACAGCCCGAACGGCACGCAGATCATGAGGTTCACCAGCACGGCGATGGCCACGCAGGGCGCGGCCTGCAGCGCGTCCGTCACGCCGCGCTCCCAGCCGTTGAGCGGGTCGCTGCGGTCCGCGTGCGAGCCCCACGAGTCCATGGACGCGCGCGTGGCCCCGTACGGCGAGTAGCAGCGTGGTGACGCGCCGTTGGGCGCCGTGATGGGTAGTGTTTCGTTGCGTGCGGCCCCGGGCGACTGCGTCACTGGCTGCTGCGTGAAGTGCAGCGAGTTGCCGCCGGCGTCGCGGCGCAGCGGCGGCGGCTCGAACACCATGTGGGACGAGGCTGCGTGCGTGTGTGTGGGCGTTGGCGTGGGAGCGGGCGCGCCGCGGCGCGGGGAGCGCAGGCGCTGCGGGGACAGCAGCAGCTGCCGCTCGTCGTCGTTGAGCGGCTCCATGGCTGAAGGCTCGAGGTGCTTGAGCTCTGCGCGGCGACTTGGCGAGTGAGCCCTCCAGCGGATGTGCTGGTGACGTACGTACGGTGACGAGCCATTTTCAGCGAATAAGAGCGCGTTATGGGGGATTTAGTGACCAATCGGGAGCCGGCGTGGAGAGCGGAGACCGCGGCTATGTTTAGCGGATGCTGATGCCCATCACCATTTCATACGCGGAGCAAGTCTACACTTGCGCCAAGTATGGTCGCTTCCCGCCGATGGACATCGTGAATGTCCATCGGCGGGAAGCCCGACATTCGGCGACAGTCGAGAACGAGATGTCATCCCTCCCCCAGCGCGTTGTAGCTGTTGGCAGGCGTGGAGTGAAGTGGGCCGTAAAGAGAGCGAAAAGCACCAACGGTGTGCTACAATTTTAGCAGCAAGCGGCAGTTCGGCGGGTGTACTGTACTGTTGCGGTTGATCGGAAGTGTCGGCTCGCAGTTTTGAGAAGTGCATGAAGGTAGAAATCCGAATGTGGTAACTTTAACCAAGGACCACGCCATCAATGACGTGAGCATTGGGTGCTGCTGCGAACGGACGGAGGACCAGCGCGTCTCGCGAAATTAATCTGTAGACGGCGAGTTGCTGTCCTGCAGTGCAGGCTGGGCGAAATCTGCAGCGGCTGCCACTTCGCCAAGCATGACGGCGAGACGCCTGAGCGTCTTGATGCGGTGGAAATCTTGCTGCCCCCGCCAATTGCCACGGCCGCTGGCGCCAACGTGGAGGTACGTGTTGCCGGCGCGCAAGAAACGATCCTCCCACCGGCATAAAACGCGTCGACAACCGATCCGGTGGTCGGGACCGAGGGAAGCCCGCCGCTCATCGACAGACAGCCGATCGTCACGTCACATTTGCACCTGTAGACGTAAAAGATCCCTCGGAGCCAAGCAAGCTTGCCCGGCTTGCTGGGCGGGCAAGTGGTCTCTGCGTGTACCCTCAGGTTCACTGGTGCACGCTTGTCCGTGCAAGTCTATGACGGGCATTCATCTACTTGGAGTGCTGGACGACCTGGTCCAGGGCCGACAAGGTTACCGAAACGAATCGGTTGGTGCGAGCTGACAGCTCTTGAATGTACTTTTGGTACAGTAGTTGCCGCTGAAAAATACCAAAAGATAAGGTATCTTGTTGAACACGCTGCAGTTCTACGGCTGCACAAGCGTAAGGCAGTCCGCCTACTGCACACACATGCAAAACATGAAGATGAATTGTTTCAAAAAATGAAAGTAGCAAGCTCGCATTGACGCACAACTCTTCTATCTCTGCAACTCCTCCTACCTCCAATCTGTAAATGCTACGGGCAGTCACTCATATGAACAGACCAACCTGGTGAGGTCCAACCTGTCAGCGCCGTCTGTGCGGCGCTACAGCGTCGCGTGTTGCATCCACTCAACTCCTTGCGGAGCCATTTAGAGCTTGCCGGTACCCGAGGCGTTCTGGATCACGGCACGGATGGCCTTCATCTCAGCCTCAAGGCGCACGAGGCGGTCCATGGCCTGCTCCAGCGTCATGCTGCGCTCCACGAAAGAGCCACCGACCGGGCGGCCGGCAACGAACGAGCCGCGCATGAACGAGTCGTTGTTGAGCAGAGTCGAGCCCATGCGGATGCGGTTCTGGCGCTGAGCCTCCTGCTTCACGTACTTCTTGCTGCTGACCTTCTGCTCGAACACGTTCATGTGGTCGATGTGCTCCAGGAGGAAGACAAGGAGAACCTTGCCCAGGTCCTGAATGAAGAACCAGGCGAGGCAGTAGACCCACACGAATCCGGCAAGCTTGAGCGAGATGGCTTCCATCTCCGTGAACGGCCAGAAGATGGCGAGGAGCGTGGACACGACCGTGGCGAAGCAAGCAGCAACCGCCAGAAGACGGCCGGGTGCGCGCGTGAAGAACAGACCCTCGGTACGAGCCGTGAACACCGTCATGAAGTCCGACAGCGAGATCTTTAGGTACATCATCATCATCACCTGGTCGTACGGCAGGTCGCCCACGCCGAAGTAGGCAAGCACACCGTTCTTGTTCCACGAGTCAAGACCCCAGAACAACAGCAGCAGCGAGCTGGCGACAGCGATCAGACCAAGCGTCGTCGACACCCAGTAGATGCGGGGCAGGTTCCAGGTCTCGGGGCGCTTCGAGGGCACCACATTGTCGTAGGCGATCGAGATAATCGTGCCGTCGTTCAGGATCGTGATAAGCACCAAGGCAATGACCGGCAGCTTGAAGTACGGGTCCACAGCCTCCGTGCTCTCGTTGTTGTTGTACGGGCACTCACCAACGTGAGGGATGAAGTGCTGGAAGCGGCAGCTGTCCGGGTGAAACAGCAGCACCGAGATGAAGAAGAACATAAGCAGCTGAATCGTGCAGGCAATGCGGTACGTCACGTAGTTGCGCATGCGCTGGAAGATCTTGCGCGACAGCGTGATGGCGTTAATAATGACGGACAGACCAGGCTGCGTGAGGACAATGTCAGCGGCAGCGCGAGCAGCGTCAGTGGATCCCTCGACGGCAATGCCGACGTCGGCCTTCTTCAGAGCGGGGGCATCGTTGACACCATCGCCGGTCATACCACACACCCAGCCGCGCTGGCGCAGCACCTCGACAATCAGGAACTTGTGCTCCGGGAACACCTGCGCGAAACCATCAGCGCTCTCAACAATGGCGCCGTAGTCCGCACCAAGAGTCGCCGAGAGACCATCCTGCACGTTGGCCGTCGGCAGCACGTCCGTGCCCAGGATAGTCGTGCCCATTCCGAGCATGCGGCAGGTCTCCACAGCAATAGCAGCCTGGTCGCCAGTGATCATCTTCACGCCGATGCCGTTCTCGTGGGCGAGCTCAATCGTGCGCTTGGTGTCGTGACGCGGGGGGTCCAGGAAGGTCATAATGCCCAGGAACACCCAGCCGCCATCGGCCTCCTCGTCCGAGGTGCGAGCCACAGCAAGCGAGCGGATGCCACGCTTGGCCAGGTCGAGCACCTTCGCCTCCACGTCCTCCTGGATCTCCGTGACGTTGTGAGCAAGCGCCAGAATGATTTGCGGGGCGCCCTTGGTCACCTTGAATACGTTACCGTCCGGGCCGCGGATCGTCGACTCCGTGCGCTTGACCGAGGGGTCGAACGGCAAGTGGTCCATCATCGTGTACTGGTCAAGCGGGCGCAGGTCGATGGCGTTGAGCACCAGCGTGTCCAGAGCGTCCTTAGGCGGCTCCTTCCACTTGGCAGCAAGCGCAGCGGTGACCAGCACCTCCTCGCGAGTGGCCGTCGGGTGGAAAATGGGCAGGTCATCCTGCAGCTCCATCTTGTTGCGGGTGAGCGTGCCGGTCTTGTCCGAGCACAGCATGTTCATGCCCGAGAGGGTCTCGATGGACTGCAGCTGGGTGACGATGACCTTCTCCTCCGCGAGCTTGCGGGAGCCCAGGGCCATGGTGGACGTGCACACCACCTGCATGGCGATGGGGATGGAGGCCACGAGCAGCACGACGCAGAAGGCGATGGCCTCGAGGAAGTCCTCGCCGTTGTAGATGAGGTAGCCGAGGCAGAAGCCCACGAGCACGAAGGAGATGGCCATGAGGAACATGGTGATGCGGATGAGGATCTTCTGGAAGTGGCTCACCTCGTCCACGGACGAGATGAGGCTGGCCGTCTTGCCGAAGAAGGTCTGGCCGCCGGTGGCCGACACCACGGCCTCCACCTCGCCGCGCACGACGGTGGAGCCCATCTTGGCGTTGTCGCCCGTGGCCATGGTCACGGGGAAGGACTCGCCCGTGAGCGCGGCCTGGTCGATCTGCACCGGGTTGCCCTCGCACAGGTCGCAGTCCGCGGGCACGGCCGAGCCGGCCGAGAGCGTGACGCGGTCGCCCGGCACGAGCAGCGCGGCGTTGATGGTCTGGTGCACGCCGTCGCGGATGACCTGCGCCTCGGGCTTGAGGCTGGCCTTGAGCGCGGCCACGGCGTTGCCGGCCTTGAGCTCCTCGTACCAGCCCACGACGCCGTTGAGCAGCTGCAGGAAGAGCAGCACGAAGAAGTCGGGCCAGTCCTTGGTGATGGCCTCCACGAGGATGGCCAGCCAGATCATGATGGGCATGGGGCCCCAGAACTGCTCGGCCAGCTTCACCCACGGGCTCTTCTCCTTCGTCTCGAGCTCGTTCGGGCCGAAGACCTTGAGCCGGCGCGAGGCCTCCACGGTGCTCAGGCCGGCCTCGCCCGTGTCCAGCAGCGAGCGCTTGTCCACGCCCATGTAGAACCGGTCGTCGTTGCTCACGCCGCTGTACGAGTGCTCGTCGCCGTTGGCGAGCAGCGGGCTGTGCTCCGACATGCTTGAGTCCGCCGAGGTGGGTCTTTTGGGGGGAGTCCGGCGAATCGAGAAGTGAGACTGGCCTGGGTCTGGGTGGCTCGCAACTGAAGCAGCAGGTGGGCTCTCTCCCTCTCAAAGATCCGCTTTCGAACTGGCCAATCGAGTCGCCGGATTCTTTGAGCCCCATCTCCGGCCGGTTTTTTAACAGAGCTTTGTGACGATCAGCAGCTCCGCAGAGCACCCCCACGTGGGCGTGATCGCGGACACATAAGCCCATTGCGCCGCTGGTCTTGCCCGTTGCCCGGCTGGATCAGAGGCTCTGTGTTGATTTAGCTGGGCAGCCCGAGATATTTCACGTAGCGGGTTCCTCGCCCCAGCTGGCGCTGAGTCCGAGGCGATCCAAGTACGTGGCACGGCCACGGCGAATTTTGCGCCGGTATCGCAGATTCTGAGCGTGGGGCGGACCGTGGCGGCTGGCACAGCGCAAGATGTGGCGCCGAATACTGGTAAGCTTGGGCGCTTGCTTTTCCCGTGGACAGCCTCGCCACGTACTGCTCCGCACTTGAAGCCAGTCGACGGAGGTGTCCACACATCGACTTACAGTGCCGAGCCCCTGCGCTCACCGTTCAAAATATTCGCCTCTGCGAAGCACGTTTCCAGGCGGCCAAGACGCCATTCGTTTGCATACCGCGGTGGCCTCCACTCGCTGAACGTAAATGTTAACGCTCTCGCCTCAAGATTGGCCATACCCGCGATGGAGGGAATGATGCGGCTCGTCACGGCTCGTGTGCGCGAATCAACGAGTCCGGTGGTACGCTCTGTAGTTGGCGCGGTAAGTTATTGTACCGCGGTTTCGTCGCGGGGAGTGGTTACTACATCCTCGATTGAACACTCGCCAGCGCTAGCTCGACCGCGCTCGCCGTAAATTTGGGTGCGAACTGAGTCCACCCCGAACTGTACGATTCCTCCGCCAAATTGCTTGCTGCACCCACCAAGCGATGCAAAACTCACCAGTACGCACGACCAGCCGGAGCAGACAAATGGTTTGCCACGCCAGGCACGGCGGCACCAAGCACCAGTCGATTGGGCAACTACCGCCACGTTCGACGCGGCAGAGTGCTTTCGGACTCACAACCCGCTGCTAGCTTTTTACACAACGAAATCGAAAGTCGTGGTGGTCCAACTACATAACCCCTTTCCTGAAGCGAATACATGCACAGCAGCAGATTAAAAAAGGCGACAAAACTCCAAATCCAACGTATCGGAGATGCATTCAACTGCAGTTACCATACTGCAGGCTGCGTTCTGGTCCTGCTTGCGCATTTCAAAAGCTAGGCAAAAACTTCTTCAACGGACAGGGCCGCTCCGACTTGTATGCCGGTGGCGTGATGTAGCCCTCTTGGCGCTTCGCAGGGTCCCAGTAGAACTCGTAGCCCAGCTCGTCGTTCAGCGGCCAGTCGTTTCGGAACCGCTCCACCAGGTCCGGGTTCGCCATAAACCCACGCACGAAGCTCACCAGGTCGGCTGCGCCGCTGTGGATTACCCCCTCCGCAGTGTCCCGCGTGTAGCTGCAGTTGGCCATCACGATCCCCTTGAAGTGCATCTTGGCGTCGAGCGCTGTCATCACGCGGCTCTTGTCCGAGTAGCCAAAGCCGTAGCCATCCAGGATCGCCAAGTACCCGAGGTCGAGCTCCGACAAGCGCTGAAACACGTACGTGAACATCTCCTCGTTATCAGCACTGCCCATGCCGCCGTACTTGCTGGAGGGAGACACCCGTACACCGATGTGGTTGGCCGGATACACCGTTTTCACGGCCTCCGCGATTTCGTCGAGAAGGCGGTAGCGGTTCTCGAATGAGCCGCCGTACTTGTCGGTGCGCTGGTTCGTGCACGCTTGAAGGAACTGGTCGATAAGATAGCCGCTGCCGGCGTGCACCTCGGCTCCGTCGAAGCCCACCTTCTTGGCAAGTTCAGCGCACTTCCGATATTGCTCCACCACGTCGGGGATCTCGTTGAGCGTCAGCGCTCGAGCTTTCTCGAAACCCGTCCGCTCCCCGTCAGCGTTACGAGTGTTGCCACCTTCGAGCATTGTTGCAGAAGCTGAGACCACCTCGTTGTTCGCATGGAATGAAGGATGCGACTGCCGGCCCATATGCCAGAGTTGCACGAAGATCTTGCCTCCGTTCTTGTGCACGCGGTCAACGACCTCCTTCCACCCCGCAGCCTGCTCATCCGTGAAGAGTCCCGGTGACCCGTACCACCCGAAGCCCTGCTCGGAGATGGCGCAGCCCTCCGAGATGATGAGACCGGCCCCAGCGCGCTGCTCGTAGTAGATAGCGTTTATCTCGCTGGGGGCATGGCTCACAGGATTGATGCGAGCGCGAGTGGCAGGGCCGAACACGACGCGGTTCTTCAGCTCGAGGTCATACCCCAACTGGAGCGGGGTGAAAAGCTTATAGTTTTCAGCGGGAGCCATAGTAGCTGGTCAGTGGTGACGTCGTTGCTTGGTATTTGCTGTGGTTGCTAGTGAGAAGTCAATTGCAAAGTGAAAACTTGCGGGCGAGCTTCCAGCGCAAACGGTTATGCCGCTCGATCCATGCGTAAGCGTGATTAGCTCAGTCTAGCTGAGCATAATCACAGGTAATAAATAGATGGCTACACTTGATCTCCCTGACGCAAACGTCTTGTTTAGGTCAGAAAGACTTCGTACAGTACTGTCGTCGTGCAGTGAGGACACCAAGCACCAAGCTAGCAGTGGCGAGGGAAGCCACGGAAATGCTTTGCTTCGGTCTCGTCACGAGCATACGTGAACGTGTGTGACGCAAACGCCTTGATTAGGTCAGGCAGGAACTCGTCGTGGTTTTCCAGGCCATCGATAGTCTTCCGCGTCTTGGGGTCTTCTGAGCGCTAATCTTCTTGTCTTCGGTGCGAGGAACCACTTCCAAATTGCCAAGCTCCCGAACACTCAACACCACCAAACCAAGACCATGGTCGCTAAGACCGCCGACTACACGCTTTTCACGCCGCTGCGTCTCGGCAAGGACTTCGAGCTCAAGAACCGAATCGTGTACGGACCCGTTACCCGTGCTCGCAGCGACATCCGCACCCACGCACCGCTGGAGCGCAACGCCGCCTACTACGAACAGCGCGCCGGCGCCGGACTCGTTGTCACCGAAGCGTGTGCCATCTCCGAACAAGCTTTCGGGTGGTATGGGTCACCGGCGCTCTACACTGACGAGCAAGTCCAGGGGTGGAAAGAGGTGGTCAACCGCGTGCACAAGAAGGGAGGCAAGATATTCGTGCAGCTGTGGCACATGGGGCGTCAGTCCCACCCTTCGTTCCATGAGAACTACGAGGTCGTCTCGTCATCAGCCACGTTGTATGAGACCGGCAGGACCCGAAACGCGAACGGGGAACACGTGGGCTACGAGCGAGCCCGTGCGTTGTCACTGAACGAGATCCCCGAGGTAGTGGACCAGTGGCGCCAGTGCGCTGAACGAGCCAAGGAGGCGGGTTTCGATGGCATCGAGGTGCACGCCGCGGGAGGCTATCTGATTGACCAGTTCCTCCAGTCCTGCACGAACCAGCGCACCGACATTTATGGCGGTTCGTTTGAAAATCGCTACCGCTTTCTGAACGACGTCATCGAGGCAGTGAAGACGGTGTACCCGGCTGACCGCATTGGCATACGCACGGCTCCGAACAGTCCGTACGGAGGTATGGGCAGCTCCGACAACGTCGAAATGTTCACGTACGTGTACGGTCGTCTCGCGGAGCACGGCTTGGTGTACTTGGCCATTCTCGATGGTTGGGAAGGTGTCGGAGCTGATGCCCACTACCACGGAAAATGCCGCCCGCTTACTACCTTTGACGCCAAGACCGCCTTCAAGGGGATCGTCATCGCCAACAAGGGCTACTCGAGAGACATCGCCGAAGGCGTCCTTAGGAGCGGCTCGGCAGACCTAGTGGGCTTTGCTCGCAAGTTCATGGCGAACCCGGACCTCGTCGAGCGCTTCAAGAACGACTGGCCACTCACCCCACTCATGGACTACGAGTTTTTCTGGGACCCTGCCAAGGGTGACGAGGGCTACACCACGCTCGGCAACTACGAGCCGTAAGAGTGCATCGTAGCTTTCATGCTGGCGATTGCGGAGATCACTAACACGAGGCAACAAATCGTGAATCGGTAATTAATCTTTTGCACGACCACTAAGAGTTGTAGTTCATTCAATTGCTTGTCGCTGCATCAACAGCTCGATGAACATCGAGCCGTCCGTAGCCGAAAATGTTGTTTGGAAATGTTGAGCTCGAGGTGTTTCCGCAGGATCCGTGAAAAGCAGAGAGACCTCCATCCGTTGAGGTGGTAGTTAGCACAGTCCAAACCTGCTTGTATGCTAACCCGGGCTTTGCGCTGAGTAGCAATGCGGCTGCTCCAGCGACATGGGGTGATGCCATACTCGTTCCTGAAGCGATAGTGTAGACATTATCTCGAGTCCACCAAGCAGAATAAATTCTCACTCCCGGTGCTATGATGTCGGGTTTAATACGCTCGTCAAAAGAAGGCCCTGCGGAGCTCTGTGGTAGTAGTAAGTCCATGGAGTCAGTAGCACCCACTCCAATAACATTTGCCGCATCCCCGGGCGAGACCACAGTTCCGCAGGTTCCCGGCGAACCCGAATTGCCAATTGAAAATACCGGGATAATCCCAGCCGCTTGCCAGGCTGCAATAACCGCGGTGAAATTTGCAGCCCCACGATTGACCCCCCAGCTATTGTTCACAACGTGGGGAGCTTTGCTACAGTTTGCTTCTCGACCCTTCCAGTTCGTGGGGCATAACACAAATTGAGAGCAAGCTAGCAAGCTCGACTCGAGGCACGACGACGTACTCCTGCATCCTCGACAAGCAATCCAATTTGCTCCTGGAGCTACGCCTACGCCCTTCGCACCAACTATCGATCCCATTACGTGAGTTCCGTGCCCCGACAAATCGTAAGGTGCCGCAGTTTTACTTTCCGAGTCGAACCAACCGTAGTCGTCACGATATCTGTCTCGCAACGCCTCGTGTGAGACGCGGACACCAGTGTCGATTGTGGCTACCGTGATGTTCTCGCCCGTTATCCCCATTGCCCATACAGCCTTCGCGCCAATTTTCTCGACACTCCACGTCAAGACGCTCGCGTCCGCCTCAGCGTCCACACCGGCTATCACATCCGAACACTCAATGTTGAAGTTGCCCATTGTTAGGATCTGCTCCTCGTGAATTTCTGCTATCGACGAACCGTGTTGCTGTTTCAGCGCATGCAGCAGCTCGATCGATGCATTGACGATAAGCAATTGATTGGAAATCCAAAACGTCGTAATCGTTGCAGTCGTCTTCGTCCTATCGCCGAGAAACTCCAGTAAAGACCGCTGTGCTCTCGCTGTGGATGCCTTGAGAGAAGCCACAAGCTGGGAGATTCGAGTCCCTCGCGACGTTGAAGTAGACCCTGACCCCAAACTAAGAGCGCCGCCTTGTTCGAGTGCCGTCGTAGTTCCGTCACGCATAGTTACCATCAGGTTAACCGTTGCTTTCTCCTGGAGCGTACGGTAGACAGACGGATGTACATGGGGCATCGGTACGGCTGCAGCGGTTGTCAACAAGTCGAGCATTATTCCGAAGGCGATAACTCCCCACAGCAGCACCAGTGAGATTCCCGCAGTTCGGCAACAGCAGGTGAACGTCATAGTCGTGCTCGAAGCGATAATTCGGCAATGCACCGCCCTGCGCGGACATCAATCTGAGCTCCAGCTGGGCATTGCCCAACGGCGCAAGCGTGAGCGTTGGCATCGTCAGCTGCATGCTGCTTTATCAGATTCCACGAAGGTCTATTCTGAGACGCGAACTGGAGAATAGTATTCTCCATTTCGCGTCCTTTCGATCTATTTCATATCTTTTGATTGACGCAACGACCACATGAGATCACTTCGCTTGGTCATCCTCATTGGTGCTCTGCTTGAGGTGATGGCGTCTGCAACAGTTAGAACTTGTCACGGTACTCGGCACTCACTCGCAGTTCTGTGCTTGTGTGATGACCAGCTCACAAAAGCAGACATTCAAGATGTTGTTGGCAACAGTGGTGATGTCATAAGCGCCGAAAATGATGAAGACGAAAGTGCTGGCGCAAAACTGGAGGACGACGCTGGGGAGGAAGTTTTACTCATGGTGCTGGTCCCCTCAATTTGAGTGTAGTGACGACATCATAACTAACGTGGTTACTGTACAGGAAGACGAAGGGAAACAGTCCGACCAGGAATTCGACGATAGTGAAGCCCTCGAGGCCCCAGCAGAACGAAAGCTATATCCGTATGAGCAACGGCGGCTCGAAGCAGAACTACGTTGGCAGGTGTGTGCTCAACAATTTTGCTTAGTCGGCGCTTGGTACAAGCTCTAACAAACAGCCTTCACAAAAGCGCGACACGGAAGAATGGGAGAGGCGAGAACGCGAGGAGGCCATGCGTGATCAAGTGACCGATGATAAAGAGAACCCCGACTACCCGGAAGAGCAGTACGAACAGGTGCGTGAGCGGGTAATTCTGCTTTGCTGCAACATTGTTTGCCTAATGAAAACATACTCTTTTCAGAATGACCGCGTCGACGAAGACGACGACGACAGCAACAACAAAAACAATGATAATTACGACGCGTACTTCGATCAGCATCGGAGATTGGTTCGCAAATTGCGAGCGCTATTTAATACTGGAAACTCACTCCGGAAATCACTAACTTCTGTTGCTTGCCTTTAATCAGGATGAACAGGGCAGCGATCAGCCAGCTGATGGTGACGAAGAGGAGGAAATAGTTCCCGTCGTCCCTGGGCTGACCGACGTCGAGCTGTTCGCGTTCAACGCCGAGTTCGCGAACGAAGAGGTACTCGACAAGATCATCGACTGGTCTTACGACCAGGTCGCTGCCATGTCGCGATTTCGCGACAACTACATCCATGTTGAAGACCTTTACGAGTACGTCGGTCAGTTGCCTTCCCCGGTTGACGATCGCTGGACACCGACTAACGTCTGATTTGTCTGCGCAGCTTCCTACTGAAGACTCTGAATCCACTGGACGAGGCCATCGACGAGGAGGACGAGGTGATCCTGACCGACGCCGTCACAGAGCTCCGGAGACAGCAGGGCTTGGTGGACAAGGAGCAGGTCGTGTACCGGGGCTTCATCGCGCGCGGGATGCCGCTGCGCTTCCTGCAGTCGCTGGCGCACGATATGCACCAAACGGTACAGAAGAGGCGCCTGCAGGCCAGCGCAGGTCGCGACGAGCTGTAGTTGACAGAAGTCAAGTCCCCGGTCAAGTCAACCTCGCCACACTTCAACTTTGAAGCAATCATTCCGCCGCGTTAAACGCGCATCCTCTCTTTCTCGAAATGACTGCACCACCTGTCTTTAGTAGTCTCGTCGCGTGGACCACCGGAACTTTCCGTCCTCACTCAACCGTTACAGGCACTATATCGTCCAAGCCAACCTCAGCGTACCGACCTCATCCAACATCACCCCGAATCTTCCAATCACCGTGTTTGCAGCGATCCGCGCCGCGATTGGCTCTGCGCGCGTGGCCGCCCGCTGATTGGCCCAGCACATGCCGCAGCCATAGGCTCAGCTCAGCCGAGAGGTCCACACTCGCCAAGTTGCCCGCAGCGGACGGACATGGAGCTGAAGGCGGAGGACACGCTCAAGAAGGCGGCGGCGGCGTCCTCGGGCGCGCTGCTCACGTCGTTGTTCGTGACGCCGCTGGACGTGGCCAAGGTGCGCATCCAGTCGCAGATCCACACGCCCCCCGTGGCCGTGACGCACTCGAGCGTCGCCACGTCCGTGGCCACGGCCGCCGAGCAGTGCCGCTGCCGCAGCCGCTGCGCCTGCAGCCGCTGCCTCACGCGCCCCGTGGAGAAGCTGCAGGCCTCGCGACGCGGGCTGCCGGCCATGCGCATGTCCTGCTCGCGCGCAGTGGCGCCGCTGCAGCTGCAGGGCACGTCGCACGCGCTGCGCCACATCTTCCAGACCGAGGGGCTGCGCGGCCTGTTCGCGGGGCTGTCCCCCGCCATGGTCATCGCCGTGCCCTCCACGGTGCTCTACTACATGTCGTACGACCTGCTGCTGCACGAGGGCCGCCAGCAGCTCCCGCAGATGGAGGGGGTGGTGCCGCTGCTGGCGGGCACCACGGCTCGGATCGTCGCGGCCTCCATCACGTCCCCCATCGAGCTCATCAGGACCAGGATGCAGGGTGACAAGACGGGGGCCAGTATCGTGGCCACGTTCCAGCAGGCGGTGCGACGCGGGGGCTACGCGTCGCTGCTCAATGGACTTGGAGCCACGTTGGCTCGGGACGTGCCGTTCTCGGCCATCTACTGGACGTCGTACGAGAACCTCCAGAGACGGATGTACTCCGTGGAGGAGCTCACGAGGACGCAGAGGGCGTTCGCATGTGGAGCGGTCTCGGGTGCCATTGCGGCCACGGTCACAACCCCCTTCGATGTGGTGAAGACGCTGCAACAAGTGTGCATGACGGCGCAGGGGTCGCAGCCCTCCGGCATGGTGGTGCTCAGACAGGTGGTCGCGACCAAGGGCGTGAGCGGAGCCTTCACGGGACTCAGTGCGCGCCTCGCCCGCGTGGCGCCGTCCTGCGCCATCATGATATCGTGCTACGAGCTCGGAAAGGAGAAGCTCGGCATCGCATGAGACGGTGGACGGGCTGCAGTTGTGTTGACAAGGGTCACTCACCACAGCCGGAAGGCGAGCGGAGCAGGGGTGGACGGGCGAGATGAGTGACCGTGTTTGGTCATGTGAATGGAAACGTAGGTCCGATATTTAAACTAATATACAAGCTGCGGGCCCTCGTTATCGTTTACGTTGAAGTAGTTTGTTATTGACTGTGTCCTGACCTTGTTGTGTTCCTTGTCAACTGAGGCTTGCTTTGACCATCATGGCCCGAGTTCACATTGTCGAAACGTTGTCAAGGGCTTAGCGATGACACCTCCGATGCTTACCAAGCGCCTTGGTTTGCGTGTCGTGGGTCACGCGTGGTTTCCTGGCCTTTAAATAACTAAACGCCACGCGATGCTTGTCAAGGTCTTGCGATACTTGTCGAGGGCGTTGTGGTGCCCATCAAGAGATTCGCGGCGGCCTAGTTTTGATCGTCGTAAGCCGCATTAGTGAGTCTTGACATCATGCTGTCGAAAGCTTCGCTTTTATCGAGTGAGTGACGGCGGTCAATATTTGAAGCGGCTGGTGACGACCCATGTCCTCAAAACAAACCGAGCCTCAGGAAAATCCGATTAAGATGCATAATTATTCAGGTGAACTTACGTAGATATCCTCACTAAGCACTAGGAAGAGTGAGCAAACAGGGCTGAGCACTCTGCTACACAATAGCCTACGCCGACGTATGGTCGATGACTCGTGAAGGATACGAAGCAAAATGTTAAACGCTTCATTGTCGCCTTATCTTCCACCGCAGCCTACCCAGTACCAGCAACTTTACTCACTCATCTTGGGCCGAAGCGCTAGTGCCGCAGTTCGCTTTTCAAGCTTACTGACATCCTTTGGCACCATGGGGAACGACCATTCCACCGGCGTCGAAAAAAGTTTGTGTCGCACCTTTAGTTCCATGTAGTAGGGGGAGTACTTGTTAATAAGTGACACCGAACCGTAACAGTGTGCACCGCTGTAACTGGTAGCGTAGATAACGTCCTAAGTACATCACATACTCATAAGACTCCAGTTTGCAACATATACTCTTGGCTCACAGTGTCAAACAAACCTGTAGCACCCCCACGGCCGTAAAAGGGAAACCACTCAGTGGCGTTCCCGAACCAGTCCACAAAGCATTAACATTTGCATGAGTCACCGCACACGTCCTACAAATAGTTGCTATTAACACATTGGACCTGAATTGTAGTAGCATACGGTTGCTCGTACCACTCATCATCTGTTCTCTCGTTTTGGAGGTGAATGATGCAGCCCGTCGTAAGCGACTCCACGGTACAGTGATAGGTGTCGCCAGTGTGATCAGCCAGTCGGCGAGGCATTTTGCGTGTTTTACTCCTTGCAAAATGACGACTGACCCCAAGCTTGTTCTGGTCTTTGCAAAATGGTAATTGACCTCTGCAGAACGACGGCGAGACCGCTTGGTAGCGGAAAACGTACATTGCATTACCGAGAAAGCTTCTCTCATATTGTCTTTGCTCCAACGGGCACGTCGTATTCAATCTGCTCGTTGCAAAATGACGACTGACCCCAGCAGAATAACGCCTTACGGCAGTGGCACCCCACAGGCGAGACCGCTTGGTAGCGGAAAACGTCCATACATCACCGAGAAAGTTTCTCTCCTATCACGGGCACATTGTATTCCGTTGAAGTGCACTTCAACTTCACCATCTGGGTTACGACTCGGTTACTCTGTCATCGTACCCTGGTTACGTGAACTGCATGGCTTTGAAGCCGGTCACTTTCTGGTTGAAAATCGCCCAGATCGAGAAACGCGACCAAGTCCCCACGCAGCTCTGATAACCTTCCGGACGACGATGCTGGCGCAGGCAGCTCGACGCAGCGCGCAGTTCGGTGGCTCCCACAGCTTCGCCGCCACTGTACGTCGCTCCCCCGCGTTGGAATTGGCGAAATCGCACCAGAACGCGACGTTGTAGAAGTCGCACCACCGAATTCCGGATCCTCTAACCGACTTTGGCGTGCTGGTGGTGCAGAGAGGCTTCGGGCTGGCCGGCAGCCGCTACCAGACGATGGTGAAGCCCGCGGTGGCTGCGCCGACCAAGTCGGCGTCGCTGTGGTCGCGCCTGGGCCTGCAGGCCACAAAGACGCCCAAGCAGCCGCTCGTCTACTCCACGAAAGCTCGGGTGCGTGGTCCGAGCGATTGCAATGCTATAGAGCTGCAGGTTGTGGTGGTGTGCAATGTGCCATGGTGACACTGTGTGGTGTGCAATTCCGCAGAAGTTCGCGGCCTCCACGGCGACGATCGAGAACGTGGCGGCCAACCGCCCGATCGCGTACTGGATCTTCGGCACGGCGGCCATGGTCGGCGGCATGATCGCCGTCGGAGGAGCTACCCGTCTTACGAGGTCGGGGCTGTCTATGGTGCAGTGGAAGCCGCAGGGCAGTCTGCCCCCCATGACCCCGGAGGAGTGGGAAGCCCAGTTCGAGATCTACAAGCAGTTCCCGGAGTACCAGCAGCGCAAGAACATGGTAAGATTGTTTGTGGTTGCGGTTACTGCAAAGTGTTGATGTGGTTGTTAATGAGGTGGACTTATGTGGTTGTTGATGTTGCGTAGACGGTGGAGGACTTCAAGGGCATTTTCTGGTGGGAGTACGGCCACCGCATGCTGGGCCGCACGGTCGGCATGATGTACACGGCGCCGTTGATCTACTTCATGCTGCGTAAGCGTCTCCCGGTGGAGCTGTACAAGCGCTTCGGCGTGCTCTTCGGTCTGGGTGCGGCACAGGGAGGTGTCGGCTGGTGGATGGTGCGCAGTGGTCTGGAGGAGCACGGCAAGGAGCAGCTCGAGAAGCGTAACGAAGTGCGCGTCAGCCCTTACCGTCTCGCCACGCACGTAAGTACAATTTGCATCGGATTTTATCGATTAGTGCTGGCTTAGGTGCTGACTGTTTTGCGCTTGCTTGTTGCAATTCACAGCTTGGTTTTGCCTTCACGACGCTGGGCGTTCTTCTCTGGACTGGTTTCAACCTGGTGGCGCCTCCGTCGCGCGCTGCCATGACGCGCGAGATGATCTCGCCGGACGTCCTGAAGCAGACTCGGTTTATCCGCAAGATCCTGGGCCACGTCTCCACCGCTCTGGGCTACACGATCATCTCGGGTGCGTTCGTGGCGGGCATCGACGCCGGCATGGCCTACAACACGTTCCCCAAGATGGACGACCAGTGGATCCCGGACGACCTGCTCGTGCTCGAGCCCAAGTGGAAGAACTTCT
The DNA here is from genome assembly GCF_018691715.1 of Phytophthora cinnamomi. NCBI lineage: Eukaryota > Oomycota > Peronosporomycetes > Peronosporales > Peronosporaceae > Phytophthora > Phytophthora cinnamomi. The sequence goes on along the minus strand of NW_027151053.1, from coordinate 534,324 downwards.
TCGAGAACGTGCCGCTCGTGCAGCTGGACCACCGCATCCTCGCGCTGAGCACGCTGACGGGCTTCGGCGGCGTGTACGCCATGGCTCGCCGCCCGCACATCTGGAGCCAGCTGCCGCAGCAGTCGCGCAACGCGCTGAACATGGCGCTGGCCGCCGCCAGCGGCCAGGTGCTGCTGGGCATCACGACGCTCATCAACTGCGTGCCGATCCCGCTGGCCGTGTCGCACCAGTGCGGCGCCATCGCGCTCATGACGGCCACGCTCTGGTCGCAGCACACGCTCAACTTTGCCAAGCCGCTCAAGAAGGTCGCCACGGCCGCCATCAAGGCCGCGCCCAAGACGCTGTAAGCCTGCGTTGCAGCCACTGCACGTCTGTCAATATGAGGTGGACGCTCACATGCGTCCACCTTGAAGCGACTCCGTCAACGTCGCTTTAGAATACACAACACAAATCAACTCAAAACGCCACAAAAAATACAACACCACATAAATGAACGCCACCACATCGTACACGAACTTTTGGCAACATCTCTGATACAAAAAGCACCCACCATAGTCTCAACGTGGTAACGGTCACTAATACTATCGTAGTCTGCCGTCGCCATGGACGACTCGGCCACCGCCGGCGACCGCCGCGGCATGTGGTCCATGATCAAGGAGGGCTATGAGGGGCTCGTGAGCACGGTGATCCGGCCGCTACGCGCGCAGTACGCGCCGTCGGAGCTCGGGCCCAAGCGCGCGCAGATCGGGGACGTGTCGGTGCAGCGCCTGGACCTGAAGCTCAAGAACCCGGCGGGCTACACGCTCGAGTGCAGCTGGTGGAAGCCGCGCGGCCAGGAGCAGACGCAGGACAAGGACAAGGACAAGCGCCCGTGCATCCTGGTGCTGCACGGCAACAGCTCGTGCCGCCTGGGCGCCCTCGAGATCGTCATGTACGCGCTGCCCGCGGGCTTCACGGTCTTCGCGCTCGACTTCTGCGGCTCCGGGCTGTCCGAGGGCAAGTACGTGTCGCTCGGCTACCACGAGCGCGCGGACATCGCCACGGCCGTCAAGTACGTGCGCAAGACCGGGGAGGCCTCGAGTCTGTGCCTCTGGGGCCGCAGCATGGGCGCCGTGGCGGCGCTCATGTACGCGGAGACGGACGCGAGCGTGAACGCCATGGTGCTGGACTCGCCCTTCTCGAGCCTGCCGCGGCTGGCCTCGGAGCTCGTGGAGGACGGCAAGCTGGGCGTGCCCAAGATCGCCGTCAAGCTGGTCATGAGACTCATCCGGAGGGATATCAAGAAGCGGGCCAAGTTCGACATGTTCAAGTTGAAGCCTATCGCCAAGGTGCACAAGTGCGCGGTGCCGGCGTTCTTCGTGGTGGGGCTGCAGGACGAGCTGGTGGGGCCGCACCACGTGGAGGCGCTGTATAAACTGCACAACGGCCCGAATCAACTGTTCAAGTTCCCGGGAGGACACAACAGCCCCCGCCCGTTCAACTTCTTCATCCAGGCGCTGCAGTTCCTGCGAGTTATGGTCGGGTTGATGCCGCTGCCGGATGATTTATCCACTTTTGACCTCTCGCCTACGCAGCGACAGCAGGTTCAGACAGGGAAAGCCGACAAGAAGGTGTCGCCCAAGCGCAAGAAGCCGTCGCGAGTGTACAAGAATCCGTTAGAGCCCGGTGTCTCGATTGAGGCCGTGCACAAAATGTCTATTAAGGAGCTCAAGCAGTGTATCGATCGCGCTGGATACAGCGACGTCACGTGTATTGAGAAGAAGGAGATGGTGGACCTGGTGCTCAAGCTCTACGCACGCTATAGGAGATCCAGCAAACAGGCAGCCAACGATGTACAGCAAGTTAAGGCGTCGACGTCAGAAGAGGAAGAGACCGAGGCCCCGACTACTAGTGCACATTCGAAGTCAGTCAATGGTACGGACGAGAGTAAACCAGCGCCGGTGGATACATCCGAAGCCGTCAATGCCACTGCTGCTGGTAGGCATTCAGCCACGCCTAAAGGCCGCCGTCGCAGTGAAGGTGACGTTCGCCCTGACGCAAAATATGAAGAAGACTTGGGAGCGTCGGGAACTGATTCACCAAGTCTGCTGTCGTCGATGAAGAGCAACGCGTCGAGCATCCTCTCGGATGCGGAATTGGCTCGACGATTGAGTATCGACCACTCGAGCGATGCGGAGGACGAATCTGAGGCGGCGAAGCTTGCAAAGTAACTAAGTGGAACTTGCGAACCAGACATTGATGGCACAGTATATAGAAGGCCACAGCTGAAGTCGCACAAGTCCACAATGTCCGACGAATGTCGATTCTGTCTCTATAACGGGATGAACAAATCTCGACCATCTAGAGTTTGCTTGCGCAGTTTATATGTGGTGTAGAAGTGAGAGCGCCGATAGCAATGCGGGACTCAGGGCTGGGTCGTGGATTAAAAACTATTGGTATGAACTGGTCTTGACAGTAAAACTGCATTCAAAAATCTCGGAGCCTCAGCTACGACATTGACGTGCTTGTTAGATAGCAATAACAACCAAGTAGCGTCCAGGTGGGTTGCATAGGTTGAAGATTCCTTTCTCCGACGAGGTATTGCTTGCAGCAAAAAATACCCAGGTGAATGATACCGATCCCGTCTAAGCCTCCGCGACCAAAAGTCTGCCAGGGTGTAGTGGCTTCCAACGTTGCTGAACGCGGTGCAGGTGATTGGATGGACTCGAGCAGGCTAGTTGGGGATTACCCCACCAAAGTTTTGTTTGTGCCTGCAAAATCCACGCCTAAGAAGAGTACTCGATTGGTAATAATGATTATATTCATCGTATAATTGTGTGAAGGAGACTCGGCGCTAACTTGTTGACATTGCTGTTGGGATTGTTCGTAGCAAAATGATCAACTTGCAAGCAACCATACCAAGTGAAACTCTACCGTTTGTATTAAAACACTGGAGCGACTTTAATTCCTGTTCATATTTCCCCTATCAAGCAGACACTTGGCTTATTTGTCGCGGCGCAAGTCAAACTCCGCCTGAATCTCCTCTGCTGACTTTCCAGACGTCTCAGGAACGAGCTTCACCGCCATGAGATAAAAGATCGAAATAAGTACGACAAACGGCACGTACGCGTACCTTCCCAGAGCAACGGAGACGTACGGGTATGACACGCCGACAATCAAGTTGCACAACCAGTTGAAGCCAATGCACAAGGAAGACCCAGTGGCACGGATCGAGTCCGGGAACATGTCAGCAGTCATGATCCACACGAGCGGACCCAGGGTTACGCCAAACACGATCACGTACAGAGCTGTGAATGCGACCGCCAAAGCTGGAAGGTTTACGATGAACGCCACTGTCATGCCGATCGACATCGCAACCATGCTTGCCAACCCCCACAAAATCATGTTACGGTTGCCGAAGCGGACAGCAAAGATACCCGTGAAAAAAGCCGGCCAAACGTTAATGAAGTCGATGATAAGCGTACCAACACGTGAGTCCGAAATGCCCATGTCCGAAAAAATGAAGCCCGAGTAGTAGAACACAGCGTTAATTCCCGAGAGCTGTTGGGCGCATGAAAGCAAGATGGCACCAGCAAGTTGCAGACGGTAGCGAGGGGCAAACACTGAATCCTTTGTGGGCGGTTCGCCAGCAATTCTTCCTATCTCGGAATCAGCGAGTCTGTTCGACACCGCAAGCCACGACAGCACGGTCCCGACATTTCGCTCACCATACAGCCGCGAGATCACCATGCGCGCTTCTTCGCGGCGGTTCTGCGTGAGCAACCAAGCAGGGCTTTCAACACTGAGAAATGGCGCGAAAAGCAAGAACAAAACTCCGAGAACGCACGGGAATGCCGCCAAGTAGTGCCAACCGTACTGGTAGCTGGAGCCCGCGAGAAAAAAGTAAACCGATGGGAGCAAGATGCCAATGGTTACCGAAATCTGCAGGCCCAGACCCAATGTGTTGCGCATGTGGGGTGGAGATAACTCGTTCACGTACGCACCAACCGTGGCCGTAGCAGTGCCCGAGGCCAATCCTGCGATCAAACGCCCCGCAGCAAATTCCCAAATATTGGATACCGCTGCCTGGGTGATACCACCCATGATCATGAAAATGCAATTGAACATCATAACCTTTTTGCGACCGAGCGTGTCGTTGAAGTATCCGCAGCCCAGAGCGCCGATCATAGCACCGAAAATCCATGCGTTCTCAGCAAAAGTCCACTCAAACTTCGAGTGTCCGGGGAACATGAGGCAAGTGCCTACCGCGACGGGGCGAGCATCGCATTCGGACGTTGTGTTGTAGCGCGCCAGGTTCATCTGCGAGGTAGACCAACCACTCTGGAACGGTTGCAGCAGCGACACAAGGATGCTGGTGTACAAGAGAGGCTTGGGCTTCAGTTGGAGCGCAGCAGCCTTGTGACTGTCGTCGAAGGCGTTGATGTGGACGTTGGCACCCTTGTTCGGGGTGTCAAAACTCTCGAAGTACGCAATGTCAGTTTTATCGTGGCGTTCGGACACCATTGCTTCGTCGACGGAGAAGTTGGCTTGATCAGCCAGCACGATTGGCCACTCGGTGCTGTTTGGTTGCTAGATAAATCGAAAATGGAGCTCTAGAATATAATCAACCAACCTTTGAGTGCATTTGGTGGTGATTACTTGGATTACTCTGGTGTAGATACGGACACTGCGTGTTGAGGCTTTGAAAATGTAGCTTGGTGTTGAAGCGGCTGGTCGACTCGCCGATGACCCGCAGAACCAACCATTAGCTGCCGTCGTCACAGAGGCAGCAGATTCTACCTCAAGTCGGCCCGTTGCTCTCCCTCCCTTTTTACGGGTACATACATCTAGCAAATTGCAAGCTGCAATCAACAAGCATTTGCAGGCTGTAGGTTACAGCACAGCAAGATTTGATTAAGGTTTCGGTGGGTATAATGTCGCGGCTATCCTGCCAATGCTCGGTTGGTGTTCAACTCTCAAAGCCGACTGAACTTAAAAGCACCTGTCGGTGAACACTGCCCGACCAACAATTTTTTGTACTGTACAAACCTTAGTTGGTCGATCGATATGTATTCTACTGTACAGTGCAACGAGGAACTACCTTACGTGTACCAGCTCACCAATCCGTGCCGTTGATGACCGAACGAGCAGTTCTTGAAAACCTCGAGTATACTACATGCACAAGTACTGTACACCTTTCCAACTTCAAAACGGCAATTCCAAGGTCGATACTGCAAAATGTAAGATAAAAAGTGGCATTGCATAGAGACTAGGCTACTTCGTACTTTTATACACAAGTCATTGGCAGATTTGCAATGTACTGCTGGCCAATAGACAAATCGCACTCTTCAACTCTATGAACGGAGATACATGTATATCATACAGTTTATTATATAATATACAATTAAAGAGTATTGCTGTTTTGATCTAACATTCTGCTTGGAATTTGCCCGCAGGCGCTCAAGCTGAACTCGTTTGAAGTTGAAAAGGTGTAGTTGCCTTCAGATATCGAAGTTGATTATGGTATGTACATATAGTGAAGTAGACCTCTGGTCTGTCTTTGAAGATGGCCCTTTTATCAGGACAACTCACTGTATAAATTCCGCATGGCTGAACAATTGCCTCATTTCACTGCTTGAACTTCTTGAGCGTTTACCGTATCCTGAATATGGTATCCATCGTACGGATCTCAAGTGCATGCATACGGTGCAGTCCGCCTCAAAATGAGGCTCAATGGGGCAGATTGTTCGTTGCTAAATTTGTTGGTGCGGCACCGCATGCCTGGCGCCAGTGGTGCCAGGCATGCAGGGATGCTCAAGTGCTAACCAGTTCCAAGTGATACACAAACAGGCTACGTTCCGGCATTACGGTATCGATAAAGTACACACGGACCGCAGCCTCCACCGTGGAGACCAAGCTGCTAACCAACAAAGCACGCAAGACTTGGTGCCCACTGGCAAGTTGCCGGCGGGCACCAAGCTGGAGGCAACAACACAGCACCACTGGCGAACGATAGCAGTCGAGGATACAAAGACGGACTACATATCTGCCTTCATCGACAGAGACGGAGGATTAGGGACAGGTCCATTGCGCATGCATATCTGTATGTGTGCTGATGACTTCGTGCATGCGTTCTTACTAAGAACTTTTTAGCGTGCGGGTGTTGCGTTGGTGCCCTTCAAGCCCTTCCTCGTTTCACACAACGGCGATAATTTACCGGGGCTGTACACTAGAAGTGTGACGTCGATATCGCCACAGTAACCCCTGCTGTCATCGTTGCGTGCGGAGAGGTACGTCGCCGGGAGCGTGTTGGTATGGAGGCAACGCGTTACTCATAGCACCCAAACGAACGAAGTTCAGATGCAGAAGTGCCGTCTTCATGGGAATGCGCGTGGTTGCAGCGGCTCATTTATTTGATCAGACTACGAGCGCTACTGCTCACCTGCAACAAGACAAAAAAGAAAGCGCGGTACCGCAGTTCATAGCATACAGGTAGCAGCATCGATCCCTCAAATGGCCAGTGAGTGATGAATCCAGAAGCAAACGCCCCAGGCGTGCGCATTGTGATATCCGTCACCATCCCGAAACGTTCACAGACCAATGGTTGCGTCTGACCGATTTAGTGCGAGGACGTAAGGCAGATGAAATGTCTGGTCCAAGTTCCTCCGTTGGCCAGGCCTCGCTCATTATTCGATTTGCCTCCAATCGATCGAACACCTTTTCCCCTTCACCTGAGGTCTTATCCGTAATTCTGAACTGGACAACTCTAAACTGCAGTCGACTAACATCTACTCAGCAACAGAACTACCTTGGCATTGTTTCGAATGGAAGGCTACTTGATTCGTGTGCCGGTTGAAGCTTGCTTCCCCGACTCTCGTCCAGCATGGAGACAGCGAGCTGATGCCAGCGCACCGGTCCGGTCGCGGTTGCTCTACTACGTGATCGAAGAAGGTTACCTGCGTGGCTACGAGTCCCCGGATGCAGTCGATGAGCCCGTGGAATCCTTTCAGCTCACCACACATCGCATCGAGGTGAATGCCATGTACTCGCTCAACATTTTTGAGCTGAAAGCGCGAACAGCGTCGGTCCCACCGGTGCAACAATTCGTGGAAGATACGTCAAGTTCGAGCTCGGACAGCAGCAGCGATGATGACGATAGCTCTGAACTGCGAGAGCAGGCGTTTGTGCCCCAGATCGCTGTTTCATCCTCCGTAGAGGTAGTGAGCGGGAGCTATCATGTCGTCTTCTTCGCGGCCAACAAAGATCTGGTGAAAATGTGGTCCATGAAGCTGCTGAATTGGAACCGGTTCGTGTTTGGGTCCTCGGACGAGCTAGATGAAGCAGGACTAAAGCAGGCTAAGGCCGATATTATCGTGTCTCTGCGTGCTGTCAACGCTGCCGACCGATTCCTGAGACCAGTGGAGCTACGAACAACTGATGTCGCAGCCACCACTTCGAGCGACGATGCTGCGAACACTATGCCACCAACAGACCAATCCAGCGTTATCCCTGCCCCAGTTGACCACACCAGCATCACTACAATGGGCCATACCCCAACTACCCTTACGCCCACCGAGATGGCCAACATCACTTCTCCTCCTGGTTTCGTCGAAGTCGTAAAACCGTCCGACTCGTTGGCACAGACGTCAACCCCGTGGTGGATAACTCCGTTTGGAAGATCGAGGAAGATTTCGTCGTATTCTCTAAGACGTTAACAAGTTGCCAAAATGGATGGCTTTTGAGGAAGCTAAAATCCTGCAAACTGTAGTTGCACACACCCTTCCATATCATTGGCTCCCGTGAAGTGACACTTCAGTGTCTGTGTGTATGTGCCCAGGATCTTGAATTCCCTTGCTTCAAGGTGCTCAGGTCTTCCGCCTTGAACAACATCTCCACTCGAGCATTTTGCTTTCGCCACAGATGTGTTGGTAGCATCATTTCCGTTTGTGTAAATGCGGTCATCCATGGGCCCAATCGAATCTGTCGGGATCACACGATAGACCATCTTCATTGTTATTTGTGCGCTGGGGGTCGAACCTGTGTTCACCGGCTTAGAAATACTGATTTCAATCGGCTCCATTGATTGTGCATCCGGGCATATGCAAAATCTCTCGTGGCCAAATAGCAGGTGCAGTGTGTCAAGGATGTCCCCCCCTCCGTGAGTGCGTGAGCTGCAGATGATCACCTGTCGCGCGAACCTCAGAGCTGTCATTTCTCTAGCTGAAGCAGATGCCGAGGTTATAGCTTCACCGGGCTTTGATTTCCCGCCAGTATTTTCTTCATCTGTTTCTGTACATCTCAAAATCTCGAGAGTCAACGCGAGGATATTAGCTTCCAAGGAAGCACCAGCAAGAAGAAGTCGGTTAATTTTGACACGATCTCGCTGCAGATCCTTCAATGCTTGACTGAGTGTCCACGACTTGTACCGCTCTGCCCGCGCTGTCCCATTCAGGCGATCTATCTGTGAGTAGAGCGAGCGAAGCGGAATTATTAGCGAGTGCTGCTCACCAAATGATGCTGAGGTTTGAGTCATTATCTCCATCCACGTGGCCAGGGGATTCAAATGTTGGCTGTGTTCTTCATCCTCGGCTTTCGCAGATATGCCATTAAACTCGCGGATTCGTGAAAACAGGTTGTTTCGACTGATCTCTGCAGAAATCAATCGCGCCCACAGTGTGGCTTCTGCCGCAGTATTTACATCCAAGACTAATTGCATCCTTCCCTTGGAGTCGAAAAACGCAAAGGCATTGCGATGCGGCTGGTCCGAGCCTTCGCCTAGAATACTGCTTTTCCGCACACTCCAGTCAGTCTCCGATAAATCGATTTGGCTCAGTGGACTGTTGTCTTTCAAGAGACGCTTGCTTGCTTCCGATACACTGCCCTCGCGCTCACGCCCCATTTCGAACACGAAATCCGCGCAATGAATGCGACTTGCGAAAAAATAGAGCATGTGATTATCGCACAGGCACGCATACTCCTTACGCTGTGTTCTCCAAAAAGTACCCCACTCCGCAGTCACGACCCACCCTTCCACTACAATAGAGACGCCTCCATCTTTGCCAGTGATATTCCATGATAACTTCCGAACCGTATTCTCTTTTGTATCGTCAGAAGCAGGGAAGGTATCAGGACGTGAACCAACACCCGTGTGCGTCAATGCAATAACCATCGTTCTTGCCAAGGTCAACAGATCATTTGCGGTCAAAACACTGCCGCCCAATATGGCATCGCGGAGAATAAACACCAACTTTCGGACTTCCTGTTGAAGAAGCTGTATGCGCTCGATCATTTGCATGCCCGCTTGAAGGAGAATGCGCTCCGCATACTTTCGCACTTTGGCTGCTCGCCTACGTTCTTGAAAACTTGTAAACAGCAAACATCTTCGTTTGCTTCGAGAGCTTGGGCGCTTTCGTGCTCCTCTCCTCCGGAAAGCCGATTGTCTGACGGTCGAGTTTTGAATGGATTTCCTTAACCTCGCCTCCGGATGCCTCGTCAATGCTAGTGAAGCAAGGTGCTCCACTGCCGCGCTACAAGTTTGGCATGGCGCAGGTATCCTTTGGCCAGCTCGATCCTGCTTTACCTGCCACAGCGGGATTGACGATAGCGGTCGAACCTCCTTCACTGTCCTGGGCGATGGCGATCTAATGATAGGGGATATCCTAGCCCGAGATTGCTTGAAATTGCTTTCTGGAATCCACTCGGAAGAACCCGGACCAATATGCTGGAACTCCAGGATGTCCAAATCCTTAACCTCATCGACGACCAACATCTCGGCCTTCAGCTCTGTGTAATGACGTACGAGAGTGAGCTTCCCCGGGAATAACGAGGATTTCGGTCTCTTTGAACGCCAGGCCAAACTCTGCTCAGTGGTCGGGTCAGCGCCACAATTGTTGTTATCACAAGGCACGTGGTCTTCGTCTCCATTTCTCTCAACGCCATTGCTTTTCCGTATAGACCTTCGCTTTTCCAGCATCACCAGAAGGTCAGCTACAGTCGTACTCGCACGGCACTCCACTCGAACAAGCTCGTCCGTCGGGAGAACCACCCTGACGTCAAACATAACGTGGTTAGCTGTAAGCCTAGCAGCACCTCTTTGAAGCATAGAACTCATCAACTGTCCTTACCGCACACACGTAGTCGCCTTCATCGTCGACAAAGGATCTGTGGCGCGGCTGGATCTTGCGCCTGCGCTGGGGATTCCGTTTCATGAGCCAAAAGCCGCTACGCTGAGACTCCTGAACGTATCCGCTAACAGACTCGAAGAGTCACCACTACCACCCGATTTAACCATGAAGAACGCCTTCCGTCTTATTGTCTCATGCTATCGGTTGCTAGTGAGGGATGTAGGCGCTCCCGAAGATGTCGGGGCTATCACGAACGAGGTCCCAGACCCACGGCTTGTCCTGTTTCGGATTGTACGTGGTCAACGGGAATCCGTACGGTAGTGGCAGCAGCTCGGTCGGTTGGCTTTCGGATACTTCAACGCCGGAACGTTCAGCCGCTTTACTCCCAAGCGTCACAAGACGCGCTGGAGGACAATTATCGTCTGCAGGCCCCAGGAGCTGCGGCAGAAACAATACGCCCAACTCGTACGACCTGATCATGAACTGGGACTTGTTCTTCTGCAGTGCGCCCCACGCAGCTTTGCTCAAGTTGGAGCTGGTCACAAGGGCCCAGTCCAGCTCACCCGCAGCCTCGTCGCTAGGATTGAAGCGAGCATACGACTTGATGTGCGGCATGGCATTTTGCCGATGAAGCTCAGTCGGCGGTGTCCATTTCCGAAGATATTTGTGCAAGAACGGCTTCATATTCTTCAGCGGACACGGGATCGACCGCCCCGAGTTCCATCCTTCGAGGGAGTTCCGCTGTGATAAGCAACAAAACCGAGTTAGCTCACATGTTGAATGCGGCGAACTCTGGTCCGTTATTGAACTTACCACATCCTCGACGGAAGGCCAAATAATGTGTAGTGCCTGAACTGGCATGGATGTTGGGGATATATTCTTCTTGCCGGGCAAAAAACTCTCCGCAAACTCTCCGAAGAGCCACTTCTCGTCTAGTGATCCCAAGCTCGAGAACTACAAGCCAGAAACCGAAGCGATAAGTGCACACATTGTATAAATCACAACTTATTGCTACTCACCTGGCAAATCAAGGGGTTGTCCGTCGGTGGCACTTGGTACATCTTCAGAAGTCTGTTAAGGCACACGAGTACGACCTGTTAGACACGCAACATCACCTCGAACACGATAAAAACCTTCGACTCACTTGCGGACGCGAAGGTGTCCGTACTTCTCCATGTCTGGTTCACAGCAGCACCATTGATCAACACTTAGCACCGCGACTATCAACGGAACTGTACCGAGTTGAACATGCATCTCAAAGCTCGTACCTTTTCCCTTGTGGACGCCAGGCACTGATGGGACCAGCGCGACGTGTGCAGTGGAAAAGTCAAAGCGTTTCAGTTCACCGCAGAATAACTTCACTGGCGTCCCCAACGACGACAGATAATGAACAAGGTCTGCCTCGAAGTCATTAACACGAGCCGAGTTCGCGACAGCTTCCGTCTCCTCATCGTCACTGTTCTCCAGAACCTTGAGTCCGAAGTCCTGGAACCACACGCCCTGCGTCTTGGTGTCCCAGTCGTTGGACAAAAAGTTGGCCGTGAATATCGCCACCCGCACCTTCTCCGGGTACAGCGCCACCAGCATCTTCGTGTGGTGCGTCCCGTAAGCGATCGGCAGCGGCGGAGCCACCGGCGTCACATTGGCATACTCCCGACACTCCTTCGTCATTCTACACCAGCACCACCACAGCAGTAAAAATCAATAACCCATAACTTTATCCACGCAAATGAGAGAGCAATCCCGCCAACGCACCCGTGTCGATCTCTCTCGCCGTGCACCAGCAGCACCGGCACGTCTCTCAGCCTCGGACACTCGGCGAACAGCCACGGCAGGTCGTACATGTAGTTGGTCAGCAGGCAACGGGAGAATTCCCCCTCCAGCAGGTCGCTCAGGCTCTTGGCGTGCACTGGAGCGGAATACACTTCACTTTACTAGGTATTCCAGAGAGAGAGAGAGAGAGAGAGGGATATTTCACGGTTTGTGACGCACCGTTGTGCGCTTCCGGGGCATTTTTCAGCCGCGTCAAGTGGAACGCGCACTCACAGGCGTCGGTAGCAGCAGATGCAGCTGCATTTGCTGCCTCTGCAGCGGCGTCTACGAGCTTCTGGCGCTTGGGCTTGCGGTCGTCGTCCGCCATGGACCCACTTCAACTGTCCGTTGTCGTTTAATTTCGGATGCTCGACCTATTTTCGGACTTTTGTTATTTTCGGATGGACACTAATTTCCAGGCAGTCGAAATTAAGGCGCCGTCACTGTAGAATAGCACACCTCGCCTCGCCATGCAGTCCGGAGGCGACGTGGACCGCGCGCTGAGCAGCATCCGCGCGCGCGCGGACCACCTGCGCCACACGGTGGCGCGCCTGGAGCACAACCTGGCCTGGAACCCGGCCAGCACCTGGTGAGAGCGTCGCTGGAGCGGGCCGAAGCGCAGCCTTGTTTTGGGGCGGAGCTCGACTGACCAGTGTGGCGTTTGTGACTGCAGGCCGGAGCTGCTGAGCCAGTACATGGTCATCTCCAAGCAGCTGGAGAACATGAACGAGGAGATCCCGGACCTGGTGCAGCACTTCGCGTGCGTGCCGAGGATGTCGACGCCCAACCCGGCGGACATCCCGCTGCTGCTGCGCACGCGGGAGGACCCCGAGATGGAGGAGGAGGACAGGCAGCTCATGGCCGACAAGCCCCGCGAGAAGAACACGGAGGCGCTGCAGAAGCTCGTGCTCGCGCACAACGACGCGGTGGAGAGCCTGGAGGAGACGTTCAACGAGATGTCGGACGGCCTGCTCAAGGCCATCCGCGTCAACAAGTACGTGGTCAAGTCCAAGCCGCAGAGCACACAGAGCCAGCAGTTCAAGTACATCGAGTCCGGCACGTACGAATAGACGCAGACGATAGAAGGTCGAGCTGAGCGGACGGCGAGCCTTAATGTTACTTAGTTATATGCTTTGGTACGGGCTCGGCGTGTCTAAGAGGTCACTCGTCTGAGCCTCGAACGGAGGAGCTGGTGGTGTCTAGAGTGTCTCGCTTGGTGCGCAGCGCAGCGAGAGCACTGTCCGCACTGATGTACGACGGCAGCATGGACTCGGTGTACCGCAGCCTGTTCCAAGCTGGCAGGAACGGCAGACCGAGGCAATGCATGTGGAGATGCGGCACCGACGCAAACGGCGGACGGTGGAAGCCAAACCTAGTGCAGATATGAACATGGAAAAGGGAGTTTTAGCACCTAATGACCGAGAAAGAGAGGCAGATAGTAGCAGAGAATGCGGTCAACGTCGTTGCATGGCTTCATCACCATGACGCAAGACTGCAGCAACAATGCACATCACCTACCGGCAGTTCTCAGCGTCAACGAAACCATCTTTCGCCAGGATCTGCTTCCCCGTAGTCAGCATGTGCTCCACTGTCATCACCGTAGCATCGAAGAGGTCAGTACAGTTGCAATGTGGACCAATGGTGGACAGCACATCGAGACCATCACGGGATGCTAAGTACGTACGCAAGTCGTAGTGCGCTGGCGTGAGGTCGTCGACGGACCGGATGTGCTCGTGCGGTATCACCAGCACGTGCTTCTTTGCGCGTGGGTTGTGGTCCAGCATGGCGATGACTCGGGCATCCTGGGACAGCAGCAGTCACGACGGACACGGCAGCTTGAGCGCCTTGCAACTCGACGGGACGGGCTGCAATCCACGCGCTTTCAAGACCAAACCCAACGCCACTCCCTCCTACCTCGTAGACGACGTGGTTCCTCGCTCGGAGCGTCTCGCAGCAGAACGTGCAGGCGCCTCGGACGCCCCTCATGCGGCGCTTGGACTCGGGCGTAAAATGTCCCCTGCTCAATGTAGCCAGCACCGCCGCGTAACGGTGACGTCGCCCTCCTCACTAAGTTCGATGACGCGTGTCTCCATTAAGTGCGATGGTGCTTGTTTTTCTCAATGTGCGGTCCACTCGCGTGCCAAAAGCCGTCGCGACCCGGGAAGCATGGCCACTATTGCGCCGCTGCGCAAGGAGGAGCGCTACGCGACCATCGCGGACGCCGTGGCCGTGGTCGAGACCTTCGCGGAGCAGGCACAGCAGCGACGCGTGCGCATCCAGCAGCAGAAGCCCAACAGCAAGGCGGCAGCGGCGCTGGGCTTCTCCTCCACCTCCTCCTCTATTGAAGACGAGAGCGCGCCGCCCTCTGCGCTCGCCGCCGTCGTGGCGGCCTCGGCCTCGTCCAATGCCGTCGTGCTCGAGTGCGAGAACGCGCCGGCCTGCAAGTGGTTCGTGCGGCTGTCGTTCGTCAAGGGCGAGAAGAAGTGGAAGATCTCGAGCATGAACGTGGACCACCACCGGAGCAATTGTCCGGAGAGCAAGAGGGCAGTGGCAGCCTCTAGCGATACAGTGGGGCCCGTAGGCTGCTCGTCCTCCGTGACGACGGACCAATTGCTGGCGAGCGCCAACGCTAGCGTCGCAGCGGCGTTGGCTGCTGGTGGAGGCGGAGGTGAAGCTGCGGCCTTGATGGGCGCGTCCGTGTATGCGGGCATGGTGTTCCAGAGCTGGAAAGAGGCCATCGCAGCTATCCGCACAATGGCCCATCAGATGGGACGTCGCGCCCAGGCGGAGAAGGCCACGCAGATGATGTGGCGCGGGAAGAGCGTCATGGCTCGACGCATTTTGTGCCAGAACCACCGCAATTCCAACTGTGGGTGGATGGTGGTGCTGGACGAAGCCGACGATGGGTCGGACCGCTACACGGTGCTGTCGATGAGTCTGCTGCACTCGAAGGAGTGTCTGGAGACGTGCAACTTTAACGCGCGCAAGAGGGAGACGCCGCCTGCGACAGCTTCCAAGTCGGACGGATCGATGGACTCGCTGGGGCTAACCTCTACGGGGCTGGCTGAGGATGTGTCGAAGTACCAGCTGACGCACGATATGCGCTGGAGCACCGGCAAGGAGGCGACGAAGGCTATCGGTGATTTTGCACTGGTGGTGCAGCGCAAGCGCTCCAAACTCTGCAAGCGAAATAACGGCGGAAGCAACAAGAAGTACGTGTGTTCGGACGAGCAGTGCCTGTGGTTCGTGCAGCTCGTCAAAGGCTGGAAGTCCAAGAACTGGAAGATTTCGGCCATGAACCTGAAGCACTCGGACACGTGCACGGGTGTAGCAAAGCCCACGGCGCGGCAGCTTGCCGAAATGCGCTTCTTCCGCCAGGCGGTTATCACGCACTCCAAGTCTTCGGGTAGGCTACTGACTGACAACTTCTTGATGAACTCCGAGTCAGGCATTAAGATCCCACGTGGTATGGCGTATCGAGCGCAGCGGTTGGTAGTTGAAATATCTACCGATGATCTTACGGAGAGTTACAAGTTCATTCCAAGTTTGATCGAGGCATTCGCGAAAAAGAACCCTGGATCGATCGTGAGCTACGAGAAAGATGTTCAGGGTCACTTCATTCGCGCGTTTATAATGCCGAATGCATCAGCGGTTGTGCTGGCAAACCAGCAACAAATTTGCGGAATTCAAATACTGCACTACGACACAGTGAGTTACCAGGGATGCTTGGCGGTGCTCGTCACTCGTGATGGCAATTTCGAGTATCAGGCTCTCGCGTTCGCATTGCTGCCAACAAGTGAGCTGGACCATATGAAGTGGTTTCTTACGTTGGCCAAGCGTGGCGGTGCTCGCTTTGACGGGAACCCCATATACTGCTCTCACAGTGAAAACGGCCTTCTCCGGGCTCTGGCGCACGATTCTCGCCATGCAAAGATTATGTTCTGCGTGCGAAGTCTACTTGATGAAATGTCACGCGATAAGAACATTCCTGCGCTCGGCCCGCTGGAGGATATGATATGGGAGCTGCAGCGGCAGGAAACAGAGGAAGCCTTTTCGAAGGTACTTGGGGACCTCGAAGCGCTGAATGCTGCAGCCGCGGCATTTTTGCGTGCGGTCCATCCGAAGAACTGGGCATACCATCTCAATCGATCTGTCAGACTATATCGTTGGGCCAGTACGGGTGCGGAGGAGGCAATCGTTGGCTCTGATATCCAGCGCAGTGATGAGGCCCCTTTCGACCTCATGTACACATTCTTGGCATTCCTCATGGACGGCATTTTCAAGAAGAGCCAAACGGCGTCCAAGTTGCTAGCAGTTGAAGGGCAGTCGCCGTCACTGCTTACGCCTGGTGCCGACGCGATATACCGACAAGAACTGCAGGCTGCTGCCGGCTTCACTGTGCGCAGGTGTGATGAACAAGTCGCGTTCGCGTGGCTTACGGGTGCGCGTCCGAAAATCACCCACCGCATGGACTTAGCGCTGCGTACCTGTACATGCGGACAAATGTTCCAACTCGGTTTGCCATGTCGCCATTTCATCGCGGCATCGATGCACTTTGCCAACGAGGCGGCGCTGTTGGACAGTTTTGACCCGATTTACAAGGCGACTACGTACGCGGGGGTGCACCGCAACCTGCGCATCGAGATTCCTTCTGGTGAAGATTTACACAAAGACCAGTCACTGCTCCCGGCCGTTCCAGCACGCAACACTAAGTACAAGAAGCGTCCTCGAAGTGCTGGGAACAGTAGTACCAGTGGGGCCTCCTCGACTTCTACCACAGACACGTCCACCGCTGTCATGAGCGCCGTGTCGTCCTCGATGTCCGTCGGCAGCGAAGACTCTTCCGCCCCGTTAGCCAAGACCCCTCGTCTGGAGGAGTTCGACACGGACGATGTCAATAGTCTCGGTGAAATCGTGTAAAAGCTGCGTTGAAGCGTATGGAGACGCATGCCAATAGTTGGTCATCCCGGTAGCTGTGCTACAGCAAAAAAAAATCAATTAACGGTGGTCTTCGCTGTGAAGACACTAGATCTGACACCACTACTTGGTGACGCTGGCCTTGCGCACCACCTTCTTGCCGCCTTCGGTGGGCTTCAAGGCGTGCGCGTTCTTGAGCTTCGTCTTGGTGTGCAGCTGCGACTTGCGCTTCAGCGCCATTCTGTGCATGTGCAGCGAGTTCTTGGCTGGTCGCGCGCGCACCAGCAGATCCTGGCCCAGCGGCCTCAAGCCCGAGTTTGCCCCCGCCGTGGCAGGCAGCACGCCGGCCAGCGAGATGCCGTAGTTCTTGGCCAGACAGAACTGCAGGTCGCGCGGCTCCAGCGTCGTGGAGCGTCTGTGCTTGGCCAGCTTGCCGGAGAAGTCCACCACGTCCTGCACGAAGTCCGACGCCATGTCCAGCAGCAGCTCCTCCACGGCCGGGTGGAAGCAGTACTTGGGGTCGATGGAGCGCAGCAGCTCGCCCAGCTGCCGGTTGGGCGTCAGCGCCCGGTTGGTCGTGCTGGCGCTCGCGAACGAGTTGAAGGGCGGCGCCAGCGGCTCGTGGTGGGAGGCGGCAGAGTCGCCCACGGCCATCAGCGAGTTGCTGAGCAGCGCTGACGCCACGCGCGGACTCGCCGGACCGCGGCCGGAGGGCGACAGCCCCGACGGCGAGCGCTTCTTCTTGTCGCTCGCCATTTTTGCGACTGAATTCGTTTCGAGCTAATTAGGAGGGTATAGTTTCGCTAAGTTAGAGGGTACAAGGAGGTAAATTTATGTTTGACGCTAATTGGTCAATATTCGAACACCGGCCCAGCTATCGTACCTCACAAATGAAATGCTTTGAAGTTGTTTTAAAAAACAACTAAATTGCCATTTCGCCAAATCGGCCCAATTCTTTCTGAAAAAAATGCTATTTCTTAACACCGAGAAAGCGGTTTGAAACCAAGTCTAACAATAGGTTTTGCACGCAACTACAAGCCTACATCCTCATTTCGCGGCCACGATGAAGACGTTCCTGCTGCAAAATGTCTCGAACGCGAGCTGGGTCAAGGAGCAAGAAGCACGCGCTAAGAATATTACTTTAAATGATCAGAGTTGACGCCAAGAATTTCCAGAACTATCGCGGAAACCACTAGATAACATTGATCTCAAAGCAGCGGAAGCCAGGATCGAGCAGAAACAGCCCTACCGGCTTTGTGGCGATGTCGTCAAGGATGTTATTAATGTTGTTCTCGCGACGATAGATGCCGACGATGGAAAGACATCTCGACTACCTTGTGCTACCGCCAAATATTACCGTACTTTCACCTGAAATGAGCGCTCGGCTGCTATTTCTACTTCCCCCACCCTTTGTTGCTTGGGAATATGGACGCAGCAGTCACCCGTCACGTGTTTGAAGTTCACTACACAACATTCTCAAACCGGACTAACAAACTCGACAAGAACCTCGTCAGCCAAACAATGATCTCTTCCAAGAACATCTGACTCACATACAAGAATGCGTAGTATGCAGCTGCTCTTTTCTTCAGAATCAAACGGCTGAATCGCTCGAGTAAGGAGAATATCTGAACAATCACATTTGAAATTTCGTAGCCGGATCTTAACAGGAAGAAAGCATATCTGCAGGATGAGGGCACCTCTTAACATTAAGAAAAATGTAATTCAGGATTTCGTCAAACCGTTTCATTTGTGAGGTACGGTTTCCTTCATGCACATTGGGGGCAAACGACAACGTGTTTTGGCTAGTCGAGTCAAGGGCGTGGTGAGCGGCCCCATGGTTGAGATTACTTGCTTGCTGCGCGAGATGACTTGACTCGCCGGACCATTTGTTGCGATAGCCCCTTTGACTGCGTGGCGTCCAATCTAGGGTTTTCTTCGTAGCAGCTGGAGAGCCAACGCCCGAGGAACTGATGGATAGCTTGTTAGCTCCGCCGGCGGCCAGGGCGGTTGCCCCGCCAATGCGAATTGAGTGTGACGAGTACCTTGCTGCCGGCACACCAATTCTTCGAGCGGTGTTCTTGATGGCGTTCACGACTTCCGTGGCTGTGAGTGACGCGCATAGGTGTTTACAGGACACCATTTTCAGGAGTTGTCGAGATCAAAGGATGTGGCGGAGCCCTTTCAAAGGACACAACAGCTTGTCTCCCGACGCATTCATCGTGCGTCAGGCACCGCGTCCAAACTGATCGTTTTTCGCGCCTTCTAGGCCGATCGTCACTGATGTGGCTAATTTCCGTGATACTCGTCGGCCGTTGTCATCGGAAAAGAACGTATTGCATATCTTGAGACAGAAGAACCGTAGAATGTTGTTAACCTTGAGGAACTCGGGTCGCCGAAGGAGAAAGATGTACCCGATTATCATGATTCCCCAAAGTAAGCGCTGTCTTGGCTTGGAAATATTGAGAGAGCGACATAGAATGGTGGAATCAGAGGTTGTTTCTTTCGCCTCGGATTGGAGATGCGCTTGGTGCCTTGCAGTAACAAGTCGAGGTTTGGGCTGGACTAAGTTTTTGTATCGCCTGTGATACCATTGGACACTTGCGAGTTTGAGCTTGATAGTGGAATACTGGTTTCTGCTGCCGCATGCATTCCATCCACCGGCCCAGCAGTATGTGGCGAAGTATGCCAACCGTTTAGAAGCTGTTGAAGAAGTGAGCCACCGAGACCACCCCATTTCGTTGGCGAGTCGACACCACTGGCTCCGATGGCGGGTATACGTGATTGTGGTAGTGTTTTCCAAGGCGCTTTGGCGCAGCAATGATCCCAAACGTCGGATAGATTGTCGAAGGGTGCTTCGAGCGGCACCTGTGACCACGAAGACGACATGTTAGTCCATTTGTCGGAGAGTGCGTGGTCGGCGTTCCACGCGCGAGATCCTGCGTCCGCCATCACGTTGTGCTTCCCTTTGATGTGAGAGGAGGTGAATACGATGTTGTACTGAAATTCTGCGAGCGACAGCAGGCGGTTGTACATCATGGCGACCTTGTTTCGACTGTTGCGATGGTTTGTCCAGGCAACTGCGTTCACATTATCAATGTAAAATTGGACGTGTGTTCGCGTTGTTTTGCTCGTTGCAAACCAGACTGGGCCCCATTGTAAAGCTGCGAGAGCAGCACTTCGCAGTTCGCGAACGTTAATAGAGGTATTGCTGAGGTCATCACCCGTGAAGCATTGTCGAACGTATTGTTCTAGAGATGGCTCGAGTGCGCACAGGCCGCTTCCGCTTGCATCCATGAACACGTGATATTGTTGATCGGACAGCCCGGCAAAATGAATAACGGGTATGGCGTTAAACCAAATAGATGTCGGAGAACTGCGGTGAACCAAGAGAGGTCTGTTGTGTAGCAGACGTGCCAAAATCGTTAGCTTCCCACTCCCACACCAACAACACCTACGATCGTCGAGCGTAGGTTTGGCGGGTGATCCGAAGATCGCCCAGTCCGTTTACAGCGGTGTAGTGGCTCCTTCCCAGACACCTGCCAAACTATTCCAGGAGCCGTGCCACGAGCACACAGCGCCCCCCTATACTTCGTCCACCTCTTCTTCTCCTTCTCCTCCTTCTCCTCCTTCTCCTCCTTGAACCCGTGCCCTTCACCAAAGGGTGGACGGCGGCTTTCGCCTTGATGGGCCGTCGGTGCAAAGTCGCACCGACCTTTATTCGCTGGCGGGCCGAAAACCCGCGCTCGTACGTTCGACGAGCTCCTTGCCCTGGGGGCAGATGTCCAGAAAACACCACACACTCACACACGCTTCTTGAACTTGCCGGGCGGCCGAGATCACTTCTGTCACTTCGGTAAGTCGATCTCAGCGGTGGGCACGATCTAGTCCTACGGGGACGGTCGTACCTCGAAGAGTCGCCGCGTGCCGCTTGTGTTGGACCCCGAAAATTCCACTCTGTATTTATGTTGCTTTGCTGGGCTCAACGGGTCCCTACACAAATATCTAATGAAAATGGGCTGTTACGGCCTCTCCCATACTAAAACTAAGTTGATTCGCGGGCCGACCCCATAGCTCGCCGACCTCCTCGGCGAAACTCCTCGGATCGGTGTCACGTGTACAAACTTGGGTCGGACTGGTTCTGATCACCGAATTAAGTGCCTTGGTGTAGACTCAGAGATCGCTTCACCGCACAGGCTTAGCTCGCCGACGTTGGAACATCGGCGAAAATACATGACTTTCGGCCTGTAGGCAGCCTCGACGACGGGCGAAAAATCACTTCACCACACCTGTTACGAGGCTTACAGTCTGAGCCGCAGGAGGAAGTGTCGTGACTGGAAGCGACTCGAAGCCGGAGTCGCTGAGCAAGGAGGAGGCTGTTAAGGTCCAGAGTCCAAGGCCTGTGAAGAGAAGTAGACTACGTCGTGTCTGCATATTCAAGAGGGGTGAATCGGGCAAAGACACGTGCGAACTGAGAGTTGCCAGGCGAGGTACAAGTTTCGTCTGGGAACACTTGGAGACATTCGGAACCGGGAGTAGTTGGTGTGGCCGACGCAAGTCTGGGCCCACAGCGTAGCCCTAGGACGGACCGCACAAGGGATCACAAGAGTGAGGAAGAACACACGCCTCGACCACCTTGAACTGGGATGAGCAAAGCCGTGCTGAGCTGAGAAGAGCTGAGATTTGCAGAAGTGGTGCTGAGTTGACCAAGCTGAGCGGCGCTGAGGGAGAGCTGAGCAAAGCTGAGCTGAGCTGTGTCGAGCTGAGCCAAGTTCGTGGTTGTGCGATCTGAGCGTCTTACCCGTTTCGTTGAGAGGCGCTTCGCCACCCAAGCATATCATGATCGTTTGTTTCTTCGATTGCCTGAATTGCGTGGTGGATCCGCTGCGTGTCTTACCATGGTCTGTTGTCTCTCTTCGCTTGCATGGGTTTGCGTACGTAGTCGCGGTAGGGTTCGTTCAGCAGATGCTCTTGACGCGCCGTGAACTCCTTTTCTCCATCTGTCATTGCGGTTGGCGCGACATTTCCCCGTGCTTGGTGACTGTCCACTTTAATCTTCCATCGCTTCGCCTCCGCTTGTTGTTGTCGTGACAACTTGGGGGGATAATCAGGCGATGGTCTGCTCCGCTTCCCGTGGCCCGAGTAAGAAGGCATTTTGCTTCGGGTGGCTACGCAAACGTAAACACGCCCTGGATTTATAGGTGTAGCGGCAGAAACACGAGCGTAGCAGCAAGATTTACCTGATCTAATATCGCGTGCCAGTGTTCGTGCCACGACGGGGGGAGGGAGAATCTTGGAATGGAGGGCTCAGAGCCAGGTAATCATTTTTAACTTTTAGAACCCTCTGTAGTACGGCGGAGTTATTTTTTCCTTACGCAACCGTGGGATAACATTTGCAGATTAGCAGACCCGTATATTCTTAAACATTTATATATCGAAAGTATACGTTAGGCAACCGAAAATGACGTTTTTAAACAGTGTATTTTCGGATGCTCTATCCTACTCCAGCGGTGGCAATTCCTATATGGACGATTACACCTGGTTCCCGGTACGCACTGAAGTCTTGTCCTCGTGGCAGGGACCAAGATATCGATAAAGACATTCCACGTTGAAACAGCCCGAGCTCACAAAAAGATGGACTCAGTTCCAACGTCGTGGTTATCGCGCTGATGGGCGAAGCTTATCTGCGTGTTTACTACGGCTGCATTGCCGCCATCGTTGAAAACTCGAAGCTGAGAACCGTTAAGCTAAACGCATATAAAATGTGATATTTCGAGGCAACCTTGTACCCGCTGGGACCAAGTACTGTACTCTCAATATACGGCAACACTGCTACATCAAGTGAACGGTGTGAGGCAGTAGATCAATTCAACTGAAGCTGTTGTGTACGACACCTACATCTGCGACAAATGCAACGGTTGGCTCTATTCGTGGCGCGACTAAGCTAAGTGGCGAGTTAGATCGCGAGCAAAGACCTTCTATGACAAAAAGATTTTTGGTAGTTAGAGTACATTTTGGGCGCTGCTTCTTGAAGTTAGTTTGAGTACATCTTGGGCGCTCCTTGAAGTCCCGATACGAAATAGCATTCCCAGTTCTACATAGTTCGTGTCAAGATAACCGCCTTCGTCGCTCTCCTGCATGCCGGAGATTGAACAGTGGTAGATAGTGAAGTGAAAGGGCGTGTACAGCATTTTTACGCTTTGCTATCGGTGGCTTCATCAGCTTTAGGACTGGGATGAATCCCCTCTGTTTTGGTAGTGTAACACCTTCCTTTGGTGATTTATACCTTTTTGCGTGAGTGTACTTTCTTTAGTGACCCTCCCTGACTTAATAGTGATGTAATCCTGGTGGATAGTTTTGTTACCACCAAATCAATAGTACAGACAACGACGTACAAACACGCCATCTCTTCCTACTAGCTGCCTATACTGAATACCACTATTGCACAAGGACGCAAAACACGCCATCTCTTCCTACTAGCTGCCTATACTGAATACCACTATTGCACAAGGACGCAAAACACGCCATCACTAAAATAGTAAAATCCGATTGGCCGAAACAAATCACGGAAGTGTGATAAATGCATGAAAACATGCAAGTTATGCGCAAACCAGAACAGCAATTGTAGGAAATAGTGCATTTCAAATCTTCACCAATCGGATACTTTGGGATGGCCTTCTCGAAAGAGCGCACGATGATGCTTTTGTCAAGGCTTTCTGAGGCGGCGATTGTTCGCTTAACAACTACCATCCTTTTTTAGGCACGGTTTCAGCTTGTTCCCCCTCCATAAGCCACAAAGAGCGGAGTTTCTGCTTTAGTGGACCCATCACACCAACGTATAGCAGCTGGCAGACGGAGGTGCTATTGGGAGGAAGGGGGTACACCGTGGAAAAACATTCATTAGCTACTACTTATTGTTCCTCAACAGAGACGTGAGCATCGAAGTTGTCTGACAGTGCAGAGGATGGGCCTTCGAGCTCGTTCCACGGCAGGTTTTTCGCGTAGAACGTCCAAACTCGAGCGTCCATCTAGCCGTTTTCTTGGACAATGTAGTAGTGACCGCTTGGGTGCTTCTTCAGCCCCTTCGTGTCGATCTAGCCTCCTGGTTTTCCCTTCAAAACAAACAATACAGGGTGGTTTTCTGAAATATACACCTTTAGTCGGATTGTTCAGATTAAATACGTAAAAGGGCAAAACATTCTTACCGTCAGCCCGGACTGTAATGAGCGCTGTAGTTCACATTTAAGGGGATTTGCCAATTTAGTGCACTTTTCAAAGGGCATCAGTCAAGGCGCGGTAGCCGAAAGTCTACTGTGAGTTTCAGTGTGCAATATGCATGCCCAGACAGGTGTTTGTTTACTCTCTTTTACAGATTAATTCTGGTATGGAGAGGCTCTTATTGGGTAGTTTAGATGGACTGTAGTGAATGGCCTATTTCCTGCTGATTGCCAGTTTAGTGCTCCTTTTTATCTTAGTATTTGTATGAACCAGCAATTCTCAAACTGGGACAGTGTTTCTTTCGTTCAGTGGTTAGGTAACCTATAATACACGATAAAAACGCAAACACATCAGTATTGAAAGGATATGTATCTTGGGAATAATTTGTCATTTCGACAGTGCTGACAGCTCAGTCGGTTAACGCCGCTGGCTTAATGAGGGCCCTATGGGGAGCAGGGTTGTCGCGGGTTCGAGTTCCCTCGGACACGTTAATTCTCCGCACTGTTATAAAGGTAGGATTATCTGTTCATTTGTGTGTGCAATTGACTTACAGTAACTAACATTGATTTGCCTGTCTGTCTTATCTCTTTACTAAACTATTGATCAAACAGCGATTGCTCGGGTGCGCCTGGAGCATTTTCAACCTCCGTATGAACCGGTGTCAGTCGGTAACCTTTTTGCCGTGCCTTTCGAGGCTTTGCTTGTAGGTTCTCTAGTAGTTCGCGGGTTAGCAATCGCCCACCAACTGTCGCTGTCTTCCGCTTCCTGCCTTTCGTGTGTGGTGGTGGGAGGACGAGAAGCTGTTGTTGGACGGTTTTCTTCACGTGAAGCCAAGCGGCTTGCTTAATCGACGCCGGCGCCGCTTCAAAAAGCGCCTGTACCAGCCGCTACCAACGCCAGTGCCCGTACTCATCTCAGCGATCGCGCTGGCTTTGGCAATGATTTCCCCACGCTTGACCGGCTTCCCGATAAGCTGTTGCCCCATTATCCACTCGCAAAGGTTTTGCTCTGCCTCACCTGTGAGGCGTGGTTGAGGGCCACGTCACTGAGACTCCATCGATTCGCCTTTCTTGCGCTTGCCTACCCACTTAACCCCTCATTCACCGAGTAGATGTGAGAAAAAGATAAAGCTGCAATCATGTCGGAGGCTCCGCCAAGTATATACTCGTGAATTGTATTGATTCTTCTAAGTACGAGATTATTGCAATGTTTTTGCATACTTTGTCTCACAACACCTCCGACATTTCTCCGACGTATGCCTGATATTTCCTACTAGGCGACTGGTACATGTCAGAGGAGCTGACAACAACAAAGTTACATCCGGTACAAAGTGGACAAAGCCGTTACTGGCTGCGTACACGTAAAGGCAATCGCACCTTAGGTGCACCTTACGACTATTGAAATATATATATATTATCTGAAATTGTGGTTTTATACCAGTGGTGAATTGTACGACCGAGAAAGCATGAAATACGCGGTCGTAATTAGCTCCGTAACTCGGTGCAGCGGCCGGGTGGTGCTTGATCAGGCCCTACATAACTTAATCTGCTTCTCTCCGTACACATCCCTATTCTCCATTTCGCACTAGATGGTAGAGTTCCTCGAACTTCTCGCTTCAGCCGTCGGTGCCGTCTCCGCCGGCAACGGCGGCGGCGTGCTCACTGCAGCCCCCGCGACTATCAACCCACGGCAGCCCCCGTGACTCCCATCCCGTCTGCGACGACCATGCATAGCGTCACCACCGCCACCCCCAGCCCGACCACCGCGGCAACCGTTGACAACATGCGCGTGCTGGCGAATTTCGAGACCGCGACGGCGGACTTCTTCACCATGACGAACCTGGTGAACATCATCAAAGACGTCGCCGGCGGTGCTCAGGCAGTACGTGAGCGACCTGCTCGTGATCCAGAACAAGACGCTGGCCACGCAGAACGTCTCGTCCCTCGGCGTCGACTTAGCAGCCGCAATTGTGACAAGGTCGAGGAGCAGTGGATCGTTTGTACATAAGAGCGAGATACCTCGGCACCATTAGGTCTCGTTATTGATTGAGTCTCTTTATAATAGTGACTGTCCTACAGCAGGATTCCTGCTTGGCGAATCGTACGTCTCTACATCCAGAGCCTGCGGGTTCTCGGGGCTCACCTCCAGGCTGGTGGACCCAGCCATGGTGTCCCCATCCAGCCAATTCTCCTTGATGGGAAAACTGTACCAAGTCACATGAAAGCCCCCGCTTCTTCCTCGCTTGGTGACGCCACCTCCGCGAGGATGTGCCAACCCCGGCAACACCTATGCGATCGTCTCGAGCAATTGAGTTGGTGGTTGGGGCTTGTCGTCGCGCAGTGGGAGTTTTTTTTTTCGCGACGGCAGGTCGAGTTCTCGGTCGACATGTACAGCCCCACGAACCACTGTAGACGCAGCGAGACCTGCGCCGAGACATTGTCCACGCGCTCGTACATGGGGAGTTTGTCCAAAAGTGCTTGAGGTAGAAGATGAGCGTGTAGAACTAGATTACCGGTAGTGAGGGCCGACGCGCCCGTGAAGTCGACGAGGTCGAGAAAGTGGTCGCACAGGAAGATGAAGGCGACCTCCAGCAGCGTCAACATGCATAGCCGCAGCACGTTGAGCTTGCCGCGGTACTCGGCGAACTCGTCCTCGCACTTGACCACCACGTGGAGGTTGTCCGTGTAGTTGCACTCGAAGTCCGGGGTCGCCGGCGACGCGACGGGGACGGATGAGAGCTTCTCGACGATCTCGATGCCTTACTCCTGGTCGACCGCGGGCGCGTCCTTGTGCGTGCCCAATACGGACCACTCCGCCATGAAGAACGCGGGCATGACGATGGTCGAGAAGGCGATCACAATGTGCACGTGCATGAAGATGTAGGCCACGATGACAGCGCCGCTGTTGAGGACGAAGCCCAGCGTGGACATCGCGTACGGGTCAGAGGTGTTGGCCGCCGAGAAGAGCAGGTTACCAGAGATTTGATAGCCTTCGGAAGCGTACCCCGCGAAGTCGATGGACAGGAAGAACACGGTGCCGACGCCCATGCTGACGATGATGATGCACGACATCCGCTCCGGCTGCGAGTGCTGGCGCTGCAGGTTTGGGATCACAACGGTGGCGCCGTAGGCCAAAGCGAGTAGCACGGGCATACCGCCCGCTACCGTCGGCCGTAGCTAGCCCCTCGCGTCGCTGGAGGCGGTGACAGTGGTTGAAGGTTCCATTGCCAACTCCGCGGCGTGCGTCGGGTCGTCCTGGTCGTTGCGGTACAGCTTCACATTGAAAACTAATTATTGGAATAACGAATAAGCCAATAATGACATCAACAGACTAGAACACCCGTATAACTACATAATATGCAATATCAAATATTAACACATGTCTTCCAGTGCGCGATCCGTGAGTGGTTGTTACAACAACCACACAGTGCCACACAATACTGATCCGCATTACCATGTTCCTCATGGCCATCTCCTCATCTACAATGGCGAGGACTTCCTCGAGGCCATCGCCTTCTGCGTCGTGCTGCTCGTGGCCTCCATCATCGCCAAGCAGGTGGTGTGCACGTCCACCGTGGCGCTGGTCCCCCGCAAGTTCGCGGAGGAGAAGGCCACCGTCACCCAGCTGCAATCCATTGAGACCCTATCGTGTATGAACATCCTGTGCTCGAACAAGACCGGCATGCTCACCCGCAACAAGATGGAGCTGCAGGACGACCTGCCCATCTTCGACCCGACGGCCACTCGCGAGGAGGTGCTGGTCACCGCTGCGCTTGCATCCAAGTGGAAAGAGCCGCCTAAGGATGCTCCGACACGCTGGTGCTCGACTCCATCGACCTGTGCCCGCTTGACCAGTACACCGTGATGGACCACTTGCCGTTCGACGTCTCGGTCAAGCGCACGGAGTCGACGATCCGCGGGCCGGACGTAACGTATTCAAGGTGACCAAGTGCACCCCGCAAATTATTCTGGCGCTTGCTCACAATGTCACGGAGATCCAGGAGGACGTAGGGCCAAGGTGCTCGACCTGGCCAAGCGTGGCATCCGATCGCTTGCTGTGGCTCGCACCTCGGACGAGGAGGCCGAGTACGGCAACCTGAAGCCTGGCACCGAGGTGACGATTGGTGACATTTTGTTCAACAAGGTCCTGTGAGGCTGCCACATATGATGGATGAATGCGAGCACCTCGTGTGAACTCTACGAACGGCTGTGCACCAGCACGGATGTGGAGCAGGACTTGCATTTTGTATCTCATCGGCTGAACTGAGCCGAGTACATGTTGAACCAAGCCAAGTACATGTGTAGCTGTAGATTGCAGTTGGTTGACGTTGAAGTTGAAGACGTTAGGGAGCAAGGAGACCACAAGGACATACTAGGAGACCAAGGAAGTACAAGACAGTCTAACCAACAACAAAGTACACTCAGTTGACAATTTTCCTACTACTACAACTACCACGTGACAGCTCCTTACCGAGGGGGACAAGCAGAATCAGAGCGAGGTGGCTGCGGCCAAGGCCAAGCCCGCGAAGGCCAAGCCTGGGAAGGCTGCCACGCCGCTCTTCGCCTCGCTGGACATCCGTGTCGGCGTGATCGTCAACGTGTGGAAGCACCCGGAGTCAGAGAAGCTGTACTGCGAGGAGATCGACTTTGGCGAGGAGGAGCCGAAGCAGATTGCATGTGTTCTACTCGCTGGAGGAGATGCAGAACCGCAAGGTGCTGGCGCTGCTGAATCTGAAGTCGGCCAAGCTGGGTGGCTTCAAGTCGCACGACATGATGCTGTGCGCGTGCGACGACGCCCACGAGAACGTGCAGTTCGTGGAGTCCCCCCCCCCTCTCGACGCCAAGGTAGATGAGCGCGTGACGGTCGCGTCCGAGAGCGGCGAGCCCGTGTCGGCGGCGCAGGTGAAGAAGCAGGAGGTGCTGGAGAAGGTCTCGCCGGACTTCCTCACCGACGACAAATGCGTGGCGACGTACAAGGGCGAGCCGATCATGACGTCCATCGGCCCGTGCACCGTCGCTTCCAGCACTTCACCTCCCACGTCGGCGAGCGCCCCTACAAGTGCAACGAGAGCACGGAGGCCGTGCACCCATACTTCAAGCTGGCGCCCTCGAAACGCCCCGAGACCTGGAACCCGCCTCGCATCTACTGGGTGTCGACGACGCTTGGTCGGATCGCTGCTGCCAGCTCGCTGCTGCTGCCGTTCTGGGGTCTTGACTCGTGGAACAAGAACGGTGTTCTTGCCTACTTCGGCGTGGGCGACCTGCCGTATGGCCAGGTGATGATGGTGATGTTATTGGAGGTCTCGCTGCCGGCCTTCATGACGGTGTTCATGGCTCGTACAGAGGGGCTGTCGCCAATAGCCGCCAGGTAGCGAGGCAGTTGGCTGTTGGCTAGGTTATTGAGTGCAGTGCAGTCTTCGAGGATTCCATGTTACACGGAACAATTTAGCGGAACTTGCAAATCTTATTTCGTGTTTGGCGTTGTTGCGGTTGAGTGATTGTTTAGTCGTTACTGTTGTCATACCGTTGTTGGAGCTAGTTCGCTACCAAGCACACTTCACATCTATCATGGCTAGGCGTGGCCGTCGCGGCATATTCCACCAAGTACTAACACTCGGTAGTAATAATTGGGTTCGTGCAATAGTGTACACGGCATTGCCTAGCGGTGTTCATGCGTTTGGAAGTGCCGCCGTGGCACTAGCCCGTGCGCTGCGCCAACAAGGGGTACCACCGCACCAGCTAGAGCATGAAATAATGGCATACATCGATCGCTCAAGTGCGCTCGGACAGACAACGATTAGAAGGCAAATACAGACACCACCACGACAGATGCCGACACCAGCGCCAGGACCACCAGCATCGTCAACGCCACCTCACGCCACTACGAGGCCGCCAGCGCCGCCAACCCCACCAACCGCTGCACCGCCATCTCCACCACCGGCTACAGCGGTGCCACCAGCGCTGCCAACTCCACCACCGGTTATTGCGAGACCCCCAGCACCACCAAATACACCACTCGCTGCGGCAAGACCACCAGCCCCGGCACCGCCAACTCCACCTGCTATGGAGCTGACACCGCCACCGACACCACCGACGCCGGTGCCCGTATTGATTGCAATGAGCGATACGCCACCATCTTCTCCTCCCCAAACCCCAGATGCAGCGGTCATATCGAACTCGTCGGAGTCAGATGGAGAAAATCTGATGCCAGATGATGAGCGTCGATATCGCTACGCTTATGCGATGCGACTGGCAAATGTGGAAGGGCAGCTACGTGCTCTAGTACGCTGGGAACCAACTATCGAGCCCCTAACATCTCTCTCCCTGGTCGATGCTCGCCGAATCGAGCGAATCGCCGCCGATCGCCCTCAAGTACTACCTCACCAAGAGCAACCCCGTTATCCCTATGAAGATATTCTTGAAGTTATCCCGATGGAGGGCGGGGAGATTCGTATGCTAGTGGATTGGGTGGACACGTACGAGCCGCTAGAAAACATTTCTCAGGAAGATGTCCAAAGATTGCTTCGTGAGCACGAGCTGATGCACAACTAACCGTAGCCTGTGATAATTCATGTATTACTAGTATGTCGTTCTACTGCAAACTTTCAAAAATGAAATTGCAAGCTCGCATTGACGCACAATTCTTCTATATCTGCAGCTGCTCCTACGTCCAATCTGTAAATGCTTTTCACTATGAATAGACGGACCCGGTGAAGTTCAACGTGTCAGCGCGCGCTCCAGCGTCGCATGCTCCATCCACACAACTCCTTGCGGAGCCATTTAGAATTTGCCGGTACCCGAGGCGTACTGGATCACGGCACGGATGACCTTCATCTCAGCTTCAACGTACACGAGGCAGTCCATGCAGCGTCATGCTGCGCTCCACGAAAAAGCCACCGACCGCGCGGCCGGCAACGAACGAGCCGCACATGAACGAGTCGTTGCTGAGCAGAGTCGAGCCCATGCGGATGCGGTTCTGGCGCTGAGTTTCCTGCTTCACGTACTTCTAGCTGCTGACATTCTGCTCGAACACGTTCATGTGGTCGATGTGTTCCAGGAGGAAGACAACAAGAGTCTTGCCCAGGTCCTGAATGAAGAACGAGGAGACAGTGGACCCACAAAAACCAGGTACGCTAGAGCGAGATGGCTTCCGACTTCGTGAACGACCAGAAGATAACGACAAGCGTGGGCACGACCGTGGTGAATCACGCAACAACCGTCAGAAGACGGGCGGGTGCGCGCGTGAAGAACTGCCCCTCTGTACGAGCCGTGAACATCGTCATGAAGGCCGGCAGCGAGACCTCCAATAACATCACCATCATCACCTGGCCATACGGCAGGTCGCCCACGCCGAAGTAGGCAAGAACACCGTTCTTGTTCCACGAGTCAAGACCCCAGAACGGCAGCAGCAGCGAGCTGGCAGCAGCGATCCGACCAAGCGTCGTCGACACCCAGTAGATGCGAGGCGGGTTCCAGGTCTCGGGGCGTTTCGAGGGCGCCAGCTTGAAGTATGGGTGCACGGCCTCCGTGCTCTCGTTGCACTTGTAGGGGCGCTCGCCGACGTGGGAGGTGAAGTGCTGGAAGCGACGGTGCACGGGCCGATGGACGTCATGATCGGCTCGCCCTTGTACGTCGCTACGCATTTGTCGTCGGTGAGGAAGTCCGGCGAGACCTTCTCCAGCACCTCCTGCTTCTTCACCTGCGCCGCCGACACGGGCTCGCTGCTCTCGGACGCGACCGTCACGCGCTCATCTACCTTGGCGTCGAGAGGGGGGGGGGACTCCACGAACTGCACGTTCTCGTGGGCGTCGTCGCACGCGCACAGCATCATGTCGTGCGACTTGAAGCCACCCAGCTTGGCCGACTTCAGATTCAGCAGCGCCAGCACCTTGCGGTTCTGCATCTCCTCCAGCGAGTAGAACACATGCAATCTGCTTCGGCTCCTCCTCGCCAAAGTCGATCTCCTCGCAGTACAGCTTCTCTGACTCCGGGTGCTTCCACACCTTGACGATCACGCCGACACGGATGTCCAGCGAGGCGAAGAGCGGCGTGGCTGCCTTCCCAGGCTTGGCCTTCGCGGGCTTGGCCTTGGCCGCAGCCACCTCGCTCTGATTCTGCTTGTCCCCCTCGGTAAGGAGCTGTCACGTGGTAGTTGTAGTAGTAGGAAAATTGTCAACTGAGTGTACTTTGTTGTTGGTTAGACTGTCTTGTACTTCCTTGGTCTCCTAGTATGTCCTTGTGGTCTCCTTGCTCCCTAACGTCTTCAACTTCAACGTCAACCAACTGCAATCTACAGCTACACATGTACTTGGCTTGGTTCAACATGTACTCGGCTCAGTTCAGCCGATGAGATACAAAATGCAAGTCCTGCTCCACATCCGTGCTGGTGCACAGCCGTTCGTAGAGTTCACACGAGGTGCTCGCATTCATCCATCATATGTGGCAGCCTCACAGGACCTTGTTGAACAAAATGTCACCAATCGTCACCTCGGTGCCAGGCTTCAGGTTGCCGTACTCGGCCTCCTCGTCCGAGGTGCGAGCCACAGCAAGCGATCGGATGCCACGCTTGGCCAGGTCGAGCACCTTGGCCCTACGTCCTCCTGGATCTCCGTGACATTGTGAGCAAGCGCCAGAATAATTTGCGGGGTGCACTTGGTCACCTTGAATACGTTACGTCCGGCCCGCGGATCGTCGACTCCGTGCGCTTGACCGAGACGTCGAACGGCAAGTGGTCCATCACGGTGTACTGGTCAAGCGGGCGCAGGTCGATGGCGTCGAGCACCAGCGTGTCGGAGCATCCTTAGGCGGCTCTTTCCACTTGGATGCAAGCGCAGCGGTGACCAGCACCTCCTCGCGAGTGGCCGTCGGGTCGAAGATGGGCAGGTCGTCCTGCAGCTCCATCTTGTTGCGGGTGAGCATGCCGGTCTTGTTCGAGCACAGGATGTTCATACACGATAGGGTCTCAATGGATTGCAGCTGGGTGACGGTGGCCTTCTCCTCCGCGAACTTGCGGGGGACCAGCGCCACGGTGGACGTGCACACCACCTGCTTGGCGATGATGGAGGCCACGAGCAGCACGACGCAGAAGGCGATGGCCTCGAGGAAGTCCTCGCCATTGTAGATGAGGAGATGGCCATGAGGAACATGGTAATGCGGATCAGTATTGTGTGGCACTGTGTGGTTGTTGTAACAACCACTCACGGATCGCGCACTGGAAGACATGTGTTAATATTTGATATTGCATATTATGTAGTTATACGGGTGTTCTAGTCTGTTGATGTCATTATTGGCTTATTCGTTATTCCAATAATTAGTTTTCAATGTGAAGCTGTACCGCAACGACCAGGACGACCCGACGCACGCCGCGGAGTTGGCAATGGAACCTTCAACCACTGTCACCGCCTCCAGCGACGCGAGGGGCTAGCTACGGCCGACGGTAGCGGGCGGTATGCCCGTGCTACTCGCTTTGGCCTACGGCGCCACCGTTGTGATCCCAAACCTGCAGCGCCAGCACTCGCAGCCGGAGCGGATGTCGTGCATCATCATCGTCAGCATGGGCGTCGGCACCGTGTTCTTCCTGTCCATCGACTTCGCGGGGTACGCTTCCGAAGGCTATCAAATCTCTGGTAACCTGCTCTTCTCGGCGGCCAACACCTCTGACCCGTACGCGATGTCCACGCTGGGCTTCGTCCTCAACAGCGGCGCTGTCATCGTGGCCTACATCTTCATGCACGTGCACATTGTGATCGCCTTCTCGACCATCGTCATGCCCGGGTTCTTCATGGCGGAGTGGTCCGTATTGGGCATGCACAAGGACGCGCCCGCGGTCGACCAGGAGTAAGGCATCGAGATCGTCGAGAAGCTCTCATCCGTCCCCGTCGCGTCGCCGGCGACCCCGGACTTCGAGTGCAACTACACGGACAACCTCCACGTGGTGGTCAAGTGCGAGGACGAGTTCGCCGAGTACCGCGGCAAGCTCAACGTGCTGCGGCTATGCATGTTGACGCTGCTGGAGGTCGCCTTCATCTTCCTGTGCGACCACTTTCTCGACCTCGTCGACTTCACGGGCGCGTCGGCCCTCACTACCGGTAATCTAGTTCTACACGCTCATCTTCTACCTCAAGCACTTTTGGACAAACTCCCCATGTACGAGCGCGTGGACAATGTCTCGGCGCAGGTCTCGCTGCGTCTACAGTGGTTCGTGGGGCTGTACATGTCGACCGAGAACTCGACCTGCCGTCGCGAAAAAAAAAACTCCCACTGCGCGACGACAAGCCCCAACCACCAACTCAATTGCTCGAGACGATCGCATAGGTGTTGCCGGGGTTGGCACATCCTCGCGGAGGTGGCGTCACCAAGCGAGGAAGAAGCGGGGCTTTCATGTGACTTGGTACAGTTTTCCCATCAAGGAGAATTGGCTGGATGGGGACACCATGGCTGGGTCCACCAGCCTGGAGGTGAGCCCCGAGAACCCGCAGGCTCTGGATGTAGAGACGTACGATTCGCCAAGCAGGAATCCTGCTGTAGGACAGTCACTATTATAAAGAGACTCAATCAATAACGAGACCTAATGGTGCCGAGGTATCTCGCTCTTATGTACAAACGATCCACTGCTCCTCGACCTTGTCACAATTGCGGCTGCTAAGTCGACGCCGAGGGACGAGACGTTCTGCGTGGCCAGCGTCTTGTTCTGGATCACGAGCAGGTCGCTCACGTACTGCCTGAGCACCGCCGGCGACGTCTTTGATGATGTTCACCAGGTTCGTCATGGTGAAGAAGTCCGCCGTCGCGGTCTCGAAATTCGCCAGCACGCGCATGTTGTCAACGGTTGCCGCGGTGGTCGGGCTGGGGGTGGCGGTGGTGACGCTATGCATGGTCGTCGCAGACGGGATGGGAGTCACGGGGGCTGCCGTGGGTTGATAGTCGCGGGGGCTGCAGTGAGCACGCCGCCGCCGTTGCCGGCGGAGACGGCACCGACGGCTGAAGCGAGAAGTTCGAGGAACTCTACCATCTAGTGCGAAATGGGGAATAGGGATGTGTACAGAGAGAAGCAGATTAAGTTATGCAGGGCCTGATCAGCGAACCAGGGCCCAACGGTATGACAACAGTAACGACTAAACAATCACTCAACCGCAACAACGCCAAACACGAAATAAGATTTGCAAGTTCCGCTAAATTGTTCCGTGTAACATGGAATCCTCGAAGACTGCGCTGCACTCAATAACCTAGCCAACAGCCAACTGCCTCGCTACCTGGCGGCTATTGGCGACAGCCCCTCTGTACGAGCCGTGAACACCGTCATGAAGGCCGGCAGCGAGACCTCCAATAACATCACCATCATCACCTGGCCATACGGCAGGTCGCCCACGCCGAAGTAGGCAAGAACACCGTTCTTGTTCCACGAGTCAAGACCCCAGAACGGCAGCAGCAGCGAGCTGGCAGCAGCGATCCGACCAAGCGTCGTCGACACCCAGTAGATGCGAGGCGGGTTCCAGGTCTCGGGGCGTTTCGAGGGCGCCAGCTTGAAGTATGGGTGCACGGCCTCCGTGCTCTCGTTGCACTTGTAGGGGCGCTCGCCGACGTGGGAGGTGAAGTGCTGGAAGCGACGGTGCACGGGCCGATGGACGTCATGATCGGCTCGCCCTTGTACGTCGCTACGCATTTGTCGTCGGTGAGGAAGTCCGGCGAGACCTTCTCCAGCACCTCCTGCTTCTTCACCTGCGCCGCCGACACGGGCTCGCTGCTCTCGGACGCGACCGTCACGCGCTCATCTACCTTGGCGTCGAGAGGGGGGGGGGGACTCCACGAACTGCACGTTCTCGTGGGCGTCGTCGCACGCGCACAGCATCATGTCGTGCGACTTGAAGCCACCCAGCTTGGCCGACTTCAGATTCAGCAGCGCCAGCACCTTGCGGTTCTGCATCTCCTCCAGCGAGTAGAACACATGCAATCTGCTTCGGCTCCTCCTCGCCAAAGTCGATCTCCTCGCAGTACAGCTTCTCTGACTCCGGGTGCTTCCACACGTTGACGATCACGCCGACACGGATGTCCAGCGAGGCGAAGAGCGGCGTGGCTGCCTTCCCAGGCTTGGCCTTTGAGGGCTGGGTCCACCAGCCTGGAGGTGAGCCCCGAGAACCTACAGGCTCTGGTTGTGGAGACGTACGATTCGCCAAGCAGGAATCCTGCTGCAGGACACTATTATAAAGAGACGCAATCTATAGTAAGACCTAATAGTACCTGGAGGTGAGCCCCGAGAACCTGCAGGCTCTGGTTGTGGAGACTTACGATTCGCCAAGCAGGAATCCTGCTGCAGGACACTATTATAAAGAGACTCAATCAATAATAAGACCTAATAGTACCGAGGTATCTCGCTGTCGTGCATTTTCTAAGTAGAAACTTGTCAAAATCGTGAATGCCTTCAACTGAAGAGGACACATCTGCAAACATTTGAATGCACAACGCCCCCCCCCCCCCCCTCCGAAAATGCAAAATCTACACACCAGCCCAGCGCTATCACGCACTGGTGCTTTGGAAAACTTACATCTACTGCCATACCGTCTTTTCTGGCAATAGCGTTTGTTCACATACTAAGCCGACAGCGAATTCGTCGAAGTAGGTGGCTGCGCAGGACACACTCAAATTGTTGATCGAGTTTTTACAGAGGACGCGTAAATAAAATGCTCCTTAGTTTCATGACGAGCCCTGTGTTGCCTATCGGACAGAGTCCGTTTTGCTACCGCAGAGACCCGCAGCGTTTTGCCGTTCGCTTCGGACGCCACCAAACCTATAGCACTAACGCTATTTTATATCGGCGGCGTACTTCTAAATAGTGGTATCGAAGAGCTGGCTAAGCACTACGTTCTCATGAAACGCGTGCACAACCCCAGGATAATGTGCGTGTTGACAGGCGTTCGAACCAGTTTAATTGATATCCAAGCAAGAATGATTCTTGTGGGTTGCTTAGCACCATCACCGCAGCTAACGGTATTCTCGGCATGGTTTTCGTTGAAATTTCACTCCGCGTCGCGATGGGATGTGTTTGCAATGGACGATTTCTCAGCGGCACAAGCGCTCCCACGAGAGTGTACGGTTTGTTCAAATGCTATGCAACCTTCTCTTGAGTATGCGATTTGGCGTCGTCAAGTGCGGCCGAGCTAGATACTGATGTCTACGCCGAGTACATCGCTATTGGCTGCTCCGCGTCGATTTTCTTGTTCTATGACCTCGGTGACCTCGACGGCGGTCTCGCCCACAACGCGCTCGAGTATGGAATCTGCTGTTCCTCCGTGACCTCAATCTCGCCCTCGACAGCAGTCTCTTCAGCCACGTGCTCGAGTGTGGCCTCCTCGTGCTCCTTGATGACCTCAACCTCAACGCCAATTTCTTTGACCACGGGTTCAGCAGCCTCGGCCTCGACGGTGGCCTCCTCCTGCTCGACCGCGACCTCGACGTCGTTCTCGACGGCAGCCTTTCAGGCCACGCGCCCGAGTGCGGCTCCTCCTGCTCTTCACTGACCTCTACCTCGACCTCGACGACAGTCTCTCCGCTGTGGCTCCTCCTTCTCTTCACTGACCTCTACCTCGTCCTCGACGGCAGTCACTCCGGCGACGTGCTCAAGTGTGGCCTCCTCCTGCTCCTCCGTGACCTCAACGTCGTTCTCGACGGCAGTCACTACGGCCACGTGCTCAAGTGTGGCCTCCTCCTGCTCCTCGGCAACCTCGTCTTCCACCTCGACGGAAGTCTCCAGCCACGTCCTCGAGTGTGGCCTCCTCCGGCCACGCGCTCACGTGTGGCATCCTCCTGTTCGTCGGTCACCGCGACCTCGACTGGAGCCTCTTCGGCCACGGGCTCAGCGCCTTGGCCTCGACGGTGGCCTTCTTCTGCTCCTCGATTGCCTCCTTGGTTGCGCCCCCGCGCTACATAGAGAACGACGTGTGGCAAAAGTTGTAGCCTGTCCTTGAGAGCGCCCAGCTGGAGAGTGTTCAACTCCGACATGAGGCCTCGAAGCCCGCCTTCCAGCACGCCGAGCGCGAGCAAACATAGACGCCAGTAGGCGGACCGACCCTCTGACTAGCGCACGAAATGTGTTCTCGAAGCAGGATATATGTCTTATTTGGTTTGGTTTACGACTTCCAATTAATAGCTAGATATGACGTTGGCGTTGAAATTCGCCCTGCTTGTAGAGTTGTGCTTGCATCAACTCTAGGTTTCGCTCCAGGTTCCTGAGTTTTCCATCATTATCGACACGATCAACAATCAATGACTTCACAGCTCCTCGAACTTGTTGACTAGACAGACCCGAGAAAAAAACATTCGTTTCTATATCTCGGATTCGCTGTCGGCTTCGAACTGACCAACTTGAGCAAGAGGGATGTTGTCCGTCACGTCTGTCTGCATCATTCGCCGGCGCTCCTTGCCCTCAGCGGCGAGGCGACCCTGGTAGGACCAATGGCTGTCGATTCGCGTAACAAGTCGACCCAACTCGGGCGAAATGTTGCCGACCTCACCTCTTCGAACGACGCCAGTAGCCTTTGGCGAGTCCAGGTAGCACATGGGGCAACGCTGCTCCGTCAGCACGCAGCAGGGGACTTCCTCAGCAACAGACAGCTCGTGTACGCGAATTTTGTCGCCTTCAATGTTGTAGCTCATGAACGCGCTCTTGACGTTGATGAACGCTCTCATCCACCCGTCTTCGTCTTTTACCATACTTTCCGCGAACGCGCTCCAAAACTCTGCAAGTGCATCAGGACTTGATCGCACGGTCGGGTCGTACTTCATATCTTTCTGCTTTGTGTAGTAGCGCTTCTGGAAGAAGAGGTCAATTAAGAACATACGCCTCTCATCACCGTTAGGGACGGAAACATGAGAAAGCTCCGAGCAATCGAAGAGGGGCCTACCACATCCGCTGCGGCGACGTCCAGCCATTAACGGCATACAGTCGTCAAGCCAGGGGAATCGGGTGTGCACTAAACGGGTTCGAAAGCCGTCATCACCACCAGTGATCACACCGGCAGTGTCGGTTTCCTCCCGGGAAGGCGAAGGAATACCAACAGTGATAACACTGTCAGCTTCCGCAGCACCTCTATCCGACAGACTGATGACTGGGCGGCCGTTAACCTCCAGGCTGGCTGGCGTCCATGTGTCTCGAGGCGAAGTGGTGAAGGAGAGTAGTTGGGTCTCAGCGTCGTTGACCGTCTCGTGTACCTTGCGCTCTTCGACTTCGTACTTGGCGACCTTGGTGTCCGGGGCCGAGACCTTCTCTTCGAAGTCGGATGTAGACGGAGAAGCCAGACGGCTTCCGCCATCCATGGCTTTTTCGATAATGCCATGAAAGTTGGCACGGGAAAACGTTGGGGGTTGACGTGTGCAATTACACTTCGGTTTTGTATTGAACTGGGATAGGCGACGTCAAACGAATCCTAGACCAGTAATTTCAACAACGCGTAATTACTATTTTTACGACTTTTTACGAAATGGAAACCCCAAGTACCCAATTACCCATTTCGTAATTACTCCGTAAAAATAGTATTTACGAGTTGAAGCAACGTCGAGCGTGATCGTTTTTCATTCTTGAATTTTTGCAATGTGGTGCGGGTACGGAAGTGATTCGAGCTGTGCTAAAAGAACTCTTCGTTCTACGGTACGTCTACATTACTCTAAGGCCACCAAGAACCAGTAGCCGAACAGCTTTCGGTTATTTGCATACATGCAATACATATTTCTTGCACTACCATTTTGCGTTGCTACTTCAGCTGTGATTTCCCGCTGTCAACACGCGATGCGAGAGCAAGGCAAGGATACCGTTACCAGCCGAATGAATCCGTCAGAGGAAGCTCAACTTCGGACATTCACGTCTGAAGATATTTTTGGGCTGCACCGCGCGGTTGCGGATTTGATGTACCCAGAGCGCAATTCGGTTTTGAACCAATAACCGACGTATGGCCGTGGATACTGTCGACCCGTAGACTATTGTGCGTATGTAAATGCAAAATACACTATCAATTGAAGCTTTTCCTCATCGTGCAGGCTACGCTTACCAGTAAGACGCAGACCAGTAGGCTTCTCGAACCTAGGAAACTCAGACTACAAGACGAAACGTGATCTTCGTACATGTCAAAACCTTCAGTGAGACTGACTACGTAGCTACGTTGGGGTTGCTTCAAGAGATAATTACAAGCTCAAAAGTTCACACTTGGAGCGGTTGTTTGCGGCCGTCCGCTGTCTCCTCGTAGAGCCAGCATGTTCTGCACTGTGGGTGTGATCACGCCACCGAAGAGGCTGCTGAACCCGCGGTCAAAGAAATTGTCGTTGAGGTCGAGGTCATAAAGGAGCAGGAGGAGGCCGCACTCGACCTCGTGGCTGGAGCGACTGCCGTCGAGGTCGCGGTCGAGCAGGAGGAGGCCACCGTCGAGGCCGAGGCTGCTGAACCCGTGGTCAAAGAAATTGGCGTTGAGGTTGAGGTCATCAAGGAGCACGAGGAGGCCACACTCGAGCACGTGGCTGAAGAGACTGCTGTCGAGGGCGAGATTGAGGTCACGGAGGAACAGCAGATTCCATACTCGAGCGCGTTGTGGGCGAGACCGCCGTCGAGGTCACCGAGGTCATAGAACAAGAAAATCGACGCGGAGCAGCCAATAGCGATGTACTCGGCGTAGACATCAGTATCTAGCTCGGCCGCACTTGACGACGCCAAATCGCATACTCAAGAGAAGGTTGCATAGCATTTGAACAAACCGTACACTCTCGTGGGAGCGCTTGTGCCGCTGAGAAATCGTCCATTGCAAACACATCCCATCGCGACGCGGAGTGAAATTTCAACGAAAACCATGCCGAGAATACCGTTAGCTGCGGTGATGGTGCTAAGCAACCCACAAGAATCATTCTTGCTTGGATATCAATTAAACTGGTTCGAACGCCTGTCAACACGCACATTATCCTGGGGTTGTGCACGCGTTTCATGAGAACGTAGTGCTTAGCCAGCTCTTCGATACCACTATTTAGAAGTACGCCGCCGATATAAAATAGCGTTAGTGCTATAGGTTTGGTGGCGTCCGAAGCGAACGGCAAAACGCTGCGGGTCTCTGCGGTAGCAAAACGGACTCTGTCCGATAGGCAACACAGGGCTCGTCATGAAACTAAGGAGCATTTTATTTACGCGTCCTCTGTAAAAACTCGATCAACAATTTGAGTGTGTCCTGCGCAGCCACCTACTTCGACGAATTCGCTGTCGGCTTAGTATGTGAACAAACGCTATTGCCAGAAAAGACGGTATGGCAGTAGATGTAAGTTTTCCAAAGCACCAGTGCGTGATAGCGCTGGGCTGGTGTGTAGATTTTGCATTTTCGGAGGGGGGGGGGGCGTTGTGCATTCAAATGTTTGCAGATGTGTCCTCTTCAGTTGAAGGCATTCACGATTTTGACAAGTTTCTACTTAGAAAATGCACGACAGCGAGATACCTCGGTACTATTAGGTCTTATTATTGATTGAGTCTCTTTATAATAGTGTCCTGCAGCAGGATTCCTGCTTGGCGAATCGTAAGTCTCCACAACCAGAGCCTGCAGGTTCTCGGGGCTCACCTCCAGGTACTATTAGGTCTTACTATAGATTGCGTCTCTTTATAATAGTGTCCTGCAGCAGGATTCCTGCTTGGCAATCGTACGTCTCTACATCCAGAGCCTGCGGGTTCTCGGGGCTCACCTCCAGACTGGTGGACCCAGCCATGGTACAGTTTTCCCATCAAGGAGAATTGGCTGGATGGGGATCCCCATCCAGCCAATTCTCCTTGATGGGAAAACTGTACCAAGTCACATGAAAGCCCCCGCTTCTTCCTCGCTTGGTGACGCCACCTCCGCGAGGATGTGCCAACCCCGGCAACACCTATGCGATCGTCTCGAGCAATTGAGTTGGTGGTTGGGGCTTGTCGTCGCGCAGTGGGAGTTTTTTTTTTCGCGACGGCAGGTCGAGTTCTCGGTCGACATGTACAGCCCCACGAACCACTGTAGACGCAGCGAGACCTGCGTCGAGACATTGTCCACGCGCTCGTACATGGGGAGTTTGTCCAAAAGTGCTTGAGGTAGAAGATGAGCGTGTAGAACTAGATTACCGGTAGTGAGGGCCGACGCGCCCGTGAAGTCGACGAGGTCGAGAAAGTGGTCGCACAGGAAGATGAAGGCGACCTCCAGCAGCGTCAACATGCATAGCCGCAGCACGTTGAGCTTGCCGCGGTACTCGGCGAACTCGTCCTCGCACTTGACCACCACCTGGAGGTTGTCCGTGTAGTTGCACTCGAAGGGGTCGCCGGCGACGCGACAGGGACGGATGAGAGCTTCTCGACGATCTCGATGCCTTGCTCCTGGTCGACCGCGGGCGCGTCCTTGTGCATGCCCAATACGGACCACTCCGCCATGAAGGACCCGGGCATGACGATGGTCGAGAAGGCGATCACAATGTGCACGTGCATGAAGATGTAGGCCACGATGACAGCGCCGCTGTTGAGGACGAAGCCCAGCGTGGACATCGCGTACGGGTCAGAGGTGTTGGCCGCCGAGAAGAGCAGGTTACCAGAGATTTGATAGCCTTCGGAAGCGTACCCCGCGAAGTCGATGGACAGGAAGAACACGGTGCCGACGCCCATGCTGACGATGATGATGCACGACATCCGCTCCGGCTGCGAGTGCTGGCGCTGCAGGTTTGGGATCACAACGGTGGCGCCGTAGGCCAAAGCGAGTAGCACGGGCATACCGCCCGCTACCGTCGGCCGCAGCTAGCCCCTCGCGTCGCTGGAGGCGGTAACAGTGGTTGAAGGTTCCATCGCCAACTCCGCGGCGTGCGTCGGGTCGTCCTGGTCGTTGCGGAACAGCTTCACATTGAAAACTAATTATTGGAATAATGAATAAGCCAATAATGACATCAACACACTAGAACACCGTATAACTACATAATATGCAATATCAAATATTAACACATGTCTTCCAGTGCGGGATCCGTGAGTGGTTGTTACAGCGCCGCATAGTGCCGCGCCACATTACCACGAGCCCGATCCGCTCAAGACGTTCACGACGCCAGCTCCTGTCCCAACAGCGAGCGGAGACGCCATGCAGGCTGTGGGAGCGGGCGGTGAGCCCGCCCCGCAGCTACCCAAACGGACGGCCAGACGACGTGCAGCCACGACCAGCGGTGGGGGGGACGCGCCGACGGTGGCCAACGCAACAAGCTCGAGAGACGGCAGAGACGCCATGCAGGCTGTGGGAGCGGGCGGTGAGCCCGCCACGCAGCTACGGAAACGATTGACAAAGCGACCAGCCGCCACGAACGCTGCGGAAAACAACAGGTCTCCGCCAAAGAAGATGCGTGTAGCAAGTGGAACATCGCGAATACTGCTGCAGGGGGAAACGACTGACCAGAGTGGAGTGTCACTGCAAGCCCTATTGAGTCGGTTAAGCCGGGACGTTCCAGTGTGCACGGGGGCGACGAATCTGCAGTTGTTGGAAGCAATATCAGCGCTGTTGCCCTCTCGGGATGACGGCAGTGGTTGCGAAGACGATGGCTTGGTGTCCGGTGAGTATATTGAAGAGCAAAGGCAAAGAGAGGAGGAAGCACGAGTACATGAAGAAAACAGGGTGCGTCACCGGGATGCCGTCTTAGCTACTCACAGGGATGTGAACATCAGTCTAGAAGATGAACTCGGTTATTATGAAGAGCTGACATCGGACTGTTCGTCAGAATTTGACGAAGGATCGGAATCTGAAGATGAGGATCTATCACACGTGAACTATAACACAGAGTGGAGCGACGAAACTGTTGCTGCATACATGGACGCGTTAGATGACGATATCAATGACGACGATGCACTCTTGACACTGGCCAAAAACAGGAACGAGATCAAGGCTTGGGAGGAAGCGGGATGGGAAGAAGGTAATCCATTGACTGCATGAAGATCGCACTTTTCCAAACAAGCTTACCCGATATCTTATGTGATTTTGGTGTAGTTTCTGGCAGCGTTGAACCTCAACCAGAGTATCGTGGGATACACACAGACGAATGGGGACCAACCTCGGATGTATTACGGCACGCAGAATCCCCAATCGATATTTTTTGGTTTTTCTTCCCAAAACGTTTGCTCCGGCAAATTGCTGACGAAAGCAATCGCTATGCGGCTCAAACTGTGGTAACCCGCGCTCGTAGAATTAGAGACCGACAAATTTCCAGTAAACGCCGCGGGTCCAGGACAAAGAAGGTAGAATCATTGTCGCAGATACGACAACGACTGCGGCAGATGAGGTTGTTTCAGCCGCACGAGTATGCTGTGACCTTTGGGTTGTTGATTGCGCGCATGTTGTGTCCGCAAAAGCGGCGACTATCGACTCATTGGGCCACATCGAGTATTGGAGCTCTGCCCATCGGGACATTCGGAGCGTGGATGCCCCGTAATCGGTACGCTACATTTGAATCGTTTTACAACTAGATTCCTCCCGCTTATTGTGCTTCAAAATGCACATAGGTTTGACGAAGTTATGCAACACCTCCATTTCTCGGACAACCAGAGCGAGATGGCAAAATATGATCGAGCATGGAAAATCAGACCGATTGTCGATACGTTACAGTCGACATTTTTGAGTGGGTACAAGCCGGGGGGGTTCCTATCGTTTGACGAAGGTATGCTTCCATCTCATTCAAAATACAATGGTACACGGATGTATATGCGCGATAAGCCGCACAAATGGGGAACGAAACTGTTCCTCACATGTTGTCCAAACACATCGTACTTTCTAAGGTACGCCGACCTAGTATATCGTTGAGAGGTTTAATACTAACCCGGTTTGTATGCATTACTACCAGACTGGAAGTATACT
The DNA here is from genome assembly GCF_018691715.1 of Phytophthora cinnamomi. Classification (NCBI taxonomy): domain Eukaryota; phylum Oomycota; class Peronosporomycetes; order Peronosporales; family Peronosporaceae; genus Phytophthora; species Phytophthora cinnamomi. The sequence goes on along the minus strand of NW_027151053.1, from coordinate 489,426 downwards.
GCGGGAAGAAGGCGCATCTAGGTGGACCACAAACGATTGATGACAAGTCGGGCCCAGCCGCCGTACTCCGCAACTTGGATATGGTGCTACCTAAAGAGCGACAATCATACCACGTTGTCGTGGTTGACAGGTTTTACACATCTGTTGCGTTAGCGCTTGAGCTATTGGCAAACAAGATATATCTCGTTGGGACTATTCAGCAACGGCGAATCGGATTTCCCTCAGCGTTAAAAGATAAACGAAAGAAGCGACCAACTGAAATATCACGGGGATCATATAAAGTGGCTCGGTCGAAAGCAGTACCCGAGATGTCGGCTTGCTGCTGGTGGGACTCCAAACCGGTGCATTTGCTTGCGACTGGCGCAAGCCTACAAGAACTGACTGTTGGTAAGAAAAGTGTAACGCTAGTGTAATGGTGGTGGTGTACTGAAAGATTGTCTACGTGATATAGGGTGCAATACCTGGGTGGAAGGAGAGCCATCCGAGATTCCATGCCCTAAGTTAGTCAAGGATTATCATCAAAACATGGGGGGTGTTGATGTTCATGACCAGCTTCGGCTTCAGCGCTTCTCAATACAAAGTGCTTTTCGGTTTCAGAAGTACTACAAGGCGTACGTGTTACAGCTTTTCAAGATCTGCCTCACGGAAACTAATTATCTATTGTGTTTGTGTGCAGACTATTCCTAGGTCTTTTGGACCTTGCTCTAGTGAATGCATATATTGTACACCGGACGTACTATTCCCGAATGGGGAAAACGGGAATGTCGCACTCGGGTTTTCTAACCATGCTTCATGCTCAACTTCTTGCTGTGAAACCGATCGACATGGAGGTATATTCTACAATTTCAGAAAGCAATCATACTTCCCACTCCTTCTAACCAGGAATATGTTTTAGGGGCAAGACGATCCCACACCATTTCAGCAGTCACTAGCAAGGCGCTACATCAATCGGTCCGACCATGTACCTTCGGAAACACAGGATTTCCATGGCGAAGTCGGTGATCCTGATAGAAAACGTATGCATAGGGCATGCAAAGTCTGCAGTATACTAGCTGCTCCTGGAAAGCGGGGCAAGAACACAAAATGGCTCTGCGAGGCATGCTCTGAAGGTCGGACTGGGGAGTAAGTGGCCGTGGCATTTATGCGAATTTGGTTTTAGAAAATCAATCTAACAGTTTGGCTTGCTGCAGCGTTTATTTGTGTCAGCTCATCCGCCACGAGTCTTTTGGTATCAAGAAATCGTGTTTTTCAATATGGCATGAGGACTGGGGCTCTGGAAAACGCCTCCCGGTTCATGTTGACAAACGGATTCAATACCGAAGGCCAACCGGGAAAAAGCGCCGGCTTCAGGCCGGTCAAACGGTTTCCCAGACAATAGTCAATTCAGCTGGACCCGACTTGGCTGAAAATCACGGGTTCGCAAACTAACCAAAGTTGTGCATGAGCAAGTTCCTTGGCAAAAGCTATGAATCATCAATGCAATTCGACCGAGTGTACATCAATCTACGCCGTTTCAATAGCAACGTTAGTTCTGTCGACGACTTTTCTCGAGGAGCCACCGTCGAGCCCGTGGCCGGAGAGACTTCCGTCGAGGTCGAGGTCACCGAAAGTCAGGAGGAGTCACACTCGCGCGTGTGGCCGGCGGAGCGACTGCCGTCGAAGTCGATGTCGAGGTCACTAAGGAGCAGGAGGAGTCACACTTGTGCGCGTGGCCGGCGGAGAGACTTCCGTCGAGGTCGAGGTCACCGAACGTCAGGACGAGTCACACTCGCGCGTGTGGCCAGCGGAGAGACTGTCGTCGAGATCGAGGTCGAAGCCAGTGCGGAAACTGTCCAGGCCAAGGATGTTGGACTCGTGGTCAACGAAATTACCGTCGAGGTGGAAGTCACTGAGGTGCAAGTGGTGCGGCCGCCGAGCCCGTGGCTGGAGAGACTTCCGTCGCGATAACGGACATGGTTACGGAGGAGCAGGAGAAGGCCACACTTGTGCGCGTGGCCGGCGGGAGACTTCCGTCGAGGTCGAGGTCGAAGCCGCTGAGGAGCAGGAGAAGGCCACACTTGTGCGCGTGCCGGCGGGAGACTGTCTTCGAGGGCGAGATTGAGGTCACGGAGGAACATCAGATTCCATACTCGAGCGCGTTGTGGGCGAGACCGCCGTCGAGGTCACCGAGGTCATAAAACAAGAAAATCGACGCGGAGCAGCCAATAGCGACGTACTCGGCGTAGATATCAGTATCTAGCTCGGCCGCACTTGACGACGCCAAATCGCATACTCAAGAGAAGGTTGCATAGCATTTGAACAAACCGTACACTCTCGTGGGAGCGCTTGTGCCGCTGAGAAATCGTCCATTGCAAACACATCCCATCGCGACGCGGAGTGAAATTTCAACGAAAACCATGCCGAGAATACCGTTAGCTGCGGTGATGGTGCTAAGCAACCCACAAGAATCATTCTTGCTTGGATATCAATTAAACTGGTTCGAACGCCTGTCAACACGCACATTATCCTGGGGTTGTGCACGCGTTTCATGAGAACGTAGTGCTTAGCCAGCTCTTCGATACCACTATTTAGAAGTACGCCGCCGATATAAAATAGCGTTAGTGCTATAGGTTTGGTGGCGTCCGAAGCGAACGGCAAAACGCTGCGGGTCTCTGCGGTAGCAAAACGGACTCTGTCTGATAGGCAACACAGGGCTCGTCATGAAACTAAGGAGCATTTTATTTACGCGTCCTCTGTAAAAACTCGATCAACAATTTGAGTGTGTCCTGCGCAGCCACCTACTTCGACGAATTCGCTGTCGGCTTAGTATGTGAACAAACGCTATTGCCAGAAAAGACGGTATGGCAGTAGATGTAAGTTTTCCAAAGCACCAGTGCGTGATAGCGCTGGGCTGGTGTGTAGATTTTGCATTTTCGGAGGGGGGGGGGCGTTGTGCATTCAAATGTTTGCAGATGTGTCCTCTTCAGTTGAAGGCATTCACGATTTTGACAAGTTTCTACTTAGAAAATGCATGACAGCGAGATACCTCGGTACTATTAGGTCTTGTTATTGATTGAGTCTCTTTATAATAGTGTCCTGCAGCAGGATTCCTGCTTGGCGAATCGTAAGTCTCCACAACCAGAGCCTGCAGGTTCTCGGGGCTCACCTCCAGGTACTATTAGGTCTTACTATAGATTGCGTCTCTTTATAATAGTGTCCTGCAGCAGGATTCCTGCTTGGCAATCGTACGTCTCTACATCCAGAGCCTGCGGGTTCTCGGGGCTCACCTCCAGACTGGTGGACCCAGTCATGGTACAGTTTTCCCATCAAGGAGAATTGGCTGGATGGGGATCCCCATCCAGCCAATTCTCCTTGATGGGAAAACTGTACCAAGTCACATGAAAGCCCCCGCTTCTTCCTCGCTTGGTGACGCCACCTCCGCGAGGATGTGCCAACCCCGGCAACACCTATGCGATCGTCTCGAGCAATTGAGTTGGTGGTTGGGGCTTGTCGTCGCGCAGTGGGAGTTTTTTTTTTCGCGACGGTAGGTCGAGTTCTCGGTCGACATGTACAGCCCCACGAACCACTGTAGACGCAGCGAGACCTGCGTCGAGACATTGTCCACGCGCTCGTACATGGGGAGTTTGTCCAAAAGTGCTTGAGGTAGAAGATGAGCGTGTAGAACTAGATTACCGGTAGTGAGGGCCGACGCGCCCGTGAAGTCGACGAGGTCGAGAAAGTGGTCGCACAGGAAGATGAAGGCGACCTCCAGCAGCGTCAACATGCATAGCCGCAGCACGTTGAGCTTGCCGCGGTACTCGGCGAACTCGTCCTCGCACTTGACCACCACCTGGAGGTTGTCCGTGTAGTTGCACTCGAAGGGGTCGCCGGCGACGCGACAGGGACGGATGAGAGCTTCTCGACGATCTCGACGCCTTGCACCTGGTCGACCGCGGGCGCGCCCTTGTGCATGCCCAATACGGACCACTCCGCCATGAAGAACCCGGGCATGACGATGGTCGAGAAGGCGATCACAATGTGCACGTGCATGAAGATGTAGGCCACGATGACAGCGCCGCTGTTGAGGACGAAGCCCAGCGTGGACATCGCGTACGGGTCAGAGGTGTTGGCCGCCGAGAAGAGCAGGTTACCAGAGATTTGATAGCCTTCGGAAGCGTACCCCGCGAAGTCGATGGACAGGAAGAACACGGTGCCGACGCCCATGCTGACGATGATGATGCACGACATCCGCTCCGGCTGCGAGTGCTGGCGCTGCAGGTTTGGGATCACAACGGTGGCGCCGTAGGCCAAAGCGAGTAGCACGGGCATACCGCCCGCTACCGTCGGCCGCAGCTAGCCCCTCGCGTCGCTGGAGGCGGTAACAGTGGTTGAAGGTTCCATCGCCAACTCCGCGGCGTGCGTCGGGTCGTCCTGGTCGTTGCGGAACAGCTTCACATTGAAAACTAATTATTGGAATAATGAATAAGCCAATAATGACATCAACACACTAGAACACCGTATAACTACATAATATGCAATATCAAATATTAACACATGTCTTCCAGTGCGGGATCCGTGAGTGGTTGTTACAGCGCCACATAGTGCCACGCCACATTGCCACGAGCCCGATCCGCTCAAGACGTTCACGGCGCCAGCTCCTGTCCCAACAGCGAGCGGAGACGCCATGCAGGCTGTGGGAGCGGGCGGTGAGCCCGCCACGCAGCTACCCAAACGGACGGCCATACGATGTGCGGCCACGGCCAGCGGTGGGGGGGACGCGCCGACGGTGGCCAACGCAACAAGCACGGGAGACGGCGGAGACGCCATGCAGGCTGTGGGAGCGGGCGGTAAGCCCGCCCCGCAGCTACCCAAACGGACGGCCAGACGACGTGCGTGGTACACGGATGTATATGCGCGATAAGCCGCACAAATGGGGAACGAAACTGTTCCTCACGTGTTGTCCAAACACATCGTACTGTCTAAGGTACGACGACCTAGTATATCGTTGAGAGGTTTAATACTAACCCGGTTTGTATGCATTACTACCAGACTGGAAGTATACTGCGGGAAGAAGGCGCATCTAGGTGGACCACAAACGATTGATGACAAGTCGGGCCCAGCCGCCGTACTCCGCAACTTGGATATGGTGCTACCTAAAGAGCGACAATCATACCACGTTGTCGTGGTTGACAGGTTTTACACATCTGTTGCGTTAGCGCTTGAGCTATTGGCAAACAAGATATATCTCGTTGGGACTATTCAGCAACGGCGAATCGGATTTCCCTCAGCGTTAAAAGATAAACGAAAGAAGCGACCAACTGAAATATCACGGGGATCATATAAAGTGGCTCGGTCGAAAGCAGTACCCGAGATGTCGGCTTGCTGCTGGTGGGACTCCAAACCGGTGCATTTGCTTGCGACTGGCGCAAGCCTACAAGAACTGACTGTTGGTAAGAAAAGTGTAACGCTAGTGTAATGGTGGTGGTGTACTGAAAGATTGTCTACGTGATATAGGGTGCAATACCTGGGTGGAAGGAGAGCCATCCGAGATTCCATGCCCTAAGTTAGTCAAGGATTATCATCAAAACATGGGGGGTGTTGATGTTCATGACCAGCTTCGGCTTCAGCGCTTCTCAATACAAAGTGCTTTTCGGTTTCAGAAGTACTACAAGGCGTACGTGTTACAGCTTTTCAAGATCTGCCTCACGGAAACTAATTATCTATTGTGTTTGTGTGCAGACTATTCCTAGGTCTTTTGGACCTTGCTCTAGTGAATGCATATATTGTACACCGGACGTACTATTCCCGAATGGGGAAAACGGGAATGTCGCACTCGGGTTTTCTAACCATGCTTCATGCTCAACTTCTTGCTGTGAAACCGATCGACATGGAGGTATATTCTACAATTTCAGAAAGCAATCATACTTCCCACTCCTTCTAACCAGGAATATGTTTTAGGGGCAAGACGATCCCACACCATTTCAGCAGTCACTAGCAAGGCGCTACATCAATCGGTCCGACCATGTACCTTCGGAAACACAGGATTTCCATGGCGAAGTCGGTGATCCTGATAGAAAACGTATGCATAGGGCATGCAAAGTCTGCAGTATACTAGCTGCTCCTGGAAAGCGGGGCAAGAACACAAAATGGCTCTGCGAGGCATGCTCTGAAGGTCGGACTGGGGAGTAAGTGGCCGTGGCATTTATGCGAATTTGGTTTTAGAAAATCAATCTAACAGTTTGGCTTGCTGCAGCGTTTATTTGTGTCAGCTCATCCGCCACGAGTCTTTTGGTATCAAGAAATCGTGTTTTTCAATATGGCATGAGGACTGGGGCTCTGGAAAACGCCTCCCGGTTCATGTTGACAAACGGATTCAATACCGAAGGCCAACCGGGAAAAAGCGCCGGCTTCAGGCCGGTCAAACGGTTTCCCAGACAATAGTCAATTCAGCTGGACCCGACTTGGCTGAAAATCACGGGTTCGCAAACTAACCAAAGTTGTGCATGAGCAAGTTCCTTGGCAAAAGCTATGAATCATCAATGCAATTCGACCGAGTGTACATCAATCTACGCCGTTTCAATAGCAACGTTAGTTCTGTCGACGACTTTTCTCGAGGAGCCACCGTCGAGCCCGTGGCCGGAGAGACTTCCGTCGAGGTCGAGGTCACCGAAAGTCAGGAGGAGTCACACTCGCGCGTGTGGCCGGCGGAGAGACTGTCGTCGAAGTCGAGGCCGAGGTCACGGAGGAGCAGAAGGAAGTCACCGCCGAGCCCGTGGCCGCCGGAGAGATTGGCTTCGAGGCCGAGGCCGAGGTCACTGAGGAGCAGAAGGAAGTCACCGCCGAGCCCGTGGCCGCCGGAGAGACAGTCGTCGAGATCGAGGTCGAAGCCACTGAGGAAACTGTCCAGGCCGAGGATGTTGAACTCGTGGTCAACGAAATTACCGTCGAGGTGGAGCTCACCGAGGTGCTGGAGGAGTCACCGCCGAGCCCGTGGCTGGCGAGACTTCCGTCGCTATAACGGACATGGTTTTGGAGGAGTAGGAGTAGCCATACTCGCGCCCGTGGCCGGAGAGACTGCCGTTGAGGGCGAGGTCGAGGTCAGTGAGGAGTAGGAGGAGTCACCGTTGATCCTGTGGCTGAAGAGACTGCCGTCGAGGGCGAGATTGAGGTCACGGAGGAACATCAGATTCCATACTCGAGCGCGTTGTGGGCGAGACCGCCGTCGAGGTCACCGAGGTCATAAAACAAGAAAATCGACGCGGAGCAGCCAATAGCGACGTACTCGGCGTAGATATCAGTATCTAGCTCGGCCGCACTTGACGACGCCAAATCGCATACTCAAGAGAAGGTTGCATAGCATTTGAACAAACCGTACACTCTCGTGGGAGCGCTTGTGCCGCTGAGAAATCGTCCATTGCAAACACATCCCATCGCGACGCGGAGTGAAATTTCAACGAAAACCATGCCGAGAATACCGTTAGCTGCGGTGATGGTGCTAAGCAACCCACAAGAATCATTCTTGCTTGGATATCAATTAAACTGGTTCGAACGCCTGTCAACACGCACATTATCCTGGGGTTGTGCACGCGTTTCATGAGAACGTAGTGCTTAGCCAGCTCTTCGATACCACTATTTAGAAGTACGCCGCCGATATAAAATAGCGTTAGTGCTATAGGTTTGGTGGCGTCCGAAGCGAACGGCAAAACGCTGCGGGTCTCTGCGGTAGCAAAACGGACTCTGTCTGATAGGCAACACAGGGCTCGTCATGAAACTAAGGAGCATTTTATTTACGCGTCCTCTGTAAAAACTCGATCAACAATTTGAGTGTGTCCTGCGCAGCCACCTACTTCGACGAATTCGCTGTCGGCTTAGTATGTGAACAAACGCTATTGCCAGAAAAGACGGTATGGCAGTAGATGTAAGTTTTCCAAAGCACCAGTGCGTGATAGCGCTGGGCTGGTGTGTAGATTTTGCATTTTCGGAGGGGGGGGGGGGCGTTGTGCATTCAAATGTTTGCAGATGTGTCCTCTTCAGTTGAAGGCATTCACGATTTTGACAAGTTTCTACTTAGAAAATGCATGACAGCGAGATACCTCGGTACTATTAGGTCTTGTTATTGATTGAGTCTCTTTATAATAGTGTCCTGCAGCAGGATTCCTGCTTGGCAATCGTACGTCTCTACATCCAGAGCCTGCGGGTTCTCGGGGCTCACCTCCAGGTACTATTAGGTCTTACTATAGATTGCGTCTCTTTATAATAGTGTCCTGCAGCAGGATTCCTGCTTGGCAATCGTACGTCTCTACATCCAGAGCCTGCGGGTTCTCGGGGCTCACCTCCAGCCAATTCTCCTTGATGGGAAAGCTGGATGGGGATCCCCATCCAGCCAATTCTCCTTGATGGGAAAACTGTACCAAGTCACATGAAAGCCCCCGCTTCTTCCTCGCTTGGTGACGCCACCTCCGCGAGGATGTGCCAACCCCGGCAACACCTATGCGATCGTCTCGAGCAATTGAGTTGGTGGTTGGGGCTTGTCGTCGCGCAGTGGGAGTTTTTTTTTTCGCGACGGTAGGTCGAGTTCTCGGTCGACATGTACAGCCCCACGAACCACTGTAGACGCAGCGAGACCTGCGTCGAGACATTGTCCACGCGCTCGTACATGGGGAGTTTGTCCAAAAGTGCTTGAGGTAGAAGATGAGCGCGTAGAACTAGATTACCGGTAGTGAGGGCCGACGCGCCCGTGAAGTCGACGAGGTCGAGAAAGTGGTCGTGCAGGAAGATCCAGCGTCAACATGCATAGCCGCAGCACGTTGAGCTTGCCGCGGTACTCGGCGAACTCGTCCTCGCACTTGACCACCACCTGGAGGTTGTCCGTGTAGTTGCACTCGAAGGGGTCGCCGGCGACGCGACAGGGACGGATGAGAGCTTCTCGACGATCTCGACGCCTTGCACCTGGTCGACCGCGGGCGCGCCCTTGTGCATGCCCAATACGGACCACTCCGCCATGAAGAACCCGGGCATGACGATGGTCGAGAAGGCGATCACAATGTGCACGTGCATGAAGATGTAGGCCACGATGACAGCGCCGCTGTTGAGGACGAAGCCCAGCGTGGACATCGCGTACGGGTCAGAGGTGTTGGCCGCCGAGAAGAGCAGGTTACCAGAGATTTGATAGCCTTCGGAAGCGTACCCCGCGAAGTCGATGGACAGGAAGAACACGGTGCCGACGCCCATGCTGACGATGATGATGCACGACATCCGCTCCGGCTGCGAGTGCTGGCGCTGCAGGTTTGGGATCACAACGGTGGCGCCGTAGGCCAAAGCGAGTAGCACGGGCATACCGCCCGCTACCGTCGGCCGCAGCTAGCCCCTCGCGTCGCTGGAGGCGGTAACAGTGGTTGAAGGTTCCATCGCCAACTCCGCGGCGTGCGTCGGGTCGTCCTGGTCGTTGCGGAACAGCTTCACATTGAAAACTAATTATTGGAATAATGAATAAGCCAATAATGACATCAACACACTAGAACACCGTATAACTACATAATATGCAATATCAAATATTAACACATGTCTTCCAGTGCGGGATCCGTGAGTGGTTGTTACAGCGCCACATAGTGCCACGCCACATTGCCACGAGCTCGATCCGCTCAAGACGTTCACGACGCCAGCTCCTGTCCCAACAGCGAGCGGAGACGCCATGCAGGCTGTGGGAGCGGGCGGTGAGCCCGCCCCGCAGCTACCGAAACGGACGGTCAGACGACGTGCGGCCACGACCAGCGGTGGGGGGGACGCGCCGACGGTGGCCAACGCAACAAGCTCGGGAGACGGTGGAGACGCCATGCAGGCTGTGGGAGCGGACGGTGCGCCCGCCCCGCAGCAAGCGAAGGGACGCGGGCAAGTCAGCTGTGATCGCAGTCGAGTAGCTCGCGCTAGTGCAGCCGTAGCGCCCGCTCCTGACGCCAGCATCTTGCAGGCGACATCACTGCTGCACCATGATGTCCGCCTGGTTCGTCTTGGTCTTCTTCATGAGCGCCTTGATATTGCCCATGACCGTGGTGGTGAGCTGAGGAGAACAACGCGACACCTGCTAAGCCGAGCAGTGCCCCTGCGAGATGCTTGGAGGGGGGGGGATTGGCCGCTGGAGAAGGGAAAGTGGGGGCAGCACGAACTGTGGCCGCATAAGAGCATTTCTCTAAACAGCTAAAGGGCGACACAAAAAAAGGAAATTCCTATTTTTGGCTAATCGTGATTTTTGAGTATTTCTACCAATACATATTTAGCAGTGTCAGCCTGTCGCGCGTTATCGAACACGTAGACTGTACAGATCGGTTTTATGTTTGCTTTTTCCTAATCTGTTATCATGTCTGAGGCTCCGACCTGAATATTTTTGTGTCGTCGGAGCCTCCGACATTGGTGAATGAGGGGTTAATTAGCGTGCGGTAGAGTTTAGCTTGCTTTTGGTGTAGTCTCCGCGCTTCTTGGTCATGATTCTCGGGGCGAGGCAATTTGGTAGTGATAGTCAAATAGTTAAGCTCATGCCACTATTACTAACTGCAAAAGCAGACGAGACAAATCGGGTGGTCGAGAGTTAGCCAACAGGAGCTGTATACATAATGGCAGGTTTTACGGTTTCGAATATTTCATCCAGTAATATACCAGAGCTCGTAGGTTTTTGGCGTGATTGGTCGTTTCTATTAGTGCACTAATATGCTTCTAGTGCACTAAAGTGGCAGATTCCCTTATCGAGATTCTCTATTCTCCGTACCTGCGGCGACGACTGCATTATACTTTTCCCGTTTTAGTGGATTTCAACTTCACAACTGTAAATTCCAAGATCAATACCGCGGTACAGCAAAATGTCAGATCAAAATGGCAATAGGGGTTGTCAATGCCCGCAGCAGCAACTAACAAAATAATCAAAATGTTTATTGACCAATCGCGAGCAGAGAGCTTTGACCACCCCATTTTTGATCAGAGGAGCAGCAGATCAAGCTTTCTGATATCACGCCTTATTTCTCACCGGAAGGCGCTGCGAAAGCTGCGCGCAGCTTTAGTCATTGTGCCTGGGACTCTCTTTCGGACTGCTTGCGCTGAGGCACTGCGCTGACTTTAGAATTGCGTTGTAGCAACGCTTGCTGCACACAACCCGATCAAACGATCCCTCGTCGTCAAATGACACTAGTAGAGTTGATACAGATCTTATGGATGCTCTGCTCGCAACCGCTGACGTTCGGCGGTGGTATTCTCCACGCGGCGACTTGTTTTCCGCTTGTTTGTAGTCATTGTGGCTCTGTTGGATCTTTGGACGCCTAGGAAAAAAGTAAGCTGCTGCTACCGCCCGACCAGAACGACTATCGCTCTGTTAGCGGGCTTTTTCTGGCCAATCAAAGCCCCGGAAAAATCCGACTTGCTGAATAAAAAAATTGATCTGCTGCTGCGGACATTGACAACCCCTAATACTAGAGATCTCGAGACATTTGTCCGACCCTTAATTTTTGCCCGACGTTTAAAAAGAATACTATAGATTTTCAAAGGTACAACTATCACTTTACACTAAAACTTGCACGAAAAAAACTAATTGTTATTCGTCTTGTCAATGATAACTGCACCGGTGTCCGAGCGTGGACCGACTGAAATGAGCCCAGCCTTGATGAAACCACATCGGATCACGTTGATCGGCACCGATTGCCACGCAGCAACGACGATGTCTGTGATAAGTCTGCGTCGCTGTGTGGTATTGGTGCAAAATTCGTGATCCACATGGTGCCTCTCCTAGATCTCCCTAGTAAAATGCTTGAACACGCGCATTACCGCGACACTCATCGGCTGGGAAAGGCCTGTAATGCCAGGAGGGATGAAATCAGGTTCCGTGCAGCCGGCCGCGAGCTATGCTCGCGTTGAAGCCATCTTGTGGACCTTCAAGCTGTCAAGCAGCAGCACTGATGGGCCACGGACTGATGGTCGCCACATCATACAAATTGTAAGTCAAACAGTAGATATCAGTACTGAAATCAAATCACGAACCACTTGGATCCATGCTTAGCACATGGCTCGCCCGAACGCCGGTTCATACAAATATCAATATAAAATATCAGTACCGTAAATCGAGCACGTGCTGGTGACGTACCGGTAGCTCCTCACGCTACTTGACGCCATGAGTGAAGCGGCGAGTGGACAGCTTGTTGCGGTCTCGAAACCACCACAAGTACTCGTATGCAGCTCGTTTCAATATCAGGATGCAGTGCCTGCAGCCATCATCGCGCCGCGGTGCGCACGAATTTCCGCGAAGGTGGAGGAGAAACTATCGCAGACGCTGTTTTTCGCCAGCGCAACAGCGTACGCGGTGACGCCTTGTACTGGGCCACCACGTCGGTGAGGCTATTGCCGTTTGCAACGGCATCTTCGCTCGCGGCTATGGCCTGCATACAGCAAAGTAGATGATTAGATCGGTACATGCATATCGTTACGCAGGTGAACTCACCTTCGCCTTTGCTCTGTCCTTTTGGTGAGAGCCGCGCGCCATTCCTGCAAATAACTTAATGGTGGCCGCGTGACCAGCAACGAATTAGTGGCGGCGATGCAATGCTCCCGCGCGCTGAATGACAGTTTTATCATACTTTTTGCGTGGTATTTGATGTTTTTACGACTGGGCAAATATCTCGTGGTCTCCGGTACGCCATGATTGTACATTATTAATACAAACTGTATGATATATCTCTGTATATAGAGTTGAAGAGTGCGCTTTGCGGCAAAGCCTTTGCCTGTTGGCCAGCAGTATTGCAAATCAGCCAATGACTTGTGTACAGTATAAAAGTAGTATAATATACTGGAAATGAATATAATATATTCATTTCCAGTTTTGCTCTTACATTTGCAGTATTAAACTTGGAATTTGCAGTTTTGAAGTTGAAAAGGTGTAATATAATATCCTTTTACAAAGCTGCGGTTATAGTTTACCTGACACTCCCAGATTGAAACTCATGTTGCGCACCTTGGCTTACCAACGTTGGCTCACAAGTTCACCAAATATAACACCCACAGCCTCAGCGATAAAAGTGTCGCTTATAATTCAAAGAATTGCCCGACTGCTACCGATGGACAGGCCAACTGAAGAGGCCAACCTAGCCGTGAAATTTGCATGCTCATGGGCTCGTGGTAGGTGGCCATGGGGCGCGTTCGTTCGGCGTTGATCGGTGGTCATAAACTGGCGGGAGCAGGCTGAAGCGCATGGGGAAGAATGGCGTTGTCGCGCAGCAGTGCAGGTCAAGCGAAGCTCGCCGTCGCGGCAACTCGGTGCTTGGAACGGCCGTTCGTCGCATCCACGTCCATTTGACACTTCACGCGTGCTGTGATTGGCTGGACGCTAAGCAGCCCATCTTCCTCGTGTGCGCCACACCGAAGTTCAAGTGCGCGTCGATTCGTTGAAAACTCGCTCGATGGTCGCGATTGGGCGGAAAGTGGCAATGACGAGTCGATAGCAGCTATTGAGGGCTCTTTCTTTTTGTATACCATCTTACCTCTCTCTTCTCAAATAATTTGGGTCCAGTAAAGTGTACTCTATGATATCGAAACAGCTACAACACCACGTCTATCTTTGTATCCAATAGAAAAGCATATTATACGTACACATCAGATGTGCAAGGTACTGTCAGCCGAACACGGCGTATCCTGCGACGAGGTGCGTCATCGCGTCATCAGGTGCGGCACTGGTGCCGGCTGACCACTTTGAACTTCGCCGGCCAGAGCGCAAGCGACCAAGAGCCAGAGACCCGCACGATGCTGCACCGCGCCCTGAAGAGCTCCTCGCTGCTGCTGCCTCGCGTGGCGCCCGCCGTGGCCCGCCCGGTCTCGAGCATGGCGCTGCCCACGTCGCTCGAGCGCCTCTTCGAGAACAACAAGAAGTGGCGCGACGGCAAGAAGCTGCTGGACCCGGACTACTTCGACAAGACGTCGCAGGGCCAGCACCCGCAGTACCTGTGGATCGGCTGCTCGGACTCGCGCGTGCCCGCCGAGGAGATCACGGGCCTCGCGCCCGGCGAGGTGTTCGTGCACCGCAACGTGGCCAACCTCGTGGTGAGCAACGACATCAGCTCGCTCTCGGTCGTGCAGTACGCCGTGGAGCACCTCAAGGTCAAGGACATCATCGTGTGCGGCCACTACGGCTGCGGTGGCGTGCACGCCGCCGTGGAGAACAAGCACCTGGGCCTGCTGGACAACTGGCTGCGCAATATCCGCGACGGTAAGATCGCGCGACCCATCCCGGTGGTGCCGCGCGTGCTTGTGACTGATGGTGTCTTTCCCGTTGATTGCTGTTGCGTGATGCAGTGGTGCGGCTCCACAACGACGAGCTGCAGCAGATCGACAACCACGAGCAGCGCATGCGCCGCACGGTGGAGCTGAACACCATTGAGCAGTGCATCAATGTGTTCAAGATCGGCCTGGTGCAGCGCCACCAGGTCAAGTACGGCTTCCCGCGCATCCACGGCCTGGTCTACGACCTCAAGAACGGCGAGCTCAACGAGATGGACGTCGACTTCCAGTCTTACGTCCGTAAGTACCGATCCATTTACAAACTGCACTCCTTCCCTTCGGAGGCGTCTCTGCGCCGATCCCAACTGCAGGGCAACATGATTAGAACTCTGGTCGAGGGACACGATGAGGAGCCGGGCCGCGTGAGCGCCAAGTACATCAAGCGCGCCATGGCCAAGGAGCCGATTCTCTTCAGCGAGACCGAGATCAACAGCGCAATTACCCGGGCTCAGGAGGGCGAGGCTGACGTCAACTCGGTCAACATCGAGAAGCTCGTCCGGTACTTTGACCACTAAGTATTCTGCCGACGTGAATATTCCCCCGACACCGCGGTGAACCTTACGCGGGTCGTTATACTTTAGAGGGCGACACCTTGGTGCCTTGCCGTCGCATACCGTATTCGCACAACGCGTGCATGCAACTTGACCAACAAAAATATAGCGAAGCGAACAATACTCTGGGAGCGCTTTATTGTTTTCATGGCGGCCAAGAGCAGAATTTTGCGCACGCTAAGTAATACGCATGCAGAATAGAGAGCTACACCTAGCGCGCTAGGTGGGTGATGCACTATCTTCCTAGGTAGCTGTGTCGGCACGGACGAGGGCTCGTGTTCCAATCGCCTACAGCGTGTTCTGCTAAGACGGCAGGGAACTCACGAGCACAGCTAGTTGCAAGAGCATCCATTCGAGTTGCCGCCGCTTTTGGTGTTCTCGGTCAACTTCAAGCACCAGAAACAAAATACGTCAGATAAGACCGGACATGCCACTCACGCAAGCAAATCATAGAGAGATCACGCTGAAATGAATGCAGAGGGATCTTACCTTGGTACCTGTAGGCCTGTTGGAGTCGCCAACCATTTCGCGAATCGTGATCAGCTCCGATGCCATAGTGAGGAAGGCCTCCTCCACGTTCTGCGCGTTTTTGGCGCTCGTTTCCAGGAACGGGATCGACAAGCTGTCTGCAAAAGCCTTGGCTGTCTCGTACGACACCGCCTTGTTGTCGCTAATATCGCTCTTATTGCCAACCAGCAACTTGCACGTGCCCTCGCTCGCGTATCGGTTCACCTCGTTTAACCAGTCGTTTACGTGATCGAACGATTCCTGCGAGGGCATCAACAAAAAACAATCGTGAAAACCCTGTCCCAGAGACTATTCCGCGCAACAAGAATCGTGCGAGTCGAATTACCTGGCTCGTGACGTCGTAGACCATGATGATACCGTCTGCTCCACGGTAATACGCACTTGTAATCGTGCGGAAACGCTCCTGCCCAGCAGTGTCCCACTACAACAAGCCACCGCAGCACATTAGCCATCCTTTCAAGTCGCTGCAAGAAACCAACCCAACGTCTGCACTCACAATCTGAAGCTTCACCGTCTTGTTGTCGATCTTCACAGTGCGGAACCTCTGCAGCACGCCCCACAAGCCAATCCATCATCGCCGTTGTTAGATGCATCTTTCGTCAAGCCCCCAACTAAAGCAGCAGCACCCGAGGCACGTACGAAGTCCACGCCAATGGTGGTGATGTAGCTCTCTGTGAAGGCATCGTCCTGCAATTATTAGCGTCAGCAACAGCAACAGCAGCAGCAGGTTAGACGTCAGTTTGGAATCCAAGTCCAAACCGCACGCCGACGCACCGCGAAGCGCAGCAACAGGCAAGACTTGCCCACGCCTGAGTCACCAATCAGCACGAGCTTGAACAAGTGGTCGCTGCGCAGCGGCAAACAGCAGCGTTATCGTTAGAGAAACGGCTCCAACGCACTTCGAGAAGAGCCGCGGAAGGAAAAAAAAAACAAGGGAAAAAGCAACGCACTAGTCCCTCGACATGGTCGTTCTGGCTGCTGCAACTGTAGGAGGGTCGAAACGCAGGACGGGGGAGCGGGACACGCTGCTAGGTGGCTTCGCGTCGGCTCCAGCGAGAGAGGCAGAGAGGAAGGAGGCGATGCCGTTGCTGTAGTCCGTAGCTGTCGCTTCGTTCTTTGCTGCAGCTTCCCTCTAAAAATAGCGCACCTTGAAGGCATCAGCATTAACAGGTCCGGGTATATATCAGGCGCATACGAAAAGCAAGTCAACACGCTGAGCCACACCATGTCCACACTAGTTTCATGTGGGCCACACCGCCCATCACAGGATCCAAAGTTACTGTACAAGTTTTCGAAAAGCTCAAGAAGAATGGAGGGCGGAGACGCGAGTGCCGCGGTGACGCCCCCGCCCAAGGCGCGGCGCGGCAGCGGCGCCGCCATCTACGAGAAGTACCTGAATATTAAGAACAACGCGCTGAACAACGGGGACGGTGCCAAGAAGACTACGGAGATCTCCAACTCGACAGGTAGCGTCGACTCTTGTCATAGGGATTTTTCTTGTTTTTTTCTGGCATGGTAATGATAAATGACGGTATTTTTGTTTTGGCTGCTGTGCATTTGCAGATGAACAGGAGCTGGAAGCTGGAGAAGTGGTTAGTACCGAAGAGAATGACGCTGCATGTGCCAACGGATCCTCGGGCCCCGGCGCGTCTGTTGCTCCTGCTGCTGATGGCAAGTCGGAGCCCGAGGGAGAGCCCCAGGCACAGCCACAGCCACAGCCTCAGCAGCCAGCGCCAGACGCGCTGCGGCCCGAGGCGCCTGCCCCTGCTGCTGGAGGTGACACCAAACTAACGGCCGATGGCACTTCTTGTGCTCCTGCTGCTGCCCCTGCTGCTGCAACTACTACTGCTACTGCTGCTGCTGCTGCTTCTGCTGGGACTGGTGATGCGCCTCCTGCTACAACCGCTGCTCCGGTGTCGCCGTCCGCCGCTGCTTTTGAACACGCTCGTGCTCCTGCGCTCTCGAACCCTCCGTCGCCTTCACACTCGCCGCCGAACGAGCAGTATGCAGCCATGCGAGTTGGTACGCCAATTAGGATGACCAACAACGGCCGTGACATGACGTCGCCAAGAATGGGAGGACCTGGAGGCCCAAGGTCGCCGAGAATTGGAGGACCAGGAGGACCCATGTCACCGAGGATGATGGGCGGACCTGGAGAGCCCCCGAGAGGCCGTAGTCGCAGCAGAAGCCGTGGACGCAGTGGCAACGGCATGCCGGGTGATATGAATGGACGAGGACCGCCACGGTCGCCACCTCGAGGGCCGCCGGGAAATGGACACTTTGACGGTCCTCCTCCCAGAGATAATGGACCCTTCAACGGACCGCCAGGGGGACCACGCAGCCCGCCACGCGGTGGGTTTAATGGTCGACCCGGCAGCCCGCCCCGCGGTGGATTCAATGGTCCACCTCGTAATGATTTTGGACGAAGTCCTCCTCGTGGTGGATTTAATGGACGACCGGGAAGTCCGCCGCGAAATGGTTTTAACGGTGGTGGACGCAGCCCTCCTCATGGTGGATTTAATGGACGACCAGGAAGCCCGCCGCGACATGGTTTCAACGGTGGTGGACGCAGCCCTCCTCGTGGTGGATTTAATGGACGACCAGGAAGCCCGCCGCGAAATGGTTTCAACGGTGGTGGACGCAGCCCTCCTCGTGGTGGATTTAATGGACGACCGGGAAGCCCGCCGCGAAATGGATTTAATGGAGGGCGCAGCCCCCCTCGTGGTGACTTTAATGGAAGGCCGGGAAGTGGCGGCTTCAGCGGAAGATCTGGAAGCCCGCCCCGTAATGGCTTTGGTGGTGGACGTGGAAGCCCGCCCCGTAATGGTTTTGGTGGTGGACGTGGAAGCCCGCCACGAGGTGGTTTCGGTGGCGGGCGTGGAAGCCCCCGGCGCGACGGATTCAACGGACCTCCCGGCCAAGGACCCCGCGGGCGCTCTCCTCCCCGTGGCGACTTCGGGCGAGGTCCGCCCATGAGCCCGGGACGTGGTCCGCCCCATGATTTCCGTGACGGGCCGGGGCCAGGACGAGGCAGCCCGCGCATGATGGGTGGCCGTGGCGGTCCTCGCCGAAGCCGCAGTCGCAGCCTGCCCAGGGGACCCCCGCGCAGTCCTCCACGCAACGGCAATGGTTTCGGACCCCCACCGGGGCCCGGTAGCCCGGGTAGAATGGGCATGGGAGGCCCAAGAAGTCCGCCGCGCGGTGGTGGCTTTGGGCCCCGCTTTGATGACCGAGGTCCGCCTCCTATGAATGGCCACGGCCCTTCTCCGGGACGAGATGGTCCGCCGAATATGTTTTCCCCTCGTGGTCGGAGCCGTAGCCCGAATCGACCGCCTTCGGGCGACATGATGCGCAAGAGGGACCGAAGCTGGGAACGTGGAGGACCTCCTCCGGACATGATGAGGCGTCCGTTCAATGGGCCTAATGGCCCGTTGCCTGACAGCCCTCGTATGATGGAACCGCGTCCGTTTGACGTAAGTCTCTGCTGCGGTATAGATACCGGAGTTTTGGTGTGTGGCTCTAACTTGTGACCGCTTTCTTTCCATTCTGTAGACGCCAAGTGAATGGAACTTCGAGTTGAAGCGCAGTGGCAAGATCAAGTGCCGCTGCAGCGCTACGTCGCTTTCGGTTGGCTTCAGCCGTCAATTGTACGTTGGATCATCGCGCACACATGGACTATGCTACCGAGTGATTAGTTCTCTTACATGGATCTGTTACGTATTGTGCAGGCCGCTGTATCTGGATGTGGTGACGCTGCCACACCTGAACCGCTCGGGCGAGTTCCTGCAACTGGACCGGCCAAACGTAAGAAGGGTCGTGTACGAGCTCAAGCCGGAGTCGATCGCGGACGCGAGCGGCTACGGGGAGTTCCGTGACTACCTCATCCAGGGCCGCAATGGCCACGCGCGCGCAGGGGCTGCCACGGAGATGGAGCCTCAAGGTTTCAAGATTTTTATTCTGCCTCCTGGCCAAGCCGCGCGGCAGCTCGGCTACAAAGGAGACCACATGGTCGCCGTCCTGCGCTCTCGCTGAATGCACAGCATGCGTGTGCAATCCGTCGTTCAAGGTACTCAAGCTGCCGCACCAAGCCTATTCGACGAGACGCGCGACGACCGAGCCCAATCTGCCCAATTCGCCTGCTGCGCCGCGTCTCGCCAATGGCGTTTCCATTCCTGCATGCGTTCTCGTCCATCTGTAGTGTAGCTGCTCGCTAACGAGATGCGAAATGTCTGCGTTCTCCTCCTTGCGTGTGCGTCTCCTCCCGGCCAACGTGGCTTCAACTGCCGAGCCTCAACTCGCGATCCGCGTCCGTCTATGCAGCAGGTGCGTGACGTGCGTGGTCCACACCGCGGCGCTGAAGCTTTTCGCGTAACCGCCCGAGCGCAGCACTTTGCAATCGGGACTGGAGGCAATGGCGCCCATGCAGATGAGCGACGACGCGTGCCGCGTGTGCGGCAAGGAGGACGACGAGGAGTTCCTGGTGCTGTGCGACGGCTGCGACCGCGCCTTCCACACGGGCTGCGCGCAGGGCTGCACCTGCTGCAACACCAAGCCGCGCAACTTCTCGCGCAAGCCGGCGGTGCCCGAGGGCGACTGGTTCTGCAAGTTCTGCGCCGGCCGCGTGCCCAAGCTTGGTGCGTCCGCGTCTGCTGCGAATTGGCTCTCCAGCAGCGTCTTTTCAGTGTCTTTGTGGTCGTCTAACTGGTTGCATTGGTGTGTGGCGAGTAGAGGAGGGCAAGCCGCCCGTGTCCTCGATTTTCGCGTGGGGGGACAACGAGGATGGGCAGGTGCGTCGTCGCGTTGGTGTTGAAGGCAGTAGATGGCTACATTGCTGTCGTCGGGAGCGGCGGGGGTTGTGTTGCAATGGGCGTGAAACTAACGTCGCGTTGGGTGGTGCTTGGGTAGTTGGCACTCCCGGATACCGAGGACAAGGTGGTCTGGAAGCCCACCAAGGTGCACGAGCTGGACGGCATCGGTGTGCTGGACATTGCTTGCGGCGAGACATGCACGTACGCACTCTGCAATGACACGAACTTGTACTCGGTCGGAACGGGCGTGTACGGCCAGCTGGGACACCAGGACATCGTCCACGAGAAGCTGGTCCACTTCCGCATGGTGCGTTCTTGCCTCGGAGCGCCATGGTGCTGACGATGTCTATCGCGATCTTCATGGCGAAGATTCCTAACGAGTACCGCGTGCGTGTCTATATGCAGATGGAATCTGTGACTGAAGACAAGCGTTCCAAGGGCGAGGGGAGGTAAGAACTGTTCTGGGACTGTATGCAAGTGGTTCAAAGCAATAGCGAAGTTAGAAGGTATGCTGATGGTTGTATTAATGGTGCAGGTTCTCGCAGATTCTCTCAGGTGCGGGCTTTGGTGTGGTGATCACGACTGAGGGACACGCCTACACGTGGGGCAATGGCGAGGTTGGTCAGCTGGGCCACCAAGAGAACAAGAACAAGAAAGTGCCAAAGAAGATTTCTGCGTTGAGGGAACTTGAAGTGCCTGTCGATCTGGGTATGCCTCTGGGCTTTTTTTGCGATAGAGATTACTTGCTAACGGAGTTGTGCATGCTTGCATGTTGCGTCCTTTTGCGCAGCTGCGTGTGGCAGCGACTTCGTCCTCATGACGACAAAGGACAATGGTGACGACGACCAGTTCAACACGCAAAACCCTGGAGTGTTCATGAGCATGGGGTCGAACAATCAGGCCCAACTGGGTGATGCCTCCAATAAGAACCAGTGGGTTCCACAGCTCCTCAACAACGACAGTTCGGACCTCACTAGTGTACGTAAATGGTGTATCTTGGACGAAATGCGCAACACACGAACTTACACATTAGTGCTCAATGATATAGACGGAGAACACTACCATCGAGGATCCTTCGGAGTTCTTACTTGGCCGCGATATTACCCAACTCGCGGCTGGCAGATCTCACTCTATTGCTGTCGTTGCTGGGTGAGTTAATATTTTGTGAAGTTTTCTACAGTGCATGCTCACATACAGCGAAGTGGGGCTAACTGGAGTTAAACGCATCAATTGGTTTAGAACGAAGGGGCTTTGGGCGTGGGGTTACGGCGATCGCGGTATGCCTCTCAAATTTACATTCAGTTCCTGCTACAACAAAGTGCTCACGAATGGGCTCTGTGTATCTGTGACTATCGGTGCAGGTCAAATCGGACACCCAAAGCCAGCACCTCCCGCGGGCCAGTCCAAGTTCTTCCGCTCGCAATTCCGCGTCCCTCGCCCTCGATTTGTCCAGGTGCGTGCTCATCTTCATCAAATTGCCGCAGTCTATTGCTGGTTTGACCTAACATTGTCGTGCTGGCGTTCGTCTCCAGGCGTTCAAGAACGACGCCGTCAAATTTGTCGCGTGCGGTGGCCAGCACACGCTAGTTCTTCTGCAGGACGGACGCCTGTTTGCCATGGGCGACAACGAGTTCGGTCAGCTTGGTGTGAAGCGCGGCGAGACGCCGGAGGAGAACTGTGTGGATGTCCCCGTGCACGTCGCCGTGTTTGGGTCCGACAAGACGATCAAGCAAATCGGCTGCGGTGACGAGTTCTCGATGGCGCTTACGGCCACAGGCGAGGTGTACTCGTGGGGCCGCGGCCAGCTAGGCCAGCTGGGCCTGGGCGAGTCGCAGTCCGATCCGTTGGACGTGCCCACGAAGGTGCCCGACCTCCCGGCCATTCAAAAGCTGGCCGTCGGTATCAACCAAGTCTTCGCCATCGAGTTCACCAACGGTGCGTCTGCTTCCCAATCCGCGTGGAGGCGATATCCCTCCTAACTAACGCTCCTCATGTTTCTTTGTGCACAGTGACGCTCCCACCCCCCGTCGTCCGCGCTGTTGCTCCCAAACGTGGTCGCAAGGCTGGACCCGGCGCCAAGGCCAAAAAAGCTAGAAAGTAAACGCCTGCACACCCATTTTCACTAGCGCAGGGAGATTGAATACACCACACCACTCGAGCAGTGACAAGGAGCTGCTATAGTGTTAGGTAGTTGAAGTTGTAGCCACTTCCGTTTCGTTCATTCGCAAAATAGTGCGAAATGACTGCGCCATTTTGCGCGAAAAGCTCAGCTCGTTTTTTCAGTATCATAACGCACGTCGGTCCCCCCTCCTATCCGCCCTGCGATCGTAGCGCGCGATGAACCCCCAGCACTACGCGACGTACAACCCGCAGCAGCAACAGCAGCAGCAGCAGTTCTATGCGGGCGCCTACGCGACGCAGAGCGGCATGAGCGCGCCGGCCATGGGCGGCGCCCCGCCACTCCACGCGTGGACGCCGCCCTCGCCGCAGGAGCAGCAGTACTACGACATGCTGTTCGCCCACGTGGACGAGCAGCGCCGCAACGCCATCGGGGGCCAGCAGGCCGTCGCGTTCTTCTCGCGCTCGCACCTGGACAAGGCCATTCTACGTGAGGTATCAGCTCGTCGGTGCAGTGATACAGTGGCTGGGGTAGAGCGACTGAGTGTGGGTTGCTGCAACTGCAGGTCTGGAGCATCGCGGACACCCAGCGCAAGAGCGAGCTGTCCAGGAACGAGTTCTACGTGGCCATGAGGCTCATCAGCCTGGCGCAGCGCGGAGAGCAGGTGTCGGTGCAGAAGTTCGTCCAGTTCGCGGCGATGCAGTTCCCCCTCCCGGTGCTGGAAGGAGTGCCGCCACCGCCGCAGGGGATGCACCCGGCGGGAGGAATGCAGCAGATGCAGCATCCGCCGCAACACCCGGCACCGGTTCAGACTCAGGCTCAGCAGCAGGAATTTGGTGCTGTGCATCAGCAACCGCCGTCGAGCAACGGAGCTGCGTACGCCGTTACTGCTGATGAGAAGAGCAAGTATGATATTGTCTTCCAGCAGTATGACACGGATCGGGATGGATTTCTGATGGGACCGGAGGCAGTGGCGTTGTTTCAGATGTCCGGACTCGATCGCAATGTACGTATTGATAGGGTCTGCCAGAGTTTTTTTGCGATCTTTGCGAATTGATTTGGTGTGCGTGTGGCTGGTTGTATGCTGGCAGGTGCTGCGCGATATTTGGTCGATGGCTGACGTGACGCAGGATAGCAAGCTGAGCCTCCAGGAGTTCTACGTGGCAATGCACTTGATCGTGTGTGTGAGCAAACGCGGACTACCGATGCCACAGACGCTGCCGCGGGAGCTCGGAGAAACAGCTTTTGGCGCTGGCGGGGCTTCTCAAAGCATGCCCGGGCAGGACGCTTTTGCTTCTCAAAACGGATTTGGTGCACAACAACACCAAGAAACCGTACCACCTCCGAAGCCTGAGGGTATGTCCGCTTTTGACTCGCTCTCCACCGTAGAAGATACACCGCTACCAAGTTTGGCCACGTCAACACCGCGCTCTTCACGGACGAACTCGTTCAATCACGCCGATGCTAACGCAAGTAACAGTCACACAGCCGGGTTTGGTGAGCCGTCTGTTCCCACTCCTACTGGAAGTCTTCAAGCAGGGTTTGCAGCACCGGCGGGACAACAAGATTTTAGCAGCTTTTCGGCGTCACGAACCGCAAGCATCA
This sequence comes from Phytophthora cinnamomi, assembly GCF_018691715.1. Lineage (NCBI taxonomy): Eukaryota > Oomycota > Peronosporomycetes > Peronosporales > Peronosporaceae > Phytophthora > Phytophthora cinnamomi. The sequence goes on along the minus strand of NW_027151053.1, from coordinate 465,532 downwards.
CTAGTGGTGCCGGTCGGGACCGTACCAACTCGGCATCATCGATGAGCTCGATGTCCAGTTTCAGTGGTATGGCACCGCTCCAACCTCAGCAGCAGCCTCACCAGCTTCCTCCTCGAAACCTAGGGAGCAACGAACGTATCCAAATGCCGGTAGTCGAAAGTGCCGGGTTTCAACCACCTCCGCAGACTTACCCTGGGTTTGGCGCTGGAAACTTTGGTGCGCCCCAAGCACCGGCTGCTGCCCCGGAAAGACCATTCATGGGAGACGAGGAGGAGAAAAAGGTTGTGGGTCAGTTGGACCAGCTGAACGACGAAGTTGTTCAGACTCTCGCCAATGTGGAGCGCAAACAAACAGCTATCGAGATGTTGTCAGATAAGCTGCGCGATTTAGACGAACTCCGCCATGAACTGGTAACGCTGGTTATGAAGAGGGAGGATCTGCGTGCATCATCGACTCCTGGGTCTGTGACAACTGACAGCGCCGCGGAGGAGCAATCCAGGCGCGCTGTAGAACGCAGTCTCCGTGGACTAGTGGAGAACCAGAAGCAGCTAATCAATCAGCTCCAGTGCGATATTGCACGACATGAAGGTGAACTGGAGGAAGCCATACTGAGCGCAAAACTACAGCAGAAGCTGTCGCTGGAATCACGATCTCCATTAATCGATGCAGTTTCTCCACCGCCTTCCACTCGAGAATCGTCAGGAGCTGCCGGTACTGGTGGGGCTAACGTTTTTACGGGCGCTCCTCTCTCTCTTGACGGTTCAAATGCTTTACCGTCTCCGTTGGCACCCAGTGCTCCTTCCATCTCCGCCTTCTCGCCAGATGCAACCGATAGCAGTGGGTTTAATGCGTTTAGCAACTTCGACTCTGCACCCCGGTCTGTTTCAAGTGCTGCTCCGTCACCGGCAGCGGGGCTAGCGATTCCGTCAAGCTCTCCCTTTTCGCCGTCTCCCTCTTCGTCACAGGGTGCGACCGCGAACGATAGTTTCAACGCATTTGGTGATTTCGCCGCGCCGCCTTCAACTGATGTTATGCCATCGTCTCTAGCTGACACCCCTGGAAGATCGCCATTTTCGCCTACTCCCTCGCCTGCTGCTGCGAGTGAAAGCAACGACTTCCAAGGGTTCGTGTCAGCCCCAACATCGGTCGATGGGGCTGTGCCTGCGTCGTCCCCTGCAGGAGCAAGCGATGCTGCAGAGAACTCACCGTTCTCGCCATTTTCGCCCTCGCCCTCGCCTGCTGCAACCGATGACAGCAACTTTGGTGGTTTTAGTGCTGCGCCATCCTCATCGCCTTCGGCAGCTATTGAAGTATCTGGAAACTCTCCGTTTTCACCGGAGCCGTCACCAGCCGCAGCAGCCACTGACGCCGCGGTCCCGTCAGCGTCCCCCGCAGCCGGTCTTGAGAGCTCCCCATTCTCGCCATCCCCATCACCAGCCGCGACGGATAGTGCAGCGTTCGGCGGCTTTGAGACTGCATCGCCTTCCGCTGATAACTCAGCGACGCCAGCGAAAGCAGATGATGGCACTGCGAATTTGATTTTCTCCCCGGTCGCTGCGGACAGCAACGGATCGAATGCGTTCGGCGATTTTAGCTCTGCTCCAGCCTCCACTAACAACTTTGAAAGTGCTGAGCCGGTAGCTGCTTCCGAACCGCCAACTGGGAACTTGTTGTTTTCACCTGAGCCGTCTCCTGCTGCAGCAATTGGAAGCGGCGAGTCTAATGCATTTGGCGATTTCAGTGCGACACCGGTCTCCACTACCAGCGCTGACAGTGCTCATGTGACGTCGTCTGAACCGGCAGCTGCTTCTCAACCAGCAACTGGGAACTTGTTGTTTTCACCTGAGCCATCTCCCGCAGCAGTCACTGGAAGTAGCGGATTCGACTCGTTCGGTGACTTCGGCTCTGCTTCGACTGACAATGCCGCGTCGACACCAGCACCTGAGAAGTCGTCTGGAAACTCGCCGTTCTCGCCTGTCGCCGCGGATAGCAGCCATTTCAATGGATTTGGCGACTTCAGCTCGGCTTCGACTCCAGCAGACAGCGCTTCCGCGACGGAGAAGCCGGCGGAGACGTCGGGCGGCTCGCCGTTCTCTCCAGTCGCCGCAGACGCCGCCGCATCAAGTTTTGAAGCGTTTGGCGACTTCAACGCCGCCCCAACCTCGACGGACAGTGCAGCGGCAGCCTCTGAGCCGTCGAAATCGGCCAGTGGCAGCGGAAACTCCCCGTTCTCGCCTGTAGCGGCAGACAGCAGCGGGTTCGACGACTTCAGCTCGGCCCCAGCCACGGCCGACAGCACGACGACCCCGTCCGAGTCCAAGCCGGACAACGGCGGATTTGAAGCGTTCGGCGACTTCAGCGCGGCTCCAGTCTCGTCGGACAGCTCCAGCACAGCAGCAGGCAAGGATGCCAGCGACAACAACGGCTTCGGGGCGTTCGGAGACTTCAACGGCGCTCCATCGACCACCGCAGCCTCAGACGGGTTCGGCAACTTTGGCAACTTCAACTAACTTTTTTCGAAATAAAAAGCACTTTTTACAAACCGCAATCGATCCGACCAATCACCACTCGCCATTTTCACGTTGAAGGCGAAGCGTCGTCCAGCACTGCCCGCGAGGATCCGACGCCATGGTGAGCGCCCCCGAGGCGCTGCGCAGCGCCATCCGCGATGGAATTCTGGAGAGGAAGGTGCGTCGATGGCACGCGCCAGCTGTCACGCAACCGTGCTGTGTTTTACGCGCCTAGAAGCCGAGATATCGCTGAAACACTGTGCCAAAATGGACTTCTGACTGTATTTTCCATGGTTTTACTTGAATTCCAGCGACGCGCGGGCTATTGGACCAAGCGGCAGTTCGTGCTGACGCCGACGCACCTCATGTACTTCGACTCGCTGGAGGCGAAGGAGCCGTCCAACTCGTTCGCGACCATGGAGATCATGGCCGTCCAGAAGAGCGCCAGCGACCCGCAGCAGCGCGTCTTCACGCTCGTGCTGTTCAAGAAGAAGAAGGACTACAGAGCCAAGAACACACAGGAGCGGGACGCCTGGATGGAGGCTCTAGAGTCTGTTGCCGGGATGAAAGGAACGGGGGTCGTCCCCGTTCCGGTGAAGACACAGGAGGATCCTGCTGTTGTGGAGGCTTTGGAGAAGGAGAGCGGGGTGGACAGAGAGAGCGAGAACAACGCTCAAAATGTCAAGGATGTGGACCTACGTGCGCTCTGTGAGCAGATGAAAAAGTCCTTCTCGTGGCAGATCCAGATCAGCAAGTCGTTCTCGGCGAAAGACGTCGCGGAGTTTGTGAAGAAAACGCTGCCGCAGCTGACGACGGCGCAGATCCAGGAAGTTGGTCAAGGGTTGATTGACCAGAAGCTGATTATTCCTTTGAAGTCGCATGTCTTTGATGTGGCGGATCCGGGAAGATTTAAGTTCGTGGAAGTTGCGGCGCCGAAGCAGCCGAAGAATCATTTGAATATGCGCGGGCCTTCTATCGCGAACCTTATGGGCAACGATCAGTTTAATGCGAGGAAGTATGCTGAGGACTTCCTGCGCAAGCACTCGCCACAGAAAATTGACTCGCACTGTAAAAAGCTTGTCGCTCAGAAGGTCGATTTCTGCTTGGAAGAGTGGGCTATGACGTTTTTTTTCTCATGTGTGTTTTGCACGTGTTGATGTAGGAAAACACGATCGAGGAGTTGAAGGAGGAGATCAGCGCGAATTATACTTCATTCATTCGTGCAGCAGACGAGATTAAAACTATGGAGAATAGTGTGTCGCAGTTAAAGGCGTTAGTGTTGGAGTGTAGGCGAACTATGTATGCCTTAAAGGGTGTAGCATTGGAGACTCCACCTGGTGAGAAACGAAGCCTTATTAACGGATGTGCGATGATACTAACACTTACCTTGTGTGGCTGGTTGAACTCAGAAAAAGCTGTACAGCCAGACTTTAAAGCCGTCGATAAGAAAGCAGAAGAGCGGAAACAGAGTATGGCTCTGGATGAGTTTATTCGCGATCTCGAGGTGTATCTCTACGAAAGAAACTACGAGCAATTCACACACCTCATGCTGGAGTACAAGCGAAAGGAGACACAAGGAATTGAGTCAGCTACAGAGGCCCAACAAGCGAAAGTAAGCGCTCTCATATTGTTGCGTGGTTATCCGTCATCGGTTTTAATAATGTAAAACTTTTTGTCATTCACAGATCGATGAGCTCCGGCACTTACTCGTCGAAAAGCTGGTCGAAGAGTTCAATTCTTCGCTGCAAACGTCAGAGCGTATGCACAAGAAAGAAAACCACCTAGAGTTCTTGATTCAGCTTGGAGAGACCCAACTGGCGACAAAAATGTGCCTACAAAACTACTCCGTCCGAATTGCGCTTCAGCTTCGACATGTGCCATCGTACGGAAATGCCCTCAACTATGTCATCAATTTCTCGAGGACTTTTTTCACCTCGCTGCTAGTATGCTATGAGGATTATGAACACAGGTACGAGCATTCAGTCTGCACTACACTTCAAGGACAGTACTAACGGTTGGTTATGCCTCTTTGTAGCTTCCGGGGACAGAAGAGCTCCCATTTTATATCCTTGACGGTGTGGATATCTGCCCAGCTAGAGCACTTTGCGAGCGAAATTACGTATCACATATTTCCGGATGATCCAAGTGCTTCGTCGTCTCGGAACTCGTCGGCAGTGGCAGGTGCATCCTCGTCGGCCAGCTGTGTAGCCATTGACGTCTCGGAATTTAAGAGTGTTGCGAAGTATGTATCGAGCGCACTTCGATACGTATTTTACGGCTCACGGCAGCTGGAGTTGGCAGGATTACCCACTGCACACTATTTAGCCCCACACTTAGCACGCGGGCTGGTGTCATTCTTCACAAGCTACTGTATTGCAATCAAGAACACGATAAGAGAAGAGATTAAGCGTGAGCGGTGGGAAATGACGTCACGGATGATTCGCGATCCCGAGAACAAAGTAGAGCGTGAAATTATCCTGACACAGAGCGCGAGATCCTTTTACACGCTTGTGCAGCAGTTTTTGCGAGATGTACAGCGAGTGATGAATCCTTCCTGTGCCACCTCCAAGTATGACACTCGGAGGCTTCATGTAAATATACTTGAGGGTGGTCTCTAACTTTTGCGTATGTGTAACGTTGCAGTCTTGCGGAGGTTCACGGGGTCGTCGTATGGGAAGCTGACGAGTTGCTCGTTCGCTACAGTTTTGAAGAACTCCAATACCTGGAGTCACCGAAGTTATCGTCTTCGTTGCGGCCGAAGCATATTATCGGTATCCTCACGAATGCCGCGTACATTCAGGATGACTGCGCGGCGCGATCTACTAACATTCTCCAGGAGTACTTGCCCAAGGCTGCGCTGCAAAACAGGGAGGTTGAAACTCAGGTAAGCGAGTATGTTTTGTTAGTATATCCGAGGTGTGTGTATTGATATAGCACTGACTGTTGCATGTATCTACTGCAGAATGCTGCTCTTTGGGATAAACTCGTGGAGATTGGAGTGAAGCGCTGCGCACAATCGCTGATGAAAATGTCATTCAACTGGCAAGATGTAGATCTTGCTGACGACGTGCTTCCCGAAGTTTCTGTCTCGCCAGAGGCGAGTACGACCGGCTCATTGTTCGCTGGTGTAGTCGTAAATGAACTCGCCGATTCTTTGACAAACAACCAGCTGAACAAGGCAGTTCAAAACTGCAACCCGGTGACTGTGGTGCAAGATACCCCCAATGGCGAGAACACTGGAAGAAGCATTGGAAGAGCACCGTTTGCTGCCATGGTACTTGGTGCACTATTTCGTGAAATGCTGGACGATGAACCGTGGTGGCAAAATTTCGGTGGCAAGGGTGGAGTGGCACGCAAGCGTCTTGGTTATGGTGGTGTGAACAAATTCCTGGCGGAGATTAACGCACTTCTAGACATTGTTCCGCCGAACCGGAGTTTGAAGGAATTGGTCACCGATGTTGACACCAAGATGTTGGCGCTTTATCAGCAACTTCGTCCCGGTAAGAATGATGTACGTGCCCCAGCTGAGTGGACTCAAGCTTATGCTAAGCGGTGTACTGAAGCTGCCGCACCTCCTACGAAATAAATTAAAGGGATGCCGAGGGTTAGTAGTTTGGAAAACGGAGTTGCGATTGATTATTTTTGCTTGAGCTACAGCTACTTGAGCTCCTTCAGGTCGCAATGCAGCTACGCCTTCGACTCTTCGCCCGCGAAATACGCGACCAGCGCATTCACCTCCACGAACGCGCTTCCCGGTGTCTTCGACTGCGCTTGGATGGTCTTCATTGCGGTATCCACTTCTTCGTCCGAGAAGAGCTCGCTTTCTCGCTTGAGCATGCGCGAGATGTAGCGGACGCTGACCGTGCCAGGTTCCTCTTCGTGATCCTCCACCAGGTTCATGATCATGTTGCGTTGGAACTCCGGCTTGGTGGTGGGGATCTTCCCGTCGCGGAAGTTGTGGAGACGGAAGACGCCCATGTGCTTGGCGATATAGCCTTTGTAGTCGACCTCCAGCTCCTTGAGGATGCCCGAGCGGATGTCGTACACCATTCCGTGGATGCGCGGCGAGCCGTAGAGGCCCATTCGACGCTGCACCATGTTGATCTTGAAGATGTTGAGGCACTGCTCCTGGATGTTGAGCTCCACGAGGCGGCGCTCTCGCTCTTCTTCCGTTTTGTACTGCAAAAGCTCGTCCTTGTGCGTACGGCAGACATCTCGGATGTTACGCAGCCAGTTGTCCAGCAGACCGATCTGGGCGTTCTTCAAAGCGGCCGTCACACCACCGCAGCCGTAGTGACCACACACGATGATGTCCGTGACCTTCAGCTTCTCGACAGAGAACTGCATGACCGACAGCGAGTTGATATCGTTGCTCACGACAAGGTTGGCGACGTTGCGGTGCACGAACATCTCGCCGGGACTGAGACCAGTGATCTCTTCAGCAGGCACGCGCGAGTCCGAGCACCCGATCCAGAGGTACCGGGGTGACTGGGCCTTCGCAGTGCGCTCGAAGAACGTCGGGTCTCGCTGCAGGACGTTGTCACGCCACTTGCGGTTGTTCTCAAGCAAGTGGTGGAGCGAGTGCGAGTCGTGGTCGCAGCTACTGTGGTCGTCCTTCGAGGCTCCACGGGCGTCTCCCATCGTATTCAAGTTGGTGGTGAGGGGTCAAGCTTGGATAGGGCGGGTGCTCGAGAGCGGTCCGAAGCTAGAATGAGCTGTTTGGGGAGTTGCCAACCACGCCGTTGGTGAATCTCCACTAACGGCAACGGCTTCCTGCGCTCTTGCGTCACATGAAGAAACGACCCCTACTTCACCAAAAACGACGGTGACGTCGCATCCGTTTCGCTGGCTAGACAAAACTAAAATTTGCTGTGTCGACTTCGACCTACCAACTAACTACTTGGTTTCGTGGTGTATTTTGTTGATAAGCTCAGAATGCAATGCTGCTAATAGCTGAATATGCAGCTCGTGAGGCCACTGTCGTTGACTTACGCAGCGGTCTTCGGCTTCATGGGTGCGAAGTAGGCGATGAGGTCCCTGATGTTCATGAACGAGCTCTTGGGGTCTTCCATCTGGTCCTTGATCACCTCGATGGCCTCATCCACTTCTTCGGGTGTGAACAGGTCTGACTCCCTCTTGAGCATGCGAGCCATGTAGCGCGTGCGGATCATGCCCGGTTCCTTCTCGAGACCGTCCGCTAAGTCGAGAATCGCGTTACGACGGCGGTGTGCCAACCCCATGGTCTCCTCTCCGTCCGGGTAAGCGTGCAGACTGTCGGTGCCAACGAGCTTGGCGTAGTATCCGCAGTAGTCGACCTTGAGCTCCTTTAGCCCGCCAGTGTGGATGTCGTACACGAGGCCATGAATGTTCGGCTGGTCGGGGCGTCCTAGGCGGTGCTGCACCACGTTCATCTTGAAAACGTTGAGGCATTGCTGCTTGACGTTTAGCTCCACAGTGCGACGGTAGCGGGCTTCGTCGGTTGGCAAGGCATCGAGTTCCTCCTCGTGTTTGCGGTGTACGTCGCGAACGGTGCGCAGCCATGTATCCAGGATTCCAATGTGTTTGTTCTCCATGGCCGCCTTCACACCACCGCAGCCATAGTGGCCGCACACAATTATATCCTTCACCTTGAGCGACTCGACAGCGTATTGCACTACGGAGAGCACGTTGATGTCGTTGGTCACCACGAGGTTGGCGACGTTGCGGTGGCAGAACATCTCACCGGGATCCAGACCCGTAATCTCTTCAGCAGGGACCCGCGAGTCCGAGCACCCGATCCAGAGGTAGGGTGGGTGCTGGCCCTCCGAGAGTCGTTCGAAGAGCAAGGAATCGCGCATCACTCGGTCTTCGCGCCATTTTTTGTTGTTGTCGAGAAGGTGCTGGATCGACTTCGCTGAGTGGAAGCATTCTTCATCTGTGCCCTTGCATTCTCCTAGACACGTGGGTGCGGGAGCTGCGCTGGCGTTCATCATTTCTGCTGCAGGTTGTTCGGCTTTGAGGCTTGTTGCTTGTTGGGAAAGACTTGAAAAGGGAAATGGTGAGGCACGAGCTGCTTTGTTCGCCCCAAGCTGAATCAGGGAGGTTACAGCCTTTGCGACCAACAGCTTGGCAACCTGGTCACGCAAAGCCGTTGGAAACGTGGAATTATGTAGCAGCACGGAGAAATGAGGCTCACGAACTAAAGATAAAGGATAAGGGATCCCACAAACACGCAAGACTTTTTTTTAGGTAGCATTAGTCCGGCAGACTTGATCTCTATCAGCGATTGCCCAGCACTTTAATTACGCTTTAAATACACTGCCAGGTTAGTATGCTTCACACCATGCTGCATCGCATCTCTGAGCATGATGTTCTGATCCACAATCGTATTCCTGCTCAAGCCCACGTGCGCAAAACAATCGAATGAATGCAAACGGTTTGATGTAATATGAATATGAATATGAATCTTCTAACCAATCCGGAGCAGCAAGCTGCCACCCTTGACGCAGCTGTACTGTTTGCATCAGTGCAATCGCTTAGCCAATGGTGAGGTTTTTAGTACCGTTTAGCAAATGCTTGATATCCATGATGTTCATTGTAGCAAGCGCGTCTGAAGCCATGTACTGCAGCATCCCAGCTGCGTTCTTGCCGCACTTGCCAGGTTTGTCTTGGTCAACCAACATCACGCGTCCGTACGTTGTCTCGGCAAAAAGGCGCAGGTTTTTATCAAACAAACTCTTGCTGGAATTGCCCGGTATCTCCGCCACTTCATCGTCACTGTCATGCGCTACTGCACCCGATTTTATGCTGTGATTCGCAGTTGCGTCTGATACAGCGTACTTCGCGCTCGCACTAACTTTCGTTCCAGTCGAAGACTTATTTTCCCCGCGCAGCAAACCCATTTTCATGGCTTTACGAATTGGGAAACTGAACTCCATCGGAGGCGACGAGAACCCATTCCCGTGAAAAATATAATCGGCTACCAGAGTGACGTGGCCGCTCGGTCCCGACTGGTACAATTGTTGTAGAACGCATCCAAGCGGGCAGCTTGTGTAAGCTACTTCATCTTTCACGAGGCTATCGTCAAGGGGGTCGATACCGAGGGAGTCCATCACCGTACCAATGTCCCATCCAACAAACACATACCGTTTCTGGATCAACTGTAACAGTTTGTTGTTGGCCACCCGCTTATACGGGGTCAACAGCATGACTAGACCGAAAAAGCCACCTCCGAGCATCATGAGCGAGAGAAGCACCACAAAGTCGATCATAATTTCGCTGTTCCAGAAGTTCTGGACCGACGGTGCACCGCCAAAAATTCCGTGGCTACAGTTCGGAGGGTTTACCATGAAGGATGTCCCACCGTGAAGTTTGAGTAGGACGTATAACAGGAAGCAAAGCATCAAACTGTAAACTTTGTAGCTGACAAAGAGCGCGCTCGAGTCAATGTACCAGTCGAGAGTTTGTTGGTGGTGAGGACGTATCAGCTTCATCGCTTTTAGTGATCGAGCTCCCAATTTGAGTGACAGTCTCACCATTGTGTGGATAAAGCACATGAGCCATGTGAGGCGCGTAAGGGCTGATGCCATGAAGATGAAATTATCCAGGGTAATGTGCATGGATAGCATCCATTGCCCCATTTCATACACGCTGTAGGTCATGCGTATGCTGACTAGCGCATCCAGAATGCTGAGAATCATGTAGAGCCAGTGGTTGATCCATACATCCGACGCCATGATCACTCTGCCCTTGAATCGGATAATCGAATTTTCATCGTCCGATGTCCAGACCGACAGATTCATCAATGGTACGATATAGCGGAAGTATCTTCGAGCTCCAGCGAAGCGTAACTGTGAGGGTACGTAGTTGACGATGCGGATCTTGGCCAAAGTGTTGATGACACCACGCGCAACGAGGAGTAACGTGACAATCCCATACGCGTAGGTCACGATCAATGTGATCCACCCCGAGTTGTCAAGAGCCACTTTCACTTCGGCTTGTTGGTCCATTGGTTCTGTCTGAAAGAGACCGTAGTTCATGTCCGGGTTGAGAAGTCTCGGAACTGCTAGGCACTTGCTGCTCTCGAACTGGACGTGGTAGCTACCACCGGCCCAAAACGACTGATGCACCATCAAATCCGTGATATACATGAAGGAGACGGGTGGTCGACCAGTACAGCGCAGGAAGGGCACACCAGGAGTGCCAGTGTCTCCTGGAATGCCGATCTGGACCACACGATTCTCTTTCAGGTCTAAGAAATTGTCGAGGATGTAGCGGTAGCAAGCAGTGGAGTTGCCGCGAGTGGTGACACACTCGTCGACCCATTCCGGGGTGAAGTTAATGATGTCGCAGTTTGGAGCCGAAATACTGTGGAAGAAGTACTGCGAGCGCCGAGCCCCCTTGCCCCAAAAATCGTCAAAGTAGACTTCGGTGTGGGTCACATTGATGGAGTTCACGCGCAGACACGTGCTTCTATCTTCGCCGAGGTTGTCCGGACTGCGAGTTGGTGCCGTGAAGAACCGAAAGCTCTCACCCACAAGAGTCAGGTTGGTGAGCGTGTCGACCTCGAGGAAGTCGTCGCGGACAAGGTTGTAGTTGATGCGCCTGTCGATCAAACGCGCTCGCATCTCGTCGTAGCGGCCGGTGAGAAGCACGATTAAGGGGTTCTCGCGCAACCCAGCCATCAGGGTGAGCACTGTGGATGCGAGATTGATCACCATTACAAGGGCTTTCCGGAACGGAAGCCCATGGAGGTTGCTCCCCATAGTTGGCCCGGACGATGCTACCGTCCAACTCGGCCCTTCCTCGTCGAACTTGAAATGAACGCGCCAACGCGTCCAGATGCTCCTTTTAGCTCACGCTACTAGTTGTGCATTTTGTTTGTCGGAGAAACGACCGTTGGGCCGATGAGCTCATTGAGCTCACTGAGCCGAGGGCGAAACCTGGGTTCAGACGCATTCATATAGGATATGGATAGCCCAGAACGCGAAGCTCAAGTCTTCCGCTGGAGAAGTCGTTACGGTAGCGAGTACTGTATATGCGAGCTGAGAACTCAAGTAAAACGTCTGCGTACAAGTTTCCAGAAACTTTTCTGGGGCCAAAACGCGACGGTTCTTCAGTTTGAACGATTGCTGTCGTGATATTCACGCTGTCACGACGTGTTGTCGGGGACGCTCAAGTGTTAGCGAGGTCTCTGTCAACCAGGGACATTTAGTTCGTGTGGATTCGCGCGTTTGTAGCACGGTACTACCGTGACGGTAGCTACGGAAGATCAACCTCCGCAGGGGATAGTGCCAGCTCCTGAAGCTTTCGGCATAGCCCCAAATTATCCTGTTCACATCAACGTCCTGTCGCCCCGCTCCGCAAAATGGTGAGCTAACTATTAGTGTCGGTAACGCCAGCGACTCGGGAATGCCGTCGTCGCTGCTCACGTGTTCAAATGGGTTGCCCTTCATTGTCGGCTTTGCCTCCCGGTACCAGTCGTCAGCTACCTACCGTTTTTTATTGCGACGCCTTGCAGCCCTGCAGCCTGGGCAGCAGTGGCTACAATTGTAGGCGGGCAGATTGTTAGAGCAAAACCCAGTACTGTAGGCATTTACAGAGGACCAATTCGGATACCCGACACGGAAGCGTTGCAATCGCCGTGAATATAAGTTCCTTACACGAGTCACAGGAGCGCCCTCTGTAAAACTCGTGCAACTTCATCGGGTCGTGATTGCTTCCGAGAACTCCATCGCTTCCGTTGTGTGGAAATGCTTTCCAGGCCAGCAAGTCATATCGTATCTGCAAAGTAAGAATACGTCACCAAAGGGTACCTGCTAATAAGCAAGGCTTCGCGCGTTCCCCGGCGCCATTGTCCACGGATGCAAGCAGGTGCAACGCAAAAGATCGTGTGCAACTCGTGCAATGCTGACACCCATCCGCTGATGCTGCCTGGCAGAGGAATCTCTTTGGCGCCGCCGACACTGTCGTCGGCCCGACAGCGTTCATGATCAAAGGGCACAGCAACAGCAACAACCAGCTTTTGCTGTCAGCAACTGCTTCCGGCTCTCCTCGCTCCGCAGCCCTGCGCCAGTGCATCGCGCAGGTTTACTCCGCGCAGGTTTACTGTGCCATGCGTTGCGCTGTACCCATGTCCTCAGCTGATCCCATCCCGCTTCATGAATCCTGTCGTCGCGTTGACACGCCTCGGCTCACTCTTGCCTCCAGTATCCAGCCGCTCTGCCATTGGCCGAAAAGCGGTGTTCGCGCATCAAATCCGCGCGACGCAAGAACGAGGCACGTGGTGGGCACTTTTACTTCGGACACGGACGGATGGAGGCCTCGCACATCAGCATCGAGCAGCGCTGGGGGTTCCTGGGCCCGTGGTGCCAGGCGCTGGCCCACAAGGTGCAGTACGCGCGTCTGCGCTGCGAGGGCGCGGACGAGGGCGGCTGGGAGCGCCGCGAGCGCCAGCTGCAGGTGGCGCTGGGCCCGCAGCGGCACCCGCAGGACGCGTACGAGCCGTCCGAGCTCGTGCGCGTGCGCGAGGCGCTGGCGCTGCTGGCGGCCGTGGCTTACGTGGACCACGCGGCCTGGAAGTACCTGCTGCTGGCGCACTGCAAGCTCAACTGGTGGCGCGAGGGCGAGGAGAACCTGCCCGAGCGGCTGCCGGCGCAGTTCGTGCTCAAGCTGCCGCAGGACAAGGTGGCCGAGGAGCTCGTCAAGTTCTGCGGCGTGGGCCACCGGGAGCAGCCCAGCGCCGCCTACGTGGAGGCCATGAAGCGTGTGGCGGCGCTGGACCGCCGCCTGCAGCTGTCCTCCCCGGGCGTGGACGTCCAGGTGCCCGTCCGAGTGGCCTACGGCGTCGCCGAGGAGAATCTCGCCGGCCCGGGGCAGCAGGAGCAGCTGCTCAAGGGCATGCGCAAGCTGCCACGCGCCGAGCGCGTGATCCGACAGGAGTGGGAGCGGCTGCAACGCACGGACGTGGAGGCGGGCGCCATCCGCTGCACGTTCGTGCTGGAGCCCTTGATCGCGGACATCCAGGAGAGCGGCAGCGTCGCCAAGACCGCCGCCATGATGGAGAGATACGTGCTCAACAACTTCTGGTTCTCGCTGGTCTCCGTCAAGGCCAAGCTGAGCTCGGAGAGCGACGAGCCCGACACGCTCATCGCCTTCCGCCAGTTGATGATCGCGCTGTTTGACGGCGCGCGCCGCGACCCTGCGGCGGCGCATACGAGGTACTATGGCAACGCCGCGCAGCGCAGCCAGCTGCAGCTGGGCAAGCTCGTGCTGCATGCAGATGGAGCGCTGGACACGCTGGAGACCGAGGCGCTGTTTTCGTCCGCGGTGCTGAACCAGACGACCCAGAGACTGACGGCGTGGATGTCCTTGCTGAGCCATGAGCACGACAGGACCAACATTTGGTGGAAGTGGCTGGCGTACGGATGCTTCTCGAAGAGAGCGCAGACGCACTCCGCGCTTCGAGCACTCGAGCTCAATGATATCGGGAGTCTGAGTGTGGCAGATGTGGAGGCATTCTTGGCCATTTTGGACTCGGAGAACCCGGAGGAAGTGCTGTATGGATTCCCGCACGGACAAGTAGGTGGAAGAGACGCGACGTTGAAGGATGGAGCTCTGGTGCAGTACGATATCCAGGAACACGGTCAGTCTCGCAGCCTGACATTTACGTCGTGCAGGTTCTTGCTGCACACGTTTAGCGACGATGGAAAGAGTGAGTGGGTGAACGTGCTAGTGCCTGGTTTCGGTCGTTGCTTAGTTCGACGAACCGATTTGGTGTTCAAACCCGAGAAGGCAGCTGGCGCGAGTCGTCCCAGCTTGACGGCGCTAACGCTCAAGTTTTATGAAACAGCAACGCTGGATGGACTTCCGCGCTTTTTGGCAGCGGTCGGTTCGTCTCTTTCGTCTCTGACGATCGCCAATCCTGGAGATATTGTGGACACTAGCGTGATTCTTCGATGCTGCCCCAACCTGCGAGAATTGACTCTCAGCCGAGGCCTGGTAGATATGCAGTTCAAGTTTGACCAGTTCCGTGCACCGACTCATGGCATTTCTACCTTCCGTCCGCACTGGGAAAACGTTGCAGCTCTCGCGGCCAGTCTGGCCAAGGAAAACAATCCTCTTGTCAAGTGCATTAGTGAGCTCCGGATTCGTTTGGTCATGTCCAGTGAGACCGATGACCGTGCCTACGAGTCGAACGCAGTTCGGATGGGGTTGGGCGCCCTTCTGAAGATGCTCGCAGTGAACAAGTACCTTCAGTATCTCGAAGTGAAGGTGTCGTCGGAGCACACCGACTACCTCGATAGCTTTAGACGCCACCATCAACAAGTCATCGGCCACAGCCTCAACCTGGAGTCGAAGATCGCGTTCTTGAGTGTGTTGCCGAACCCGAGAAATCCGTTAGAAGCCCCCGCGAAGAAGAAGTGCGCGACACCAGCGTCTCGACGTCAGCTGTCGAATTTGGGTCAGACCGCGCTGTCTCTGATCTTCGCGTATGCGGCCGAGCCTGTGACCCGGCGCGTCTGCTTCCGTGCGTTCTAGACGAGGAAACCAGCCAATCGCCCCTCCAATTCCTGTTGTGAAGAAGCTGTGAAGAACTGGTAAATGCGCCCCCAAACCGCTGTAGAAAGCCGCAGGTAGCTGGGGCATCTGCTGGTACTCCCAGAACTACGAATTAGATACACTACGCGTTTGCTGCGTTCCCTCTATTTCGCTTGCTGTATGATCTCGTGTTATCGCAGGGAGCTCATCGACCAAGGCGAAGCCAATGTCCTGGCGCCCAGACGCCTTGGCCAAGGCATCGAAGCACATTTTCCGTGAGTCTCTCAAAAGCAGTGCCGTACTTTCCGACTTTCAGATCGTTGGCAGGGAAGAAGTATTCCAGCGCGACAAGCCGTGGGCATCCACAGCGGCAACAGCAGAGAAGCATCAGTGAGCTCCTCGAGATGCAAGTCAGTGCATGTGGTCGCTCTCTTCATCTGGCTCAACTAGTGGGGAACGCTCTGTCGGTTGTGTGCTGCTTCGCAACGAAGAAGCCCAGTCCTCGAGACGATTTCAAAGTCCCCAGAGGAGCACCAGCTCACGGCAAGGCGATGGACTTTGAGTGGGGTGTTTCTACTACTGCTGCAGATGACGAGGATGGCAAGCCAGGGAGTGACGATGAGGACGTGCTCACTTCACTTGGTGCATCGTATCGAGCGTGGCGTGCTTACAGCAGAGAGAAGAGAGCGCACGAATACACCAAGACAAGGCTCGTTGAGCTGATCAAGCGCGAAGCCACACTCAGCAAACAACTGAAGCGTGTTGGAGGATCTGTGGAAGGCATCGAGCAAGTGCTGATGAAGATGGAAGACCTGGAGTCTGCCGTGGTCGTCTTGGAAGAAAGATGCGACGTCGCGGTGACCGGACAAGCTGCACGCGAAGACATCGCGCTCGAGCTTGAAGCTGTGCAGAGGCAATGTCAACTGCACACTGATCGTCTTCATGAAGTAGAAGCGGCCGCATCTCGCTGGAAATCGCAGTATCAACTAGCACTGCCGGAATTGGCGGGCAGTAATTTGGAGAAGGAGCGGCTGGCTGGAGAACTCCGGAAGGTGAAGAAGACAGCGGTGCTGCTGCTCAATCGGCAGTACGTTCAGCTCGAGACCATGCGCAAACCTCCGCAGCTTTCACGCATCACTCGACACCACGGAGATGAAGCCAAAACGCGTTCTTATAGCTACGTGGATGCCATGTGATTCGTTCTGACGCCGTCCGAAGTATTAACACTCTCGCCTTTTTGAGCTGCCATCTCATCGAAAAACGTCCCAGACTTGTCGTCGAAGCTGAATTGTACAGATCTAGTTGGCTTCGTTCATCGTTTAAGCACTAATACAAACCCGAACATCAATAGCAAGTACTAAGTATCTTCATCATCGCTACCCCCAAGTAAGTTAGTTTTTCATGATTCCAGGGTCTGCAACAACGCATTGGCTGTCAATTGCTCGTCACCACCACATGATTCGTACATGACTTCTACAAGATCTCGAGCAAATCCCAGATCGGTAAGCTGCATCAACACAAAAGCGCCTGAGTTAGCATTCGAGGGCAAAAACATCCAATCAATGCATTCGTTCCTACCCGGTCGATTGCACCGTTCGATTCCCCGCGCTGTGTTTCTTCCAGCTCTATAGTCTCAACATCAATAACCTCATTTTCATTGAGCTGCTCCGTCGCCAGAACTGGTGCTCGCGTCGGAGCTGGCAGCGACAACATTCGCAGCGTCGCCACCGGATTTTCATTGAGCTGATTCAGCGTCTCCGATGAAAACTGCTCCTTTAACAGCGTCAACGCTTGGAATGAGTCTGTCGCCGCCAGCCTTCGAAGCATCGTCACACTCGCATCCTGCACTAGGTTGCGTAACGGGGCAATCGATCCCATGCTGGACTCCCCCTCTTCACCGTCCTTCGACCCCTTTCCGCCCGACTGTCCTCTCACTTTTCCTTCCGCCAGCAACGAGGCAGCATCCAAGAGATTATTACCGCATTGCTGCAACGCCTGAGCCGCCAGACCAGACGAGAAGCCCATATCCACCAGCTGAGACCGCAGCACCTCCAGCGTAGCGGAATCGGCGTTACCCTGTTGCATTTCGCCGCCAGAGCCCGAATCATCTCGAGGCTGCGGTGCATCTACTGCAAACACGAAGAAGTCCGAGGGGCTCAAAGCATTCAGATCCACGACGTCCGGATCCGCCAGAATTTGGCCTCGCAGCAGCACGAAACTCTCCTCCAGGTCGGAACCCTGCGGATCTGAGGCGTTTGCTGTGTCCCCAGGGCGATTCAGTCGCTGTCGCTGCTGCAGCACCAACTGCTTGAGCTCGGCTACCCGGATACTATGCTCGTCGGCGCCGTGGCGCTCCAGGAGCAGCTCGCGGCCGTCATCAACGCAGCGCACCCGCAGCAGCAGCATTGTGTACCGTTTCCGTTCGAAGTGTGGCTGATGTGGAGTACATCAGAGTATGACTCATCTGAACGTTTTCTGACTGGATTGGAGTCAGACCGAACTGCAACGTCAGCCATGCAGGCAGGAGGCGCCAAGGACAAGTAGAGCGTAGCTCAAAGCCCGACGGTTATGGAGCGCTATGGAGCGCTGGCGATGCTGCTTGCATTTGCTTCGCCGATGCCACCGCAATGCTGGGCATGTGCCAAATGCCTGCCGCCTGCTGGCGGTGAAACCGTAGCATGTATCTATCCATCGGGGACCGAATAAGATGCTACAGTAGGACCACGTGCCACGTACGTGTCCCCTGTCGCCGAACCGAGAGCTGCGTCGGGGGCACAAGCTTTCTCTATAAGGGTGGGAGTGTGCATGGGGGACTAGTGGTGTAGTGGTGGCGGC
Source organism: Phytophthora cinnamomi (assembly GCF_018691715.1). Classification (NCBI taxonomy): domain Eukaryota; phylum Oomycota; class Peronosporomycetes; order Peronosporales; family Peronosporaceae; genus Phytophthora; species Phytophthora cinnamomi. Next base: position 447,668 of record NW_027151053.1, on the reverse strand, counting down.
GCATTTATTAGCACTTGTTGCATTATACTGTAGTTTACTTGGTGGGTGCGGGAGGAAGGGGGCGCGCGACGCGGCGATGGATGGGGAGGGGCTCGATTTGGCGTGGCTGGCTTGGCTGACTTGCCTTGGCGTGGGCTGCTGGCTGGCTGGCTGGGGCTTGGACAGGCGATCCACGTCGAGGAGGAGGCGCTTGCTTGTGGCTTGGCTTGTTTGGTGCACCGCGTCGTCCGCGCGCCCCACACTCTTCTTCCTCCAGGCACCGACCGTACTCCGCTGAGTCGTAGTTCGTCCGCGACGCGTAGGGAGTTGTCGTAAGAGAAACATGCAGAGCGCAAAAGCCAAAACGAAGACAAAACTCTAACTAACCACGGCCGGGGAGGGGATGGAGAGGGGGGGGGGGGGCTGTCAATTACTCAAAGAGCTGTCGCACCGGCGGCGGCGGCGGGAGGCACTGCGTGGGCACGGCGCGGTCGATGGACGGCGTAGTGAGCGCGAACGTGCGCGCGAGTGTCCTGCCGGGCGCCACGCTGGCCATGCACTTTTGCATGAACTCGTCGTACTGCATGTACTGGAGCCGCTCCTGCAGGTGGCCGTACTGGATGAGCGAGTTGGGAGCCAGCAGCACGTGGTCGCAGCGGCCGCCGCCGAGCTGCGCTAGGTAGCTGACAATGTCGCTCATGACGGACTTGGGCGACACGCTGCCTCGCGGCTCGGAGAACCACCGCGGGTGGCCGTCGGCCTGGGCGTTGGCCGCCTGCACGAACTCCTCGAGCGCCTCGGTGTCCCAGCTGAAGAGGATGGCCGGGTTGTGGTCCGTCACGGTGATGCCGGCCAGGTACGCCTCGATCTTGGACGCGAGCTCGGCGTCGGGCAGCGAGAAGTTCTCAATGTAGTCGGGGCCCGACGGGCTTCCGTTTCCTGCGTAGCATAACGAGCACCGGTGCAGTCAGCGCCTCAACGCCCCAGCCACCAGCAAAGCAGTGCAGTGCAATGCAATGCAGGCGTACCGTTGGGCTGCATGGCTCTTCTGTGGTGCGGTGCTTGGCTTGGCTTGGGTGGTGGTGGGCTGCTGGTGAGCTTCCTATTGCTGCTGCGTCCGAGAAAGCGATAGTGACTCGGGCTTTGGTCGGGACGGAGCAGATCGAAGAATGGCGCGGGAGGTGGCAAGCGCGCCCCGGGTGGGGAGGTTTCGGAGAGGGGGAGCCGCCGCGAGGAAGCCCGGAGCACACGTCACACGCGATTCAGCATGCCGCTTGGAGGGTTCAGCAACGATCCGGTGTTTCGAGCGCAGAGACCGCGTGAATTTGGCAGGCCCCGGCCCGTGACGCGCCGGGTGTTAGTTCGTCTTCCAGAAAAATGAGCCGTCCTGCTGCAAGAAGTGGCCGGTGGGGCGGACCAACGCCCTCGGCGACCAGTTCTACCTTGCGCGCAAGTTGTAGGGCGAGCACCTTGGCTCCAGGCCCAATGGAGAACCGCGGTCACCTTTATGTCACGCTGGGCGGCGACTCGTTTGACAAACGCGTGTGCCCGTCGATCGTGTGGGCGAGAGACCTGCTCCGGCCGCGGTCTGGTCAGCGCTGGCGGGGGAACTGCACAGCGGCGAGCTGGACGCAGCGCGGCGCCGGCGGAGCTTCCCGTTGTCGGCCTTCTCCATGGGCCCATGCAAAAAGGACGCGTTGCGGTGGCGGCGACGGCGAGGTCCGCTGCGCAGCCAGCGACCAAAGACAAGAGGACACCGAGATTTGGGAGCCCGGGCTCCAGCGAGGAAGCTCATCGTCGCGTCGCGCCGCGGGCACTTGAACTGCAGCCTTGGGGCCAGCATTGTCATGCCACGACGGCCTTCGACGTGGGACGCCTCTGTCCTCGAGCCATGGACTCCGGCTCATTTCCCACAACGCAGTAAGGCGCGTGTTTGTGGCCACGCAGAGCCTCACGCGCTTTAGCTGGTCGACCAACCGACCGGCTAAGACAACGCGAGTTGATGGCAAACCAGCGCGTCGTCGGCCGCTACCAGTCCAGCGCGGCTCGACCGATGCATTAGCCCCACAAGCTGCCAAGTGCGTCGTCAAAAAAGTATCTTTCAGGAATGTAAACTTCAACTGCAAACAAATCGCGTCTCTGTGTGGCCTCCAGGCCCTGCTCGGATCCAGGATGCCAGTCCACGCCGAAAATGGCGAGTAGGGAGCACGCACATTGAGGCGTGAGTGGTTCACGAGGGAAGCGTCTGCTGTGCGGCGACTGGATTCGATGCCGCCCACGGTCATTACTGACAACCGCGGGCGTGAAAAAGTTGCCCCGCACCAAAATGATGCGAGTTCCTAGCCAACGTCGACCGGTCGACAGGCAGGGAACTCGAGATTGGCGCTGGCTGCGGCCGCTGGACTTATCAGCCGCCGCGACCAGGCCATGGGCCGGCTGGTTGCCGTAGGTGCCGTGGTTGACACGTTGTGGTGTCGAGGTAAGAATGTGGTCAGTCGGCTCCAGGTTTCTTGAATCAACCTTGGATAGCGGCTGTCTTACTGCACTGGCATCAAGTCTTCACAAGTTGGGGTACATGTATGCATGTGTCGCCCTGCAGTCTGCTAAGCCACACGCAGGCGCCGCGAATGGAACTTCAGCGGGGGGAGTCGATGCATTGCGGGCCGTTCACAGTCGGTTTCGGGGCGGCAGTTGTCCTCAATGGGAGTCGATGTTGAAGATTGATTGTCGATACCTTTTTCGCAACCTCTCGCAATGGGAACTGCAGAAACACGCTTTGAAACAGCCCAACGCGGACCAGTTCCAGGACTTCCATCGCCGCCGCCTACTTCTGCTGCTGCGTGCGTTGCTGATTTGGCAGCAGCGAGGACGCCCTCGCGGCTGGGACATCTCGCAAGGTGGGCAGTTCTCCGGCGCCAACGAGTCGGCCTTGACACCTTGCTGCGTGTCTGTCTTGCGATATCATGCCGAGCCAATCGGGATCACGTGGCGACCAAAGTCGGCGCTTGATGCGGTGACGCTGAGCTCGGCCGGCGGAAAAGTCTCTCCTAGAGAGCCGACAACGAGCAAGAGAGACTGTGATTTGCAAGGCAGGTGTGCCGTCAATAAACTCCTGACGAGCGCTGAGGCGAGTGGCCGTCAACGAGGATGATCGCAGCGAGCTCCGTGTTGGCTGCAGCTGTCAGGCGTTCATTGACGACGCGGGTGCGAGGCCAGTTACGGCTCGTGTCATCACCTCCGGACTCTATTGACAGCGGCAGTCATCACGCTGCACTGCAGCTGCAGAAGCGTCCGCAAGCGTCTTGCAGCCACGAATCCACGAGCTCCGGGTGGAAGCGGTGAGAGCTGGTGGAAGTGCGCCGGTGGTTTTGTGCTCTGCAGCTGCAGTGGCCAGTGTACCAAATTGACATTGGCAACCAATGCGTGGGAACTGAGGATATCGGATTGGCGCAACAGGCAGCAGTGTTCAGTGCTGCCTGTCGCGCTTAGCACTGCGATGTCCCGATTTGCACCACCACAATTAGCTATCCTAGCCATCATAACAGCCACGGTGGCATTGGAGATCGGTGGGCCCATCCGCGCATTACTGCTTGACACTACGTCTCCAACTGCACTAGCAATGCAGCATTGCAAGCACATGTAGCGCGGAGCCCTCAGGACACCACGCGAAAGCGCGGTGTTGACGTTTCCACCACAAGTCGCAGTGTTACATCGACCCCATCATCCGAATTGTTCACGCGGCAACGTACACATAGCATTTGTCAACGCATTGCACTCGGTGCATGCAATGCAATGCACTGTGTGCATGTAGAGAGAGGCTAACACGTGTGAATATGTGTGGAGCGTGAGATCGAGGAACTGCATCGAGATTTGACCTGTGTTAAGCTGTTACATGTTGCGGTGTGTAACCTCAACAGGCTGTTGAGCAGCAACGCGAAAGCGACATGGCTCTTGTGCTGGCAAAAGGGCCATGTCGCCTCGCTTGGAGTGAGGGCCCCGTACATTACAGTACATTGTAGCTTGGTGTCGTTCGTCTCGGTTCACCAACCCAGAGCGCCAGCGAGTTGTGCTGCATGATGAACTCAAATATGTGACGTGGTACATGATGTGGTCCACATTTCTTCGCATGAAAGGGCGCAGCGGACACCCTGCAACGGGCGATAGATCCTGTTCTGTTAACATGGGCAGCGTTGCAAGATACGGCTCCTCCCAGCAGGTGCTGCCAGCAGCAGGCTGTCGGGCCTGCTGGGTGGGTGGATGCAGTGCATTGCGCTCTTCTAGCGATCCTGCATGCCAGCTACACGCCCGTGACATTTCGTGTGAGACGCCGTCTTATTTGCCGGGAAGGTTCCCGGCGGGACACAGCTTTGAGGAGAAGGTGGCACTCTGGACCCGCCAGCGCGAGATCTCATTTTGAATGGCCCGCAGCCGCTACGTCGTCCATATCTGAGACCGAAGCGGCGCCGCAACGTTCTCGCAGCCCACGCTTCGAGCCGCGGCGGCCTGTCGCCGATCGGCTGGTCGATCCCGGATCGCCGCGGCATCCGGCCACGTAAGCAGGACTCGGCACGCGAGGCATTGCGGGAAGGCAGGGCGCCTCAAACAACAGTGCCTGGTAATCAGCGCGCGCTCCGTATCGCTGATTTACATCCAATGGCAGTTCTAAATGATCCGCAGCAGCTGCAGCGCGTGAAGATTTATTCGCGTGGTCCACCCCGCGTTCCTCTCATCACGCAACCTTATTCTTCACAACTCCGTTTCACTATCCGCATCGTCTCAGTTGCCCGACGAGGGGGAGCGCCCTTTCGGTGCAAATTCGCACTTAGTGCGTAGTCCACCTTGAAGCCGCTGTCAAATCCCATCGTGGCGGAAACCTGCGAGACTCGATGTCGGTCTCACCTCGCATCTCGACACAACCGCTGCCAACTCGAACCTGCGCAAAACGCATACCCCCGTTCCGCGCAGGCTCCGGCACCATCCCCGTCCCTGTCGCAACCCAGAGCCGTGATGCTGTCAGAGCTGCTCATTCTTGAAAAGGCGCTCTGAGCCGCACGTCGACTCCACCTCCCCACCCACAAACATTACCAAGCCATGGCCGAGAGCGTCGTGCTGAAGCTGAGCTACGCCGGCGAGACCCACCGCGTGACGGTGCCGCTGCGCTCCGAGGACCTCAAGGCGCGCGTGCTGAGCTACGAGCTGGTGCTGGACACGGTGCGCGAGCTGTTCCCGCGGCTGGCGGGCCGCGGCTGGACGCTCGTGTACCGCGACGAAGAGGGCGACGTGGTGACGCTGTCGCACGCGCTCGAGTTCGACGAGGCCTGCCACGTGCTGCTGGCCATGGGCGAGGCCGGCCAGCCGCGCACGCTGCACTTCTGCGTGCTGGCGCGCGTGTCGTTCCGCGACAAGGTGGTGGCGCCCGTGCTGCAGAAGGTCGTGGAGCTCGCGCGCCTGGCCCGCGAGGCCACCACCAGCCTGCGCAAGAGCGAGCTGCTGGAGAAGGGCCGCGACTCGCTCGTGCGGCTCGCCGGTGGCGCCGTCTCGCACGCCGGCGCCGCCATCAACCACATCCGCAACAGCGAGGTGCTCGAGCGCGGCCGCGGGTCGCTATTATCGGCGCGCTCGGGCGTGAGCACGCGCCTGCGACGCGCCAGCTCGGCCGTTGCAGCGGGCATCGAGCGCCGCCGGTCCGCCAGCGGTTCCGGATACGACCGGGTCGACGCGTTCGACCCAACGGAATTCGTCAAGCCTTCGCCTGTCGCGCCGCCATCGTCGGAAGTGGCGGTGACCGTGGACTTGCGCCAGTCCGTTTCGTCAGTGGTGTCCGAGTCGACGTCACTACTGGCACATGAGGTCGACAGCAGCGACGAGGAGCCCCCAGCGCTCGTCCCTGCCGACGCAGAAGAGCAGCAGCGAGCGCCTGAGACGGCCTATGAGTCCGACGCGGACACGCTGTGTGACGAGGACGAGGACCGCGAGTGGGACGTCGTCAACAACTCGGCCGAGGAGGCCATTGCGGAGACCGACAGCCACTGGGCCCAGCAGCTTGAGCTGCTCCGGGGGATCATGGTGCACTTGGACGAGGAGCTCTGCTGCGACTTGCTGGAACGGTACAATGGTGACGTAGAGGCCGTGCTGGTGGAGCTCACAAACATGTAAAAGGGTAGTTGTGTGCCCCCCTATTCATTCCTCCGACTCTTAATTAGCAAAATAAAGTGTGTTCTATCCTCCCATCGCCATCGTCCAGCTTGTTTCGTTAAAATCGCTAGGCGCTACGTGTGGTGGTCACCGGTTTGGTGCAGGTCTCGTGCCTGGGGCCGTGGTTCGCCCACCACCGTTGCTGTTGGGAATCATGGCGCTCATACTCATGGTGGCTTGCATTCCGTTGCCTTGTGTCGGTGCTCCGGCGGGGGTGGCAGTGGCAGCCTTGGCCTGGCCCAAAGCGACACTGCGGCAGCGTGACGCGAAGTTGAGGGAGCAAAGAGTTTCCCATGCATTCCACTGCACGGGACTCACATTCACGAACATGAGCACCTTCGAGTTGCCACTCAGCGAGTCTTGCAGCAAGAACGTGAGTTTGGAGTTTCGGTACGGCACGTGTTTGCTGCTCGCACCGAGCGCGGCAATCACGTCACCTAGCGCTGACAGCGAGCGATTGATATTCTGCGCCTCCTTCAGGCGCTGTCCGCTGGCTGCAGTCTTGCTAACACGCTCAGATCCGGCCAAATCGATGAGATGCAGCTTGGAAATTCGCCTCCGAGCATCGGCCTTCATGCCGGTCTCAAGGGTAATGGACAGCACAAGATGTGAGCGACTCGAGTGCTCATTGAAGTCGTGCGAGCCCACACTACGATGCGAGTGGCCCAAGCGCATTAGATCGAGCACGTCACCTTCGTTGAACACTTCCACTTCAATCAGGTTCTCAACGTACACACCGTTCTTGCCCACTCGCACGTCCAAACCTTTGACTACGGCTGGAGAGGCTGCTCCTGGAGCACGGCCACCACCTTCTAATAAATCCACGATGGTCTCGTTGTACACTTCCAAAATGCTCAGCTTCATGGAGCACTCAAAGTTTCCTACTGCCATGCGGTCGTCGCGGATAGTGAACAGCTCACGCAGCGCACGAAAGTTCACGCCACGGTCGCTCTCCGGCCCTTCCATCGTATGTGTCTTGCCCGATCCGGTTTGACCATACGCAAAAATGCAGACGTTGAAGCCATCGAGTGCGCTCACCACGAGAGCACGGGTCTGCTCAAACACTTGCTCTTGCGTGCTGTTGGGTTGAAAGACGTGGTCGAACTCAAAAGCGTGCTTCTGCCCGATCTGGTTGGCCTTGTCACCAGCTTCACTACCAACGAAGAGATCGAGGCTTTCGTGATCATTTTCGCGGAAAAAGACAGCCAATGCGGACTGCTCGCTCTTGAGCTCAACCGGCTGGATCGGACGCACTCGGCAAAACACACGAATGTTACCCTGCAGCTCCATAAGGCGATTATGCAGCTTCCGTCGAGCAAGCATTTCTTGTGTGTATAATTCAGCAACACGAGCTTTCTCCTCGTTCGCCTGGCGGACAATTTCGGCGCTCTACAAAATCACGAATCAAAAGTTAGTACAAGGCGCAACACTTCCGCTTGAAAAGCTCCGGCTTACCGCTTGCTGTGCTTCTGCATACGCTTCCATACGTTCCTTTTGAATAGTCTGCGCTACCGATGAGAGCTTCGTCTCGGCGCTTTCCAGAGCTAGTTTTAGTGACGCGATTTCGTCCTCCATCTCCTTTGATAGACCTTGCTGCGTCTTGAATTCGCGCTCCATGGCACGAAACTCGCGTTTTAGCGTGCGCTGCTGATCTTCGAGTTCGCTAATCTGCGCGGCACTTGTGATCTTGCACTCTTCAAACTGCTTCCCCAATGCCACTTTCTCCGCCATAACAGAGGTCAAGCTAACCTTTGCAGCCTGGAGCTCCTTCCGACTTGTATTTGCTTCAGCTACAGAATCCCCGAGCTGTTTTTGCAGATCCTGTTCAAGCGAATCCTTGGCTTCTGCTTGACTTGACCTGAGCTGCTCAATTTCTTGCTGCAAAGAGAGGACCCGTGTTCGCTCTGCTTCTAACTCTCTCTCTTTATCAGCAAGTTGGTCTCCGATAACCTTGATCGTTGCAGCAGCAGTCGCAGCAGCTTCTGCGGCTGCAACAACGGCCTCCCCATTCTCTTTTTCCTCCGTCTCGCGCTTTCTACTGAGGTCCTCTTGCAACCTCCGAATTGTAGCTTGCGCTGCCTCAAACTTCCTCGTCATTCCCGATTGCTGCTTCGTGGCTTGTTCTAGTTGTTGCTCCAGTTGAGCCCGTGCAGTCTGTTCGCTTGAAAGCTGGCTTTGGAGGCTCTCCACATCCTCTGCTTCTCCGCGATGCTTCAATTGAACCTCCTTCAGCTTTGCTTTCGCGAGAGCTAGCTCTTTTGTAACTGCTTGATGTTCCTCCAGTAGCTCCTCATGGGCTTTGGTGCTTCCTTCCATCCCTGACCGAGCCAGTGATAGCTCCCTCTTGAGCGTTTGGTTCGCCACGACTATCTCCTCTCGCTCTATCGTGCTCTCCTCCATTTGCTGAGTAAACTCAATCAATTTCCCATTAAGCTGGCCGACTTCGTTCTTCACGGCTTCCAGCGCTTGGTCGCGGGTTGCAAGTTGTCTTTTAAGCTCACCAACTTCCGTCTTCATCCCCGTGATAACTTCATCATCTTTCGCCTTCTGTTCCTCCATCTCCTGTAGTTTTCGAACAAGCTGGCTTTCACCTCTGGGGGCGCCATTTTGCTGCCTTTCAGTCGACACGGGCGTGCTCTCCGAATCGGCGACATAATAATTCCTAACCCCCGCTTCTTCTTTCGGTGAATAAACTTGAGCTTGAGGCGCTTTGTACGGTGTTTCGTACCCTTGATAATATCCTTGTACCTGTCGTCGATCCCAACCTTGCTGTGTCCGCGCCGCGTACTGCATTTGCCGATGATCCTGTTCGTTATCCTGCCACTCTACTCCGCTCTGATAGCCACTTCCTGCATCATAATACCTTGCCGGGTGTGGGTCTCGGAAGGCATGCGCCTTACCCTGCATCAACTGCTTCTGCTTCGCTTCTCTGAAAAGCTGTCGGAATTGGTCGTCGCTCGGGTGGTCCCATCGACTCTCCCCAGAGATCTCGTTGTAGTAGTACGGTTGCCCTGTTGCAGTTGCTGTAACATGGTACCAGCCTTCGGGTAATGGAGCAACGAGTGACTCCCTTGCAATCCACAAGAACTCTGCATCAACCGAAGGCTCGATCCCGAGTCGTCGTGCGTGTTCCTCCACTGCGGCTTGGAAGAGTGCGGGGTCCGAGGCCTCCATCATGGCGGACTCGTCCGCCAGCCCCATTTGTGGCGAAGTATCGTAACCTGCTGCACTGCCGTTGCCCGCGTGCCAGGAGGCAGCAGCTCGGGGCAATGCAGAGACTGGGATACCGCCCCCACCTGCTACCCGACTGGTGTTTGGAGCCACGTACTCGTCTTCCAGTTGAAAACGTGACCGGGACGGCGGCATGTTGACCGGGGACTCGCTGACGTCGTCTCCTTGGAAGGCCAAGTCGACAAGAGGCACCTGACGGCCGGAGTAGGCGACGGAGGAGCGGGCCGAGACGCCACCGCGCGGCGATCGGTGCTCTTCCGCCATTATGATAGTGGTGATCAATACCAACGGACACCGATGGAGGGGCGCGAGCACGAAAACTTCAACTGCAGGAAACCAATGCATGTACTATTGTGGGGGTTGAAGCATTCAAAATATTAAGCGGCGAATGGATAGTCTCTCTCCTTCTTGCATGACATTGACCACCTTCTTCTTGGTGCTGTTGCAGGTTGGGACAACGTTGCGTTAGAAGAGGCGGGTGGCTTTGATGAAGTCGGCGTACAGCACGTAGCAGATAGCGACGATGAGCACGAAGATGGTCGTGTACAGCACGATGGTGTTGGTGATGATCCGGCGTGTCATCCGCTGCAGGATCCGCCGCGCCTCGGTTGTCATCGCCCCGGTTTCGCGAACCTACGCGGCGACTCAAAGCCGTCAGTAATGCAAGCATTTTCAATCCACAATACACCAAGTCGTCTGTGGATACTGACTGACCTTCTCGTGCGCCCCTAGCAGGCTCTCGCGTTGCTGTGCGAGCGTGTCCAGCACAGCAATGCCAACCTCTTCCGTCTCTGCGACGATGCGATGTGTGTCCTCGAGCTTCTTGGAAGACCTGCAGCCAGCAGCAGCCACTCAGACCCATCAGTTTCAATTCCCGCAGCACGCAGCACTCCCTTCTACAGTTCGTCGCCCTCACTTGGTCAATCGGTCGTTGTTCTTGATCAACCGTTCGTACTGCGAAGTCTGTCGTCATGTCCGGACACGAAGGTCAAAACCACCGAACCCCACCCTGTCACCGGCTAAAGCCCTGCAGTGCAGTGCAGTACTCAACCCACCTGGTTGACCGTGCTAGAGGTCGCCCTGCCCTCTCGAGCCATCAGCTGCGCTCGCTCCAAGTCACGGATCAGTCCCTGCAGCTCGTCTCGGTACATATTGATCTGGATAATATAATATGCAACCCGAAATCCATCAGCCCTCCAAGAATGCATAGGCGTCCAAAGGCAACACCTCCTATAGACACCTTCGTCTGCATCGCCTTCCTCAAGCTGGGCTGTCTGCCGCGCACTTCCACCGTCATGAGCTTCATCTGCAGACGGCACAGCGACATCTCGTCAGCGCCGTTTCCATTGGCGATTAATTGCAGCCAATCACTCACGCAGCGCTGGGCCTCCACCACGCGGGCCTGCGCGATCTGCGAGGCGTTGGAGACGGCGTTGGCTGCAGAAAAGAGAGCAAGATTGCCCGAGGTCAGCTAAGCGTCGTCCCGTCAGCTCTGGCTGCGGCTGCGGGCAGCCCCACCTCCGCCGCGCAGGATGTCGTTGATGCTGTTGTTGATGGCCATCTTGCTGTCCACGAAGTCCGCCTCCAGCGACAGGAACTCCGCCGGGAGCTCGGCCGACGCCATGGCGCTCGGGCTCAGGTTTCTTCGGATCGACGAATGGGTCCGCCGGTTGGAATGGGTACGCTCGTTGACCTAAATAAAGGGTTCATGGAATGGGTCCCATTACCTTTTTAGGCTTGTTGTTAAATAACACTTAACAGTGTTAATCATAATTCGTGTCTGTTATAATTGTTGATTTTTACAAACTACTGGTACAATATTGATGTTATAGAATATATCAATACCTATTACTGAGAATAAAATCAATTATGGAGAAATAGTGATCCAACAATGGGTCATTTGTCTAATAAAATGGATACCCCGCTTCAACCTCCAGTTCCCATACTGGTCTCCACACAAGCATGCGTCTGCCGCCGATGCCGTGGCCCATGGAGACCGCCGAGTCCACCAAGGCGGAGGACCAGCTGGTGCGTACTGCGTGGGGGGAGCCTCCGCCTTCGCTGCGGCGCTGACGGCCGTGTGCGCAGGTCTGGTTCTCGCTCTACCTGGTGATCTACCTGGCCTTCTACTTCTTCACGAGCCCTTTCGTCGGGAACCGGGAGCTGCTCAACTCGTGGACGCCCTACGTCTACGTCTCCATGGCGCTCTACGCCTGGCTCTTCTCCGCCGCCGCGCTGCACACGCCCGTGCACGCGCTCGGACTGCTGGACTCCACCATCAAGCAACCGGTGCGTCCCAATGTCCAATACGCCACCTCCTGTGTCAATAATGGTATTGTACCTATTACAATACTGAGCTCTTGGCGTCCGTGATGCAGATTTCGCTGCTGTTCCCCTTCTTCTCGGCGAGTTTTGTGTTCCTGATCGTGCTGGAGGTGCTCATGGTGCTCTTCCTCTCCCGGATCGCCAAGCGGCTGGGTCTCTCGTGGACCGTGGCGCACGTCTCGTGAGTGGAGATGTGCTACTAGTTTTTGTGGGGGTGCTAATGGTTAATTGTCGGTGGACCTGCAGCCTGGCTCGGTCCTTTATGAACGTGCTGCGCAATAGCGCCGCCATCAGCGTCGCCTGTGTGGCGCTCATCGTGCACTGCGACGCCACGTACGACTGTGCTGCGTCGCCGGATGAACCGAGGACGTACAATAGCCACGCTTGCGCGCAGATCTTTTCTTTTGTTCAGTCGGAGGACGTGGAGACCCTGGTACCTGGCAGGTAAACGCGCGTTTGGATGTTTAGTTTTTTTTGGGCGGTATCAATCTCACTGGTCTTGCTTCTGTTGTAGCTATGGTGGCGCAATTTTGATTTGGTGTATGGGGATGTTTCTCGCCATCACCAACTTTTTCTTAGAGCGTATGAGTGGAATTCGCATGATGGTCTCCTTCGGTTGGTTCTCCAATCAAGTTGAAGACAGCGAGGTGGATGAGTTGTCAGAGGGAGAGCACGGGCACGAACGTTTGCCACCCGAACAAAATTTGCCCATGGTGCCCTGGTACTCCATGCTCCTGTTTGACACAGTGTTCGATCTGCTCATCTCGCTCAAGATCTTCCTCGGACGGTTTGATATGCGCACAATGCAACGTGCGCTGCACCCGAACGACGAAGACTACTGTTTCGACCATCTAGCTGAGAAGGATGAGGTATGGTTGGACTTCATGGCTGACTGCGGCGACGGCTTTAACAGCAGTTACCAGATTGCACGTTTGCTTGCCCAACCAGAGCTGGAGGTGGACTGCGAAGTGCCTGATGATAATTCTAGTGGCGATGGCGGGAAATCCGAGCAAGAGAGCAATGAGAAAGCAAAGACAAAAACAATTAAGCGCGTGTTCCCACGCGGCGACGCGTTAGTGATCGGTGGAGACCTTGCCTACCCGCATCCAGACAGCAAAACGTATGAGACTAGACTGTTTCGGTGCTTTGAATACGCCATGAAGCCCCCTCCAAGCTACCATCCATCGGCTATTTCCACAAGGAAGAAGGCCCCAGAAGGGTGTTCCTCGTTGCGCGACTACGAGGGCCCGAGTGTTTTCGCGATTCCGGGGAACCATGATTGGTTTGATGGTCTGAACACGTTCACGCGGTATATTTGCCAGCGCGATTGGCTGGGTGGCTGGCTGCTCCCTCAGAAGACAAGCTACTTCAGTCTCAGGCTCCCTCATGGCTGGTGGCTGTTTGGCGTGGACCTGGCACTTGAAAATGACGTGGACACGGAGCAGTTTGGCTTCTTTGAGCGAGTGGTGCAATCGCAAATGGGCCCCAACGACGCGGTGATTGTGCTGACACACGAACCGCGGTGGCTCTTGGATGTCTACGAAGACCGGTCAAACCTTGATGCGAAGTTATCCTACCTAATTGAAAACGTGCTCAAAGGACGATGCACAGTGCGACTCGCTGGGGATATTCACAACTATACGCGACACTCACTAGTGGAGGAGACGCACACGCTGAAGCGCCCGGCCTCCATGCAATTTGGCACAGCGCGACTAAAAATCTCCACAGCTAATCTTCCCCGAAGACACTCTTTTTCATCGCCAGTCCACAAGCACTTCCCACACATAAAGCAACACGATGATATCACGACTGAAAAGCGAGTTGCAATGGACACCAAGGCGTCCGACCCCAACCCAGAGCGTGAACGCTCTGCGGAGCATTTGATTATCTCAGGCGGTGGAGGTGCATTTTTGCACCCCACGCATATTCCCTGTCCAACCCTGACATCGAACGGCGGATCTTACGAGCACAAAAAATGCTACCCACCAGTGCACGTATCGAGGTATTGTGCTGAGCTGTTTTGTATTGCATTGTATACGCGTTTCGTTACTGATGCTGCTTACTTTCTTCTTAGACGATACGCGATGTTGAACGTGTTTGGCTTTCGCCGCATTAACTGGCGCTTCGATGCGATCGGCGGAGTCGGGGTACGTTGACTACGCGCTGCCTTTGACCAAGGTATTGTCTTCGGATTTTTACTGATGGACCTTATGTGCAGTATTTCGCCATGGTGTTCTCTATGTTCCCACGCTGTTCTGTTGGGTCAATTTACGCTGCAGCAACGTACTGGGAGGCAGCGGCACAGTTTTGTCAAGAGCTCGTGCATGTATTGTACGACATGCTGACGACATCGTACGTGTCGCTACTGTGCTCCATTGGTATGTTAATCGGGATGATCGGCTTTGCGGACTGCACGACGTTGCCGAAGCGCTGTGCGATGGGTCTGGCCGTGTCGTTCTTCCACTGCCTTGCTGCCTTCACCATTCTGCTTGTCTACGAGTGCCTTCTCGAAGTTGCTTCGGTTCGAGGATCGCTGGGACGCGAAGGCGAGCACACGCTGTACCTCTTCTTCAGCAGCACGCTGCCTGACTTTTCTGCGATCCGCCAGTACGACATATTCGGCCTCGCTTCGCTGTATGGTGACTTCATGCGGCTCTGCATGACCATCTTTGACGGTAAGCTTACGTTTACGTTGCAGCTGCTGTTGACACTCCTAACCTGGTTGTCTGTTTGTCCTCTTAGTACCGGAGGTAGTGGCACTGCACCGGAACAAGATCTGCGCGTCCGGGTTTGAGAGCCTCGGGCGGATGGAGCTGTGGACGTACTACGCGAGCGTGTTCCCGTACTTCTGGGTGCTGGCCACGCCGGTGGTGAGCTTCGTCTTCGGCACGTACCTCTACCTGTCGCTTAACATCTTTGGGTGCCACTACAACGAGGCCTTCTCGTCGCTGCGCATCGCCAGCTACAAGAACTTCCTTCGCCTGCACTTCGACAAGGAGGGCTGTCTCGAGATCTTCGCATTTGGGGTGGACAAGATGCCGCGTCGCTGGTGCAGGTACGGCCATGGAACCCCGCAACTTTTGCGCCCGTGCTTGCGTTAACTAACATCCTGTCTGCTGCTGTGTACAGAGACCCCAAGTGGAGCGGAGGCAACGGGCCGCGCGCGTCTCTGGAGAGGAACCTGCCGTCGTTCAAGTGGACGCGCCCCAGCTACTGGAAGCCGCTGGTGACCAAGGTGGACAACGTGCTGCGCATAGACTTCGAGAACCCGTCGCTGGACGCCAAGTTCAACACGACGGACCGCTCCAACGTGCACCTGATCGACCGCGTGCTGGTGCGCAAGCCGGCTGCGTCGGCGGCGACATAAGGTAGTGTAATGTTACCTTCGTCCACTTCAACTTGCCTTTCGGCGTCTGCATATGGGTCGAACGCACCAAGCACTCCATTATATATTCTGCCTGTGTCGTCGCTGCTGGTGTCGGTGTCTAAGTGCACGCTGCCGCTGGGTGAAGCATCGAACTCGGTGGCGGGCAACGACAGCCACACTCCCCAATGAGAGTATAGCTGATTCTGTATGCAGCACAAGCCTTACTCATCAATTTTAACCGACGGATTAAGCTGACATCCAACTACTGTGCGCACGAACGAGCGTCCTATGATTCAACTTCATCGTGAACCATATTTGCATATGCAATGTCTCTCACATTCTGGGATAACTCTTTATAAGTTGAGACCATAAGATAACATAGTTGGTTCATTATAGGAGAACCCAACCAAAATTCGTTGAAACAATTGTAATTGGTACTTCAGCGACAATTTGGCTAACAGTTCACTAGCTAACGTGTTACTAAAATGACATCAAAGAAGGATATTATACGCTATTAGATGCAGCAAAGGAGACTACAAGCTCACTTTCAAGTTTCTAATCGTCGAGTTCACGCTTGTCCCTCTAACTTCTATCTACTGACATGTTAGCTCAAACTACTAGGCACTAACTAACAGTTAGCTAACATGTAAAGTACCTAACATGTTAGTGTTAGGGAGTGCACTATTTGCCAGTGTGACTCGATCAACGAAGTAGTCCAATATGCTGATGCATGTGTGGAACGGCTGAGCGATGCTGACAATCGTAGAAAAAATTCTCGGCAACGCATACACCTTGGCTTCTTTGAATGTCTCTTGCCACCCAAGATAGCAGCGATTTATGATTGTGTCAAATGACAATATTTTTTGCGAAGTTTGGCCATCCGATGGCAACAAGAATTGTCAATTGACTTATCGTCGAGAATGGCAGGCACTAGTGTTTCAGAACCGGTTGAAAGTTACACAGCTCGCGAATTATCTTCACTCAGTCTTAATCATCTGCGAAAAGCTTGGTAGGACTCGTGATCATCGTGCGTGGGTGGCCACGCGTTTTGTTGAAGATCTGCATGACAGCTTCTGCAACCTCCTCATCCGATACTAGACCCACCATTGCCGTAGGGTCACGGTTTGTAAAGCGTCGACCCACGTGTGCCGGATATCTGCTCGATTTTCTCGGGGCGTAGCAGTTGCAAGGTCAAGCGAATGAACTTCTGCTTACAGGAGCTAAGGTATTTGCTATCATTGCGCTCGAAGAAACGGCGCGTACCCCACTAACAAGAAGGAGACATGCGGTGTGTTCGTCCAGGTGGCCAACACGCTCGAGCAGAATTCCAAAAAGAGGTCGCATGACCGCTCCTCCATTTTGGCGCTGGTATCGTCACCTTCGTCGAACTCGAAACACTTCCAATATCGTAAGCAGCGGCCCGAAATCGCTCACAATGTTGCCAAGGATATTTATTTCCCATCTCAATGGTTTCTTGCGAGGTGAGGAAGTCTGGCAGCTGCGCTCCGTCAGGCATCTCCAACTGGGAAATTACAGCCCGAGCAAGAGTGACGTTCATGGCCCCCGTTAGAGCAAGCACGATGGATTTTCCGACACGTCAACGCGTCTACAAAATCCTTTGAGCTATGACCGTCTGGCACGCACACAAAGACGTCTTGAAGTCTTGATTCACAGAACCTTTCGCGGGCCACTGCTCTCGACATTGACGAATGTATTCCTTTCCAAGTGCTGTCCACTAGCACGTGGATCGCCTGGAGCGTCGGAACGTCGCCAATCCTGTCTCCCGGGCCAATTTGATTGTTCAAATATGCATTCACTCGATCAGGAATGCAGCCACTCCGCATCGCAACCACATTGAAATCCCTCAACGAGAAATCGGGCACTTCAACTTTGCCCTCGTCCGCCCCAAAATGGCTACACTCCTCTCAAACGCTGCACTCATTCCGGTACAAAAGTCCCCCCGAGGTTTTTCGCGTAAAACCTCGCACGGCTTCCGTTTTCACTTGGCTTCCGTATGCTCGTTGGTTGGCGTGCATTTGGTTGGCGCGCACGTCGCCAGCCGCCGCCTTGGCCCAATCCTCCGTCATTCTGGAATCGGAGCCGCCATGGTGAAGCGCAAAAAGCATGACAAGGACAAGTACTACAACCTGGCGCGCCAGCAGGGCTACCGCGCGCGCTCGGCCTTCAAGCTCATCCAGCTGAACAAGAAGTACGACTTCCTGTCCACGGCCAAGGTGTGCATCGACCTGTGCGCGGCGCCCGGCGGCTGGTGCCAGGTGGCGGCCAAGTACATGCCGGCCTCGAGCATCATCCTGGGCATCGACCTGCTGCCCATCCGCCCCATCCGCGGCGTCAAGACGTTCCAGTGCGACATCACGACGGTGCGCTGCCGCCAGATCATCAAGCAGGAGATGCAGAGCTGGCAGGCCGACGTGGTGCTCTGCGACGGCGCGCCCAACGTGGGCGCCGAGTACTCCAAGGACGCGTACGTGCAGAACGAGCTGGCGCTCGTGGCGCTCAAGCTGGCGGTGGACGTCATGGGCCGCGGCGGCACCTTCGTGTCCAAGGTCTTCCGCTCGCAGGACTACAACGCGCTGCTCTGGGTCTTCAAGCAGCTCTTCAAGAAGGTGAGCGCCACCAAGCCGCTGTCCTCGCGCAACGAGTCGGCCGAGATCTTCGTGGTCTGCGAGCAGTTCCTGGCGCCGCACTCGATCGACCCCAAGCTCTTCGACCCCAAGTACGTCTTCGACCAGGTGGACGCGCAGGAGAAGGCCATCACCATCTTCCACCCCAAGTTCGGCGACCGCAAGCGCCACCGCGAAGGTATGTTGCTTTATCTGGAGCTGTGCTGTGTGTCTGCATGTCGGCTGCATTCTCTAGAGTCTCTAGCGGCCTGTACCCATTGGTCGCTAGCGCTACTTGTAGCCAAGAGCAATATCAAGCGTTCCCAGTGCCTGCACATGCTGCCAACCCTCTTTCGGGAGGGGGAAGCTGCTCTTTGCTTGCAGTTTGGGGCGATGATCTATGACATTCCTACTCTCTGCATGTAGTGTGTGTGTTATTGGTGGTAGTGATGGGGCAACGGTGTTAACTTGTGTGGCTGGTGATTCACTTCAGGTTACGATGAGGCGCTGGGCATGACACTGACCAACGAGTGCAGCGTGACGCAGTTCATTGACGCCCACGACCCGATCCGACTGCTGACCGACACGACGAAGATCAAGTTCCTCCCGGAGGACGACGTGTATCGCGACCACAAGGACACGAGCGATGAGATCGTCACGTGCCTGAGTGACCTCAAGGTATGTGTCGACGGATGTTTTGATGAAATGGTGACGGTGGCAATGATCGGCTGGAGAGAAGGAAATGAAGATTTCAAAGCTGAATATTGTCTGAGCCCCACTGTTGTTCCGGCGCCCGATTAATTTCGGGAAAACCCACCGGAAGCCAGTGCGTGGCGTTGCTGTCAACTGCCCTTGTGCAGTCTGATTCTTCTCTCAACCGACACCGTCACCGATGCAGAATTTGGTTCTGTTACCCAGTTCATGGAACTCACAGTATATCGATGTGTTATCCAGGTGCTCGGCAAGGCTGACTTCAAGAACCTTCTCAAGTGGCGGACTCGTATGCTCAAGTACAAGGAAGAGCTTTTGAAGGCTGAAAAGCCAGAAGAAGATGAAGAAGAGAAGCCGAAGGAGCAGGAGAAGGAACCCGAGCGTGAGCTGACCGAGAAGGAAAAAGACGCTCTGGTCCGTGAAGAGCTGTCCCAGCTGCGCGCCAACGTGCAAGCCAAGAAGAAGCGTGAAAAGAAGAAGGTAAGCGTGTGTGTTGATTGCTGTGTGTGTGTATATTACATGTTGAGTGCACGTGGGCGCATCCCAGTAGTCCTTGTCATATCTACTCGTTTGACATGTTGCGGATTAACCCTCCCGACTCCCGTTAAGCGCCCATATCAACTCCCGGCTCCCTATCCTATCTTCGCTGTTCAGTGCGAATGACGGTCGATTTGGGCTGGACATACTCGATTGGGCATGTATGTATGTGTATTTATTTGGCGGGAATCCAAAGCCCCTTCCAATTCCATTTGGTCGGATTGGTCCTTGAACAGACCGGCTATTGAAGCCGCCTACACAAACTTGCAGCCTTCAGCTGTTGAGGTTTTCCGTACCATAAGACTCTCAACCGTTCTTGTGTTCAGACATTCCCAAGTGCACTGCATGTGATGCGTATCACTCAATGAGACCATGTGAACATTGATCTAACTGTACTGTCTATCAATTTCAGGAGCGTGAACGTAAGCAGAAGCTTCGGATTCGTGCTGCACTCGGAATGGACGCTGAAGGCATTGACGTCACCGAAGCTGAGTCGGCTTTCAGCTTGAAGGATCTGAAGATGTCCAAGGACAAGGTTGACGATTTGGACAACGCTGGTGCCGACTCATCCGATGACGAGGAACTTCAGTTTGAGACGTCAGACGAAGAGGATGATGAAGATGCCGGTCTCGAGGACAGCGATGCCGAGTACGATGAACTTCTTGAAGCTTCCATGGAGAAGGCGTACGAGCAGTTCTTGACTCGCCGTGGAGATGACGTCAAAACCCGAAAGGCCGTGAAGCGCACCAAGGTCGCCAAGCGTGCTTTGGCTGGCGAAGCCTTGGTCCAAGACAGCGAGATGTTCGACGGCGACATGAAGCAGTACAAGAAGATGATCAACCCCGACGAGGTATGTGCTGTGGATACTCCTGTGTGCATGTGTGTGGCTCCCCCATCCGTGTTATCTGTTCCGGGTCGTTCAGTACCTTTGTTCAGTTGTCAAAAATGGGGGATAGCAACATGGATTGCCATCATGTCTGACCGAGTCTCTTGGCCTTCGGGTTCTACGGAGACGCAGTCCTTTGTGCATCCGACATGCCACACACGTGCTTACCAACTGGATCATTAAGACTTTGATTCTAATGCTGTGCTTTTTTGGTATTACAGAGCTCGGATGACAGCGATGACGACGAAGGCGACTTGAACGTATCCCTAAAGGTGCCTGAGAAAGCAAGTGCTGCTGTTTCCCGCTGGTTCTCCGACAACAAGCTGTTCGACGGAATCGACGAGAAGGAAGACTTGACTCTCCCCGAGATGCCAAAGACCGACAAGGAGATTCGCCACGCGAAGCGCAAGGCTGCTATGGAACGTAAGGAACGTCGTGCTGCGAAGAAGCTAAAGAAGGAGGAGAAAGAGTACGAACTTGAGTTCGGCACAGAGTTCGACGTTGCTGCGCCTGCCGATTCAGACGAGGAAGCTGCCATGGCCGCTGAGGCTGATGAAGAGAGTGATGATGAGGCTACCGCTGAGAAGAAGTCTCTCATCAGGTCTGGTATGGGCGCTGCTCTCAAGGGTGACCACGGTTCGTCGGACAAGTTCGAGGTTGTTGCTGCCGGCGATGAGCCTGAAGAGAACGCTCTTCCTGTCATGGACGACCGTAAATACGACTCGGACCATGAGGAGTACGATGCCGAAGACCGTGCCAAGACTCTTGCGCTGGCGAGCATGATGGTGCAGAAGTCGAAGGCGAAGGACATGATCGACGCTAGCTACAACCGTTACGCTTGGAACGATTCGGAAGCTCTCCCCGATTGGTTCGTTGACGACGAAGAAAAGCACTACCGCCCGCAGATTCCGATTCCCAAGAACGTCCTCGCCCAGATGAAGGAGCGCTTCATGGAGATGGCTACTAAGCCCGTGAAGAAAGTGGCTGAAGCTCGTGGACGCAAGCAGCGCTTGCAGATGAAGAAGCTGAAGGCTGCCAAGAAGAAGGCCACCGACATCGCCAACCTGCCCGACATGTCGACGCGCGAGAAGCTCAAGGCTATCGACCGCGCGATGAAGGGCGCCAAGCTCAAGAAGGAGAGCAAGGTGTATGTCGTGTCGACGCGCGGTGGCACTAAGACCGCTGGTGGCAAGAAGGCTGGCAAGGGCAAGGTGAAGCTGGTCGACCCGCGTATGAAGAGCGACAAGCGCAACGCCGACATTCGCGCGAAGCGTGGCAAAAAGCGGAAAAGATAAGCTGTCTTGAGCCGACTCAGCCGCGTCGCCTTCCCCAGTTTTGCTGTGTACATGCACAGACGCCCATTAACTTAAGACGTCAATTAAAGCACAACGCGATGTATCATGAACCTTTTCAACTTTGCTGTCTTGTGTTTTACGAAGCTCGATGCTCTCTCCATTCCCAAGCTTCGTGCTTGAGGGGTTTTGTTCCCTGCGCTTCGGCTGAATAACCGAGGCGTTCGCTTGCTTCGCGATGCAGGAAGTAATATGGCAACTTTGCCTTCTGCACGCGAGGCCTGGCTTGTAGTGGCGATTCACCAGGGACATCCCCATCCGCCCGCTTGCCGGCTTGCCCGGTCTTGCAATGCTGGAAAACGAGCTGGCTGATCTTGTTGAAACTGCACACCGGGCAAGGTGACTCACTGGCACTCCGCTTGAACTCCCTCGTGAAGGCTTGTTTCGTCGCAAACAACGGCATTGGCAGCGCATTCATCCGCTTCTCAAATTCTGGCACGACCTCTTCTTCAAACACGCGCTTGGGGAACAGGTGGCCACAAGTAAATGCCTTCACGTGTGTCTCCAACGGATCGGTTTTCCCGAGGGCCTGTGCCGAATGGGGAGCGATGGAGACCACACCATGCGACAGATCGTTCTCAACGACATTGTTCTTGACAAGCTCCAGCAGCTGCAGCGTCGGCGACTCTAAGCTGAGAGGGTCCGACGCCTCAGGGTTTTTGTGATCCTTTTCCAAGAAGGACACGCAGACTCTGAAAAGGAACTGCCCCGAGAACGGGAGGTGCTGGCACTTGTGCACCCATTCCTTGTCGCGGTCGTCGAAACCATGAGTACGTCCATTGGTTGCGGGAGTTGTTGGCCCCACCGATTCAACTCCTACAACCGACGCCACAACCTCGGAGAAGAAAATCTGCGCTAGTAAGGACGAAACGTGCTTGAACACATTGGGGTCGATGAGAAACACCTCCAGCACCGTGCGCTTCAAACCATAGTCAAACCACTTGACTAAAATGCGCGCTAGAATGGCGGCGCGAACTTGTTCCGAGATGACGTATGAACCGTGGCTCTGCACAACGAGCGAGTTCAGCAGCTCCAACAGTTCCTCGCGCATCTGCTCTTGGAATTCGGATTCCTCGGACACAGCACTTCCAACCGAGTCATCCGAATGTTGACGGCGGCGAGTAACAGTGTCATCAGAAGGTGTGTCCGCGGAAGCTGAACCCGGCGAAGTTTTTGCATTGTGTGAGTGCAGCCGACACTCGAGTGCTTCCACTAACTCGCCGTGAGCTTCGTAAATACATGCTGCGGCTGTCCAATTTTCGTAGTCCACACATCGAGACACCATGATAGGCGGGCGATACTGGGTCGCTAAGTCCTTCATAAGCGTTTCCAGCTTGGCTTGCGAGTACTCGTCACTGCATTCTGCTTCTTCGTTTATCAATCTCTGTTGTGGGGAGTTTAATCGGAGCAATAACGAGAGGAAAAGCTCGACTTGCTCTTCAGGAGCCACTCCCACGAATTCCGACGTTGAAACATCAGAATGCACTTTTGCCTTAACTGACAAGGACCCTTCAGGTGTACCAGACGCGGCAAGTTCACTTCGTTCCGGTTGCGTAGGATCAATCTCAACAGCAAGCTGATGACACAGGTCTGGAGAGATTGCTAATAAATTTCGCTCAAGCCAGTCTCGATGTTGAAGAATAGCTGGAGGGTAAGCTAGCAGAACTTCCGCTTGAACTTCGACTGGGAACGACCGTAGAATTAAGCGACTGGACGGGGATGTAAGCGCAGAGGCATGGCCCGATTCAAGTAAGGCGCGCAATATGCTATCGGACACAGAGGAGGCCAGACCCTCGTGGACAATTTTCTCAAGTACTTGCGGTACTTCATTCCGCCGAGTTGCTACAAGGATAGCTTTATCCACGTGCTGCTGGGATAGACAGAGGTCCACAATGTCCGTGGTCATATAGTCACCGTTTGTCTCCAAAAACTCCACAAGCCATGCTTCCCGTTCTTCATCCTTCTTTTCTTGCACTGATAGTTCTTGCCCGACTTCAGTATCAAGCGATGTATCCTTTTGAAGCTGCTGCTGGAGCACCAAATCCACCAGCAAGAGCGCGACGCGTCTCCTCTCCGATCCATCGTACAATGAGTCTCGCACAGGCTTCGATAGCACATGCCGGGCATAGTCAATAGCACTTTGTACACCACCCATAGCAGTAAGTTGCTCCACTGCACTAGACGGCACCACTCGTGAGACTTCGAACAGGTCGCGGACCCATTGTATAAGTTGAGGATCTCCTGCTGTAGTTCCATCAATCACATTGGTGTACAATGTATTCGCCACAACCTGGCACAGTGAGGCCATATCGATGCCAAGTGCGTAGCCGATAGATAAGGCATCACGAAGTGCGATGGAGCGAGCACACAATGCCTTGAAAAGAGCCAATCGGGACCATTGCGGGCGACATTCGTACACATGATGCTTTGTTTGCAGTATGTAGATGATCTCAGCTTCGCCCGATTGGCCGCTAACATTTCCACTTGAGCGACTGCGACTCTCGTTTCCACGACTTCGTGCCGTACTCTGCACTACTCGCTCAATTTTCTCATCGCCATGCAATGAAAGGTAGTGCACAATGTGTGCTTTCACAACGTCTTCGTCCATTCCTTGGTTTGACGGGAGGGATACCCACGTGGAAATAGTCTCGTGAGACTTGGACGTACGACCTTGGAGGAGCATTAAGTCTGTCGAGCAGTAAGTCAGGTCGACATCAACGACTTCATCTTTAGCCTCATCAGTATCAGAGACATCCGCTTCTTCCTGGTGGTCACTGCTTTCACTGCTTCCACTACTTTCTCCGTTTCTGCTTTCATCTTGCTCCCCAGTTTCAGCAAAAGAGGAGGGAAGAAGGTCAGGAACCTCATACTCACCCTTCAACCTCCAGTGAAAGTTGGAATAGAGATTGGCCTTCCGTTTCTTGCAGTCATACAACGCCAATGACGACTCTGAGCTCAGCACACCGTTGATAGGGTAAAGACACACCTGCGGCGAGTTCTTCTTGATCCGTTGCGGACGAAAGTCCATGTCTTCCAAAAAGTGCTGTGGGAACGTCTTGACGACAAATTTTGGCGCTTTGGAAAAGCCAAACGGGCTGGACGATCCACCCACAGTGTTGGTCGTCGTAAAGTTTGTTTCACTTGAAGACGACGACCCACCAGTTGTCGTTACGATCTTGAGCGCCGGCGTAGCACTTGCCGATTCGTTTTCATCCTGCTTGGCTTTTCCTTTACTTGGCGATACTTTGGGTCTCAACTGGAATTTCTTCTCCAGCACCACGCGGTAATATCTGACCCCTGTACCCCCGGCCTCCTTTTCCTTTTCATCGATATCATCCGTCTTCGTCTTGACCAGCATGGACGTCCTGCGTTCCTTCCTGAAATTCTCTTGCAGCAAGTCAATGTTGAGGATGGTGCCTGCATTGACCAGTTCACACCTGCACTCCTCCGCATTCTCCTCCACATTGACAATAGAAATCAGACTCTCGGTGCCTCCCACAAGGCAATAATTCTTGCCGTTGAGCGACCTCCACCACCTGACGCACGTGATACTCCCAATACCCGGGGCGAACTCGAGCGTGCTCATCTGCTCGTCGTCGCCCGCCACCTGCGAGTGATAGCGCGCTCCATTGAGGCCACCGTACTCGTTGGTGGCCCGGAGATACGACGCCATCTGCGTCGTCATGGCGGCCTGGTTGACGCTCATGAGCTCCCGCTGGTGCGACGTGGGCTGGTACGACGCGTCCAGCATGGCGCGTCGCTGGTTGGCCACCAGCGTCAGCACCGGTACCAGGTGCAGGCGGTTCTTGCGCTGCGAGAGTGCGGCGAGCCAGTCGCCCTCGGGGCTGAACTCGAGCGCCGAGAGCCGCTCCGCCTTGCCCGCCTTCTGCTGCTTGGGCGTGGAGCACACGGGGAAGCGCCAGAAGCGCGTGCGCTGGTCCTCCTCCACAGTGCGCAGCAGCAGGAAATTGGTGCGCGCGTCGGCGGGGCCCGCGGTGGCGCCGGCGTCGCCCTTGGAGGAGGAGGTGGATACCACAGGCTGCGGGAACTCCTCGGCCACGGCCAGCGCCAGCAGCTGCTTCTTCTCCAGCGTGTGCACGGCCATGGACGCGATCATGAGCGCCGGCACAGCGCCCTCAGCGCCCCCAGTCGGCGCCGCCGGGAAGCCGAAGACGCGGCGGATCTGGAACAGGTTGCTACCGTCGTGCGCCATGCTAAGGTATCTAAGCTGGTGTTCACTTGTCCAGGACAAAGTAGCCCCCAGGATCTATCCGCGCTACCGAAGTGCTTCGGGTAAGTTTACGTACGTCAGCAGGGAGAGCGAGGGAGAGAGTGAATCGAGAACATGTCGCAGAAATGTTAACTTAGGCGAGGGGTCCTGCACTGCTCCAGTCGTCCATCACCCGGTACATGCGTGTCATTGTTCAAGTTGCGGCAGCCATGAGCAGTGCGAGTGCGAGTGCGAGTGCGAGCGCCCCGTCGACCGACGCCGTGCCCCAAGTGGCGCAGGACGCCGTGCTGGTGCGCTCGGAGGACCTGGAGGGCAAGAGCGCGCACGTGCGCGGCTACGACTTCAACCAGGGCGTGGACTACGAGAAGCTCATGCAGAGCTACGTGACCATGGGCTACCAGGGCACCAACCTGGGCGAGGCCATTGAGGAGATCAAGCGGATGCGCAAGTGGCGCCTCAGCGACGACCCCGTGTCCCCGGACGAGCACGACGAGGAGCGCAAGGACCCGGCCTTCCGCGCCACGGTCAAGACCAAGATCTTCCTGGGCTACACGTCCAACCTCATCTCGAGCGGCCTGCGCGAGTCGCTGCGCTTCCTGGCGCAGCACAAGATGGTGGACGTCATCGTGTCGTCCGCGGGCGGCATCGAGGAGGACTTCATCAAGTGTCTGGCCCCCACGTACATTGGGGACTTCGCCCTCAAGGGCGAGAACCTGCGCCGCCGCGGCATCAACCGCATCGGCAACCTGCTGGTGCCCAACGACAACTACTGCAAGTTCGAGGACTGGATGGACCCCATCCTGGACAAGATGCTCGAGGAGCAGAAGACGCAGGGCACGATCTGGTCCCCGTCGACCATCATCCACCGCCTGGGCAAGGAGATCAACAACGAGGAGTCGGTCTACTACTGGGCCTACAAGAACAACATCCCGGTCTTCTGCCCGTCGCTCACGGACGGGTCGATCGGCGACATGATCTACTTCCACTCGTACCGCAACGAGGGCCTCATCGTGGACATCGCCAGCGACATCCGCCGCATGAACGACCACACCATCCGCGCTCCTGGCAAGACTGGTGTCATCATTCTTGGCGGCGGCATGGTCAAACACCACATCCTGAACGCCAACCTCATGCGCAACGGCGCAGACTTTGGTGTCTTCGTGAACACGGGCCAGGAGTTCGATGGCAGCGACGCCGGCGCGCGTCCTGATGAGGCCATCTCCTGGGGCAAGCTGCGTTTGGACTCGAAGCCGGTCAAGCTTTACGCCGACGCCACCCTCGTGTTCCCGCTTATCGTGGCCGAGACGTTCGCGAAGGACTTCCACGCTGAGAAGAAGCAGCAAGAGGAGGAAGCCGCCAAGAGCTCGTAATTCAAAAGAGCTGCTTGTCACGAACAAAAAAGACTGAGGGAAGCGAGCTGAGCGGAGCTGCTGACCTGATAGTGAAGGGCGCGCCGCGCACCACCACGTTGTACTCTTTATCTACCAGAACAACTTCGGATAGATTCCTTGTATTCTCCATACAGATTTTTTCTGAGCGAACACCTACGTCTTGAGAAGTGACTGACCAGTGCTGTTTCGTGTGTCGATGCCTGTGCCTATTGCAGCTCGCTGAGAGGTAGCCGCTGGGACGGACCCCGCCACAGCGTTGGGGAACACTGCTTTTCGCGGAACACAAAGCAGTTCCTGCTCCAGGTCGCCGTAGAAGAGTTCTTGGAGGACGTTGAATACCGTGTTCTCCATCACACCTGCAACGATCGCCTGGCAATCTTCGTTCTGCCGGGCTTTGTGATACAGAGCTTCAGGAGGCTGGATAGCCTTAGCTCCATCCGACGTTCTTGCATGGTCAAGTGCCCGATCTGAGCGTGGCAACGGCTTGAGTTGATCTTCGAGAGCCTCTTGAATGGCACTGGATGTCAGTACGTCCATCACCAGAGACTCCATGACATCATACAGAACGTCACGACATTTTGCAGAGGCAGACTCGTCCCCGATGACGGATGTGGTGGCAGTACCAGGTTTGATGGTTGGTACCTTGCCACCGTCATTGCGAGCTATTCCTCGGCATGTCCTTGTTGGCGTGCTTATGTCTCTGGTGCTTGGCAATGACGGCGTTTTCACGTCTCGAACCGTTGGTGCTGATACTGGAAGGATACGCGGGATCTGCTTCGTTGTTGTAAGCGGCAATTTTTTAAGCTCTTCACGTGAGTAAATTCTCTCCATGACATCAAGCGGCAGCACGTGTGCGTATATCCGTACGAACAACGGCGTTGGTTCCATGTTGGCCAACATCTCTAGTTGGCGGCTATCACTACTTGACATTGGGCCACTCCTATCTGGCGACCCCCTTCGAGTCGATTGTGATAATGCTTTCCGTGAAGTACTTTGACTGCTGCGCTGAACGATTGGAGAGGGTGACTGCGTGTCAGGAGACTCATTACTGCTCCCTAAAGTCGACAATTTCGTCGCAGGACTGTTTCGCTTATCAACCACCGCCTCCTGTGTTGCTATAGATCGATTGATGACCGAAGTTCGAGGTGCAGGCGTCTTCTTGTCGTTGTTACCTCGAGAGCTTTTGCTCGATGGCTGTCCTTTAGTTCGAGTCGGGCTGCCAGTAGCTGCGTTGTTACTGTTGTTATCCTTGCGATCGTCGTTGTAGGTAATCATACAAGCCACATCATGATTAACTACAAACGCGTCACCTCCAGTGTGAACGGTAACGCGAATGAGCGATTTCTCTCCTGGACCAAGCTCTCCACGCTTAGGCGAGAATGCAAGCGTTCCATTTGCGACGAGTGGATGCGTGCTGTCCCACTCGAAAACAAAGCTGCGTGATACCGATGCAGAGTCTCCAGGAATGAGAGGTTTACTATCATTTTGCAGTACCAGAAGCTGGTTTGCCTCGGAGTGCATTGATATGTGACCAAAGTCAACGCAGTCAGACACAAAGCATGCGGGGAGTTCAGGGATATCCACAACCTGCCTTTTCGGCGGAGCAGTCGACGCCCACAGTTCGTCTTTCATCTGTTGTAGTGTCCACTGTCTGGGATGATATCCCGTAGCCACAACAGTAACCTCCACTATCTCCTTGTACCCTTTACCCATTAAGCCATGTGCTTTAAGCAAGAGAGGGACCTCGATAGTGCCCACCTTAATTGGATTGAACTCAATGTCGAGAAAAATCGAGCTCTTCGCAGGAATAATCTCAGAATTGCTACCACAAGCAAGCACACGATAGCCATAGTTGGCAGCATTCACTTGCTTGAACGACATGCTTCCAACATCCAAGCGCAGGGCACCGTCGCCGCGGTTAAAAACTTCGATTTGCTGGACTGGCGGCTTACCCATTTGAAAGTGAGGTGATGGCTCGTGTTGGCCAATGTAATCATCGCTGTCGTGACCTGAACTGCAATGCCGAGTCAATGCTGGTGGTGGCAAGAAGCCACGTCGGAACTCGCCTATTGTCACCGGGGAGAGGTGGAATATTTGTGTCGGAAGAAATAGCTTGGGGTCTTTGTGTATCAGTGTTCTTCCCTGCAGTTCCAGCACTACTTTCTTACCTTTGTCCACTTCTAAGAACAACGGAAGGTCGTGCTCGCCATCGTAAGCTTCTGATGTGTACGAGTACGATAGAATCAGAAGAATACTCTGACGTGGGAGTAACGTCGCGCGTCGGGGCGAGATACCAAATACCTTGCTGTCAATAATCGCGTTCAAGCGTACCTCTTCAGCAGATGGCGCACCCGTCTCGGCCCAATGCTCAATTTCTACGTTTCCCTCTTTCGGATAGCGCAGGTGATATTGTACAACGAGACTCCCGGGGTTGCGCAGTTTCAAAAAGAGCTTCTCAGTACGGCTACCCAATGGAGCTGGAGAAAAGGGTATCGCAAAACGATTGAGAGAAATTTCCTCCCCGAAATCATCGGATTCGGGAGAGATGGAGTCATGGTTTCCCCCAATAGCCGTTGTGCTGCGACCCAACCTCTCTTCCTCTTTCGTTAGAGGTGCTGCGAGGTACTCGTTGATCTCGTTGCACTGAAATTGGTGCCAAGCAAGCTGCGTGGATAGCCCAGGTACGCGCAAGTCTTGAATCTCGATGGTTGGGAAAGAGGCTTCAGCTTGAATGATACACGTAGCTTGCTTGTGCTCATGGAACCCCCATGTATCGTAAGGAGACGACTTTGACCCGTTTCCAATAGTGCAAGAAACCTCGAAGGTAAATATTCCAGCTGAGGTAGGGAAAAACGTTGCCGTGATTTTCTTCCGGGACTGTGCTTGAATGCATCCTTGCGCTTGTGAGAAAACCAACTTGCCAACCGGAGAAGTCGGATTTTCGTCCTCTTCATTGTCACCATCATCGTTTTCTCCACTTTGGTGATTCAAACTTCGTTGGATTTTTGAGATCATGGTTTGCTCCAGCGAGTACATGAGATCGCAGTCCGCTGTATTCTCAATGAAGAAAGTCTGCTTAGCGTTGGAGTTGACGAGGATCGTCTCGAACTTGAGTGTCTCCGGTTGGAATAGAATTGCACCCGTCGTACCCTTGGTTTGTACCCGAACAGTAAGTTCTTGAAGAACAGGAATCTTCGACTTGATATTTTTTTGCTGGTCTAACGGGATACTGATCGACTTCACAGCAACAACGAATCGACCGGCATACTCGCGGATCTCGTCGGGCGTGAATGAGCACTCGATCGACGCAGCTTCTCGGCCGTTGAGACGACCGAGCTTAGGCTTGACTCTAAACACGCTTTGATACTTCGGAGGCAGCTCCCAGCGGTACACAAGAGGAACACGCGAAGTATTGATCAACTCGACTTGCCTCACAGATTGAAGACCGATGGCGGTGGGCTTCACATATACTTTGGCCTCTGATGGTAAGAGAAGATCAGCCTCAATGTCCTGGAAACTTAGTTGAGGTAGAGCGCAAATGGCTGAGAGCTCGATGACTTCTGGTTTTGCCCGCGCGTTGTTAACTATGCACTGCAGCAAATGTGAGTACTTCCGCACAGTGCGTGGAGTAAACCGAATTGCAACTAGGTGAAACGACTTTGCCTCGATGTAGCCACAGCTTGGTTTACACGAAAACACTTCGGCCGGGTCTTCCACGAATGCAAATAGCGCCGGTGTGTCGCTAGCGTTCTCGATCATAATTGTCTGATAAACACTATCCCCCAGGTAACAGGGTGGGAAATTGACCTTGTTTTTCATCAGGCGGAAACTGATCTTTGGGAGGAACTGTTCTGTCGGAGAGGCAAATGTGTTGCCACAGGTCTTGGCTACCATGCACCACGGTGGCGTAAATGTGTCCACATTCACGAGTCGAAACGTGCGGTTCGACTTGAATGATGCAAATGCCTCTAGCTCGGCAAAGTAGTACGAGTTGACCCGGGATGGCTGAAATGCTACGCGGAACTCTGCAGTAGCACCTGCTGCAATATCACTGTTAGATGGAAACACCTGGAACACCGATTGGTCATCGCTCGTCTCTGTTGGACCTGGTGCCACAGCCACTCGCCATGAACAGGTCACCTTACTATGCGTATTGTTGGTTACAAGCAGCAGCTTTTTAGACGGGAATTGCACAATACCACAGCTACCGAAGTCTAGCAACGCGCCAGCAGCAACCACCGGGTTAGCTTTATCCTCGATACTGATAAAGTATTCAGCGCAGACCTCAACTTCGGCTAACGAAGCTTCTCCACTTCTCGTAAATATCCTACTGGGTGGAGGGAGATGAGTTACAGATGACGCATCATCACCAGCACTTGATAATTCCTCGGCCTTTGCTAGCTGCAGTGCGCCTTTAAGAAATAACGCGTCACCATTCTCTTCGTGATATGTTTCCAATTGATCCGGCGAAAGACGACCAAGGCCAGCTGCAGCACGAAGACGATACGCATCGATGTGGGCTTGCTGAAATGGCGACGGACGTGTTTTCGCATCATATCCTGTTCCCAAAACATCCACATATCGAGTACTTTGGTTGTGCACTAGCAGGAAAAAACGTCGGTAGAAGTTTCCGGAGTGAGGCGGCGAAAATGAAATCGTGACATTCAGGTCCAAGAATGGCGGAATCTTTCCTGTCACTCGGTCGAAGTGAAAGACACCTTTGGCCTGAGCGTCAAAATGAAAGAAGATCTCCATGGGCGACTCATTCCGCAGTGTGATGGCCCTGGAAACCACACTTCCACCCACAGGTACATCCTGGAAGTTTACTGAGCGTGTAGGTACGAAATTTGATTCCAGATTCTTTCGCCAAATGCTGAATTTGGGCCCAATAGCTCGACCTTTGCACGTAATTCGTACTCGATTACCACCGGGCGTCAAGATGTCAAAATGGTCGCTTGTAAATGTTCCAGCACTCAACGGCGTGTAACGTACCTTAATGGAAATTGTTGATTCAGCTTCTACGACGCCACTAAGAGGTGAGAAAAAGAAGCGCGGGTCATGATCGCTCTCCAGATTCTCGATATTGAAACTGGCGCGGACAAGCGAACGGTTTCGCAAAATAAACTCCTTCTCCGTCGGAGCGCGACTCGTGTTATGTGCACCGACCAACACTTCACCAAAATTTAGCTCTGTGTCCGAGGCCGAGAGGTGCGTGAACTTGCTAATCCCACTGATCTTCATCATTTCCACAAGAGCTTGTGCCGGCGCAAATGATTCCTTAGTATCGGGCTATACGAAAAGACAATTAACAGCAAATATGATGTTAGCACGCATATTCTCCCGGGACTCTAGCTCCCACTGTTACCTTCACCGCGCAGGCAGCAGTCGTGACATACACCGACGCACTCGTAGGACAGAAGCTCGCAGTTAGCTCTATACTGGATCCTGCCTTGACCCTCCCAGACTCTGGCCGAACTGCGAATGGACTGCCATGCTCCCCCGCCGCCGGCACCTTCCAGTCGAACAAGGCGTCGATCTGCCCGCAGTTGTGCAGCGTGAACCTCTGCAGCGTCGTCTCTTTAGTCGGGCAGAAGCCGAAGTCCACGCCGTGCGGGATCTCCACCTTGAGCGCAGCGATGCGAGCGACGACGGGCACCCGGAAACGCCCAGTGACGGCCGCGACTCCGCCCTCGATCACGCGCACGTGGAAGCCCACGAAGTCGTCGTACTCTTCGAGCTTGACGGGGCGGAAGGCCACGTCCAGCGTCGTGAGCATGCCCGGGCTCAGCGTCATGACGGTGGGGAAGTTCATGCTGAAGTATTTGGTGCGCGGCAGCTCGTACTTGAACTTGATGGTGCGCTGTGACACATTGCGCACCGTGAGCTGGTGCACGTGCTCGCCGCCGGGCGCCCACGACCCGGCCTCGAAGCGGATGACGTCGCCGCAGTCCAGGCCGTAGCGGCGGCGCTGCTCCACGCGGTCCAACACAGGCCGCGGCTCCCCCTGCTCCATGGCGTCCGAGCGCTGCTGTGACTGCGTCTGCGACCTCTCATGATCCGGTGGATCACGAGTGGCGCGCTGCGATTGGTCGGATGTCAGAGATGGATACACTCCAAGGTGATTGGACGGACATGTTGAAGTGCATTAGATTTGATTGACAAAAAGTATTGCTGGTTGTGATGGATGAGTAGATGATGACAGGAAAACTTGTCAGGCCTGGAACCGTTTCAAGGAAGGAGATGTTGTATCAACGCTCGCTACGCTGGAAGCGTTCGACTCGTTGCTTGTCCGGCACATTGCAACTTCACGGGCAGAATGCCAGCTCTGTCGCACCCAACTAAATCGATGTACATGATATGATACTTTGTAACTTAGGTATCGCCGTTTCGTACGCAGCCTACGACTACAGGTGACGGGTGCGATGAGCCCACCCGCAGGTGAGCGCGCGCAAATCCCTGCTACACTGCGGGTGCGACGCGTCTACAGTCGAAGCGACTGGTACAACCGAACGAGCCCTGCGAATTGCTGACGGTGGGGCGTTTCAACAACGATCGGCATACCTCGAGCCGGACTTCCCGCTACTCATGTCTCGAACATGTGGATCAGAGGCTCCGCTGCGCAGCAGCACGCTACATCGAGGCGGCGGCAACAACGCCAAGCCCCGGGCGTGTGCCCAGGACCACCAGTGTAAATCAGCCCCGGCCGACTGAACGCTCCTCGAAGGCGCGCGAGGGCGCCGATTTCCCGCCACCCACTCCGCCAGCACCGCCAGCTTCAAGTCGGGGCCTGGAGCCAAATCCCGCGAGAAAGAGGCACTGCGTGGTGCAGATTCTGCAGAAGCGAGATCTCATGATGAGATCCTCATCAGCGGCTGAAGTTGAATGCAACTCGCCAGGATCGGATGTACGGCGCGTTGCGATTGGCGGAAAATGAGCCCGAACTTCTAGCAAATCAGCCATCGCGTCCGGAGTGGGACGATTGCGCCACTCACTTGACTTGAGTATACCGCGGTGAGCGGCGCAAGTGTCGACGCAAAACGTCCTCCGCGTCAAGACGTCGTGAAAGGCCAAAACGCTCGGAACGAGCGACTCGACGCCGGTGTCCGTGAGAGCCCGCGTTGTTACTGCCCGACGCGGTGCAGGCACTATTTGCCTGCAACGCCACACTTGAGCCACTTCGTTGGTCCGCCCCCCGCTTCCCAAACCCAGCCCAGTGGATTCTGGTCAGAGACCCTGCGCGGCGGTCGCGCGAAGGTTCCCTGAAGCCGTGCATGTTGCTCCAGCGCGTCGTGCGCTCGTTTTTTGCGACAAGCTGCTGGTGCTGGTCTCTCCCTCTGGCCCCCGCCTGTCTGCGCATAATGTTTTGCAAGTAGTTTTGCAGCTCAGCTCTGTTCACGTCAAAATGCGATATCCAGGGCTACTGGTTTCCAAAGGCTGATGTGCACCACTCCATGTTCGCCCTGGCCCCAACATTTATACGGTTTTGCCAGCGAAACCAGGCACAAAGCATCGGCAGTCGTAATCGCCAGCGGCGGCAGGACAGGCTCCAGGCCGACAACCGCACCACCGCCCCCGCTAGCCAGCCCAGCCCAGGCCCCGACGCGCAGCGGCACAGCAGCAGTGGCAGGCAGCATGAGCGGCGTCGCCGGGCGGCGTGACCAGCGCGCGAGCAGCGAGACGGAGATCGAATGCGACGAGCTGCAGCCCATGACCGAGGAGGAGGAGGAGGAGAGCGGCGCGGGCTGGCGGCGGCTGCTGAAGCTCCCGCCGCGGCCGTCGCTGGCGCCCGTGGCCCCCACGTTCTCGCTGCACGACCTGGCGCAGAAGAAGGAGGAGGCCGCGGGGGCCGCCGACGAGCACGCGCCCTCGACACTCGCGGGCCACGTCATGTGGAAGCTCGCCATGCGCATGTCGTCGCACTACGAGAACCGCCTGCTGCAGCACATTTCGCGCTCCATCCTCAGCCGCGGCGCGAACAAGGTACGAGGCGAGACGCACTGGATAGATCGTAACTGTAAGGCGGTTTGGGCCACGTGACTGATGGGCGGACCATGCCGTTATGATATGCAGCATGGTGACCGGAAGCCCAGCTTCCTGCTTGAATACGACCCGGGCAGTGCCGACTCTTCCCCCTCGCCGGCAACAGCAACAACAGCAGTAGCAGCAGCACAGACCAAGCCCAGGAAGACCGTCAGGAGCTCCATTCCAGGACTACGAAGGATAGAGGACGGCACCAAGAAGGCTGCACAACCGATGGACCCGGACGCCGCAGCGTGCCCCGAGACCAGGCAACCGTCATCGTCTGCCTCCACTGCAAGACCCTCCTCTGCTGCTGCGGCGGGAGCTGCTTCGGCTTCGTCAGCGACGGGATCTGCTATTCTGCCGCCGATGCCGCCGCTGGTGTTTTCGCCAAGCAAAGGCAGGGCGTACAAGCGAGCGCGCGTCATGACTCTGAAGGAGTACGCAAACTGGAAGTACCCAGGACTACGCCCCGGGCTTTCAGTGCGCGTGGTGCGCTCCGAGACCGTGAGCTCTATGCCCGCCGTAACCGAGTACGTCCTGCATGTCGTGGACTTGCACACCCGAGTGTTTTGGATCACGAAGAAGCGCTTCAGTGATTTTTACTTTCTTCGGCGTAAAGTTCGGGGAATGATTCGGCGTGCACCGGCAACCAATGATGAGGAGAGGGATTATTTACGCTTCCTGATGGACCTACCGTTCCCTCGTCGGCGATTCCGACCAGCGAGCGCTTCGGCCATTACTCGTGGCATGGGCGAGATCGAGGTGTTTTTGAGAAACCTGGCAGCGTTAGACCCGCACTCACGTCTCCAGCGCAGTATTTTGATGGAGTTGCAGCTCGAGATGTGCTCGGCGGAGTTTGTGTCCTCGCTGGAGAAGATCGACACGACAGGCGAACCGATCGAGCCCAAGTGGTTGAACTACGATTTATTTCGATGCCTCAACTGTGAAGGAACCGTGGAGGGCAGCACTTGCTACCGCTTTTTGCATGCGTTCCGCAACCGCGTAACCACGATCGAAACTGCAGTGTGCCCAGAATGCAGCAGGTGTGAAGGAAGCGAGGTTGCAGCGACAGCGGTGAAGGACCTGCGCACCACGGTGACGAGCATCGAGAAGTACATTTCGGAGCACCTGGATCCGCAGTACGCCGATACGCTCTCCTTGCTGGACCAAAGCGTTGACGTGTCGTCCGTGCTGGACGATTGCGTGTACCACGCAGTGGAGGACACTATTTTTGTACCACTAGAGAAGCAGGTGAACTTTCTCGTGGGCACGACGGTGGATACGGAAGCCGAGCAGCGCCTTGTGAGAAACATCGAGCGCTTGCGGTGCAGGTCACAGACCGACAGCGGCATTCCGGAGCACCTTCAGTCCGACGAAGATTGGGGACTGTCGTGCCACCACCTGAGCATGATCGACGAGCGAACGTTACCCATGGACAAGATCCAGGAACTGCTGCGTTCGGCTTTGGAGATTTTTAAAAGCTGCGGAGAGAAGAACCTCGAGTGGCGCGAAAACTCGGCTCTGACCGCAGACGACTACCTTCCCATCCACATCTACGTCGTAGTGAAGAGCGGGCTGAAGCGCCCGCTCGCCACCAAGGAGCTGCTGGGTGCCATGATCCACCCGTCCTTGATGTTGGGCGAGGTGGGCTACTTCCTCACCATGTTCGAGGTCGCGCTCAAGTACATTGCCGACATGTAAATCAGCCACACCCAACCAATTTTGCGCGACCGCGACCGCGAGCGCGAGCAGCAGCGCCGGCGAAGCATTTTTCCAATTCAAACAAGTATAATAGGGAATTCAACACGAAGGCCGCAAGAGCCAGCAGGGAGGAGACCGCCCTGCACGTTTAGCGTAAGTACCCAACAGAAAATGACACGAACGTACCATACTCCATACAATTTGCGTTCAGACACGTGAAACGCTAGCCGTGACATCTGTAACAGAAGTTCAGAAAGCGCAACCTACACCTTCACCTCGCCACGCACGTCTGGTACACTGTACCCTTTTCATCAATATCCTCCAATCACATCTCTCCGTGCCCCTCAAAGGCCAACATTCCGCAAGATACGCCATGTTCAAGCGGCTGGTGCTCCGCCCGGGGCTCCGCGGCGCCGTGCGCTCCATCTCGGCGCGCAAGCTGGCGGTCCCAGGCGCGCAGTCGCTCGTGGGGGCCGTGGCGCGTCTGCCGTGCCTCCAGTGCGGCCACCAGACGGCGCTGGCGCTCTCGCGCTCCGCGGACATGGGCGACGTGCTGGCCGAGCGCTCGGACTGCGGCAAAACGCGGCTGCCGCTCGCCTGCTCCAAGGTGGGGGCGCCCCACACCATTGACGGTACTTAGTAGTGTGTACTGACGATGTGCACATGCGTCCAGGAGTGCGCGGAGGCGTTGGAGGCGACGAAGCCCGAGGTCTTGGCGCTGTACGACAGCATGGTGGAAGACGTCGAGTATTCCGCCACGCCCGAGGCCTCGCAGCTGTTCACGGAAGGTATATGTCATCGTGCAGTGTTGTCTAAAGGTGTAGAATATTGTTCTTTATTGACTTGGGTGTGGCTTTGTGGTGCAGTGCTGCAGTCGAGTCGACGGGAGAGCAGCGAGTGGGGCGGGGACCACCACCTGACGTCGTGGACGGACTACCTGAAGCTGTACAAGCCTGACGAACGCTGGTTGGACGATGCGAGGGCGTTGAGACTGCTGTCGTCCGCCTACTCGTACGTCATGACGCTCAGCAGGTTCCTGCCGGAGTTGATGCTGGCGGAGAAGCCCAAGTTCGAGATGCATGTGATCGGAGCTCGCGCCGAGGCCATGATGCCTAGGTACCTGTGGGACGAGCTGTCGTTCTTCCATCCTGGACAGCAGTTTGCTATCAAGCTTGTTGGAGACCACGTGCCGGTGATGTCGGCGCGGAAGAAGACGTCCACGACCAGGGCGAACGAGAATGAATTCGTCGAGTTGCAGTTGATCAATGGCTTGTACCATAAGATCGAGACGAGGAAGCTGGGGACTCCGGACGCGTTCGTGCTGTACAACCCTGGAGTCGGACACCCTCATCTGCGTGAAAGTTGGGAGCCCACTATCCAGGCAGTGCTGGCCTCGTGCAAACCGGTGCTGCTCACGTCTTTTAGTCTCGAGGACCAGCAACGCGATATTGCGGCGCTTCAAGATCTGGTCGCTAGCAGTCCGATTTTCAACCAGTACGAACTTCGGTTCCGATGCCGCGCAAAGCAGAACTCGTTCCGCAGTCTCAAGTACCAGGTGGATCCTTCAAATGTGGGCACCCCTATCCAGACGAATAACCGCGTCATGGTGGTGCAGTTGGCGCCAATTTCTCGATAAGTCATCGACATCGTGACGAATGATACAATCTTGGGAGTTTATCGAGTGACAACGAACCTTTCGATAGAATGCAGTGGTTGACGATGGCTCGTATTGCGGGGTAGCTATCTTTTTCATTGCTTATACACTGGGTTGGCTAATACTATGTGCTCGCTCACTCATCATGTTGGTCTACGCTGCTTCCTATTGCGTTTGCTGCAGCCATTGCCGCACCGCTTCACCGGGCGTTGCGTATTGTGTCCCTGGACTTCGTTCGGCTTGTACGTACGAGATGGCGATGTAAAACTCGTCTAGTCGCATTCGCCAGTGTTGGCTACCCTCCTTTGCTCCACCCGGACTGTGCTCTTGCTTCTTGCCTAGGTCTTGCATCACTCGATGAAATATGGCGCGCGAATCATTTGCAGCCTTGCCAGCAATTTCCGTCATAAAGCGCTCGAATGTGCTGGCTGTCATCCCTACGCGGGTTTCATCCGTTGAGATTGGATCTCCACCCACAGTTTCCGCTGACTTTGCGTAGTACTCGAAGAGCGGCCAAAGAATGGTTTCAACATCCATGCCAACAAAGCATAACCGTGGAGGCGGGGGGACTTCGCTCTCTGCGAGTAATCCAAGGTCTCCAAAGAACGATAAAAGCACTTCGCGAGCGGAGAGAAGGAATTCGGATTTGGACTGGCTGCTTGCAAGTGAGCGGGCGTACAGCTCAAGTGCACATGAGCCCAGCAAGAGGGTGAAGCCCTGTGGTGCTAGTAAGCCACCTCCAATGTCGGTTGTCTCTCGGAACCGATCGAATAGCGCCTGGACAAAATCTCGGGACAAGAATGCCGGGTACAGTTTGAGATCAGTGAACATGCGCAAGGCTGCAGCCGCATTAAGACAGTATTGGTTGCCGAGCGCAGGAGTACGCTGACCACCCGAGTATTGCACGAGAAGCTTGAGCAACGGGGAGTGGAAGGCTAAGAAGAGATCACGCACTTGCGGAGCAAGGTGCCAATTTGTGTACGCCTCCATCGAAATTGCTGGCGTTCCTCCCACTGGTGCAACGCTTGGTTCAATATTACGCGACACCGGGGTGGATGGATTAAGTTTGGCTGGTGCAGACGCAGTCGAATGTGTAGGCGATCCTGTAGCCCTATTGATCAGCTCAGGAGGAAGAAAGGGGTCGCATTGGTACTCAAGGAATGTTGAGCTTCCACTACGGGTGACACTTCCATTCTCGCTGGCGGGATACGTGTGCTTTAGAGAGGCCTTCTCCATGACAGCTCGCTCTACGACTGCGGTTTCGTGCTCCAGCACGGCGAGCAATTTCTCCTGATTTTGAAGAATGTCGTCACTAAGATGACCAGCCCACGAAGCACGCGAAGGACACAAGATCAAGCTGCTACCATTTTCGCCAGCACCGTTTACACCTCGACCACTGGTTGGCGTGGTTCCTCCAGCAACAGCGCCGCCACGTACGTGAGATGCCCCAAGAAGTGAAAGAAGACTTGCCCAAAACCTTTTGAGTTGTTCATGCTTGGTGCTGCTGGATGCGAAGAGATCAGTCAAGAACTGGTTCAACCCCGTAACGAAATCGGCAAAAAGTAAGCCACGCTCAACTGCGTATGGTGGAAGGTGGCGTGCCAATCTGTCCGCGAGGGCCTCTCGCTCAATGACTTTTTCCTCCAGCAGTGTTGAGTACTCAAGTATGCGGACAAGTGACGCCATGGCTAACCGAGGCGATGGAGTGTCACCGTCTACTGCTCTCGCGGCTGCGCTGTCGTTAATTACGGCGCTGTCAGCTGCCGCGTGAAGCTGGAATAGCTCACGAAGATTGTTCACCGCGACGTCCTTGCACAGGATGAGCACGGAAAAGGGAAGGGATAGTCCTTCCCATTCGACAAACGAAGTCAGTTGTGTCTTCAGCGCATGTGCTTTTTCCTCCAGAGCTACATGGCGCTCTTCCATGTGGCGATATCGTTCTTCTTCGCGAAGCAGTTTCTTGGATAGCACATCCACTGTGATCCTTTTATCAAGCGAGAAAAACTGGAAGCGCTCTAAGTCACTGCGCAGTACGCGACTGTAGTCATCGAGCGACTTTGAGTATTTGTCTCGCTCAGCCGCCTTCAGCTCGGCCATTTCAACTTGCAGCCGAAGTTCCTTCGTGACCGCAGACACATGTGTCTGAATCCGCCATTGTACGAGCACCGTGCGCAACCATGCGCGTTCAGCTTCGCGAATCACGGTTGTTACGAACCCGTGCTTTACAAGTTGCAACTCGGATCCACTCTCTGTTAGCTCTCCTGTAAGTCGCTGGGCCTCTTCACGGGAGGCTTGGAGCTTTTCCTCTAGCTTCGTCTTCGCTCGTGAAAGCGAGAACACGCACTCTTTTGCTTCGGCCAAGCTTCCCTCAAGCTGCTGTACCCGCTCAAGATTTCCACGATTGTTGTCGCGCGTTGTCGCAAATTGCCACTTTGACAGTGCCCTACGGGTAGCTGTCTTCGCTTGGCCTAACAGTACCAGTTGCAGTTTGGTTACCCCCAGCTCCAGCGACCGCGTTAAGGTTGCGTGTTCTCGTTGAATCTTCTTCCAAGAGCTGAAGGATTTTGCTGCCTGACGGTGCTCGCAGTGATCCATAAGGCGGTCCAAGTGCATCACACCAAGTAGAATACGATGCACTTTCGCTTCCTGCTTTGCCGCGTCAAGACTTCCCTGGAGTTTCATCACAGCTTCCGTATGGCTATCTACGACTGCAAAGCGTTTAAGTTTGTTGAGAGCTACCGCTTTTCTTTTCAGCGAAATGCTGTTGTCAACACTTGACAACAACGCTAGTGCTCGGGAACGAGATGCAGCGATATTCCGAGCCGCACCAGACCATTGAAACAACGCAGAGTGAAGCATGCCGCGGCTTTTTGTGCGCAACAAACCGTGGATGATCAAGCCTCGCATGCGCAGGCGCTCTTCAAGCTCCCGCTCGCCTATGGCATTTTCCTTGCGCTCAAGTTCCTCCATAAGAGACTCATTCTCCGCGGACAGCTTCGCCATCTTCTGAAACTTGCTCGTCTCCGAGGCGATCTTTTCCAACAGATCTGCTTGCAGAGTTTGGTTTTGCTCCATGAGCTGCTTGGTCTGCAGTTTGAGCTGTTCCTCGCTTTTGCTAGTAAGAGCAAGCTGATCGCGCAGAGTTTTGACGAGTTCGTTCGAGCTCAGGGCTTGCATTTCATGCTTTTGAGTCTCCTCCTTCAGAGTGCGGTTCTCGCGCTCCACGGCATCAAGTTGAAGCTGCTTTTCGCTGAGCTGCGCCATCTTTTCGTTCAATTGATGGATCTTCTCGTTCAATTGATGAAGACGTTCCTGGTCTGCGGCGGATGAATCCCGAGCTTTTTCGACCTCTGCTCGCAGTGTCTGCTTCTCGTGCTGTAAAGACTGCTTCTCTTGCAGTAGAATTTGTTTGTCCTGCTGCAGTTGTTCATACTCCGACAATGGCACGGAGGGTACGAAAGGAGCAGGCGACGGTGGCGTGACCACAGGTACCGTGGTCAATGTGAGAGGTGAGGACGAGAAGGCGCTGGAAGCTGACGAAGCGATGGACGGCCGAGTTCGTCTTGGTGTGGCAGCGCTTTCGCTTACAGGGCTCATGACCGCGGAAACAACCTGTGTCGAGTTTCGTCGCCTCATTGGGCTTTTGCGCGATTCTTTCCTTTGCTTTACTACAGACTCCTCGCGTCGTGATGGAGTCGCAACCTCTGCTTGGAGAGTCTGCAGCAACGTATCCAGTCGGGCATCTGAAGCTGCACGTTTGTACCTGTGCAAACGTGAAGGAGATTTTTCGCGCTTGGTGGTACTACTCGGTGTTACGACATTTTCCTCGGCGCGCTTCAAGTCCTGCCACATTTCCTTGCGCTTCCACTCGTCTAAAAGACGCGACGAAGTTCTCTTTGTGGTTTCGGACGAGTCCCAAACTTGCGAGTAGGACCTGGGTCGAGCTAACCCAGTCCGGGTGTCATCTCGGTCGGACTGCTGAGCAAGCTGGATCTTTGTCGTTGTCGACGCCGGACTCGCGTAAAGGCTGTTAGCTCGCTTGTAGGGCGAGGCCGATGGCGACAGTGGTGTCAACGGGGTTGTTGGAGAAGAATCTCGTCGGCCGCTTTTATCAAGTGACATCGATGTCGGGATGGGATGGATCAACGCTGGCGAGGGCTCAGAGTTGACTGACGCGCTATAATGCCGCCCACCTTCACTGTTGTGTTTGAAGGCCGCAAATCCCGCGAGTCGCGGCGATGGTACGCTCACGGCCGCGTCACCGGAAGAGTTCACTACCATGAGGGATGGTGCCGTGTCCATTTCAAGGGCCAGACTCGACCTTCGTGACATTAGTGCATTGTCGCTGTCCTCTTGGCTGTCGACTCCTAGATGCTGCAGCGAAGCTCGCCCGTCCTCCGATGGTCCTACCGACTCGCCGGTTTGCATGTTTGACAGCGGGAGGTCGGTA
The DNA here is from genome assembly GCF_018691715.1 of Phytophthora cinnamomi. Taxonomy (NCBI): domain Eukaryota; phylum Oomycota; class Peronosporomycetes; order Peronosporales; family Peronosporaceae; genus Phytophthora; species Phytophthora cinnamomi. The sequence goes on along the minus strand of NW_027151053.1, from coordinate 405,012 downwards.
GCGTCCGGCAGATAGTCGTCGAGCCAGGCGTCCTCGAAGTCTCCGTCACTGCCGTCAGCATGCTCGTTGTCAAGGTAGCGACCCGAGAACCGATCGTCCTCGTCGCTGCCAGCTGCATCCTCTTCGTCGTCGTCGTTGTCCGGCGCAGTCTCCCATGCTGGACCGCCATCGTCGTCCACATGCTGCTGGTCATCGTCGCTGGAGTCAGCATCGCGGAAGTCCGCCATCGCTTCAGTTCAATGCAAAACACGCAAGGCTAAACAGGGCGAGCAAGGCCAGACCAAGTCGCAAATAGCCCCGCCGCGTCTTCAGCGGCAGCAACACCACTTCAATCCGCGGCGGAAGTGAGCCTCCATTTCGGGAACGCCAAACGGACGGCATGCGCACAAATGTAGCCATCTGCAACTTCAACTAAAAATATGTTAGGCGCATATGGGAATAAACGATCAACGAGCCTGCAGCAGTGAAAACGCACGCGCTGGTGTTGCGTGCCTTGACGAAAGCGGTATCTTGGTGGAATAAGGACCCAGGTCAGGTTAGACCTGGCTGTATTTTCGAGTCGAGTGTGGAGGCCCGAATTTTACTCTTGTACTACCAATGTCACAATCGTAGGCGTCCGAACCCACCATCTATGTAAAAAAGGCTGTCGCCTCGCCACGCGCCCGAAATCCCAGGCGAAGGCTGGCTGGGAGCTTAGATGAGCTTTTTGCTCTTGAAGAACTTCTTGAGGTACATGACCTGCCAGACGCCCATGCCGAGCAGCACGACGATGGAGAAGAAGCTGAACCAGAGCACGCGCGAGTTGGTGGACTCGTTCGTGTTGCGCATCGTGGCCTCGCGCTCGCGCATGTAGAGCATCTCGCGGTGGATCTCGTCCACCGTGTCCTCCATCTTGCGCAGCTCCTTCTCCACGGGCATGAGGTGCTCGCGCTTGGCCACTTCCGTGTAGTCCTTGGCCTCCACGCCGTGCTTGAAGTCGAGCATGACGCGCACGGGCTTGTCGTTGCTGTTGACGAAGCACACGGCGTAGTTGCCGCCGGCGTCCGCCGTGAACGAGAACTTGTGGATGTCGTCGGACGACGTGTCGATGTTGGCGTCCTGCTTGAGGAACTTGTGCAGCGGGTCCGTGATGGCCAGCGACACGCCCGACTTGCCGCGCACGCCGCCGATCACGTTGTAGTGCACCACCACGAGGCTGCCCTGGGCCACCTCGTCACTCAGGCACTTCTCGGCGCGGCGCCGGATGTCGAACTGCACGGCGTGCAGCGAGGCGGCGCTCACGGCCAGCAGCAGCAGCGTCAGCAGCAGCGACGGCTTGGTCCCGATCATGCTCTCGCGGTGTCCCCCCACTACGAATTAGGATTGTGTAGCTACGTAGGCGACAGGACGACGTCGACAACCTACGATATAGAATGTGAATGCAGTATAGTAGGTTCAGTGGTGTGGCGCACATCATTCGTCCATTTTGACCGAGATGGACGACGTGCCGCGACGAGACTCGCGCGGAGGCCCCGACCGGGTGCGTGTGTATCGCCCCAGGAGGCGGATTTTGACAGGGTTATAGGCTAATAGTGTTTGCTTGGGGGTGGTGAATGTGGTGGCGGTGAAGGAATGGTTCCAGAAGGAGAAGAAACGCATCGAAGACGAAATCCGAGAGGTGCGTCAATGCGCGCAATGACCGACGAGACCGCGCTGACGGCGTTGCTGTTTGTTGCTGCAGGGGATGCAAGAGGCCGTGTCCAACGTGCACATCCTGAACCAGAACATGGAGCATCTCAACGATGTGGTGCGTCGTCGGCCGCTCTGGGTCCACGTTGCAGTGGTTGTAGCGCTGCTTGAGTGCTTACAGGAGACTGACTGTCTTGTGTTGATGCACCTTCATTGCAGGGCCAAGAGGTCGTGGCTATTTCGTCCAGTTGGGTGGAGTTCCTGCGTCAGATGACAGCGTCCAGCGAGAAAGCGCGTTAGGACGAGTAGTAGTGGCGACATTGGCGTATTTATTTTGCTGTTTTACTGTCAGGTAGGCAGGCAGTCCTGTGTCAAGCTACCCATAAGAATATACGCCACTCCAACGAAGTATCATCTATCAGTGCGATTGCACGGGAGTCTGTTGCGCTTGCTGCAGCTTTGCCTTCTCACGCAATGCGGCCAAGACGGTCTTCTCGAACGCCAAGTGCTCTTTCAGCGAGATAGGACCTCCCGGGAGTGTCGGCACGTTGCGCTTGGACTTCGGTACAGAGGATGTCGTCTTGTCTTCTGCAGACGTAAACCCGTCTGTCTCGACGATATGCCCCTGGATCGAGACCTCTCGCCAGCAGTCCTTGTGTCCTTCAATTCGAACTGCATTTGCGGCTGCTGATGCCTCAGCAAACACAACTTTTGCAGACGACGTCTTCATCTTGATCGCTTCAATCTCGCCGTACGACCGCAGCTCTCGACTCAGCGTATCATCCGAGTGCGAGTACTGTTTTTTATCCCACTTGAACGTGACGGTGCGCTGTGACTTCGGAGCGCCATGCGCGTCCTGGTATTTTTTCGCCTCAGCTCGTCGCTTCGCCTCCTTGGCAAGACGATCCTGCAGCTCCTGTTGCCGAGCCAAAGCCTTTTCTCGAAGCCTAGACAGCTCCGCCTTCTGCTGCTTCGCGCTGGGCTTCCTGTTGCGCTCGAAGTTCTGCTCCTTCCTCAGCAACTCTGCATCAAACAGAAAGACATGAGTAAGTCATATTCAATTCCACCTCACAAAGAGAGGGAAAGCTCGCGTGTCATACCGTCTCGCATCTGCTTGCGCTTGCCATCGAGCTCCGCCTCCCGCTCGCGCTGCTTCTTCTTGGCCAGCAGCTCGCGCGACAGCTTCTTGTCGTAGGCCTCTTTCTTCTTGGGGTCCAGCAGGATGTCGCGCGCATGTGTCAGCTCCAGGAACTTGTGCACTGCAGCAATAAACGAACCGAACAGAGCAAGAGTCAGCCAGACGCTCTGGCTTGGGCTCGCAGCGACTTGAGCGGCTCGTACCGTCTCCGCCGCGGTCAGGGTGGTGCAGGATGGACTTCTTCTTGTAGGCGCGGGCCACTTGGCGCTCATCCGCCGCAGGCTCCAGCCCCAGGATCTCGTACAGGTCCTCGCGGAACTCGTCATCGCCTGCCATCGCCGCTTCCTGCGTGCTGCTATTGCTATTGGGGTTGGGAGCGGAGAAACGACGTTTGATTCGACGAAAAGGGTTCAAACGGAGGTTTGATTGGTTAAAAGGAGCTGTCTACATGCTCTCGAATAGAAGCCCCGCAGCCATCTCGACATTGCCATTGCAAGTCTGCAGCGCCTGGATCGCCTATAGTGAAACATAGACAACACACGTCACAGATGTCAGGATGACACATGATGAGGGGACCTCCGCGGCAAAACGTACACGCTGCTCAGGGAAGCCCAATGCCACGAGCTGGGCAATCTTCGCTTCGTTGTTTTCACCTCCAGCAGGAGCAGCAGCAGCGGCGGCGGCGACAGCGGGAGCAGGTGGAGCAGGGACCCGCGGGGCGCCAGTCGGAGTCGATCCTGGAGTTGAAGCCGGAACCGGGACGCCGCCAATTGTGGCCGGGGGCTGCGCGGAAGCCTCACGGTTCTCCGACGACGGGATATCCTGCGACAACGAATTCGTGAGTACGTACCAGATTGCAATAGGATACTAAACAGAACCAGGAAGACGTACATGCTCCGGCAAGAAAGGAACCTCGTGGAAGCGGTCGCCTTCGTGGAGGCGAAGAACATTCTTGCCCAGGTCGATGCAGCACTGCAACGCACCATGTTACCCGCGACTTTGGTCAGTAGCGAGAAGACAACCGTTGTTAGAGATTCGATTGAAAATGCAACGCACCTGATGCCGCTTGAGCATGTCCAAGCCGAACAAAAAGTCAACGCCCTGCTGGTCCAAAATTGTGAAGCTGCAGTTGTAGAACTCGTTGCCAATCTTCAGTGGGGCCATGTGCACTCTGCCGATGATTGTCGCCGTACCCACACCAACTGCCTGTAAGATAGAAACGATTTAAACACCAGGACATAGATTATCTGTGACAGGAGAGGTCTTACCTGGCCAGCAAAACGCTTGTCTACAAGGCGCATGATACCGCAGCGCTCCGCACAGCTCTGAAGATATCAACGACAGCGATCTGTTAACTTCCTTATCGCATTCGAGCACCCATTCGATATACACGGTTGGACCCTTACCGACGACATGATGGTCGACTGCGCTCCGGAGTCCACAAACGCCTTTACTTGCGTTCCGTTCACTTCGCAAGGGATGTACAGCATTGTGACCCGTGCAAACGCCTCTGGCATCTCCTCGATAGCAATCTCCATATTTTTCTGGACGTTCGACAGGCGAATACGCTCCGCGATTTTCGCCTGTGCGTCAGCGTCGAACGGGTTCCGCTCCAACGCTTCGATCTCTTGTTGCTCCTCAAACTTCCGGGAGGCAGCCTCCATGTGCATCTGCATCAGTGCCATACGCACGTCCTACAGAATCATACGTAAAAAGAAAGCAAGTTAGCGACTGGCACTCAAATCCTTCAACAAAGGGTATCACGCACCGACACGCTCTTGGTCTGAAGCGCTGTCGCCAATTTGGGGTTGGCTTGTTGCAGCTACAACAACATTTTAGCCCCCACACAACTCTCACAACTAAAGCACAAGCAACCCCTCACCTCCGCAAGAAGCTGGGGGTTCTTGTCCATAATGTCGAGAAGAATTTCAGGAGAGGCGTTGCCCTATAGTAACAAAGGCGAGCAGCAGACAACTTCAATTGGCATGCACGCGTGCCTCTAACAACAGCATCCACCCACCGGAATCTCGTGCAGCTTCATGCCCGGGCGAGCCGTGAACTCCGCTGCATTAGGCAAGCCAGGTCTCGCAGCAGCCGGCGCAGCCGATGGGTTGCGCATGATCACGAGCAGATCGTCCTCCTTCACGCCGGCCTGCTCAAACTGTTAAATAAAACCCTCGTCAGTAATTAACGAGGCAAGCACCGCTGCCTGCATCGTGTTCATTACCGTCTGGTCCAGGCGCAGCGAGTTGCCGTCCAGCATCAGCACTTGGGACGCCGCAGGGATCCCGAACTGCAAAGGATACGGCGACAAGCGTCAGAAGAGAAGTTTGGACTCTGCAGCAGCAACGGGGGGGCAAGGACTACCTGCTGCTGAAGCTGCGGGGCGACGGAGCCGAGCTGCTGCGTGGGCTCCACGCTGATCTGCGCCACTTGTCCGCCGTCCGCCGAGGTCACTGTCACGTGCATCGTTGTCGCTTGCTTCCTCTGTTCTCTCTTTCTCTATTGTGATGGACTTTTTGGCTCGGCAGGCTGGGTGTTTTGGTTTCATCCCTCTGTGTTTTTCGTGAGTCTCGTGCGATAAACCCCAACAATGAGAGGGTTTTATCGGTTTCGGTCGCCGAAAGATCCACCCATGGCAATCGACGAAAAGATACTTAACTTCGAGAAGCATACAGTCAGCTCGAGTTCCAGCCACGAGTCTCTGTTGATGACTGCGGTACAGTGGAGCGTTCCAATAGATAGATAGATGACTCTATCCAGACAGTTAAGGTTCGCGACCAGCTCTGATATCCGCGAAAGCCGCTCGCCATCGAGTGAATGAGGCTCTGGTGAGCTCCGGAACAGTGGCATTCCAATCGTGGAGCGGGCCAGCAAAGGCCAGCGGCGCAGTGCCTGCGACTAGTCACTCGCCGGTATTTTCATTCCTCGGCTTCGCAGACTTCCGGCAGGCAAGCGTCCAGGAAGCATCGCGCAGTGACGATGACCACCTCCACCACATTTCGGTGTACAACGCTCGAGACGCCCGTGCAGATGCAGTCCTGCCACTTGTTCTGGTGAGCCCGCAGCGGGCTGTGAACTCAGTGCTAGTCATCGTTACTAATAACTGTGTGCCCCTGCTGCATTGAAGGCACAAGTCCACGCTCAGCATCGTACTGAGGCGCGAGCTGGCCGACTGCACGCCCAGTCGGGAGGTGCCGGTGCTCCACGTCAAGCGCCCCACGCTGCTGGGCGGCGACCTGGAGATCGACCTCGGCGGCAGCGTCCACCCGGTTCGCATGCTGCCGGTGTCGGGCAAGGACGTGCGCAACCTGCGCTTCGGCCTCGTGTACGGGCCCAAGCGCAAGCGCGTTCGCTTCCGCGCGCCCGACGCGGCGACGTACGACAACTGGGAGATGGTGCTCGAGGTGGCCGTCGAGAAGGCAGCGGCTGAGCGGCCGACGTTCCCCACCTGGCCGTACCCCGGCACGTCGCCGAGTTTGTCCGCACTGGAAGACGGCTACGTCTCGGAGGAGTTCGGCTTCAGCGACGGTGATGGCAGCGACGAGAGCAAGCTGGGCGGCTGTTATCGGTATAGACCCCCGCATGCATTGCAAAGCCCCATGACAGGCAGCTTCGTGGACTTCATCGACCCTCCATCCCCAGGTGACAACTCGACCGGAGAGGACGACACCGAGGAGGACTACGACCGGATCCCGTCGACCGAGAGCGAGTACGAGACGGCGATCATGCCGCTTGCCCGTGAGGTCGATGTGGCCCGGTCCGCAGTCGCAGTGAGCAGCAAACTGATCGACCAGGAGCACGCTAGTCTGTCGAATCAAGACGTGGCCTGGTGTTCTCAGAAGCCGCACACCACGGAGCACCCGTTCGCCACGCGGCTCCGCCTGCAGTTCATCGCGAGCCCCGAGCCGCAAGCTGCCAAGTTCGTGCTCGCCGACTACCTTGCGTGGTTCCGAGCAGTTTTGGACCACAGGGACGAGCGAGAGCTGCTCAAGCGCCAAGAGTGACAGTAAAAGTATCGTGCGTCCATGTTGAAGTGCGCGGTAGAATCGACTAGCGTTAACCGGTATAGTGAACCCAAGTGAAGGTATTTTCCACCAATCGCCAGCTGTCGCGTTGTAACTGCCAGCGAGCAGCTCAGCTCAGTCGCACTTCTGCCACTGGAGTTGCAGGCCGATGCGTCATTTCTGGAGCGCATGACCATCGCCGGGCCCATTGACTTCTACCCTGTGGACGAGGACACGCCGCTGCTGCAAGACCTGGCGGCGCCCGACGCGTCGCCACGCAGCGACTCGGAGCTGTCGCCGTACCCGGAGACCGTCTCCAGCGCCTCTCGGCACAGTCGGACGACGGAGCTGCAGCTGAGTGTGGACAAGATCTCCTTCCTCTTCAGCCCCACGGCGCGCCCCGGATACGGCAGCCCGGGCAACTATAAGAGCTTCGCCGACGTGTCGCTCAACGGAGCGCTGCAGGACGACGACGAGCTCAACATGCTGGACCCGTACTTCGACGTGACCGCGTCTCGACTGCGAGTGGCCTTTGAAGGCGCAGGCCCCGAAGGAGATGGGGGACTGTCGTACGAAGGGTTCCGGGTGGCATTGGAGACACTGGGCATCCGATGCTCGGACAACGCGGTGTTCTTGAAACTGGTGCAGGGCATTGACCGACAACAAAGTGGACGGATCACGCTGCACCAGTTCGACGCAGCGGTGCATCGGCTCAAGCTGATGCACATGTTTGACGAAGGGACGGTGAAGGAGATGAAGGCGGTCGGCTATCAACAAGCAGCCTTGTCGGTGTCGGACTTTTCGAGCACCAAGCTGCAGAGCTTCGTGTTGAGACAGGAGAACTCGCACGAGTTCTTCACGGCGCATCGACCCGACTGGGTGAATGTGCGCTGGATTAATCTGGACGGAAGAGATAGTCTGAACCTCAAGAGACTGGCCATCAAGTACCGTCTGCATCCGCTCGCGATTGAAGACACGATCGAGGGGCATGAACGCCCCAAGTTCGACCGCTACGACGGACATTTGTTTCTGGTGTTTCCGGTGTTGAGGCTGCAATTGAGGCCGGACAAAGGACTCCCACTGCAGCGCAAGCGTAATCGGCTTTACTCGTGCACGCACCAAGGAGACTCGCGCGGAACACCTTTGCCGACTTTTGCCAAAGAGAGGCGAGCTTCGTTCCACCGCACTATAAGCACTGTCACCGATGACACCGAGGACGATGATGAAGACCCACTGAAAGTCTGGATTGAGCACGTGTTTATCTTTGTTGTGGACAATGACACGGTCATCACGGTCAAAGACGGCGGCGACAGTGATATCTGGACCGAGCTGAATCGCCGGCTGGCGGTGCCATACTCCAAGCTGCGACACAATGACGCTAACTTCCTCGTGTACTCAGTGCTTGACGTGATTGTTGATCAGGTGACAAATGTTGTCGACTCCATCACAGAATGCCTTATTGAGCTCGAGAATCAGCTTGATCAAGAACGCCACCGTTTTGACCTACGCTCTCTGCGCCTTCTGAAGAACGAGCTGTTCCGACTTCCTCGGTTGCTGAAGCCGGCGCGTGAGGTGCTCAAGAATATCATCGAAAGCAAGGATTTTGACGCAACAGTTACCGACTACGTTCGCGATGTCCACGATCACGTTGTACAGGTGCTGGATGACATCGAGCAGCAACTCCAAATGTGCCGCCAGCTCACGGAAGAATACCGCGATGCAAAGGCGAACCAGATGAACTACGTGATCTACACTCTCACTGTGGTCACGACCGTTTTTCTTCCGGGCCAATTCCTCACTGGGGTTTACGGCATGAACTTCGATGACATGCCTGAGCTTCATGAGCGGTACGGCTACGCACTTTTCTGGGTCTTTGCGATCGCCATCGCCGCTGCACTACAGCTATACTTCCGCTACAAGCAATGGATATGACACGGATGAAAAAGAGGTGTGAGTACTGAAGGATAAATGTCAATGACAATGCGATGCTGAAAACATGTAAATGAGCTGCAAATTCGAAGCCTTACGCGTTCTCATGCCACGCACTTTGCAAACAAGATCTTTATTATATGTAGCTGTCTATCTAGTGCTTCTTGCCCTTCTTGCTCTTGCCCGACTTCTTCTTGCCCTGCTGCTGCTTTTCACGCTCTTCCTCAGCAGCCAGCTCCTCGCCAAGCTGGTACGGCGACCGGAAAGACGCCGAAATATCGCTGGACGCAGCGGTGGACATACCCTGTACGCGAGAGCCAAATCGGCGCTCGACACCTTCATTCTCGGAGGTGTCCCACAACGCCAGCACACCCTTCGAGCCTCCGACACCGAGCATGAACGGAGAGTCCTGGTAAAAGGACAGCGAAAACAGTTCACCCTGCAATAATTCAAAATACAACAGTCAGTCTACCACACTCTCCATAATATAAGATACACCCGCAACTACGTACCACATTCATCTCCTTCGAGGTGACGCACAGAGGCGAGTTATCCTTGAGGTCCCAAACCTTGACAGTCTTGTCAACACCCGCCGTCGCCAGCAGGCCAGGCACTTGAGCAGAGAACGAAATGGCCGACACGGCACCAGCGTGGGCGTCGAAACGGAACAGCGGGGCTGAACCGTTCATTCGCACGTCGAAGCCCACAACAACACCGTCTTCCGAAGAAGCCACGATGGTGCTCGGGTTGTGCGGAGCCCATGCAAGGCTCTCTACCTCAGCACTCAACTGGAACTTGGAGAAGGCGTCAGGCTGACGTCCATCCAGCACCACGATCGTCCGGTCAAACGACGCACTTGCGAGCACCGTGGTCTCAGCGGGGTTCCAACGCACGCTCTGCACCTTGTTGCTGTGGTGCGCCATGGTGTACAGGCACTTCTGCGTCGTAATATCCCACACCTTCACCGTCGAGTCGGCGGAGCCACTAGCCAGCATGTTGCGGTGGCTACTGTTCCAGTCCAGCGACATGACGGCGTCCTGGTGGCTGCCAGGCTTGAGCGCCGTCTTGCGGTTCTTCCGCCGCTTGGAGATCTTGGGCATGGCCACGTCGCGCAGGTCCTCGTCCTGTTCGCCGCCAAGCGTGGCGGACGGCTCCAGCACGTCCAGCACGTTGAGGTCCCAGATCTCAATGCCCGGCTTGAAGGTTCCCACAGCCACAAAGCTGCCGTCCACGGGGCCCGTGCTCGGGTCCAGCGGCACGGGCGCGCAGTCCATCCAGGCCATGCACAGCGGGAAGGCTGGCAGGTTGATCTCGTGGTGCACGTACAGCGCGCCGTTCTCGTCGTCGTAGACCTGCACCTCGAGGTTGCTGAATTCCTCCTCCGTGTTGGCCACGAGGATGACGCTGTCGGTGGGGCGGATCTCCACGTCGTCCTTGTCCATCTCCAGCTCGTCGTCCTGCTCGTCCTCGTCGTCCTCCATGGCCACGTTGCCCTCCTCGTCGGGCACGGCATCCTCCTCCTCGTCACCCTCTTCCTCCTCCATCGCGCCGGCGCCGCCGCCCACGTAGTTCTTGATGGCGGCGTCGTCGTCCTCCTCGTCGTACTCGTCCATCTTGAAGGAGGCCGGCAAGCCGTCGCTGCCCTGCTGCTGCTCCTGGTTCTGCTCCGCGGCGGCGTCCTCCTTGGCCATGGCCTCCTCCATGGCCTGCTGCTGCTCCTGCTCCTCCTCCGTGGCGGCCTCGCGCAGCATCTGCACCTCCTCATCGGTCAGCTTGAGCTTGTCCGGCATGCGGCGCGACGCGCCCTTCGGGACCCAAGCGAGCGCGGAGATCATGGCGGTGGACGTAGTCGGTCGGACGAATGGACTGTGAAGCGCTGCGGGTCAAGAGTGCAGCGCACTTTGGCCATCGATTTCAAGCCCCTCTCAACACGACTATGCGTTTTGAGGGTTTAGAAAAAAAGCTTGACACGCAAGCACAAAAGCACAAAATAAAAATCCTCATCTAGTTTTTAGTCCTTACTATTTCCTCATTATTGTTGCAACATGGCGTCGCTGGACACGTTGACCAGGTAAGTAAACTCGCTCGCTGCTCTCTCTCTCTCTCTCTCTCTGCGTCTCTGACCGCTCTACGCGCCCCGCAGGAAGCTCGAAGAGACCCACGGGGAGATCGTCCACGTGCGGGGCGAGGTGGTGGAGGCGTTGCGCGCGTTCTACGCGTCGTCGTCGGCCATCTCGGCCGCCGAGGCGGTCAAGATCGCGGCCAAGTGGGGCGCGTCCCCGTCGCACGCGTTCCCCGCGGCGGCGGACGACGTCGACGCCTCCGACCTGCAGGAGAAGATGCGGCGCCTGAACGTGGCGCTGCTGGACGCCGTGGACCGCCTGCAGCTGGACGAGAGCGGCGAGATGGCGCCCGAGGCGCAGCTGCTGCTGTCCTTCACGCAGCGCGAGCGGCTCAAGAAGCAGGTGCAGCAGTCCAAGGCCATGCTCACGCTGATCGAGCAGCTCACGGAGATGGACCGGCTGCTGGGCGACGTGGACGAAGCCATCGACCAGCAGCGCTTCGTCGCCGCGTCCGAGAGCGTCGCGGAAGTGGAGAGGCTGGTGCGCGAGCTGGCGGAGGCGGAGCAGGGAGAGGACGGGGATGTGGAGGACAGGAAGATCATCCGCGTGGTGAAGCTGCAGCTGCTGAGCAAGAAGAACCGCCTGCTGAACCAGCTCGCGAGGTACTTCGCCTGCACTGCCGTGTGGAAAGACGGCACGTTGAAGGTGACGGCAGGCTTCTCGGAGAACGAGTTTGAGCCGACTAGTGTGTCGATGGAGGAACGGCGCAGTGACTTCTGGAAGGCGTGCGAGGTGCTGGATATGCTCACGCCCAAGTTGAAAGAGATCGCGAAGGCCATCTCACAGCACCTCATTAAGCCGATGCTGCAGATGCCGCTTAGCTCGGTGCAACAGACGCGGGACGACAGTGGTGTGACGCTGAAAATTGCACCGCAGAATGTGAGTGCTGACGGTGACGCTTCATCCGTTGAGAGCGAGGTGGAGAGCAAGTGTGCACACGTTGTGAGTGTGCTCCAGTTCGTGCACGCGGAGCTGTTCGCCGGGAACGCCGAGTTAATGAATCAGCTCGGGGATTTCATGTGGAAGATCCCCGGTAACCTCGAAGCACAGCTCATGAATCTGCTGCAGGACAAGATCCCACAGGATTCTGCCGCGCTTGATGCATACCGAGATGTACTCGTGACCGCTGTACGTCTGTCGAACTTGTTGATGCTACAGTGATGCACCTAAGGCTAATTACACTGTTTCGATGCCTAGGTAACGAGTTTGGAGAACACGTTAGTTGCGATCGGTTTCTCGGCTTGCAGCAATAGCCAGTTGCGAGGATTCTTCGACCAGCTCGACCAGTACGTTGCTACTCTTTGCTGTGCTTCAACGACTTGATTTATTGACTCTTGTGCACGTTTTGGCCGAAGGTTGCACGCGAAGAAGCGCCGACAGGCCATATTGAGTCAAGGACGCGACCTCATGCGTCACGGATATCACGATTCTGTCAAGATCACCGGCGCTACCGAGAAATGCTCTCTCAATGCATCTGGCGGTACTGGTAAAAAAGATAAAAACGGAGGAAAAGGAGGTGCAGGCTTTAGTACCTCCCCCGCCAGCTCGAGTGCGGATGATGCCGAAAGTAGCTGCTTCCAGATTCCCGATTATCGTGTGACGGTATGCGTTCATGAAGTCGTGGAGCTGGCACACCAGACCCTGGTTGAGGCGTGCACGGCGGGCGCAATGAGTGCAAAGCTACTTTTCCAAACGTCTCGAGATCTGTTCTTCCTGTTCCGGACGATTGTGCCCACGCTATACGAAGATGATATTGCGAATGATCCGCGAGCTTGCATGCTCTATCACAACGATTGTCTCTACATCACGTACCACATGCTGGTTATCGGGCATCTGTACAAGCATCGGTATGTATACAGCACTTGGTGTGTGCAGTATCGAGTACTAACACCGGGCCTTGGATATTGTTGTTGTAGGTTACCAGCACCACTTAACCAAACTGCCACAATGATCGATATGGTTTCTGCATTTCGGGATGCCGGTGAACGAGCATTGACTTCGTATACCACTGCGCAACTCGATGAGGTAGAATCTGGGATGAAGGCCCTACCGGTACGTCTTCTTGTGCGGCGTATTACTCTGGTACAAGACATCTTGTCAATCTCTGAGAGGCTTTCCTAACTTGTGCTGATACATCCCCGGTAGTCGCTTGGAGCGCTTGATTCGGAATATGATATGGAGGTGGTCGAGAGTTTCTTGAAGAGCGCGCTCTACAAACTAAATGGGATGAGCTCCTCGTGGCGTGAAGGTTTGCCGGTGGCTGTGTACAACAAAGTGATGTCACGGATGCTTGAGCCTATAGTGAAGACAGTTGTGGATGACATTTTGAGTCGAACGGTAGGTGGTTTGTTGCATTCATTTGGTATCAATTCTGACTTTACTCGTATGGTTCATGCCGTGCAGAACATTTCAGAAAACACTAGAGCTCACCTGCATCACCTACTGTCATTGCTTCTAGAGGTAAGGTTAACGGCTAAACAGAACTTTGCTGAGCGCTTCTGATCGGTATGCTTGTACTGTGGGCAGTCTGAGACACTGTTCATTTCCCCTGCCCAAGCCGCGAAGCATGTTCCGAGCATCAGGAGGCTCTCGAAACTAGCTGCAATGCTGGTACTGTAAATGTTTGTTATCGCCATAATCCCTTGAACTGTTTGCCTAACCTTCGCGTCTGGATTGCGATCACATTACAGATGGACCCGCTTGCAACAGTACGTGACAAGTTCAACAGCGGAAGCCTAGATGCGTTTTCTTCGAAGGAACTCACAGTGCTCGTAAGGTACGGTGTTGGCTCATGCACCGTCGATCTTGTTGTGGCACGTGCTCATGAAATTATATTCTGCCATGTGAAGATCGCTATTCCGCGAGTCTCAAGAGAAAAAAACATTTCTACAGGAGCTGCTTGTGGCTTAGGACTGGAGATACCGGTACTAGGACCTCACATAAATAAATGGAACGCCAAAATGTTCCGTCCGCTGAGCTGGTGGACGCCGCCCAAAACTGCCGTATCCCAAGGCCAACGAACAGGCTTCGTCAAATCAGGAAATCCGTCCTACTGCCTATATTAGAGAACTTTAGTTTCCGGAGCTATCTCAGGTTTTGGAGCTATTTTGGCGATGCTAAAAAACAATTCCAGGGGTAACCGATAGCTCCACTGGAGTTAAGTATTGGACTATCCGCCGGTATTTTACCCGTAATTTATTTCCAGATTATTTCATATTATCTGGATTTTATGTAGCTCCAACTCCAGAAACTACAGTTTTGTAATACAGAGAACCTGGAAACCTTAATTCAGGAAGTGACAGCTATTCAGTATTGCTGCGTGCTCAATGTCAAGCCACAAATAAGTCAAAAACTGATAGCAAATCGTTAACAGCCAGGCCTAGCTGATGGCTGCTGTAGTGGGTCTAACTTGACTCACTACTTTTGCTTACACGTTGCGCTACGTGTATGAGGAAGCGTAAGTACTTAGTAATTACTTGAGTTAAGTATATTTGAATACACAAATATAATTTAAATCAGATAAGACTCCAAGTGACTTAGATTAGGTAAAATGAGAACTGTATTGTTTGTAAATTGATCTTCCTCCTAAATCTGCTAAAAACTGTTTATCATCTATGAAAGGGGTTCACAGCGGCTGGCTGTCAGAGCCCCGCCAATATGCACGTCTCTAATTGGTAGAAAGATGCTGCTTTCTACCAATAGGATCTTTGGATAGGTGTGGACCAATCATTGTGGTGGCCCACTTCAATGTATCCATTGGTGTGTCTTACACCAAGGTGAGGAAGTATCTAAAACTTTTAACAGATATCCTATCTGTTAAATTCACAAGTGGCTTGTAGCCACTTGTACGTGTAACCCCGTTACAGCTGCCGCACCAGTTTGTGACAATGCCACCCCCACCGTTTTTTATACAGACGTCGTTGACATTCTGTGAGAATCCATTTTGGCACCCCAGCATGTTAGCTGCTCCATCCGATGATATGCGTATCAGTTTCTGTAGTACTGCATCACCACCTAGGGCGTTAAGAGAGCTCAAAATCAGTGCAGCGTAATTGTTCCCGGTGTGGGAAAGTATGTTCCAGTTGAAATTGTAAGAAAGATAAAGTTGTGAAGTTCGCTGGTTAATCCAAATGAGAGTCTTACATCCAGGTACCCACGGTCTTGATGGGTAGCTCCATCGAGTATGAATGGAAACCCACCACACGCGTTTGAACACCTCCACAAAAGCGTGAGGTTTATGGCTGTGAGTTGTTGTACTGAGTCACGAACAACCTTTTCTGTAGGCTTTCCGAGCTTCACATTCCTTAGCCTCATGCCGAATGTGGCAAACATGGCTGATGTGCTACGATAGCTGACTGAGTTTGAGACGCAATCGATGATGGCTTCAAATTGATCACGACTTACAACTTCGACCATGCAGTCCTCATCGTCGCACTCGACAAATTGCGGTTCAAGGTTAGACTCTCCATCTTCCAAGTACAAATACCTCAACAAGGCCATCGCGGTCGTCGGTACACGGAGGGGATGCAGCGAAAGCTCGTTCTAAGACGGACTGTCGCCCAAATGGGCTAATACCCCGCTAGATATGTTTCATATAGGCCTGATATTTTTGATAAGCTTTATACAAGTGCTTGATCCTCACAGTCACTAGAGAGTTTTCGCTGCGGCTCCCATTGCCATTCCCACAGCAAAGTAAACACAAAAAGGGCACCTCTATGGGAAACCCCCTCCGCCACCCACAGAATTCGGAAACCTGTGGGAGCCTTCCCATTCCCAGAGTTGCCGCCTCCCACACGACCTCATGGCTGCAACGACTGTGGCTTCGAAGCCTGCCACCGAGCCACCTCGCTCGACAGCCCCACCACGCCGTAAGAACTACAGCGAAGAAGACGATGTCGCTCTGCTTCGCCAAGTGCTGCTTGACCGGCCTTTTGCTAAGCCACGGGGCAAGGTCATGCAGCACTGGGACAGTCTTGCTGCAACGCTCGTAGCCTCGCCGGCCTTTTCGCGCAGTAAGCTAAGTGGCAAGAACGCACAGTCACGCATGAACCAGCTTGTTCAAACTCACCGAGAGGCGATGAAGGAGGCGGAGCTACTGTCTGGCGTGGCGGAGGAGGTCACGGAGAGAGACCAGCTGCTTGATGAGCTTGTAGAGCTCCTCGATGATGCTAAACAGGAGCAAGAATGCAAAAAGCAAAACGAACAGAAGAAGCGCGAGCGAGACGAGGCAGCGTCGCTTGTGGCTCGCCGGGTAGCCATGGAGCGACTGGAGCAATCTTCGGCCGCTGACGAAGCCGGATCCCCACCTAAGAAGCATGTTCGCCTCGCCCAACTTACTATGGCCATGATGGAGATGAAGGAGCGTGACATAGCAGCTCGCAAAGAAGAACGAGCCGAAGAACGTCTGGATCGCGCTCGTGAGAGAGCTGAGGACCGCGCAGAGCAAGCTCGTTTACGCGCCGACGAGAACGAGCGCATGGTGAAGTTGCTGGATGTGTTCACGCAACGCATGATGACCGCGATGCAGAGCAAGTAGGGAGCAGCAGTTGTGTTTATTGCACGGTTATCTAAGCCACGGCTAAATATACTTGCAACGAGGGAGGTGCTAACGCAAAGAACGAACTAATTTGATTCCCCTTGTAGTAGCAGCAATGACAGTTTGTCATGAGCATTGAGATCATGACGTACTTCCCCACTGGACTTAGTCTAATCTTGTTCGACTTTTTGAAGTCGATGAACGCCCCAGAGCGTCTTCAGTCTACCGAACGACCACTCGACACTCTCACACACAGAACTCATTGCACTGTTGAATGCCTTTTCCCTAGTACGTACTTGCACCACGAAAGCCGGATACAATATACCGGGATTTACCGTAGGCCGGATCACCGTATACAGCATACCCACCAAAAATATCTTGGTTCTGCTCGAAATAGTCCAGCAGCTTGCTCTCGCGCAGCAAGGTGACATCGTGGCGTCGCCCTTCAATAGGACCCCAATAATGAAGCGCCAGCCCGTCTGGTGTCGTAATGCACTGGTAATTGAGACAGTGAACACGCTTGTGTCCCGAATACACTTGGCGCTGCAGGTTTTCGTTGCTTCCGGCGCGTGGTGATGGACGGCAAATTGCGTTCTTCGTTCCGTCAATGAAACCAAAGATGTTGGTCATTGGAGCACCTTTCTGGTTGATAGCATCGGCGTAGATAGCAATACGACTTTGAATTATATGCTTGTGAAAGTAAATTGTTTCTTCATATCTATCGAACAACACTTCAACTAGTAGACTGTTAGATTAAATCGCCAGCTCCCCACATCATACAGCAATATAACCTTACCCATGTGCAGAACAATACGACTGAGCGCGCCCTCTGACCGTCCGAATGTCTTGCGCATGTCCGCTAGTCGCTTGGGGTAGCGGAGGCGGTGCAGTAGAATGCAGAGAGCTTCCGTCTTATGCACACAGTTACGATGCTTCGTCAGCACCCACTCGGGCAGCTCGAACAGCGAAGACAGCTGCAATATGCCCGCCACGTCGAAACGAAAGTCGAACTCGGCGTCCACATCCGTCGTAGCAGTGATGCAGAAGCGGATGTTAGGCACGACAGGGCGCTCGACGGGCGGGCGATAGAGAGCTGCAACCATAAGAACCATGGCGTCACTGCATCCTGTGTCCTCGAGTAGAGCGCACAGCAGAAGAATCTCGCCCGCCGTCATCTTCACTTGTTCAGGAGTGACTGGAAGCAAGGGGCTCAGCTTGAGCCTTCTATAAAGCATGACATGCTATTTAATAAGGTGATTTGCTGGGACTGGGAAACCGCGAAAAGTGGTTTTGATCTCCCATAGCCACACCTGAGAGACTATCTGGGAATGGGAAAGGAAAACTTGCAAAAACTCTCTACTGTTGCATTTTTCCCATGAAAGTTTCGCTTCCTAACGAGTTGGGCTGCGAGCTGACGGTGAAGGCTGGAAAGCCTCTCGACGAAGTCTCTCTGACGTTTGACATATATGTATCTGAAAGCTATGATGTACTGAGGGCGAAAGTCATGTCAGCATGGAGCCCCTGTGGTGGAATGATGACCTCACGTCTACATCCCACAAATGCGGTGACGTCACGTCGCTACTAGGTGCTGCGTTACCGCCGATTTGGGGCCAGTCTTCTCGAACTTAGTAATCCATCGCCGGACGCTGCGTTAATATTGTGCCCACCATTTCAGCTTCCACAGCGTATATGTAGACTAGGACGACTGCCCTCTATCGCAGATCGCATAAGTAGGTCATCTTAACCCCTTAGCTCCCAACGTCGTAAGTTACGACTTCACCAAAACTCAATGTCGTATTATACAACATTGAAAGAACGGCAATAGATAATGGCTCAGCCAATACTTAACTCAAGTCGTTTCAGAAAAATAAGATGGAAGAGGTCCGTGGGAAAGATTCAAAAACAGGCCAGCGGGAATAAGAGACGGAAGGATTACGGGGAAGATGGGGAGTTGCGAGAAGGAAGACGGCGTCATTCGAGAATTTGCTCGATGGCGCGCATTCGGATAACCCGCCGCGGGAAGGTTACCGTTGTTTCCGCGGTCGCACGGGACATCGACTTTGGCCACTTCTGGCGCCAGCTATGCGCAGTAGGCTGGACTGCAAAGCGCCCGACAGGAATTCAAAACGCCTGGAGATACGTAAGCCCAAATGGCGCAACTGTACTTGTCGGTGAGGAAGCTGTCGTGCGGCATGCGATTGAGTCCGGAATGTTAGGCAACAAGAAGAGTGACGGCAACGAGAGCATGAGCGAAGAGGAGACAAGTGCAGCCGTCGAGGTCCAAGTCGGTGACGAGGTTCGAGCATCACAGATCGACACGTCCGCCCAGCTTTCCCAACATTCGCTGAACGAGTTATTTGGAGGCTCCAGCGACTCTGACGTTGCGCTCTCTCAGGCAGCAGTGCCCAGGGCATTCGATTTGTCACCCAGCGTGCTGCAGTCACCGGAACAGCGAACTGCGACCACAAATCTGCAGCAGCTGTCTGAAGCCTCGGGCGTTGAGAGCGAGGTTGAACCAGGTGACGCTACCATGGCACCTTCAAGACGTGTGCTCCGACATCGAGTCCAAGTGAAGAATGACATCAACTTTGTACCGGAGGACGAAAGCATGAGTGCCTACGAGAGCTTTAGTTCTGGAGAAATCGATGGAGAAGATGCTGTTGACGGTGACGACGGCTACGATGGTTCGGGGGCTTCAAGTGACGACGAGGACACTGTGTCGGGTGAAGATGCTGTGAAAATGGACGAAGCGTTTATTGAATCACTTCAAATCGGCAAGGACTCACTTAGCAAGTGAGACATCGAACAGCGGGCAGCCGCATTACGTGCCATGAAGTGGACGTCAGTGTCGTCGGTGTTTGAGGATAGCGCGACAACGTACTCAGCTTAAAATATGGAAGACGCCCGGCCTGTTGCTGAACTACGAGAGCTTTGGCGCTCGCCACTGCTTACCTTTTTCTACTTTATGTCGAATTCGCTGTGGGACATGATAACTGAGTTGACAACTCGATACTACAACCAACAAGTTGAGCGGCGTGCTCAAGCAATTCTACTAAAGCAGGGAGGTCGTGTTAGTGGAACTGGTCATCGTGCTGGTGAGACTCTCGCCCAGATTCGTCGGCGATTGAAGGCAAAGTCAGCGTATGAGACCCACGAAATATTACATGTCATCGACCTTCTCGTTGCACGTATGTTGTGCCCACACAAACGCCGCTTTGCAGATCATTGGTCGATGACTGAAGATGGCGCTATTCCGGCAGGAACCTTCGGTCGGTATATGGCGCGTACTCGACGCCAGGACATCCTACGAGACTTACATTTTGTGGACAACGAGTCCACACGCACACGCGATAAACTGTGGAAGCTTCGCCCCGTTGTAACCAAGCTCCAGCAGCAATTTTTAGTCGCGCGGTCTCTTCCTACTGTGTAATCCTTTGACGAAGGAGTGCTCCCTTCAACCTCAAAGCGCAATACGACTCGATTGTTCATGCCAGACAAGCCACATCGTTATGGGTCAAAATTGTTGATGTTGTGTGATTCTATAACTGCATATTGCCACAGGTATGTCATACTATCACAGCTACATCGTCACTTACTGCTTTATTGCTAACCTGAGATATTGTATGTCGCCTAGGTTTGAAATGTACGCGGGCAAGCGCAAATCTAGCGACGGTGGTGCCACTCATTCGATCACAAAACAGGTGCTGCGGCAGTCGTTCGGAACTTGAAGATTGCGCTTGACACCGACACTCGACTTCCGTGGTACCTTGTCGTCGTAGACCGTTTCTACTTGTCTATTCTACTTGGGATTGAGCTTCTCGCTACGAGTGTCTGCGTCATCGGCACCATCATGACCGACCGACTTGGATTCGACAAAAACATCATAGAGAAGCGAAAGTCGCGACCTACATCTATCCCCCGTGGCACGTTCACATTCTCGCACGCCGTCGCAGTTCCGAACATGGTAGCTTTTCACTGGTGGGATCGTAAACCAGGACATTACTTGTGCACTGGTTCGGTGATGACAACATCGATAATCAGCAGAAACATCAAGCGGTTGGGTCCAATTACGGTGCCGTGCCCGGCCGCTGTAAATGACTATCAAAGGTGGATGGGCGGAGTTGACGTGCGTGATCAACTCCGCCTGCAGACGTTCTCGTTGCAGACTTCTACCAAGTTCAGAAAGTATTATAAGAGCTTATTTTTGGGCTTTGTGGATCTGGTGTTAGTGAGCGCCTACATTACGCACAAGGAAGCTGCAAGACTCGAAGGGACAACCTACATGAAACGTCAGTGTTCTACAAAACCAACTACAGCAGCTCAAAGAAGGTGATTTGCTTGAAGTGGATGCTTCACCACTACTCAACAACCAGAAACGCCGACGTGCGCCGGGTCGTCTCACGCATTCCCTGAAGCAGTCGGAAGATTGTCAGTGGCGTTCAGAAACGCCGTCAACGCTCCTGTAAAGTCTGTGCTCTCTTACGCACAAACGAAAAAAAGAAGTCCTTCGCGACAACATACTTCTGCGAACGCTGTTCTGTCGACGACGCTAAATGCTGGCTTTGCAGCAAGGTTCGCCACGAATACAAGGGTATAGGAAAAACCTGCTTCGCTATCTGGCATGATGACTTCAAGTGTGGTCAATCTATTCCAACTTCATTGGGCAAGAAAGTAGTTTTGAGGTGCCCTGGTAAGGAAGCTGGCAAACGCAAGAAAACACGCCGAGAACTGCGTCTCAACGGCGGTGTTGGTGATGGCGAGGAGGGTAAGAACGATAATGATAGCGAACAAGAGTAATTTCTGTGTGCGCAGTAATGAGAGCCAGCTTTGAAGTATGGTAGTTTTGCACGGATTGTAATGGTCAGTTTCTTGAAGTATTGCGTCTATTGTATTGTTTTTGTTTCACTCCCTGGATTCAAAGTGCAATTCACTGAGACTTTAGATTTTCGATTTGAATGTGGTAAGTTACGACATTGCGGGTATGATGACGGTGTGCAAAGTCGTATAACTTACGACATCGCTTGAAAAACCTGCCCAAAATTTATACACCTACCCGCAAGTAGGTTATGGGCGCTTTACAAATACCAAGTGAAAAAGTACGTCGTAAGATACAACATTGAGTATCGTAGATAACGTGTTTTGAAGTCCAAAAGTTGGGAATCAAGGGGTTAAAGACAGTTATTCTTCGAATGGCCAGGAAATTCACCGCAAACTGAGGCGGTGGGCTTATACCGGAAGACTATCACCGTATCAATCCCTTTTGATTGGTCCAGCTAATCCCATGTTGCCTTAACTCTTTCACTACCAGGTAAATCTAGCAGGCTTGTAGGTCCGCAGCGGTCTTATAACTCGGTTGGTGCGCGTCGTTGATTAGTAGAATTTCGGCAACCGTGGATTTGGTGTAGGGATCACCAAGACTAACAGGTCCGCTGAGGATCTCTAACTTTGGTAGTACCGTGAATACCAAAAGGCTCAGTGCTGAGCGCATAATAGCTCTTTTGCCACTTTTGCTATCTTCGTGCATAGGGACGATGAACATACACGAGCTCCTAAACTACGAGGACGGCTCTGCAGAGTGGTCGTTCGAGGATTCAGATGTAGCCGAGGACGATGGAGAGGGCGGACCAGCAATTGCAGAGGAAGAGGGGTCTACAGAGTCCGACAGTGAAGCCGCATCGGCGATTGTTACAGTGATTCCGGCAGCTCAACGCAAGCTGAACGGAAACGCCTATGTGGATGGAATTATTCGTGAAAGCGGGCTTCATATCATCCGCGATAAGGAAGTCAACCTAGCCTACAAAGAGCGCGGCGAGCTCGGATTGTTCTATCTCTTTTTCACTCGTGAATTTCGCGTCTCCTTGCAGAGTTGGACAAACACGATGCTCAACGAAACGGGTAAGGATGAGGCTACGGCGTTCGAGATCGATGCTTACATAGGCTTAGAAATTGCGATTAGTATTGTACCACTAACTGATATCAAAGACCTATGGTCTCAAAAGCTCTTCCTAGGCCAAGCAGACTTTACGAACTATGCCTCGAAACCGCTTTGAAAGCATTCGAGCCCGCTTCCTGGTGCGTGCACCAGGAAGCGTGCCCGTCCAGCGCCGAGAGCAGGATCCACTGTGGCACAGCAGACGTTTGCTCGCCCACGTGCAACCGAAGTTTGCTGCCATTGCAGTGCCGGTGGGTGCCGTCAGCTTGGACGAGAACACCGTACGCACAAAGGCACGCTCCGGGGCCAGGACATTTATGCCTTCGAAGCAGGACAAGTATGGCGTCCGCTTTTACAGTGTAGTTGGATGGGAGAGCCTTTATACCTACTCAGTTTGGGACAATGGATCTGGGAACCGAACGCGAACAGTGCCCGTGGATCGCTACGTTGAAGTCTTTCCTGCGCTGCGCATGCCGATATTGAGAACACTAGAGCGGTCAGACATCCCTGTGAAGCGGAAGGATGCTACCGCATTATGGGTAGCCACATTACAAAGGCATTTCCAGCTCCAAGTTGTCGCCGTTTGCTCATGTGCGATAATTTCTATACTAGACACAACTTTGCCAAGACGTTACTTGCATTTACAGACGGCGAGATGAAAATGCTAGGAACCGTAGGAATATCACTACAGGGTAAGTGGATTAGCCCCGAGCTAGACGCAGCTAAAGCTCGAATGGACGCTTCTCCGCGCGGGTCATGGGAACTAGTTGTAGCTATCGATGTACCGACAGGCTGGGAAAAACTACAGGATGCTCACAAACGTGCTCAGAAAAAGCTACCTCCTCACCTTCAAACAGCTTATGTCCCACCGATTACAATTGCGACCAATGCTGGATACGTAGTATTCCGCGACAAACGTACGGTCATTTTCTATACGAACGATCGTGCTGGTACACCGTCACAGCGCGTCCTCCGCGGTGATTCTCCAGAAGCTATTATGTTGTGTCGTGACCTTGCCCCGCTGCGTCGCTGGAATGGAGACCAAGTATTGCACCGACAGATGTTCCAAGTACCCGCCCCTATCGTGGCCTACAACATGTTCATGAACGGTGTAGATAGAGTGGATCAGTTGAGAAGTACCGACCCAATCCGACGATAAGAAAAACGCATGTCGATGGGTATCCTTACACGGGCTATTGATTTAGACCATCTAAACGCTTTTGCGCTGTTCCGAAAGATTTCTGGGCCGGACGCTCCACTCGTCACACTGCGTGAATTCAAGAGGCGTGTTGCAGAGAAGTTGACCGGCGTCCAGCGAGCCCGACTAGAGAAATCCCGCCGACAGCAACCTGCACCAGTTGAGCCACTGAATCAAGTATTAGGAGCTGATGACAGCTTGCATGCTCTTACGCCAAACTCGAGGAAGCAGTCATCAGGCAAACTTACCTGTTACTTGTGCTCGCTAAGAGGCTTCTCAAAGAAGGCGCTATTTGGTTGTACTGGCTGCCACCGTAGGTTTCACGTCCTGCATTTCACTACCGGGACGCGCTGACGTCCCCCCCCCCACAGTCTGCTCTGCGCAGGATGCGGTGTGCGCCGCGGCATCTGGAGACGCCGCACAGACGCGCCTGAAGAAGAACAAGACGATTACATATCTCGATCAGCTAGAGCTTCCTTAGCTACATGATAACAGAATTAATACAGTACCTAATGATGCCATTCAGGTTGTAAATCTGCTTCTCCACACAGCGCGGAGCAGCAACCTCCGTGGTCTTGCAAAGTAAGCCGTTTTTCAGGTAGAAATAGAGACGCATGAGAGAGCGCTTGATGCGCCGTGAAGTGCGCCTCTTGTGCGTAGACGTCAGCATTCGGAGCCTGATGCCGATGATCTCCTTGCTGTACTGCTGCCACTCGCAGGGCGCGTCGCCACAGGAACTGCCCACTGGTGGGGAGGGATCGCTGTGCACCATGCGCTCTGTTTTGAAATTTCAAACTGAAGGGTAGTACCGTGATGCAGACTGGGAATGCCACGTTTCCACCAACAGCTGCCTGATAGGTCGAATAATCAGTAGGGGCGCGCTCTCATTGGTCTAGTAACAGGTCTGTAGCGGGCCTGTAAAAACGCTCTGGCAGTGAAAGGGTTAATCGTCTCTAGACTTCTCTTAATACGGTGTCTGTTTACCCATCCCCATGACCTGCTGGTTTGCAACTCGGAGTATGAAAGTCCGATTTAGACAATCTGACAATAGAAAATTGTAAATTTCGAATATTTATTCAAGATATGTTTGCAAAATGCAGCATTTTACAAAATTTTCCGGAAACCCATGTATGACTATGTAGATGTAACCTGTATTTCACTTGAGGGTTTTTGTAAAACGCTGCATAATGCTTTGTTTTACACTGTTTTCCGTCAGCGATATGATAGGCTTAAAATATAATGTCCCCAACTTAATTGGTCAATTTTCATGAAACGATGCATGATGCAGAGTTTTGGAACAAAGGGTTAAAAGCCTTTGTGGCACTCTGCTTTTTGTGTCTAGTTCCAGTCCAGAACCCACTGTGCTACGACGAAGTAGCGTAGAATTTTCAGGTTCGCTGTCTTGGCCTGCAACTTTTTGTCGTCAATGGCCTTCCCCATGTATCCATCAAACTTCTCCGTGTAGAATTCCTGAAGCTTTTATTGACCGCTACATCGAGTGACTGAAGTTGGCTTATCAAGTTGGGTGACACGAGCAAGACATATATATTGTACCGCTGGAGTCGGCTCTCGTCGAACAATTAGATGTGGCACGCGTAGGAGTCAATAATATAGAGAACTAGCTGCTTAAAAACTGCGTTTCTTTTCTGCTGCAAATAGCGTCTTCAGCATACTGGAGCAAATTATCGTCATTCCACATGCCTGCGGGGTTAACGAAGATTACCTTTTCTATACGTCAACGCTGCGCAGGTCAAAATTGAATCATGGGTCAAACGTTGGTCAAAAGTAATCAACCTTTATGATGATCAACGCTGGATCAAATTTTATCTCCGCGAAGAGGGTATTCTACCAGCGGTAAAAAAGTTGAAGACTGCTGTTTTATTATGTCGTCGTGTTGCGTTGCCGTTAAATATATGTTAGCGTGTTGTGCGATTACTAGACAGTTGTGAAATTGCTAGATTTTTGTGTATTGGCGTGACTTAATATCTACTACATTGTTGTCGGTTTACAGACAATTGCTACATTGTTCGTTCTTTCGCCATTGCCCCATCGCAATTTCCAGTTGTCTGGTTGCTCGCTAAGTCGTAGAGGGTGTCGTGAAATCTCGGCGTTGTGCGTGCTGTTCCTAAGTAGTCATTTTGAAATCTACCAAGTTCAAAGTGTCACCACCACCTCCGTCACCCTACCGCAACCAATTACCAAGTCCCATGGACGCAGGATGCGCTACCGATGAGCAGTGGACCTACTTTGGCTCGCTACTCGGCTTACACGTGCGCTACTTGTATGAGGAAGCGTAGGAGTTATTAATAAATTGAGTTAATTCTACTTGAGTACACAAGTATAATATAAATCAAATAAAGACACCAAGTTTCTTAATTAGGGTAAAATGAGAACTGTATTGTATGTAAATTGATCTTCCTTCTAAATCTGCTAAAACTGTTTACCATCTATGAAAGGGGTTAGCAGCGGCAATATGCACGTTTCTAATTGGTGGAAAGATGCTGTTTTCTACCAATAGGATCTTTGGGCTTGTGTGGACCACTCATTGTGGTGGCCCACGTCAATGTATCCATTGGTGTGACTTACACCAAGGTGAGGAAGTATCTAAAACTTTTAACAGATATTTTATCTGTTAAAATCACAAGTGGCTTGTAGTCACTTGTGCGTGTAACCCCGTTACATTTAGTTTTAATTTGAATTCATCATACTTGAGCCCACGAGTATAATTTAAATCAAAGAAAAACGTAACGTATCTATTTTAGGTAAAAATGAGAACTGTATTGATTCTAAATTGGTCTTCCAGCTAAATGTAATATCATATATAAAGGTATTGCCAGCGGGAGCCGTCATTATTGTACTTAACTGATTGTATGTGTGGACCACTCGTTGCGGTAGTCCACTTCAATGTAGCCATTGGTGTGCATTACACCAAGGTGAAAAAAGTAACCTTCTAACAGACACGGATTATTATCCATAGTGAACGCAAATACATCAAACGTTTCTTAGCTGACCGCAATAGTAACAATGACCGATACGCATGGTGCTTATTGAAGTCGAACTCTACAGATCGACTCTGCAATTATGACTAATAATTAAAGCACAAGTTTGTTTCAACGATTTAGCGTCTGCAGCATTCTCATTTACAGAGTCATGGAGCGCGGCCAGGAAAACCTGCCTGCCCAGTTCGGAAGGCAAACAATCGATCTGCGTGATGTATTTGCGACCACAAAGGACGCCAAGGGTTTCTTAAAATCTTACGCCTTCAGTCACAACAAATCGATTCATCATCCAGTATCTTCAGGACATAGAAAGGTTTGGAAGTGCATATCTGAGTCTGCCTATGGTTGGCATGTTACTTTGTCAAAGAAGGGCGAATCGAAAGCTAAATCGGAGCGCTCAAACACAAAAACTAATATTTGTCCAGCGAAGGCATGGTTCGTGAGCGACTTGTTCCAAAGGCACTCTCCCGGTTGCGACTCCACTAGTCAGTGCTGGACAGAAGTGTTGATGGAGATGCCCGGACTTCTGTCGGCACTAGTTCCAGGGTTAAGTAGCGCACACAAGCGAGCGGCTTCTCCTTGCTGGTATCCGAGATAGCCAAGCGTTCGGTGCTTTGCTGCTATTCTGTGATGCAATGATGGAAACACTACATAACAAACAGGAAAACGCAAGGGTCTGGGTGGATGGCTCACACACAGTCACGCCTCGAGCTAAGGCCATATTTGACAAGCCGGTGTGGACAGCCGCAGCATGCTCTGTTCGGAAAAGCGCTGCTTCTTGGATTTACGTGGACGAGTCCACACGAAGCAGTCAACAAGGAATGACCTCAGCGCAGAACCTGAGTGCTCCAGTAAGCACACGCTCTAAAAAGCATCGAAATGGAACGTTTTCCGTCGATCTAGACGCCGGGACTTGCGGTCGCTGTGTGGTCAGACATTCAAAATGCCATGCGAACATATTATTGCAGCTGTGTTCAGCCAAAGTGGGTCTCGCACTTCGACGTCTGGATCGTATTGATACTTCCTCCATGATTTCACTCTGGCGGCGTATGCTCATGCCTTTCAGGTCCCCCAAGTCTCTCTGCCTTTCGTACCCGCACTGCTCACTGACAAGAACATCAAGTCTCCACCATTGTTCAACCTAGCTGGAGGCCCCTCGCAACGACTTCCGAAAGATAGCGCTACATCGAAAGCTGCCCGTGATTGAGCCATGCGAGAGAAGAAAATTCCGTCGAGAGCAGAAGCTAAGAAGCTGAGCAAACAAAAAGACGGAGATGTCGAATCCGTCCCACCGATGGACAAACTGCAATCGCTGCCAGAATGCGTGAGTTCCTCA
This sequence comes from Phytophthora cinnamomi, assembly GCF_018691715.1. NCBI lineage: Eukaryota > Oomycota > Peronosporomycetes > Peronosporales > Peronosporaceae > Phytophthora > Phytophthora cinnamomi. The sequence goes on along the minus strand of NW_027151053.1, from coordinate 377,146 downwards.
AAGACGAGATACGTGCTCGAGAGAAGAAAAAGTGCAAGAAGTTCATTTACGCCCGGTGAGGCAAGGCTGATCACCACAATGCTCCAAAATACCCGATCCGATCCAAAGGAGACGTTGGTTCGGTTGTCCTTCCAGGAAACCGTCTTAAAGGGACTTGCCCACTGGATATACTTGAAATTTGAAACGGCTTTGTCCCAACTGAAGCATATCGTCAGCGAGTTCAGCTTCTAATCAAGTCGGTGATAAGTAAAGAGCGGTGAATCATCTAAATATGAAGCGCACACAATGCGAAGTTGAATTTGAGAAGCCCGTTCCATATTTCCGATATTATCAATACCCTTCATTTCAGTGTTTTTGCAGGGACCTTGTTATGTCCTTTCTCATCGCTCAGCAACATGCTGGCATCGACGCCTTGGAGCTCTGTAGGCCGGCGGCGTTGACAAAGTCTGCCTCCCCTCGCTCAGCAATATGTTGACATCGACGCTCCAACGTTCACTCCCGTGGGGTCTAATCATAACGCCTGCGTTAAGACACTGGACATCATGGTGGTGGGCTACAACATGCTAGCACTTCACTACTTGGCTGACTTAACAGGCTCGAGGTGACGGCAACGCAAAACACGAGTGAACTCGACCACTCAACTGCCTAGACCACAACAGACCACAAAATCTTATGTGTGCCCCGTCCCAGTGATGGATCTTCAATAAACACCATGCGTTTCGGTCGTGTGTTACTATTCCGGCCAACTAAAAACATTTGATGTATTTGCGGTCAGTGCGGATAATAATTCAAGACATACCTATTTGTTAGAACCACAAGTAGCTGTAGCCACTTATGCATGTAACCCTGTTACATTGGTAGACTCACATTTTCCCTGATGGAGCCAATTCACAATAAATAAAATACATCATCAACAAGTGTTGGACTAACTGTTTTGTACCGTTGCAAAACGTGACTTGATCAATGTGGACCAGTAGTCTGATATATAAAACGAGTGCTCTCACCAACCAAGAACGTTTGGCCAGGGAATGATCCTATTTACCATCGACCAAACGACGTAACGACCAAATTTTCACGGTGATTTATTACTCGTGATCCTTTAGTCAGCCTGTTCTATGGGAGACTCGCCCCGCCTAAGAAGAGCGTGTCATACGACCCAAATCCTTTGTTATTTGTCAGATCTGACGGAGGGTTTCCACACGACATTACCTCAAGCATCAACCTCCTCTACAAGTGTGGGATTTGAACCCACGCCACCTGATATACACCTGTCTATTTAGGCGTACGCCCGATGGACATACAAAAATTTTCACGTCAAAGCCAGTGCTACTACTACATATCCTTGAAACCATAATAAATATTATAAAATATAAGAGGTATCGAAGTTTTACAATCACATTGTTTACTATGGATCAATTATGGTCAACTTTGATCCATAGTTGACCAATAAAGTGGGTTAACCCAAATTTGACCTGCGTAGCGGTTGATATATAAAGAATCGCTCCGTCGACGAAGACCCGTTTGGGTACAGTTGGTTTCTTCTTTAACTTGAAGAAGAGTAGGTGAAGAATCAAATATTGTCCGTCACCAGTAATTGCAATGTAGTCGTGAAGCGCTGGTGGCTACTGCCATCTTTACGGATCAGAACTTCACAGCTGTGTTGAGTCATAATAGTTCGTTTCGGTTCCGTTTCAAAATACCTTGGGACTTGGTCCATGTTGGTTATCTTGTGAGACTGAATACTGTGCTCCTGAGTGAGTCGCTGGGCCTGTTCGATGAACTCGGTGCAGGTTTCTTTGGCGTCGTCAGACAGCGTTCGTGTAGTGTGTGGCGTCTCGAAACAAGATCGTAGTGGTTGTTAAAACCTGCCAAGCAGCCATAGCAGGCAGCGAACGCTTCACTGACTGTTAAAGCGCAGAACCAGACTCCACCTTGGTTCGGTGAATGTTTAGAGCATTTAGAGTATTAAGTAGAATATACCTGTATTTGATGGCAAGTCTTTGCTGTTTCGTGTGGTCACCCATCTATGAAGGTCACGCCCGAGCTCTCGGTACTCAACCTGTCGGTCGGCGCACGGTATTCTCGGCAGCGTGTGTGTGGCAAAGCGGAGGTCTTTCGACACTGGCTTCAGCTTATTGGCTGCTGCAACCCTGTCGCGGACCATTGGCACCAACACGTTGTACTTCTTCGCCAGCGCGTGAAAGTCGCACTCTTTTACGTTTAGCTTGTACTCAGACGCGACGATCGACTTGAAGTGATGGTTGTAGCTGTTGCGCTTGTTGTCGGTGAATATGGTAGAGTACAGATTAGTTATTGGGAGGAGAGGGTTTTGTGAAATGGTAGTGAGAGCTATGAATTTCTGGGCACTGAATGACTGGTAGAGGTGAGATCGCGGCACGCAGCTGAAACGACACAGAATTGATGGCGACGACATTATTAGCGGAACAACTGTTAACTAGACCACGTGTTCGTTCAATTTGTCCATGTCTTCAAATGGAGCGTAAGACAAAACTAAAAGATATGTTTTGTTCGTTTTGACTACGTAGGCGGTTGGTACGGGATAAGACGGTAGTCATCATGAAATTCTTGTGAATTATTGGCAAATTTTGCCCCCATTACGAAAAACCAAACACCTATTGTCGTGTACCTCCACCGTCAGTGTAATGGGCCCTCCATTTACATAAATAGCTAGACATCTTTCTCATATTGCACAAGTAGGCATGGTCGGCACACAACTAGCGTGTGCTGACTCGTCATCGTCTGATTGGCTGAAAGGTGGAGAAGCCAGACCTCACTTTCAGTCAATCAACTGTCGACCTTTGTTTGAGTGGTTCACATTAGTACTAAGGGCTCGCGCCCCGGTCTAATAATAAATCAGAGTTGAATTGGCATCGGACTTAATCCTTAGTTCTCAGTCTTACTGAGAACAAGACGCTTTCTCAACAGCTAGGTGTAAGCTAGTGACGGGCATACACCAGGCCCGTTACAGTCAGGGTCGGGTACACTGGGACTGTTGATGAGATTGTAGCTCACACCGATTCGAGAGCGGTTGAGTGTTGACGAACTAAACATGATACGAAAAAGAAACTTAAGTAGAAATATACACAAGCTTCTTGTTATCTGTTGTCACTTGGACATGGAAGATTCACGAGTGATCTTTAGATGTTGAGGACCGACAGGACCGCCCTCGTTCCTAAGGTTGTCATTTCTTCTTCCAGCCCCTCGGCGACCGTTGTAGTGTCCTCCGTCCTCGGGAGTGCCAACCCTTCTGAATTCACGTTCAATTCCATCGCTTCACCCGTCTACACCCGTCCTTGGCGAGGTAGAGGCCTCCGCGGACCTCACGGGATCCCACTCAGGCCACGCGTCGTTCGCTCAGTTCGATAGTAAGACGGGGTACCCTACGGTCGGTACCCGTAACAGGATGTAACCATCTCCTGGCCGATTCGCGCGTCCGACACATGGCCTGACACGGAGACGGTTTGCCCGGTCACAGGACGGGGCCGGATTATTTCTATTTTAATTTCGGCTACGTTCCATTCTATGGAGTTTGACTTGTTTTTATGCTTCAGATGGCTACGTTTAATACTTGTTGGATAGAATGTAAGCAACAAGTTTTGAGGAGAAGTGGAACGTGTATTAGAAAATATCACTACCCTATAAGTGCCGTGAATATGTTTTTCTTACTTCCCCTCATTTTTAATCTGTTGTGGCACTTCATGTATCTTTGGCTGTGTTTTTTGTGTGATCACGTGCGATTTGATGTCCAAAACAGATACACTTTGACAAACATCCAAACCCTTAGTAGCAAAGCTGGCCAAGGCTTCAACACTACAGCACTAGTCGAGGTGTTAGTTAGGAACAATGTTATGGCCCATGCGCACTGAAAAATTCATGGCACTCGCCAACTCTTCGGCCTCCCACGTGAAAATCTCCTCGTGTTCCTCGTACTCAATTTCCCAAAATCGCTTTGTGCGATGTTGCGCTTCGATTGGGTTTTGATTCGGGACTATACCAGGCGTATCGCTGGCTGTAGCAAACCGCAAACCCCAAGGCTCCGTGCGATACACGTCCTCTAACCACTGGGTGTATTGCGGCTCACCGAGGGTCGTCCCGTTCTCTGTGATAAGTTCTGACAATGCCTCAAACTGCTCCTTCGACCTTGATTCGCTCAAATAGTTCAGGTGTGCCTTGATAATGCCGTTGTAGCGTTCAGTATTGAAGAGCAATTTTTTTCTTTTCTCAAACTTTACGGTGAAGTTCGGGCCAGAAATTCAAGAGCTTAACACCAGGCCAGACCCTGCGAAACGCAATTGGTGTTGAGTGATCCAACGAGCCATATTCAAGACTTAACGTTCCACAAAAAAACTCTTCTCAACGCTCTTTAGTGACAGTAAACAGTCGCGAATACGCAAAAGTGGTCTCCTTGCGAGCTAACACGAACGCCATCGGATAAAATACTGCCGGTACCTGTGGGTTTTCGTATATCGAAGTCCAAAGTGCCAAATGAAACCAGGGTCCATCCACCAACGTGGAGTTTGTATGCGCCATCTGTAGCTCCCAACACTTGTCCGTCAATCTCGAGTAGCAAAGGCTTGTGAATCCGAGTCCTCTGTGAGTCTGGTGCGGCTGGAATCAAAGTGTGCATACCAATTCGCGACCAACAAATTCCTCTTCAGCAACCTTCTGAATGCGAGCTTCAGTTGTGTGTGCAGGCGACATGGGAAGTACACTTCAAACCCGCCGAATTTTTGTTGTTGTTCACCGCTGCAAAACGTGCGTTCTCAAGGCCATCTAGAACTCGTCTCGCTTTCCTCCATTGTGGTGAATTTGACAGGATGAACCATGCACACAGATGCGTTCAACACCGTTGCTTGCGTCGCGGGGATCCCCTCCTCACTCTCATCACGAGACAGAAACTCTTCGTTATTCACATCCTCATCGCTCTGATGAACATAGTTATCATCATTGCTGCTGTTGTTGCTGGCAGACGTAGGAACTCTTGCTTGTGTTCTTCTTTGGTCTCCAGTATCTCAGCACTGCGAAGACGAGTTCGCAACTTCGTGCTTCGACGCCGTCGTGTAAGGGCCCCTTCAAAATCTTCACTTTCGGCTAGGGATGCAGACACATCCTCAAATCTCCTGTCGGAGTCCGCCATAGCGTCCCGTGGACCTTGGTTATCCCCACTCCTATGTAGTGTAGAGGGATGCTGGGGAAGAGAGGCGGGGGCGAGGGAAATAGGAAGACGGAGAACTTGCAAGGCAGAAGTGGTTTGGGTGGGTGTAGGGTATTGGACTGGGGTGGGGGGTTGGATTGGGGACTTGCGTTGTCGATGGTAAAAACCAAAATCAGAAAGAAGAACGTGGATGCCTTTGCTAAACGCAAAGCCACGGCAAGGATGTGTCGGGTTCACTTCTGAACTTGTAGCTTGAAAACTGAGGACACGCCGGATGAAATCCATAAAAGCCCCAAAAATAAAGGTTAGCTAAGTAAATGAAATGTATCCTTTTACTGCATAAATTTAAGTTTTTCCCTCACATGACATCCTTCCCGACTGTACGTTCGTCGACCTCGACCAACATTCGGGTTGCGGGCGAGCGCGAGGCGCAGGAGCGCCGACCGTTCTTCTGCAGCACGAAGCTCCGCAGAGATAACCGAAGGCGCACGCTGTGAAGAGCGATCATTATGAATCTCCACATCGACGCTGTACGTAGCGTCTTGGAAAGGAACGGATGCTCCGACAGCACTCTCGCCTTGCAGGCACTGCAAGCTGCCAGTCCCTGAGCGCCCGCGCTCAGCAGCTCTCATCCGTAAGTTCTTAAATCCTTGCACTATCATCGCGGCGGGCGAGTACTCGTCTAGACCATTCTCGATCTCGTAACAGCGCTAGACGTGAATCGCAATACCCACGATCACCGTCAACACTGTGGCCGGAGGCCCACTCAAAGATACAATTAGTAAAATTCAACACCACCAGCGCGATTACCACGCCGTTTCACCCAAGACGGCCATATCCAACGGGTCGTACGCGGGCATAGGCGCGAAAAATGCCACCGCCAGCACGAACTTGAGCACGAGAAACGTAATGCAGACACCTTCAAAGGTACATCGGCGACTCGAATTCAATCGTAGCCTTAGTGTAGGCGGCGACCGAGTGCACCATACTTATGTCCAGATAGGACAATTAGGTGTAGAACGTAGTGTAGCCCGTGATTCACCACTTGAGGAGCATGCGGATGTAGCCTCCGTGGCGTGTTAGGCGTCCTCCAGTACGTACACAGGCTCTGCGAAGACGGAGCCCCACAGTGCGTACAGGTACGTGACTCCGCGCATCCGGCGTCCCTCGTTGTTCAACAGCACTGCGTTGCACTGGCACATGGAGGGGTTCCATAGTGAGCCGTTGAGGCACGTCAGTCGCCACACTTGCGCTGTAAAGACCCGTCCAACATTGCGCAGCGGCGTTGCCACCAACCATGCGAGTACGTATCAGACGCCTGCGCAGCCGGAAGCAGATCGACAGGCATGCAGCGTTCCAGCCAGCTCACGAAGGCAACGTAGGCATCACCCATGGTTCGTCCAAGTCGTAGTGAGTTGCCCTTTCTCAGTTGGAAACCCGTAGGATGAAAGGCTGCACATAACGCTGAGTTTCGCCCTAGTGGCAAGCCAACGAGGCGATCCCCACCGAACCATGTCGGGTCATGTTCGTTTCAGTCAAATTGCTTTCCATCCCCTTTCCTTTTCTGTCCGGCCTTTCTCGATAAGTTGGGACAAGTAAATCCTCCTCGCGACACGCAGATATCACAGCGCACGCACCAGTATTCAGCAAGAAGCCACACGTGGTCCTGAGCGACACCAAACTAGAACCTGGCGCACAAGATCAAGCTGTTCCTGGATCAACAGGATCCGCCAAATACGTCCGGCGGCTGGCGCAGCAAGAGAGCAACCCTCAGACAAGAGTTGGGCCACGATGCGGGGCATCCTCACGGCGAATGAGGCTTCGAGCGGCCTTGAGATTCACGACGCCATTGTGGAGGACTGATCAACAACTCAGACACAACAGCGCCGGCCCAGAGTGGCTCCATCTCGATACTCCGGAAACCGTCGCGACCGAAGGCGGCAGCCAGTGGTAGCGCTACACCCAGTCTTCGATAGCGAAGCGACGAAGCGAGCCGCCACCGGGTTTGTGTCCACAAAAAATAAGACCAAGAAGAAGGAACAGCCGTCTTCGCGCACGTCCACCGGGTCGCAGGTCGACGTGAAGGCGAACTTCGAGTTGCACCAGGGATATCGTGCGCGTGAAGAACCAGTACCGCCACGCTCGCGCCACCTGGTACAAGCCGTACCAGCGGGCGTACCCATAGGGGTACCTGAATTTACTCTATGAATTACTCGAGTTTTCAGCCGTTCATGTGGCACACTAGCGATTTCGTAACGGTTTCTGGAGGCCTTTCTTCGAATGGGCTCTACACGCACCATTGCTCGACGAGTCGGTCTTCACTCAGCGACGGAAACGGAATGAAGGACGCGCGCGAGCGTCTCTGCTTTTTCACCGTGTGCATTGAGGCGTGTATGTGTGGGAGGGGGGGGGGCATTCGGTTCCTGCGACGCATAAAGGCCTTTGGGAACAGAAAGTTGATGTGGTGGGGTGGCCCGATGTGCAAGAAGGAGAAAGGCGAGGCTCCGCCCGCCTGTCCATCCGTGCTCAGCCTGAAATACCTGTCCGAGAAGGCCAAACCCATGTATCACACGCGGATCCACGACGCTATCAAGTTGTTCCGGATTGATAACCCACTGTTCAAGACATCGGCGGACCTGTTGGGATAAACAAGCACCTTCGACTCGACGCTCAAGCCGTTCAAACAGCGCCTGAGTACCAAGGCGTTGGTTCAGGTGGTGCTTGACATCACCACGCGGTGTCACGTGTCTGAACACTGGGTCCCGTCTCTCTCCGAACGTATTTGGGGTCGACTGCTAGCGGACGAAGCATCAAGAATCTGCGTGTGAAGATTGAGCAGCAACTCTGGGAAGGAAAATATAACCCCCCGAAGGCGCCCGCGTTCGAATCGGTCGAGGAGATCATGGAGGGATGCCCTCTGCTGTTCTGTCTTGACGCCATACCGACGGCACCCGATCCGACGACGGACGTGAATGACAAAGCCCCGATGTTCTGTGAGGACCTGGATGAGGCGGTCGCCCGGATGCCCAGGGGAATACGCCAGCAAACGAGAAGGTCGCGCCGGTGAAGGATCCCTCGGACGAGGAAACCGCGCGAGAGGCCACGCCCAAGCAGCATGACGACGGGGAAATTGTCGTCGTCGACGACGACGATGGAGAGCGCTGTGAGCTGGCTCCGATGAGATCAAGTCGCCTAATGCCACAGACGGGGCGGCGCCCCGCAGCACGCAGTGCCGCGCTTCTAATTTGACCCCACGAAGCGGTCGGGAGAGTTCATTCGAAGTAGTAACACTTCGTTGTGTTTCTTCGTCCCAATGTAATACACCTCTCGCAGCCGCTCATATTAACGTCGTCCATTCCGATGCTGCCCATGGTCCGGATAAGCATAAAGTTTCGAAATGGAGAGTCCAACCTGGGGACGTACTAATCCAAAGTTTAAAAGTTCCATTAAACGTAAAAAGAAAAAAATGTCAAAGGTGTTTGGGCACTTCAGAGTTCCAAACCACCAGCCTGCAGGCATCGTGCCTAGAGCCGTTCCGTGCTATGCTAAAATCGTGGGTTGTCTTCAGCGACGGCTGCGTTCGCATCAACAATTCGGGCGCTCTATCGCAGTTCAGGCCAGCCCTTCCCCGTGCGTCGCTCGAACTCGAACACCTTAATTAGGGCTGCGTAGTCAGCATGGAGGTAGGTCGTCGAGCACCAACGAGTCCCATAGGAGGCCGTAAGCGCCATATACTGTTCTTGACTTCGTTGAACGCGCTTGTCGACGACTTCCACGATGGGCGTAGTCACGCCCGAGAACACCGTTTCTTTACTTCCGAGAGTGAGGTAGTAAAGATAGCATTTTGCAGTCAGGCCGTGAATGGAATTCAGAGCTGAAATAGTGGAAGCTGCACCAGGGATACCAGCGATCAATGACTGAGCCTTGCTTGTATTTTCGATTGGACGGTGACACAACTATGCTTGTTCTGGTCAACGTACATGATGTCTTGGTGGCGACCAACGATGAAGACGAGAAAAACGGCTTGTTCGAGGGCTTGGGCAAGACGTACGGCATCAAGGACCAGGATCACTTGAAGAATTACCTTGGCGTGGAGGTGGAGTAAACTGATGGCTACATGGTCATTCGCGTAAGTATGCACATGAGATTGTCGAGCAGTTTGGTTATGGAGGAGCTCATTCGGTTGGAGGCCCGCTGGAAGTGAATGCTCGTTTTGTGCTCCTCGGTGAATATGAGGATGGCGACACCAGCTTTCCCTACCGTGAGGCCATTGGTATGCTGATGGACCTGGCGACGAGTACCCGACCGGATCTCGCATTTGCGCTCGGCCACCTCAGCCGCTATTTATTTGGCAAAGCCTTCCAGAAAGCAGGTAGGCGAATTGAAACGAGTTTTGCGGTACCTGCCAGGCTCTGTGGAGTATGTAAATACGCATAAGCGACAACCAACTGAATCGATAACTGTAGTGCGTTAAGGTTATTGCGATAGTGATTGGGCAAATAATCTTGTAGCAACAGTACCACTGGATTCGCGTTCACACTGGCAGGTGTAGCGGTTTCGTGGATGTCGAGACGCCAGATTATTGTAGCTTTGTCCACGGCAGTGATTGAATATGGTGCTGCATGAGAGGCTGCTATGGAGTCGGTTTCGGATAGTAACCTTTTGCAAAGAGAATCTTCCGCGACGAGAGGTGAACCCAAGCATTGGAATTTACAAGCAAGCAGCGCATGTAATGGCGGCGAATCGGACTTACAGTCAACGACACGCCAAATCGAGCTACGATGGCACCATGTGCGCGAGCAGATTGAAAAGGGCGTGGTTGACCTGCTCAAGGCGAGTGGCGATATGAATCCCGCCGACACGTTTACCAACCCGCTCGACAAGTTGCGTATCAAGCGCACGCTGGTACTGGCTGGCATCGGAGATATATATTAGCCGAAACTGGCACGTCGAGGGAGGAGCGTTGAAATTCCGATGCAGAATTGACGAATTCCATCATGGCAGCAGATTTTTGAGCCAGCTGTTAGTGTAAATAGCACAATTCTATGTGTAGATACACCACCTTCAGAAGGTGATATCATGCTAGACAGGGAAACCTTGACTGGTAACTAGGAGCCGACAACTAAACTCTCCTCAATCACAACTTCTTTTACCGTCTTCGACTCGAGTCATCCTCTTCCTTCTTCGCCCTACGACGCTATTCCTTGACAGGATATGAGCACAGCGAAAGCCTCGCCCGTGAACGACTGTGACTTTCCTCGCCTGAAGGGCAGGAACTTCGTTACTTGGAAGACCCGCGTAACCGCTGCATTCGACGGCAAGAATCTTCTCGATTTCGTCACTCAACCCAACTACGCTGGAGATTCCGATGTCGACCTCGGCCAGGAGGATGAACTCGACCCGTCGCTCGCCGAGCAGCACGACGCGCCCAAGCCCGACTTGCAGCAAGACTCTTCGTCGGGCGAGTTGTCTGATGGCAGGTCGGATGGGTCCGCTGGAGACAACGGCGATGTGGAGATGGGGCAAGAAAAACTGCCCCTTCACTGCACAAAAGCAGCAAGTGTTGGACCGAGCTGAGAAATTGAAGGCCAAGAGCCAACAACTGAGCTACAGGAAGCTACGCGGACTGCAAAAGGACTAGCAAGATGGGCGAGTGAAGGCTGGTACCGTACTGCCAGCGAACTTCGCTTTCAAGGGCAACTCGAAGCTCGACCATACGTATCCCAACTCCAAGAACTGGAACCAAACCCAAGGGCGCAACAACAGCAACAGCAACGGCAACGGCGGCAACGGTCGCCGAGATAAGAACTACGGTAGTCTCAAGCACAAGCATGATGGCACCGGTGGCAAGAACCGCAACCCTGATCAAGGCAAGAACCGTTCACTGGAATCTGACTCAGATGACGATGACGACGACGGTGCCAAGTGCAAGGTGTTCCGTCAACAGCGTCGCCATACCGGTATCATTGCTGTTGCTACGACGATCAACCATCCTATCAGCCTGACAGCCCAAGCCAACGTTCAGCTCGACCCCACCTGGACTATTGACGCTGATTGAACGTGCCACGTGACGCATGAATCCCAGTGGTTCGCCGACATCGCAACAAGTGGTGGATCCATCACGGTTGGTGGCAACAACCAGATTCCAATCGAAGTGGACGGGTTGAGCTCGCAGTCGTTGACTCCAAAGGCAACTCGATGACGCTTACCCTTCATACCGTCCTCTACGCTCCGCAGTTGCACTTCAACCTGCTGTCGGTCCCAGCCGCTATGAAGCACGACTACCGCTGCAACTTCGATCGCAAGCTCTGTGCTATGCCGACTGACCAGTCCTTTAAGCTCAAGGCACCAACACGGACCTGTACCAGTTCCAGGCCCAGCCAAAGACCACTGCTACGACCCTCAAGGCCAAAGGTAAGCAAAGATCTCTTGTGCTTTTGCACAATCGTCTTGAACATCCTAACGCTAGCATCTTACATGATCTATCTGGGAGCCAAGCCATTGGTGGACTCGATGATGCTGCGCCCGTAGATTCTACAGCTCAGTTCTTCTGTGTAGCCTACACGTTAGCGAAGTCGCACCGCGCCCCATTCTATTCTAATAGAGTTGTTGTGCTACATCTCCTTTATAAGCAGTGCACTCAGATATCTGTGGTCCGTTGCCTGTGCCTAGTCTCACTGGCTGTCGCTATTTTCTAGTCTTTATCGATGACTTTTCTCGATTCATGTTCACTTACCCTATCAAGAACCGTAGTGAGTTGTACGCCTGCTACGAAGACTTTAGGAGAAAAGCCCAGAATATTTTCAGGCGGGACGTCCACGTCCTACAACACACTCGAATTCTTATCGAAGACCATGACATTCAACGGCTACAAGCAGACAATGCGAAAGAGTACGAACAGCGTGGTCGTACGATCTTCAAGAAGTACGGTACTCCTGCACAGTTTACCAATGCGTACACACCTCAGCAGAACGGTGTTGCTGAACGCCGTATGCGTATAATCATGGAACGAGTGCGAGCACTCCTACTTGACGGGAAGCTTCCAAAACAACTATGGGCTAAATGTGTGTGTATCATGGTTACACACTGATCAATATGACGCCCAGCTCAAAAACGGATGACCGAACCCCGTATGAGCTTTGGTACCATCGTATCCCGTCCGTGACCTACATGAAGCTATTCGGATGCAGTGCATACGTATACATCACGGAACCGTATCGTGACAAGCTTGGGGCTTGAGTACGGCTGTGCATGTACCGTGGCATACCGGATCACAAAAAAGAGTATCGACTGATGGATATCAACACACATGTTATTGTCTATAGTCATAATGTAGTGTTCAAAGAGGATGAGTAGCCGACTTGACGTTCAACTCTTGAGCCAACACCAACTTTGCAAAAGGACCAACTTGCACACATAACGAGTCCCGCACCTGCAATGGTTCCTCCTGCATGCTTTGCACCTACAACGACTCCTGCTGCAGACCTTGCGCCTGCAATGAGTCCTCCTGGAGGTCTTGACACATCTAGTGCTGCGGTTCCCACAGACTACCATCGCCCAGGGAGGCTCTTGATCGGAATGAAATATATTACTCCTTTCGAACGGAGGCCAAATCCGATTCCTCCTCACCCCCTGCTTGTAGTGGGTCTAACTTGACTCACTACTTTAGCTTACACGTTGCGCAACGTGTATGAGGAAGCGTAAGTACTTAGTAATTACTTAGGTTAATTATATTTGAATACACAAATATAAGTTAAGTAACAAAAGGATTCCAAGTGACTTAGATTAGGTAAAATGAGAACTGTATTGTTTGTAAATTGATCTTCCTCTAAAATCTGCTAAAAACTGTTTATCATCTATGAAAGGGTTGGCAGCGGCTGGCTGTCAGAGCCCCGCTAATATGCATGTCTCTGATTGGTAGAAAGATGCTGCTTTCACCAATAGGATCTTTAGTGTGGACCACTCACTGTGGTGGTCCACTTCAATGTATCCATCGGTGTGTCTTACACCAATGTGAGGAAGTATCCAAAACGTTTAACAGATAACCTATCTGTTAATTTTAATTTCACAAGTGGCTTGCAGCCACTTGTACGTGTAACCCCGTTACACCATCCCCCTTAAGGTTAGACGCGCGGGGTCTCCGCACGTCAATCTTTGGAATTGACCATTCGTCAATTCTCCGCGTTTGAGAAGAAATCCGCGCTCATTCAACGATGAGCGCGCCTCAGAAGAAGTCCGCAAAGTCGATGGGGAGTCATCTCTCCATCGACGACTACTTCGAACGCCAGAAGGCGAAGTACGGTGACATCGTCGACTTCGACGATGACGATGAAGACATGGAGGGCGAGGAGGACTCGCCCTCAAAGCGGAAAGACTCAGTGTCGAGCGAATCGCTCGACCCTCACGCCAAGAACGTTCGCCCGCGTGAAGGGGACGAATCGGACGCTTCGAGTTCGAAGCGTTCGCGTACTGAGAGTGATACCCCACTCGCTTCAGCTGGGGCTCTCAGTACTCCGCGCGCTGCTGCTGCAGCGCGTGATTTTAAAGCTCAAGGCTCTCCGCGCGCTGCGCCTGCAGCGCGCGATCCATGGATGCCGTCCGCGTCCGAGATCACGGACCGGTATTGGAACTCGGTACCACCGAAGGAGGTGCCGTTATACGTATGCAGCGCCATCAAGATGACGCTGTGGCTGCTGAGCTGAACTTTGATGCGGAAACGCATCAAAGACACGATTATTACATCGGACTCTTCCATGAGCTCCGATGGTTTCAAAGCAAGAAGACCTCTTCTCGCAGCAAAGTGCCCGAATGGCAGGCACTTTGTCAAAGCTGGAACGCCTTTGTTGAGAACTTCAACAAGAGGCCGAGTGCTTACCGTGATCGGATTAAGCAGCAGTGATCGCTTCGAGACGTACTCGAAGCGTGGAAAGCTGGAGCAACTTCATGTTGCTGCTGAGGAGGCGAATGTGCCGTGCGCTGTGCCCGAGGGCTTTCAGTGCACGAAGTGCTTCAGGTGCGGTCCGCTTGAGCGACCGCGACCTGAACGGGTACACGTCGTTCCGTGTGCCCGAGAGTCTCAGAGCTCCGTGCTAAGTTCTTAGCACGTGAGGGTTCGGGCGCTAGCGATGATCGCAGCGCTCGTGTTACTCGCTGCGCCAGCGCGTACTGCTCTTCGTACGCCCTCACCATTTCCGGAACGTCCTCCAGCAGGACGTTCCGCGGCTCCCATGTATCTCGATGGGGAGGAAATCCTCTCCATGAATACGAAAACGAGCCCCTTGAGGGTTCGTTTTCGGGATACTATGGTCAACAATCCGCTCAACAATCCAGCGGGTTGAGCCGTGGGCGTCACGGATCGGCGGTGGCGGGGTGGGAACACGCCCGGGTATGATCAGCCCCGGGCTGATTAGTATGCGCCTCTCCACGACCGGGTGACCGCCGTGGAGCGTCTGTAGGCGCTGAGTTCGCCGCCCTAAAACAGGAGCTGGCGAACCAGAAGGCTCAAGTCGCGGCGGTCTCGCAGACCGCCTCGAATATCCAGGTCGAGCTGGGGACCCAGATGAAGTTGCTCCAGCGCGTCCGCGCGCTGGAGGAGAGGTTGCTCGTCGCCGAGGCCAAGTCTCGCTTCTGCCTCGGCTCCTGCCGAGGCTTCGGGTCAGCCGAGCTAGATGGCTCGTGCTGCCGGTATGGCTTCAGCCGTCCGACGTAAAGGTCGGATGGAGGCGCATGCTAGACGGTATGTCTAGCGTGTATGCGTTGCCGTGCCGTGCCAACACAGTGAACGGCCCGATGAAGCGCGGAGCAAGCTTGCTTGCTCCGAAATCCGAAACTGCATGTCTAGGCAGGTTTTGTGTAGCTAACAAAACTAATGAACCAACTTTAAATTCATTTGTGTTGCCTCTGCCCACATTGTTTGCGTTCAGCTTCTGCTGATCAACAGAAGCTGCTATTGTGTCTTGGACAAACCGAATCACGGCTTGTCTTTTGGTGATGAAACTGATTGCATCCGAGCTGAAGTCATTCAGCTCGCTCTCCGCTAGAGGCCCGGCCTCTGCGTGGTTCTTGCGGTGTCTGCGCCCTGCGCAGACCCGTGGTCGTTGGCCATGTTGGGGAGTTCGCGCCCTGCGCAGACTCATGTGGTTTGTCCATTGTTGCAGCTGACACTGTGCAAGTGTCAGCGGTTTCGCGGCTGCTGTATTGCAGGCGTAGATCCTCCCCACTTAAAGTGGAGCCATCACCCGAGTAAACTCGGTAGACGTGGATGCCGCATGGCATTCACGTAGAACGGTGTATGCCCGGTCGAGGCATGCACTGAGTTATTGATGGCAAACTCTGCCATCGATAAGCACTCGCTCCAGTATTGGAACGAGTGAGCGTAGCTCTTCAACATATCGACGAGCACGCGATTCACGCGCTCGGTTTGACCGTCCGTCTGCGGATGATCCGCAGTCGACATGGAAAGTTGGCTCCCAAGAAGTGTAAACACTTCTTGCCACAGATGCGCTGTGAAGCGCGGGTCTCTGTCCGACACAATGTCGGTCGGCATGCCATGGTGTTTGAACACCATGTCGACGAGCAGACGGGCTGTCTGCTTCGCGGTCACCTCTGTTGGCACCGCAGCAAGATGTACCATCTTGCTGAAACGGTCTACAAAGACCACAACACCGGTGTTCCCTCCGCTATCCGGGGAAGACCAAAGATGAAGTCCAAAGACATGGACTTCAACACTCGACGGAGTCGGTAGTGATTGTAGTGGAGCCTGCGCGAATGGCGCAGGTTTCACGCGTTGGCATACCTCGCAAGCACGGATGTACTTGCGCACCCACTATACTGGTGGTGCCAGTAGAAGTCGCGCGTGAGAAGGACGTAAGTCTTCACGTCCGAGATGTCCCGCAGTCGGGGCATCATGATACTCGTACATGATCCTGAGTCGCAGGTCATGGTCATTTGGCACGACAACGCGATCCGCGTTGTCGTCGACTGCGTTGTAGAGTAGCAGTCCGTCGTGCACACGAAAGCGGTGTGCACGCGCTCGAAGGTGCTTGGGCAGCTTCTGACGGGACTTGTCAGAAGGCGCTGTGCCATAGGCCAGCAGAGCTTCGCGTCCGCGTCGTGCGCGTATGCGGCCTTCACATCATCCAACAGAGATGATGTGGGTTTGCTCGATCGCATGGCGTCAATGGCATTGACGTCAACAGCTTCTGCATAGTCCGGCCGACGTGATAACGCGTCGGCCACCACGTTCAGTCTTCCGGGTTTGTATTCGACCCGGAAGTTATACTCCGCAAAGAATGAGAGCCATCTCGCCATTCTTTGTGAATGTGGCGACTTCACTGCGGTACGCAGTGAAGCATGGTCGGTGTAGACCACAAATGGTCTACACCCAAGCAAATACACTCGGAACTTTGCGAGTGCATACTTCATGGCAAGGAGTTCCTTGTCATGCACCGGATAGTTGCGCTCAGCTGGCTTCAGCTGACGCGATTGGTAGACGACACGATCACGGCCCTCGTGATCGTGCGTTAACGCGCATCCGATCGCGAAGTCGGATGCGTCACACACTACGTGAAATGGGCGATCTTGGTCAGCCACTGCCAAGATCGGCGCCTCAGTCAAGCCCCGCTTGACTGCATCGAATGCCTTTGGCAATCGGGTGTCCAATTCCACACAGCTTCTTTCTTAAGAAGCTGTGACAGCGGGCGGATCTTGCCCGCATAGTCCTCCACGTACTTGCACAAGTACGTGGCTGCCAAGGAACTGCCTCAGTTCCTTGACACTTGAAGGCGTTGGCCATTCGTTGATCACTCTGACCTTTCCGGGTCAGGGCGAACACCATTCTTCCCTACGAGACACCCGAGGACGGGTATCTCGCTCGCCCCGAAGATACACTTCTTCAGGTTTGCGTAGAGCTTATGTGTTCTCATAAGCTCGTAGTTTCGGAGATGCACCCTGTGCATCTCTACGTCGTCTTTCCGTCCACAGCTTGGCTGTGGATGAATACATCATCGAAGTAGCTCGGTGCGAAGTCGCGCACCGAGCGCAACAAGTGCGTCACGCACCTGTTGAAAGTCGCAGGGGCGTTCTTAAGCCCCTGTGGCATTACTAGCCATTCCCAGAGCATGCCGCTTGGCGTGCTCACTGCCGTGAGAGGGATATCGCTCTCACGCATTAGGATCTGATAGAATCCGTCTCGCAAGTCGAGAGCACTGTAAACGGTGCTCCCGGCCATCGAATCGATGATAACATCTTTTCGTGGTATCGGCGTCTGCGCCGGTACCGTCGCATCGTTCAGCTTGTTGTAGGCATGAACGATGCGCCATCCGCCCTGTGGCTTCTTGACACAGAACGTCGGAGCACTGTGCGGGGACTTTGATTCCCGCACTTGTCCTGCTTTACGACGACTTTCAAAGAAGTCGTCGATCGCTTTCACTTGCTCTCGCGGCAGTGGCCACTGCCGCGTGACACAGTACTTCGTGCCCGGCACGAGATCAATCTCGTGCTGAATACCCTTATCCTGCGGAAGCTCCGCAGGAATGTCTTCCGGGAGTACGTCTTTGTACTCCCTCAACACTGTAATAGGGACTCGACTTCAGCGAGTCCCAACCTTGTTCCTCGAAGCGCTCTCGCTTCGTCTTCGCACTGAGAGTGTCTTCACTCTCAGTGGTACTTCCCATGAAGAGCTGCCTCAGCTCTTCGCTCGCTCGCCGTTCTTTCGCTGTCCGAAAGAACGCAGACTTGCTCGATGCGTCCATCGTGCAAGTCGCGTGAAGCGCTTCCAGCTCATGGCTGGAAGCGAAGTCAACTCCGACGCCGTCGTCGGAGGACTAGCGAGTTCCATGTCACGATATTGGAATCCAGTATTGGTGCGCGTCAAGACGCTTAGCGTCTTGACATTCGGCGTCACCGCCGCAGTCTGCCCAGCAGACTGCTCTTGTTGCGTCTCGGTCCCGGACCGAGACTTGCGCAGCGTTTTCCGCTTGCGCCGTTGTTGTGCGGAGCCCGGCTCCGCACAGTTGTTCTTCTTGTCCAGGCCCGGCCGTGGACAGTCGTTCGCCGGCGGACCCTGTCCGCGGGCGCGCGGTATCAAGCCCGGCTTGACCGTATTTTCCTTCGTGCAGCCCGGCTGCACGGTAATGTGTCCTTCGCCGGCAGACCCTGTCTGCGGGCGCGCGATATCAAGCCCGGCTTGATCGCATAGCTTCGTCGTGCAGCCCGGCTGCACGACAGCATGTAATTGCGTCAGTGCGAAACGTTTGCAACCGTCCGCACTGTTTGCAGCGTCAACTCCCGGAGTTGACACGCCTTCGTCACCTCGACGCCATTCATTGGCGGAGCCCCTCATGACCGAGGGTGCGTCGGCTCCTGGAGCCGACGCGCCGTTGTCGACCTGACCTCTTCGGGTCAGGGACTGTCCCTACACGCTTGATGTGGGTGTTGGTTCCCGGAACCAACACATCTTTTTCTTCCGACGTCGGCAGCATTGCCGACGTGGGTTTCACTTGTGCGCGCCCTCGCGCACCTGCTGGTGCGTGCGCTGCGGTAACAGGGCCATCGCTCTCTGTTCCGCTGTCGCGTCCGAAGCGCACGAGCGTGCGATTCTTCCAGTCTATCACCGGATCATGCCGTGCAAGCCACGGCATGCCCATTACCACGTCGAACTTATCGTCCAGGTCCAGGACGATAAAGTGTTCGACAAACACTCGTTGTTTGTACGAGAAGCGCACGTTCACGACGCGCTTCGGTCTTCACGATGGCACCTGTTGCCAATCGAATCTTCAGAAGACTTCGAGGTGTATCTACCTCCTCGAAGTCAAGTCTTGACAGGCTTCGTAGTCGAACAAAGTTGTTCGACGCGCCTGAGTTCACCAATGCTCGAAGAGAGTCACTCGCTCTCTTCGAGTAAACCTTCAAGATGACTAGGTTTGGCCTGTCATCTTGTTTCTTGCAGTGAGAGCTGGTCTCACTGGGGCTGCAGTCTCAGTGTCGCGTGCCCGATGTCGGCACGCACGACTGCATTAGTAGGGCGCCCCGCGCCTACTGGATGTTCGCGTTTTTGTTATCCGCGGCGATGCCTAGCATCGCCACGACGGCCACCTCCAGGGGCATGGGAGCTGTACACTCCCGTGCAAAGTGACCGATCCTTCCGCAGCGGAAGCATCGCACGTTACCTCCCTGCTGCTGGTAACCAGCAGTTGTTGTGCTCGAGAGGTCCATTGGCTCCGGACCTCCCGTCTTCGCTACCGGGCGCGGTTGCGGCCTCGGTACGTTTACATGGAGTTTAGCCTGCCGCAGGCTAAACTCTTCTTGCATGGCAAGAGTGATTGCAGCTTCGAGAGTACTCGGTACTCTCGGAAGAGATAGGTCTTCACAGGCCCATCTCTAAGCCCCTTCATGAACGTGACGACCTTGGTCGCCTCGTCAATTGGTTAGTCACGATATTTGATACCAAATATCGTGCGCGTTGCGCGTAAGCATGGACGTCATGCTTACCCTGCTGAAGGTCGAGGAACTCCGCCCTCGACCGGAACTCGTTTGCGGGGCTCAAACGCTTGTTTGAGCTCCTCTTGAACACTTCGTACGTGCTGAAGCACGTAGGATCGGAGAGTCGGCGTCCATACGCCCAACCCTTGCGCGTCCGCCAAGGCAGGACATGGCGAACGCGACCTTCGACAGCGGGTCGACGATGCGTCGAGCCGCTATGGCTGTGTCGAGTTCGACAAGCCATCGGAGGAGAGGCTCGCCCTCTTCCCACGTAATTGCTTACGCTCAACTTTAATGGTTGAGCACGCGGTGTCGTCCCTGACGACGCCGTCACTGAGGAAGCAGCGTCACGCTGCTCCTTCATGATGAATCCCAGAGCAACACCATGTTGCTCCGTCGGCGATAGCGTACGCAGCATTGTAGCTATCGCCGCTTCTCCAATGACTGTTGACAGTCGTTGAGGGCCTCCCACTCTGGGTCAGACAGGTGGGGCAGTCAGCGCGTGCAACATGCGTTGCAGGCGTGTTGGAGCTCTCCATGGGCACCTCCGTGCTCATGTGGTTCTCGGCTCCGCGTTCGTACACCGCGTACGAACGTCAAGCAGTCGGTCGTTGGACGGACTAGAAAGTGCTACCAGGTGTAGTGGGTCTAACTTGACTCACTACTTTAGCTTACACGTTGCGCAACGTGTATGAGGAAGCGTAAGTACTTAGTAATTACTTAGGTTAATTATATTTGAATACACAAATATAAGTTAAGTAACAAAAGGATTCCAAGTGACTTAGATTAGGTAAAATGAGAACTGTATTGTTTGTAAATTGATCTTCCTCTAAAATCTGCTAAAAACTGTTTATCATCTATGAAAGGGTTGGCAGCGGCTGGCTGTCAGAGCCCCGCTAATATGCATGTCTCTGATTGGTAGAAAGATGCTGCTTTCTACCAATAGGATCTTTTGGGTATGTGTGGACCACTCACTGTGGTGGTCCACTTCAATGTATCCATCGGTGTGTCTTACACCAATGTGAGGAAGTATCCAAAACGTTTAACAGATAACCTATCTGTTAAATTCACAAGTGGCTTGCAGCCACTTGTACGTGTAACCCCGTTACACTGCTAGCAAGCGGCCCCGTCTCACTAACGATGACGAGGAAGTCACCCTCAACTCTAAGGAAGATCAGCACGAACAGGAGTAGCGTAGACAACTACTGTACACATTACTAGCTATTCCGTACTTCTCTGTACCACGAAAGTGTGCAGTAAAACTCAAAATGACTATATCAGGTGAACGCCTCGTCATATTTGAGCGCCGAAGGTAGCATATGAGAGCGCGCGGTATGCCCTTTCCGCTCGATTTTTTACAGCGCAGTAGTGTTAGTTCCGCCATAACCAACGCCGGGAGAATGACGCCCATTTTGAAAGCAATCACAGTTTCCTCCGCAATTCAGCGACTATTAACCTCTCTTCAGTCAGAGTGGTATTATTAGAATGCTGACTATCTGCTGCGTCTAGGAAAATTATTTTGGGATGTGGAGGAGCTGATTTAGACCCTCTATGGAAGCGTTTTGTTTGGTATCAAAACGAGCTCATCAGTAATTCAAAGGACCAATCAGATCTATTCACATTCAAATCCTAAGATTTAGGGATGGGTACACTACAGTTTAGGTGTTCGATACCTACTTATTCATTTCCGAAAGGACACGACTGATAATCTCTTCTTCGACGGAGAACGGCGCGGGTAGTCTAGGTTTCCCTTTGAGCTCCTTGCTGACGCGCGGCAACTTGTAACCATGTCCTCCTCCATGAAGCATGACGCATTGCATCACCTTTTGAAGTGTGATGAAACACTTGTCAATTCTCGAAGAGGGGAGCTGTTTAAACGCTTCCGAGACCGCGTAAATTAGTCCATCTATATTTTTTGTCATCTTCTTCAGTTGAATAGCTAGCAAGGCGTATAATACTCCAAGGTCAAGTGTATTGAGGTCAGGCGAGCACGGTGGCTGTGACATTAGCTCAATGTTCCAGCCACCTTGCTCACCAACGACCGCAACATCAACGTCGAACGGAGAGCTGTGGGGGGGGGGCGGCATTATGATGTTGCACCTGAATCAACCTGTTCTTACGGTCTGCAACAATTAGATTTAGTGGCAATAGTATAATCGCAGAAATAATCAAAATACCTGACCATTTCTTCCGGATCGCCAGAAACACCTTTTCAATCCGCATTTTCTTGTAGAGCTTTTTTGTCATGCTGACATTTTTTGTCTCGAGCTCGCCTGCTAAACGATTGTTGGAAGATCGCTGGGCTGGAATGCGCTCGATAAATTGGCCAAATGCCAATTTTTCCGTCGAGCTCTGTTTTAGTGCGACTGTTTTAGCGAGGCCGCGCGATTTCTGCTAGGAACATAATTTTACCTATGTAGCGCTTGTTAGGTGTAGAGCGTTAGGGCAATCCTTCTTCTACCAAGAAGAGTGCCACGGCTACCTTGGTCTCGATCGTCTGGTCTCCTGTATCGGTGGCTCGTGTCATGACTGAGGTATTGCCGTCTTGAGAGGGGATGAAAAAACACGAATGGTGCACTTTGAGCACGTACCCACCTACGAATTACGGAACTGCCAAAGTCGGCGTTTTATCGAATAGAAATCCGTTGTGTGTACCACATTTGGTTTTGGCTGGGGATCTACTGCATGCTTTCGTGGAACAGAGAAGTATGTGACAGCCGCCCACGTATCAAGTGACAATGAAGACCGCTCAGACTAAACGGTGGTGCAAAGCAGCCAAATTAGAGTATAAATCGCTTCAAAGAGCGTCTTGGGATCAAATGTTTCCTTCAGAAACATGGCATAGACTATAACGAGATGTCCGCTCCTGTTATCAGAATGGAAGTACTCAGACTCCTCCTCACCGTTGCAGCCGTGCTGGACCTCGAAATTCATCCGATGGATGTCAAAACGGCATTCCTCAATGGTTTGCTCGAGGAGGAAATCTACATGGCTCAGCCGGGAGGTTTCCAGATCTCGGGCAAAAAACACCTCGTGTGTAAACTCCTGAAGAGTTTGTACGGGTTGAAACAAGCTCCCCGTGTCTGGTACAAAACGCTATTTTCCTTCCTATAAAGTCTTTGACTCCACAAACTCATTAAGGACATCTGGGTCTTAAAACGCACACCTAACGGTGTTACTTGCTACATCGCAGTCTACGTGGACGAGCTTTTGATCATTTCACCTACTCCAGTCCTCGTGGGCGAACTGAAATCCGCCCTGAAAAAGCGATTCTCCATGACAGATTTAGGGGAGGTGAAGTATGGCCAATTCAAAATGACCGTAAGAACCGAACAATATTTATCCACCAGCATAAGTACGCTACGAAGGTCCCTGACCCATTCAGCGACTACATTCCGTATCCTATTGCAACTCCAACAGAACGGAACGCCAAACTCTCCGTTAGCAGCCAGTCTAGCGGCGAAGCTGAAAAAGACGCAAGGAAAAATATTCCGTATCGCGGAGCCGTTGGTAGTATCATGTATCTCATGGAACGCACTCGATCTGATATGGCATTTTACATGCGCGAAGTCAGCCAATTCCTAGCTAATCCGGGAAGGGAGCACTGGAAAGCAGTGGTAAGAGGTATTGAGTACCTATCCGGTATAAAAGACTATGGCCTTCTCCTTGGCGGGTCACTCGATATGACGCCAGAGAACCTAGCCGGCAAGTTAACACCATTCAGTGACTCGGACTATACAACCTACCCCGACACGAGAAGGTCTGTGGGTGGCTATGTGACCATCTTAGCCAGCATCCCAATCTCGTGGCTCTCGCGCAAGCACCACACTGTAGTACTGTATACAACAGAGGCAGAGTACATTGCCCTATGTCACTTCATGCAAGAGATGATATTCCTTAAACTTCTCCTCCAAGAACTTGATTTTGCTACAACGCAAGCCAACGTTATCCATGAGGACAACCAGATAAATGTATTACAATCTGCTACAACCCCGATCGTCACGGGAGGTCAAAGCACATACATGTAAGATACTGTTTTGTGCGAGAGAAGGTTGAGCGACACGAATTACCGTCACTTATTGCAATACGAAAACGATGGTAGCTGACATCTTCACCAAAGCTTTAGACAAGCACCGCTTCAGAGAACTAAGGGCCAAGCTCAGGTTACACACCCTGGAAGCTCAATCTGGTCAGTCGATATAGTAAAACGATGATATTATATTTGCTGAAGTGTGCCTATCTAGTACGTTCCTTGGCTCTCCCCAAGCAGAGCTCCGTTTTCTCTAGAAGCCACTTTTTATAGAATGGCAAATAAAAAACACTTTATGAAGCGTAACCATATGTACCCATACGTAACCTACTCCTCTTGTTTAGGATGGCGTATCACTACCTGCACTAGCCCGCACATATACTCACCTGGCGAGGAACGTGCCGGAAAAAAAAACACGAACGCCACATGTACTCGTCGAGATAACCATCGAGGTAGTCCTTCTTCATGCCGCGCATTGCCTTGATGTGCCGCTTGATGTGCATCTCCCAGAGCCCACCAATGGTGTTAGTGTGGGTACCCGTCACAGGGTCCACAAAGTTCAGACTATGATTTACCCAGCTGTGCTCATAGTGCATACCAGCTAGCATGTGGTTGTTGGCCAGGGTGTGCACTCGGGCGCCCCGTTCAGCCACGTAAGACGCAAACATGTCCGAATGAATTCTAGTACTGCAGTACATCACTAATGTTAACAAATAACAGTAGGTAGAGCATCAAATACCTGATGACTACGTACCGAGGTTTAATGAACTTCTTGATTATGGGCAGCAACGTCGCCTTTGTGCGCTTGTTGTACACGATGCACCCGAACCACTGCCCAGTCGTCCTGTCCACGCCGCCAAACAACCAGACCTCCTTGCAGAACTTCCCCCTACCATACTTGGACTTCCTCTTCAGACTAGTCTCGTCAATCTCGGCGATGTGTCCTCCCCCGCCAATCTAAGCACGTAGTACAGTTAGTAAGAGTATATTAAACAGCACAACACGGTATGATTACCTTAAATTCTCCATTTAACAGTTCCTTGGAGCACAGCACGCGACACCCCGCGTACCAGTCCGACACTGCGTTTTGACTGACCTTGGCCATGTGTGCGGCTTGGGACTAGAGTGCCCGCATGCATCATGCAAACATTAGACGTAGTGCCTGGGGAGCGTTAGCTTAATCTTCGAGAACCACGAGTTCACGAAGATGCTGCATTGCTCCTGTTTTCCGTCGGGGTGACGGGTTTTCCTGCGGCACCGCCAGTAGCGCACATCGGCTTGGCGCATTGCGGGCAGAGCATGGCCTTCTCCAGCAGCCCCACCTCCATCGCCCACGTGGCTGCCTTGACCTCGTCCGTGGTGGCCTCCATGACAGCGCCGAAGTCGAAGAGGTGGAGCCGCTGGAGATTGTAATTGTGTGCCATGGCGTTCATCTTTGTAAATGACAGCAGAGTGTGTTTTAGAAAAACGGACCCGTGAGAAAAATGACTAGGAATTTGTATAGGAAGCTGGTTGTGGACGTGCGCAATGCGCGCGAAAAGCGGAGCCTCCACGTGGCTTGGGCGCGAACTCGCCCCGTCAGCGGTGAAGTGAATCTGATTCTGATCGGGGTTACACTCAAACAAATCACTTTTATTTCTGCTTTTCTAGGAAAACGGAGCTCTGCTTGGGGAGAGCCCGTTCCTTTAGTATTTTTCCACTGGGTTTTTATCGTTTGTTCGCATAAGGTTTTCCCTCATTGAGTTTTCCTGGTCTAGTACCGAATCATCTAGGCACCTGATCTTTAATACAGATAATCCATGCTAAAGCCAAAAGTTTTGCTGGAAAGTTCATTATCAGTTAGGCCAACCCGCGGAAATCCTACCGACTTCGATCGTTAACTTCAACTTGAAGATGACAAAAGGACGAGCGAAAACATTAAAGTTAATCCATTCCTCCGCAGACGCGATTGGCTTACCTTCTAGGAGATCGTAGATGGACCGCATCTTACCTTAAACGGTGGACACGAATCCATGGCCGACAAAGCTGTGGTTGTACGCTGCGACGATGTAGATTCCCTCGTTTAGCTCGATCTCACCCAAAACACGTGCCCCACCACGCCCTGGGACCGCGTAGTTGTACTTTGCAATGGCGTTATAGATGAAATTGCGACCGGCATCACGAAATCGACGAAGAAACCGGAGCACGGTCGTCCAGGTTGCACCCTTGGAGAGGTCACCCTGGTAGAGCACGAGCTCGTCACGGACAAATTGGTCGTTATCTTGCTGTGTGATTACGTCAGGTCGTCCTACTAGCAGCGCGGCACGCTTGAGTACATTAAAGTGACGGAGCCCCTCTCCATCCGCTCCAAGCAAGTCGAAGCCTACCTTGTCCTGTTTCCAAAACTCTTCGAATGTATCGAACTTGGACGCCTGACCAGATCCATTTCAACTTCGAAGTCGTCCTCGGCTAGCCTTGCGCTCGGCTCCCATGTGCGGATACACAGCCGTTTACAGCTGCGAGCTGGATGCACCCAGAGTATGCGACACTCCAACCCCAGAGAAGTCTGACGTCGATCATTAATATACGCAACCCGCCACGTCTCCGTGGTGGTCACATAGTTCGCGTCAACCGTGACATCACTCCCCGCCAATTCCTAGCTAATCCGGGAAGGGAGCACTGAAAAGCAGTGGTAAGAGGTATTGAGTACCTATCCGGTATAAAAGACTATGGCCTTCTCCTTGGCGGGTCACTCGATATGACGCCAGAGAACCTAGCCGGCAAGTTAACACCATTCAGTGACTCGGACTATACAACCTACACCGACACGAGAAGGTCTGTGGGTGGCTATGTGACCATCTTAGCCAGCATCCCAATCTCGTGGCTCTCGCGCAAGCACCACACTGTAGTACTGTATACAACAGAGGCAGAGTACATTGCCCTATGTCACTTCATGCAAGAGATGATATTCCTTAAACTTCTCCTCCAAGAACTTGATTTTGCTACAACGCAAGCCAACGTTATCCATGAGGACAACCAGATAAATGTATTACAATCTGCTACAACCCCGATCGTCACGGGAGGTCAAAGCACATACATGTAAGATACTGTTTTGTGCGAGAGAAGGTTGAGCGACACGAATTACCGTCACTTATTGCAATACGAAAACGATGGTAGCTGACATCTTCACCAAAGCTTTAGACAAGCACCGCTTCAGAGAACTAAGGGCCAAGCTCAGGTTACACACCCTGGAAGCTCAATCTGGTTAGTCGATATAGTAAAACGATGATATTATATTTGCTGAAGTGTGCCTATCTATTACGTTCCTTGGCTCTCCCCAAGCAGAGCTCCGTTTTCTCTCGAAGCCACTTTTTATAGAATGGCAAATAAAAAACACTTTATGAAGCGTAACCATATGTACCCATACGTAACCTACTCCTCTTGTTTAGGATGGCGTATCACTACCTGCACTAGCCCGCACATATACTCACCTGGCGAGGAACGTGCCGGAAAAAAAAACACGAACGCCACATGTACTCGTCGAGATAACCATCGAGGTAGTCCTTCTTCATGCCGCGCATTGCCTTGATGTGCCGCTTGATGTGCATCTCCCAGAGCCCACCAATGGTGTTAGTGTGGGTACCCGTCACAGGGTCCACAAAGTTCAGACTATGATTTACCCAGCTGTGCTCATAGTGCATACCAGCTAGCATGTGGTTGTTGGCCAGGGTGTGCACTCGGGCGCCCCGTTCAGCCACGTAAGACGCAAACATGTCCGAATGAATTCTAGTACTGCAGTACATCACTAATGTTAACAAATAACAGTAGGTAGAGCATCAAATACCTGATGACTACGTACCGAGGTTTAATGAACTTCTTGATTATGGGCAGCAACGTCGCCTTTGTGCGCTTGTTGTACACGATGCACCCGAACCACTGCCCAGTCGTCCTGTCCACGCCGCCAAACAACCAGACCTCCTTGCAGAACTTCCCCCTACCATACTTGGACTTCCTCTTCAGACTAGTCTCGTCAATCTCGGCGATGTGTCCTCCCCCGCCAATCTAAGCACGTAGTACAGTTAGTAAGAGTATATTAAACAGCACAACACGGTATGATTACCTTAAATTCTCCATTTAACAGTTCCTTGGAGCACAGCACGCGACACCCCGCGTACCAGTCCGACACTGCGTTTTGACTGACCTTGGCCATGTGTGCGGCTTGGGACTAGAGTGCCCGCATGCATCATGCAAACATTAGACGTAGTGCCTGGGGAGCGTTAGCTTAATCTTCGAGAACCACGAGTTCACGAAGATGCTGCATTGCTCCTGTTTTCCGTCGGGGTGACGGGTTTTCCTGCGGCACCGCCAGTAGCGCACATCGGCTTGGCGCATTGCGGGCAGAGCATGGCCTTCTCCAGCAGCCCCACCTCCATCGCCCACGTGGCTGCCTTGACCTCGTCCGTGGTGGCCTCCATGACAGCGCCGAAGTCGAAGAGGTGGAGCCGCTGGAGATTGTAATTGTGTGCCATGGCGTTCATCTTTGTAAATGACAGCAGAGTGTGTTTTAGAAAAACGGACCCGTGAGAAAAATGACTAGGAATTTGTATAGGAAGCTGGTTGTGGACGTGCGCAATGCGCGCGAAAAGCGGAGCCTCCACGTGGCTTGGGCGCGAACTCGCCCCGTCAGCGGTGAAGTGAATCTGATTCTGATCGGGGTTACACTCAAACAAATCACTTTTATTTCTGCTTTTCTAGGAAAACGGAGCTCTGCTTGGGGAGAGCCCGTTCCTTTAGTATTTTTCCACTGGGTTTTTATCGTTTGTTCGCATAAGGTTTTCCCTCATTGAGTTTTCCTGGTCTAGTACCGAATCATCTAGGCACCTGATCTTTAATACAGATAATCCATGCTAAAGCCAAAAGTTTTGCTGGAAAGTTCATTATCAGTTAGGCCAACCCGCGGAAATCCTACCGACTTCGATCGTTAACTTCAACTTGAAGATGACAAAAGGACGAGCGAAAACATTAAAGTTAATCCATTCCTCCGCAGACGCGATTGGCTTACCTTCTAGGAGATCGTAGATGGACCGCATCTTACCTTAAACGGTGGACACGAATCCATGGCCGACAAAGCTGTGGTTGTACGCTGCGACGATGTAGATTCCCTCGTTTAGCTCGATCTCACCCAAAACACGTGCCCCACCACGCCCTGGGACCGCGTAGTTGTACTTTGCAATGGCGTTATAGATGAAATTGCGACCGGCATCACGAAATCGACGAAGAAACCGGAGCACGGTCGTCCAGGTTGCACCCTTGGAGAGGTCACCCTGGTAGAGCACGAGCTCGTCACGGACAAATTGGTCGTTATCTTGCTGTGTGATTACGTCAGGTCGTCCTACTAGCAGCGCGGCACGCTTGAGTACATTAAAGTGACGGAGCCCCTCTCCATCCGCTCCAAGCAAGTCGAAGCCTACCTTGTCCTGTTTCCAAAACTCTTCGAATGTATCGAACTTGGACGCCTGACCAGATCCATTTCAACTTCGAAGTCGTCCTCGGCTAGCCTTGCGCTCGGCTCCCATGTGCAGATACACAGCCGTTTACAGCTGCGAGCTGGATGCACCCAGAGTATGCGACACTCCAACCCCAGAGAAGTCTGACGTCGATCATTAATATACGCAACCCGCCACGTCTCCGTGGTGGTCACATAGTTCGCGTCAACCGTGACATCACTCCCCGCCAATTCCTAGCTAATCCGGGAAGGGAGCACTGGAAAGCAGTGGTAAGAGGTATTGAGTACCTATCCGGTATAAAAGACTATGGCCTTCTCCTTGGCGGGTCACTCGATATGACGCCAGAGAACCTAGCCGGCAAGTTAACACCATTCAGTGACTCGGACTATACAACCTACCCCGACACGAGAAGGTCTGTGGGTGGCTATGTGACCATCTTAGCCAGCATCCCAATCTCGTGGCTCTCGCGCAAGCACCACACTGTAGTACTGTATACAACAGAGGCAGAGTACATTGCCCTATGTCACTTCATGCAAGAGATGATATTCCTTAAACTTCTCCTCCAAGAACTTGATTTTGCTACAACGCAAGCCAACGTTATCCATGAGGACAACCAGATAAATGTATTACAATCTGCTACAACCCCGATCGTCACGGGAGGTCAAAGCACATACATGTAAGATACTGTTTTGTGCGAGAGAAGGTTGAGCGACACGAATTACCGTCACTTATTGCAATACGAAAACGATGGTAGCTGACATCTTCACCAAAGCTTTAGACAAGCACCGCTTCAGAGAACTAAGGGCCAAGCTCAGGTTACACACCCTGGAAGCTCAATCTGGTCAGTCGATATAGTAAAACGATGATATTATATTTGCTGAAGTGTGCCTATCTATTACGTTCCTTGGCTCTCCCCAAGCAGAGATCCGTTTTCTCTCGAAGCCACTTTTTATAGAATGGCAAATAAAAAAACACTTTATGAAGCGTAACCATATGTACCCATACGTAACCTACTCCTCTTGTTTAGGATGGCGTATCACTGCCTGCACTAGCCCGCAAATATACTCACCTGGCGAGGAACGTGCCGAAAAAAAAAACACGAACGCCACATGTACTCGTCGAGATAACCATCGAGGTAGTCCTTCTTCATGCCGCGCATTGCCTTGATGTGCCGCTTGATGTGCATCTCCCAGAGCCCATCAATGGTGTTAGTGTGGGTACCCGTCACAGGGTCCACAAAGTTCAGACTATGATTTACCCAGCTGTGCTCATAGTGCATACCAGCTAGCATGTGGTTGTTGGCCAGGGTGTGCACTCGGGCGCCCCGTTCAGCCACGTAAGACGCAAACATGTCCGAATGAATTCTAGTACTGCAGTACATCACTAATGTTAACAAATAACAGTAGGTAGAGCATCAAATACCTGATGACTACGTACCGAGGTTTAATGAACTTCTTGATTATGGGCAGCAACGTCGCCTTTGTGCGCTTGTTGTACACGATGCACCCGAACCACTGCCCAGTCGTCCTGTCCACGCCGCCAAACAACCAGACCTCCTTGCAGAACTTCCCCCTACCATACTTGGACTTCCTCTTCAGACTAGTCTCGTCAATCTCGGCGATGTGTCCTCCCCCGCCAATCTAAGCACGTAGTACAGTTAGTAAGAGTATATTAAACAGCACAACACGGTATGATTACCTTAAATTCTCCATTTAACAGTTCCTTGGAGCACAGCACGCGACACCCCGCGTACCAGTCCGACACTGCGTTTTGACTGACCTTGGCCATGTGTGCGGCTTGGGACTAGAGTGCCCGCATGCATCATGCAAACATTAGACGTAGTGCCTGGGGGAGCGTTAGCTTAATCTTCGAGAACCACGAGTTCACGAAGATGCTGCATTGCTCCTGTTTTCCGTCGGGGTGACGGGTTTTCCTGCGGCACCGCCAGTAGCGCACATCGGCTTGGCGCATTGCGGGCAGAGCATGGCCTTCTCCAGCAGCCCCACCTCCATCGCCCACGTGGCTGCCTTGACCTCGTCCGTGGTGGCCTCCATGACAGCGCCGAAGTCGAAGAGGTGGAGCCGCTGGAGATTGTAATTGTGTGCCATGGCGTTCATCTTTGTAAATGACAGCAGAGTGTGTTTTAGA
The DNA here is from genome assembly GCF_018691715.1 of Phytophthora cinnamomi. Classification (NCBI taxonomy): domain Eukaryota; phylum Oomycota; class Peronosporomycetes; order Peronosporales; family Peronosporaceae; genus Phytophthora; species Phytophthora cinnamomi. The sequence continues at coordinate 345,825 of NW_027151053.1, read as the reverse complement.
AAAACGGACCCGTGAGAAAAATGACTAGGAATTTGTATAGGAAGCTGGTTGTGGACGTGCGCAATGCGCGCGAAAAGCGGAGCCTCCACGTGGCTTGGGCGCGAACTCGCCCCGTCAGCGGTGAAGTGAATCTGATTCTGATCGGGGTTACACTCAAACAAATCACTTTTATTTCTGCTTTTCTAGGAAAACGGAGCTCTGCTTGGGGAGAGCCCGTTCCTTTAGTATTTTTCCACTGGGTTTTTATCGTTTGTTCGCATAAGGTTTTCCCTCATTGAGTTTTCCTGGTCTAGTACCGAATCATCTAGGCACCTGATCTTTAATACAGATAATCCATGCTAAAGCCAAAAGTTTTGCTGGAAAGTTCATTATCAGTTAGGCCAACCCGCGGAAATCCTACCGACTTCGATCGTTAACTTCAACTTGAAGATGACAAAAGGACGAGCGAAAACATTAAAGTTAATCCATTCCTCCGCAGACGCGATTGGCTTACCTTCTAGGAGATCGTAGATGGACCGCATCTTACCTTGAACGGTGGACACGAATCCATGGCCGACAAAGCTGTGGTTGTACGCTGCGACGATGTAGATTCCCTCGTTTAGCTCGATCTCACCCAAAACACGTGCCCCACCACGCCCTGGGACCGCGTAGTTGTACTTTGCAATGGCGTTATAGATGAAATTGCGACCGGCATCACGAAATCAACGAAGAAACCGGAGCACGGTCGTCCAGGTTGCACCCTTGGAGAGGTCACCCTGGTAGAGCACGAGCTCGTCACGGACAAACTGGTCGTTATCTTGCTGTGTGATTACGTCTGGTCGTCCTACTCGCAGCGCGGCACGCTTGAGTACATTAACGTGACGGAGCCCCTCTCCATCCGCTCCAAGCAAGTCGAAGCCTACCTTGTCCTGTTTCCAAAACTCTTCGAATGTATCGAACTTGGACGCCTTCCAGCGTTCGCCCAGATCCATTTCAACTTCGAAGTCGTCCTCGGCTAGCCTTGCGCTCGGCTCCCATGTGCGGATACACAGTCGTTTACAGCTGCGAGCTGGATGCACCCAGAGTATGCGACACTCCAACCCCTGAGGTGTCTGACGTCGGTCATTAATATACGCAACCCGCCACGTCTCCGTGGTGGTCACATAGTTCGCGTCAACCGTGACATCACTCCCCGTATAGTACTCTCCATAGATGGGGTAGTACATTTGATCGGTGCGAGTTGACCCGTGATCGGTGTCATTATCTTTCTGGATTGTGTAGGTAACTTCCCGGCTTGTGGCGGTAGTCATTGGGTCGGTGACATTAGCCAGTTGCGCCACAGTAATGGCGTCCCGAACCGTGTCCGGAGCCACATCGTCAACTACAGCAGCTGCATTGTCACACTTGCAGTTTGCACACGTTGCTGATGCCTCGCAGTTCATGAACGAGCATATCATGCCGTGTACTGGATGGTCTGTGCCGGAATCAGTCTGGTTGGTGACGCTAGTGTTACTGGTTGGCAGCAGTCATATCAGTATCAGTAATAACCGCACTCACTTCAGTGACATGAGGTGACGGCTGTAGCGGCTCCACGCCGTGTAGCGCCGCCACCGCGATGCCCCCGCGACCCCACTCGTTCTGGCCCCCGCGGCCGTGCCCTCACACCTTCCTTGAGTCGTCTGGACGGCTTTGCCGACAGCCCCCGGCGCGACAGGCCGCTCTGGCCTTCTTCATGTCCCGCGTCTTGGTCACTGTGCGATTCTTTCTCTTCTTGCGTGCTTGTGAACTCTGTCCGCCCTGTAACACAGCACGTTTGTCAATCCCAGTCATCCAAAACCGCGCCATGGCGTGCCCAGCATGACGCTCCTTCACTCGCAACAGGACTGCGAGCACCAAGGAGTGTCAGCAAACGCGGGGACCTCGGCAGCGATTTGGTGACTGAAGAGTCGGCTCAGTAAATTTGGTGACCTGTGAAATGGTATACTATCAACATGAGAAAATATATCAAAAGAAACAGGGAGGCTGTTGAAGTAGCCTCTTTGACCTCTGGTACAGTGTACCTGAACGCTGTTAGCCTGTTATCTCAGACCCTCTTAAAGCTATTCTTGTGGTATTTAGTATGATATACAGTTTCCCATAGTAATAAGCTCTGCACCAGCCATCTCCTGCACTCTGGCAGGAGCTCTCTTCAATAATACAACTCACTTCGTCTTTTGACGGCTCCAACTTATTTACATACTCTTCTCTACGTCCCGGCGCTCCCTATTCTCGCCTTCATACTGCTCAAGAGCCTTTATGGCCTAGCGTAGACTCCTCGCGTCTGGTCAGTTCCGCAAACTGATTAAAGATCAGTGCGTCTTCATTGGAGAATTGACGGACAGGCATGTCACATCCTTGTGTACGTCGAGGACCTTCTCATCATTGCACCGACAATTCGTGTCGGCAACCACATTAAAGAAGCTCTCAAGAAGCGCTTTAAAATGCCTTATCTAGGTGAAGCCCAGTACCTCTTGGGATGGTCTGTCGTTCGTGATCGTAAAAATAGATCCGTATTCATCCACTAAGAAATATACGCTACCAAGATACAGGATCGCTTCAACCACTTCGACGCACACCCTATAGAAACTCTCACAGATAAGAGCGTAAAACTGTCCCTGAATATGTGCCCACAGACAGACACCGAAAGGAATGAGATGAAAGCGATTCCGTACAGAGAGGCAGTCGGTAGCTTCATGTACTTGATCACGGGAACTCGACCAGACCTTGCATATTTTCTGAGAGAAGCCAGCCAATTCCTCGCTAATCCTGGCAAGACCCACGAGAATGCGGTTAAGAGAGGCATTCGATACCTCACCGGCAGGGCTGCCGATTATGGCATTGATATTTATCCTGACGCTTACCTAGCAATAAATTATGTCATCGATGTCTGCACAACAGAACATAAATAATGTCATTAGCCCCACAATCACAACAAATAATGCAGTAATGGAGGTGATGTATTAGCGCGTAGCATCATCGACAGTACGAGCGTCCCAGTAGCTCGAATTCTCTCTCAAGAAGAGAATCATCTTGAGGGTGATCGGCTGGAGGCTGTGTCGCTCCTGTCCGTACGTGGTTCGTGCGGTGCTGAAAAACCTCTCGGCAACATTAGACGTTGGATGGATGGAAGAAAGCAGCTCATATCGCTGCTCTTTTCCTTGGAGGCGGCGGCACTTCTGCAGCTGCTCCACGAACGATCTCTCTTCATCGGCACTACTTTCTTCGCTGCTGTTTTGCTCTTCAGCAACAGGGCTGCAGAACGGCTGAAGTGCAGCTTTCTCGCCGCGTGACAGCCTGTTGGTTTGTCCAGCAAGCACGCGCACACACGCTGCCTCGAAATCAGGGCCGTGAACAATATCTGCCCGTGGCCCTGAGCTATACAAATAATAAGTTAGCAAGTTAATCATCGAAAAATAAAACTAGAGCCTGTACTCACCGATGTATCGCTCATACTGTGGCTTGATTGATAGCAACCCATCAAACCATACACGAACGTCGAGCATGGTGACATCCAAGCCTTGAGGGGCCTTAGCCACAGATTCCACCTTCTTCAGGTCTTTCAGAAGCCCGCGAAGACGTCGGGTGGCCGCCGCAGGCAGGAGATAGTCTTCGAGAGCGTCGTCATTCGTATCTATGTGTTCCAGTAGCCGAAAATAGCAATTCACCATAGCAAACGTCGATCCCCACCTCGTGTCCTGGCGAATTACCGGTCGCAATCCCGTTTTGAGACTACAGAAAAGTCGTTAGAAAATTATAAAATTTCTAAAGTAGCCGCAAATTTACCGTAGTTTTGCCGACTGGGAAATTGTTCTCAACTTGAGCATCAAAGACTGCAGCCGGTCCAGATCGGGCTCAAACTCTTCCATGTCGGCTTGTACAGCCAAGTTGAGTCTGTGACTCGCACAACCCACCAGGGGGACCCTCATGAGCGTAGCTAGTAATCTGTTTACAGCACAGTTATCAGCAACTAGGAATAGGCATTGTGATAATTGTTTCCCGAAATCTAGGGGCAGCATGTTCGCCAAAAACACCAGGTGGCCTCGCGATGAGAGGTCGTCGTCGAGGGCCCCCAGCAGCGGCGCCATGGCCAAGAAGGGTACGTGTCGCGAGAGATGCAAGACGCCCCCGGTACACTTTTTACCTTTTCGGAGACAGGTAACCCGATTGATCTGCGGCAAAACTTTCAGCGGGAGGCCAATGCTCGTCTCCGCTCGAATCGGCGCTTATTTGGAGGCGAATCCGGTACGCTCGTGGTGATAAGTACTCAATTTTGACACTGTTTTAATCGCTTATATGTGATGTTTCTTTTCGTTAGAACAGGAAGCGAAGCCACCAAACATCATCTTCCGATGCTGTAGGTCCAGATGGGTCGAAAATGAAGCGTTCCTGCTTGAAGAGGTCGCCGAAATCGTGAGTGAACTTATGGAAGAAACCAATGCAAGCCTGCACTTAGCAACGTTGTACTCTCGGCTTCATAACCAAATCAATATGTTCATCCGGGCTCAGCGGTTCCGTTTGACGATGTAAGAAATATGTAGTCGCTAACTGCAAGGCTGCGCGATTGATAGCCAATTTCCAACTAACACGACTTGAATTCTAAACCTCAATTGCTCTCTTCTACCATCGTCATCCTATCATCACACTGCTCAGCTACCGGCCACATTATTATTTGCGACACCGGCACACCGATTGCATCTGCACGGAAAGCAACCTCAGAATCGCCCGACGTTTGGCTGTTCGGCGTGCTGCTCCGGTCCGCCGTTCCTGCGGCCTCTTGTGTAGCCATCATAACCACGCCAGCGCCCACGGCAATTTCACACGTCGCATTGACCGCTGCCCTCAAGCGGAACTGGTGAATTGCCGATGGGTACCTCGGCTTCAGCGATGCCTGTACGATGACTGTGAATCTACTAGCCGCTTCGCTTTTTCTAGCTATTGATTGTTAGAAAATGTTAAGAACTCCTGGAATTACGGGGGTCGAAAAAATATCTTCATTTACGGACGTGTGCGGCGGTGAAATGTAATCCAGTAGACAATTGTATCATTAAGTTGAAATAACTAAAATAAAGTTTTTACCACAACGAAATCAACACAAGTTAAGTAAAAAGAGTGTTTTTTTAAAAGAAAATCACTATATATTTGTCAATTAAAACAAAAAGAAAAAAATGTGTGTGAGACCCGTATATCTCTAGTTATCAGTCACACGTCGTGGAATGTCCTCCACTTCGTAGACCCCGTCCAGGTACTCGAGGTAAGCACGCAACTTAGCCGCGTAATTCGGGAAGAACATGTAATTGTCCGATTCCAAAAACAACAACTTTGACCCAATCCGGGCACGGCAATGTAGTGTCAACAACCCGGACGCTGCTCTGGCAAACACCCGATGGGCAACAGGGAAGGCTCGCGATGTCGAATGATCTCGGCCGCATGGCGCGCCCCACTGCACACCAAATAGGGGCTCAAACACCCCAAACGCTTTCAACGATGTTGAATTGCGATGTGGAGCGCGTGGGTGGCGTATTTACCCGTTATCGGGTTGCCGTGATCCTGCTGGGGATCCACCTCTCTGAGGTGCTCGAGGACAGGACGTATGCGCTGAGGCGTCATCTAATCTCTCGTCTGTAGACTACTATTGAAGCTGTAGAGCCCGCAAAACGAGTAGGCTTCTGACGGTGCTTCTTGATTCTGGTCCATGATAGACCGTCGCAGTTGCATTTACACTAAAATAATATTGTAAGTACTTTAATTAAGTAAAATAAAATCCGAGAGAAAAAATTATCGTGGTAAGAGAGTGCCCACAAGCGAAAAATATAATTAACACCCTGTAATGTGCAGTGAGCACCTACAAAATCTGTGTACCACACAGATGAGTGCGGCAAGGTAGCCAGGCTCGGTAGTATCGTCACACCGTGCGGTGGGGCAGGAAAGAGCCGGTGGAAGGACGAGGACCATCCATCCCACTGGTTAGTCTCTATGCATATTTCCCGTCACGTTGTGGAACTCCCTCCAGCCAGTCAAGATGTCCGAGGACGACGCCGTACTCGTGGCAAGCTTGCTTGGCCTCATCCATTCTGACTTGGTTGTTGGCTGGATGACTAGTTGATACGTGCTAATTGGACGGCACCATAGGCGCCAGACCTTCAGAAGGTGGTGTACCTTGACATAAAATGTGTGCAAGGACTTTTGGCTCTAACTTTGGCAGCCTCCCTGAGCCATATATCAGTTCGCCTCACTCCAAGCCTCGGCGGTGTCCTGACCCAAGCCGACGTGCAAGATCCCAGTACGACCTTCAACAAGACCCTCGACGAAATCAGAGGAGTCATTTTCCGTTGACGTCTCGTTCTCCTCCACTACAATAGTTGGGCAGCAGCTATGCGTAGACTGGGCTTCAAGTGGGAGCGCTGCAAGGGGGGCTTGAGTGGTCGGTTTGGGTCCTTGGTCGTGTACCTGGCGATCACGCGACCGCTTGGCCGCTGCTAGTTCAGCAATCTGCTGTAAGCGCTTGTTGTTTTTCGGCTTAGGTTCTTTAAACAGCGTAGAAAGGGACATATTGAATGCCCCCATACGACCATCCGTCAAACATCAGCCCCACTTCCAAATGGTCTTGAGCGTTCTCCTTCCGCATTCCACTTCCACTTGCTTGGACTCTCCACTTGCGCGTATCTCTGCTCTCCACCGTGGTTGACGATTTCCATCGCCGCATGTCTTTCTGGACCCGTCGCAGACAGGGTAATCGGATAAGCGCTTGTGCAAAATTTTGTGGAGCCGCTCCGTTTCACAAGTGTCTGTTATGAAATAGTGCCCGCAACCCAAGCTTGTTTGTATTCCAGATGGACATCACCTTCAAGTTCAATCATGTGGCATATTCAGTTGTCGTGTGTGGTATATCGGATCGATCTCGCTTGTTCCACTTGATGGCCATCTTTATTACATCGCCGCGCGTAGAAGAACTCTACGTGAAGGCGTTGTCATCTCTACATCGGATGTTTTTGCTGCGGTCACCAATCAATAACTGCTGCTCAAGTACGTGGATGCCGATGGTGAAGCCGCGCGGTTGAACGCCGTCAATCAAGTGTTCGCATAGATCCCGATCTAACCTATCTAATGTGTTTCCATCACGCGACGGCCAAGATTCATGAAAGACTGAAAGCTGGGCCGGGTACCTTGTGTGAACAGGTGATGGCAGATATATTTATACGACATGCAATTTGCTTCTGTCAAGGTCTACGACGGAGAAGCAGACGAGCTTGTCCTGAAGAAGGTAAAAGAAGTTGCGATTCATTGAAAAAGTTGTTGGTACTGGGCGTGGCACCGGGGAGAGTCTCCGGTGCCAACCATTTGGAACCCTTTCACGCCTTGAACACAAGTACCAGGGTTATGTGAGCTTACACAACTAGTACCCTTAGTGATACTCTACAGACTGTGTGAGGTCTTGCCACCATTTGAGGCACTTACTTTAACAGCCTTGTCGTGGCCAAAATGGCGGCATCTTATTATCCCAGCTGGTACTTCAGAAAATTGTGTTCGGTAGAGTATCGAGGATGAGTAGAGGTGCCAAGCTGGTAATGCCGGTTATACCTCTGCTCAGACTTCGTGGAGCTCCTCCACCATGCTATCTGACGTAGTGATAGTTAGGCTAGTATAATGGTTTAAAAATCGGTAGCAAATCTCATCTCCGAACTCACCAAGCCAACTGAAGGTACTTTTTGTTCTAGCACTCGCTCGTTATAGTTTGTTTGGGTTGTTCCTAGGTTGATAAGGTCAAGCTCCTGCTGTCGGAGATTCAGTGGATACGAGTCTGACACCGCAGTCTGGGCTAGCCTTCTAGCGGAAAGTCTCTACAGATTTCAGCGACCAGGGAGTTTGATCAAGCCGATCACATGCTCAGACCGCTATTATGACGTTATGTGACATGTGATAACATGCTAACTATTGTGATTTGCATTGAGCAGATGCCTGTCAGCCACCGAGTTTCTGTACAGTGTCAGCACCAGGAGATGTTGGGGAACTGGTACTCGATGTGCGGCCTCCTGTCACTTAATTGCAGCCTACAGCAATGAGACGCTTTGACTCCGGCAATGATGAGGCCTGTGCTAGCTCGGCTTGCCCAAGTCAGGCCGACAGAAGATTATAGTAATGCCCAATATGGAGCCTACACCATCGACCCTTTGCAGAAGGTCCTGCAGAGGTGCTGAAAACAACTGCTGTACCTGAACGGGAAGTCTGGTTTTGAGTGCCGTTCCAAGCGACTTGGTGCTATTGTTCACAGTCGGAAACCGGGCTGTTGATCATTGGCCGGAATCCTGGGCAACAAGTGGGCACCTGGCACTGTATTGCGCGTGCCTGGGTTGCTAACAAGTTTGTATGTATCGACTCTGATCGCTACCACTACATTCAGAGACGGAAAAATCCGTCAACACAAAAATCCGGCAATCGGAGTGGCACATTACATTTACTATGGACTTTGTTGTCAAATTAATAACCAATTAAAACGTCTCATTATGGATTTTTTGTTACCAATTACCTTCAATGCACAGGCAACGCGCAATCCATGACGTTGAAAGAGCAGGGGCGCAAGAAAAAAATTCTTTCGTCTCTGACCTTTTAACTTACATGAAGGACACCCGCCGCAACGAAGCAGTAAGTATGAAACTTGATTTTATGATCTGTATTAATTCTGATTGCGTGAAATTACTTAGATTCTGTCAACTGCAGGGATAATCGAATTTATGTGGAAGATAAAGCCAGAGTGGATGAAATCTTACCTGAGCGACAAGGACTACGGCGAATCTGTGCAGGAGCACATGTTTCAACGCATACCAAAACTGTACTTTATTTGAAGAAGTAATATTTGGGGAATTATTTGTATTGACATGTTTTATTTTGCTGTAAATTCTATTGCTTATCTATGGATTTTCTACATAGAAACCGCAGGAGTCCAAAAAAATCGTACGAAGAGTTAGAAGAAACGCGTGCAAATTTTAGCTTGGAATTCTGGCTGAAGAATAGTAACCTTCGTGACGGTGGCGTCATGAATGTCGACGAGACAGCTGTCTTGTTCGATATGCCGCCAACCAAGAGCTGGGCTTTGAAGGATCGGCAAGATTCGGCGCGAATCATCGGCAATAACAAACATGCAGGCCGGATGACCGCAGTTCTCACGATTTCGGATGACGGCAAGAAATTTATTTCTTTTGCTTGCTGAGATGTAACGTATCTGACGTAATTAATTTATTCATATTATGGAGGAACCGAGTTGCCGATTCTATGTATCATCCGTGGTGTACCTGGAGGTAAGATAGAAAGCGAGGAGTTCGAATCGTACCCTCTTGGACATTTTACGCTATGCCAGAGTCAACGTGGAGGAATAGAGAATTATGGACGTTTTACTTGGAGACATATGAAGTCGATCGGCCAACTGTCCTCCCCCTTGGCAATTTTAAATGCCATGTATCGGAAGAAGGACAGCGCCTTGTAGCCGAGCAGGCAAATGCTACGGTGGTCCCATTGCCACCGAACAGTACCCCGGTTTGCCAAGCGCTGGATGTCGGTGTCATGGGACCACTTAACGCATAGTTGCGAAACAGCGCAAAAACTACTGGTGGTACTGCAAAAGAAAAGCGCCTCCGTGATATTACGTCGACCAGTGCAGCATGGAAATCTATTAAAATGAAAACGATAAAACGTAGCTTTAGGAAAGCAATTCCGTGGTACCCTGATGTATCCATCTAACTAAAGATTCTGTTTCTGTACTGTCATATGAAATCTTGATTTTCCTATATACAAAAATATTATAGCCGATCGCAACGCTTTATTTTTTGGTGCCTTTTTTTTGTCGGCCGCTGTGGCGTCGGAATACCATCTAGGATGGCATTCGGTCATGCCGGGTATTTTCGTCGTTGCCTGTACTTCCTAAACCGGGAGCATCTCCTGACAGGATATTTCGAGCACATTGGCGGTGTGAACTCAGTTGAGGAAATTCCCCACAATCAAGTATATATTTATTTAAATAAGCATTACTTTCTTTCAATTGTTCTTCGATTTTTTTCGTTTTATTTATTTCTGCTGTATTAGATTTGACATCGTTAAATTGTGGGTGCACCATATCATTATATATATAGATACTTATTTTAGAGATGTCGCAGTTGTTTGAAGTTCTTTTATTTATGGTAAAACTGTGTATACCTTAGATTTCTTTAAAAATAAGATTTTATCTATTTAATAGGCTTTAGTTAATGTGTTTTTTGTATGAATTGTTAGATTAGGGAAAATGCATTATTATTATTATTATGTTTACTTGATTATTTAAATAAAAGCTTAAGTCCAATTGAAAGGTATGATTTATTTTATATTCGCAGGTTTAGAAAAGAGAGTTTTGTTCGTGACTACGTGAAGATGTCTGCTACCATTTCTTTGGTATTGCAGTATTTTACTTCAACTTCTTTTTTGTCCACTTTGTCGTGCCCAAAACAATAGCGAATGTGAATGTGCTTGCTTCTACCTCATGTAATTCTGGATTGTATGAGAGTTTAATACAACTTTCACATATTGTGATGGCATGTGGGATGTTGTAGCTCAGTTCTAACAATAGTAAGTTCAGAAAGATGAGTTCCTGCGTGCAGTGGCGAAGGGCTATCTATTCTGCTTCCGTTGTCGAGATAACTACTATGTGGTGCTTCCTCGATTGCCAGTAGATTGGACTTCCGCACATGTATGTGACGCAGCCTCCAACAGACCGTCTAGTGTCTGTGCAGTTGGCATAGTCTACGTTGGAATATGCCGTGAGATAGTGTTGCAGGTTGTACTGTTCGACGTTTTGGATTACACCAAGGGTAATACCCAGTTGGCGAGTGCCGGTGAGCAGGGCTGCCGATTATGGCATGATAATTTCAGTAATTTTATATGAGACGATGAAATTATTTATGTTGATATTTCCCTGGATTTTATTGATAATTTACTAGCTTCGACAATCATCTCTCATAATTTATGCCTAAACCTCTTTATCATAATGAGCACATCCATACCAACCGACAAATTCTTGAGCGCCAAGCTCCTCTGGTCCAACCGTTCTCACAGCCATCTACCTAGAACAGATCGCTCAAGTTCTCACTGTTCATTTTAAGCTTTTCCCAGCACCGCACGACGATCACCATGGCTCTCGCCTCCCGCGCCCGTCACGCCACCTTCACACCAGCCCAAGTTTCCGGCTTCTACTTCCGACCGTGCCGGGATGACCATGACGAGGTCATCAACGAGTACTTTCGTTGCAGGTGTGGCACGGTGCAGAAGCAGACGCGCCGGAACGGCTACAGCAACCTCATGCAGCACGTCCGACGCGAGCATCCTGACTACGATGCCGTGATGCTTGCAGCATCGACGGCAGAAACCGGCTCCATGCTAAACTACGTGCGGCAATCGGCATTGAATGTCTACGGGTGGATGGATTGGATTCTTAAAAACAATCTACCACTCTCATTCTGCGAGAATCGAGCAGCTAGAAGGTGTGCTAGTTTCAACGTATTGGTGTGTGCATTCACTAATTACTAAATTTTGTTTCGGTTATAACCAGATACACGAAACTCGACCCTATTTGTGTGGAGACTCTGGTCGGTGCAATGGACAGTCTCACTAGGGTTGTGGAGCTCTCGATCGCGGCAGAGCTCCCCGACCGCTTTGGGCTGCTCCTCGATGGGTGGACGCTTGCCTCCGAGCATTTCATCGCGGTCTTCGCCTGCTGCGAGATTGGCGGCGTACCGAATTTCATGTGCCCCGTCTTGTCGTAAGGGACGAATCGTCATCGCGATGCCATGCACTTTGTCCGTTTCTGGGGCTGAGGTGATCCGGTTTTCCTTGGTATGTAGCTCGTCCACAAGGCGTTGATGCAACCTCATCAATTCCTATTTCGGCACTCTAGGCTATTGATCAAATCCATTTTCTCTGTGTGGTATGTAGTTATTAGCATGGCAATCTGCCGGTGTTTTGTAGCGATAATCTCGTTCAAACGCCTGTTCTCACGGTTTACCCGCATGTTCTCACGGTTCACAGAACGTAGTTCGCGTTGAAGGTGCTGATTCTCGACTTGTAAGATCTCCACGTCCGCCATTGTGAGCCTGGGTGGGAATGGAGAATCAAATTACATTACACTTTAGATTCGCACGTTGCCTAGCTAACTAATATGTTGTATATGAGCTCCAATTAATTCGCGCTGCATAATAACCGCGCGTGAAAATAGCTCCTCCGATAGTATACAGGCTGTCGCCCATAAATTACCGGGACACTTTCCAGTAAAAATGCGCTTGACTTGACTTGATAAAGCTTGGCCCAAAAACATTTCGGGGTAAATTTGGGGGTCATAGGGACCCTGTACGCTCCTATAACATGGGCCCTATGCTTGTTCAGCGCATCCGGCGAAATGAAGGGGTTTTCCTGATAATAGAAAAGCCGAAAGGCTATTCTTCGGGGAATTGTGGGGCTCTTTTCGGTTGGTAGACTTCCCAACTGAGACTGGACCTAGCATTGCGCAGGTAACCAGGTTCTGGTTTTATATCTGTAGTGTTGGACACGTGTTGGCAGGCCGTGCGTCAATATCGAGAGTTTTGGGTCTTCGGGCTTGAGGCTTGAGATAGGTAGTCTTGCGTGTGTCGCTTTTGGATCTGTGATCAGTATTTTCCGTTCCGTGGACTCTGTCTGCTTCGAATGGATAGCTTTCCCAGTCTAAGTGGCAGGAAGGATTCCATACTACGTGATGCTAGCGAACGAAAAGAGACTTGTGGTTGCCTGAAAAAAAATTGCCTCGCTTCGGCTTGAGGCGGAGAGTTGACTGATGAAAATCTACTTTTGAGGATAAATAAAAAAAAAGTGCCCAAATCGAGATGATGCTCAAACGCGGGTGTGTTGAGCTTGACTTGTCTTGCTCTCCCGAATATAATAAACAAAAATCCGTTGAATGGAGATAAAGTATAAGGCGACTTGCCTTCGTAAAGGAATAAGCGATTGGGTCGCAGAAGACTTCGCAATGCACAAGCAAATTAAAGTTTGAGTGAACCAAGCTTAAGCCCCACGCACTTCCATAATTCAGAAAATCCAAAGTCATAGAGCCTGATTAAATCAAGGCTAATACCACCGATATATCCGTGATATCATAACTCCAGAATAGTCCAAAAATATTCCATAGCTACCGACAGGGGACGGCCGCCCGAGGGATTCCAATCGAGGGGCGCCCACTTCATCCAATTCATCAACAGAGGTTGCTTCATTCGCAGTCTGTGCGACAGGTAAGACTGTTGCCGGCAGTGGTAGTAACTGTGCAGCGCCTGTTGTTGCCTACACTTGTTACCAGAGTGACGCAGACTCTTTTGCAAGAGCTCATCATAATACCGCCTTACATGGAGCTGGATAACAGCCTGACTTGTGCTTGGACATACATAACGTTAGCACTGAAACCGTGAAAGCGCAGGTTGTTACGGTGTATCCACAGGCATCGAAAAATCACTGCACGCACGATATGTACCACCACAAAAAGGCTGTAGTCATAGGCCTTCTTGGCGGCCGGTGTAGGAGTCAGTTTAGAGAACAACATCGACTCCCACTCCAGCTTGTCCTCAAAAAATTGTTGTAAAGCTGGTAGCCAGATATTCCATACTTGGATAGCCGCAGGACAGTACCAAAATAAGTGAGGGGCTGTCTCCAGTGTAGCGCACCCGTGATGGCATTGAGTCTGTGACTCGCTGCGATGTTGAAATCGACACCCCAAGAGCAAGGCATTATGCTGGAGCCGGTATAAAACATCAGCGTAAACCGGCAATAAATGTTTCCCCAATTTAATATCGCGACTCCACATAGCCTCTTCCGGACCATGTTCAACACCGAGGCGGTCAAGGGGCAAGTCTGGGGTCTTGGTTGAGCGTAATGGCTTACGTATCTGAGCCACCGTTAAATTTTCCAAGTTGTGTGCATCATAAACCCATGAATGGAAGGTCCCAGAGTACTGGTTGACTGGGGGTCCAGCGGGAGCTTGAATTAAATAGTGGCCCACCTTGTTTAAAAAATGCTCACAGGGGGAAGGAGCAGTAATATGCCCCGGGGCGAAACGCCTCAGAAAGTTTGACAGTGAGTGTTTCGTTACTGGAAGCGAACACTCAGCCAATAAATCAGCCGGTCGAGAAATGCCTTGGTTCACCAAGAGAGGTAGCAGTCCAAGCGGGCGTGACGTACCCGCGAGGGTTTTCCCCTTGTATCCATAGGCGATATTCACGTTGTCCAAGAGCGGGGTAGTTAACTTATCCCACGCTAAATGAAGGTTTGCAGTGTTGGTACGAAAGTGGGTGTTCCATGAAAATAATACAAGTGCCAGTAAGCTCCCAGAGGCGTCCAGCGGTTCTGTTTTCGAGCCACAGCCATGTCTGGGTGAGTAGTCACCGGTGCATACAATATATCAAAATCTTGGCCCCAGGGTTGAATCGCAGTATTGAAGAGCCGTATAACCGGATCCGCCCAAGAAGGAATATTCTTGCCCAGAGACTTTCTGGCCGCCTTAATGACATGGCAGAGCATGTGCAATTGCAAACTGCGAACTATGTCTTCCACAGGGGTAACACCCAAGCCTCCCACACCCGGCGGTAAATACCACCAATCGCGGGGTAGCGCTTTTGAGTATTTGTCTCGACACATGAAGCGGGCTATTAATGAACCCACCTTGTCCTGAAACCCAGTCGGGGGGACGTGGCACAAACTGGCAGAGTACCATAGTATCGGGAGAATTATCTGCTGTAATATCACGGCTTGCCCACGAAGTGTGCGTGCACGGTGAAGCCACAGTGAACACCGAGTCTCCATTTCCACAAGTAAAGGTTGAAGGCGATCAGCGTCCGTCAGATTTGGCCCGTAGTAAATACCTAGTAATTTCGTACAGTCATCCTTCCCAATGACAATAATGCCCAAGGCTTGCAATGATTGCCGGAGCGCGTCAGTATTTGCTGTCCACGGACGAAAGGGTAGAATCACCGTCTTGTCCGTATTAAGGCGCATACCCGAAGCTTCACAAAATTCCTCCACCAATTTTAAGAAGTCGGCAGTGTGAGTTAAATCGTGTAGCAGCTCTGTGCAGTCATCTGCAAAGCTGATAATGGAGTGGGTTGACGCCCCGCTACGCAACCCCTTGTTACCAATGTTGGCCCGTAAATAATTTAATAATGGCTCAATAAAGAGTACAAAAAGCGCCGGTGAAAGTGGATCACCTTGACGGACTCCAGCGCCTAGTTCAAAGGGTTCCAATGGTCGCCTATTGAACATTACGGAAACCAAGGTGCTGGGTGGGAATGGAACGAGCGCGCTACGAATCGCTCGGGGGGTGGGGGGCTCGCCTTGGAAGTGTTTTGTCAACTGTTGGTCGAGGCGGCGTCGGAAGAGGGGGCAAGATGGGAAGGAACGGGTCTCGGTTAGATCCCTCCTGGATCCGATTGAAAGGGATACCAATTTTTACGGATAATGTAGTCAGAGTAAAGATTTGTATGAGTACTGGCCGACCAATCGAATGCAACTCGTTTACCCAGCTGTGTTTGTCTCCAGCCAATCGACGTTGGAGTTCACTCGGTTAGTTGCAGTGGTTTTGTCCCTTTCTTTGGACAGAATAACAACACAAGAAACATGTGCATAGTAAACTAAGGTAATTTACTATTCTGTCTTTTGCAGAATAGTATTCGGGGTTGAAAGGGTTAAAAGAAGCACAAGACACAGTTATGTCGATTCATGCGGTTAAATCGCGATTCGTACTTCGGTTCGTAAGCGTCTTTTTGTTTGACGCGGGAAGAAGAAAAAAATCCCTTCTTCCTGTAACGTTTTACACGTGTGAGGAGCGGGTGTAAAAAGGCCCAAGGATCCTGAATTGTATAATCACAATTAAATCCGTAAAGTTTGATTTTCATTTGGCAAAAATCACCTAGCCGTTTAAAATGGAGACCGCAGCTCGCGATGCTGGTGCGCCGCCCGCCAAGCGCTATCTTCGACCCTGCGGAGGCCTACGCTGGCTCCAGCAAACAGAAGCGCCGGTACGATATCGCGGAGCTTTTCCGCAATGAAGTGGCGCGTCTCGGTTGTTGGTTCGGCTGGGCCAAGCACTCAAGTGGCAGCAATTGCAGGTGAGATTGGAAATTGAGGAAGGTGGGGTACTGCAGAAGAGAATTGACAGTTGCGGAGGATGTTTTGGTGTTGCAATTACAGGATCTGGTGGCACCAGGAGTAAATAGAAAAGATCTGTTGCGAGGTGGGGCGAAGCAAAAGGTGGTGGATCGCTCGAAGAATGTGGGCGGGCAAAAATTTAAGTTTAGCAATACGTCGATGCCGCGGTGCGCTCAGTTCAGTCGCGATAGACGGATGCTTGTGACTGGTGCAAAGGACGGTTTTGTGGAGGTCGGGGGGGTAGAAAAGTTCAAGCTGTGCAAGGATCTGGAATACCAGGTACGGCTGAGGTCTTCAGTCGGGACAGTGGCAACAGCGAATATGGCAAGATCAAGGTGTGGAAGGTTTCCACAGGGATGTGTCTGCGGCATTTTTACAACGCTCACAGTCAAGACATTCAGACCATCATGTTCTCACGTGATGGCGCGCAACTGCTGACGGCTTCATTTGATCACCTCACGGCCTCAAATCCGGCAATCCCCTGAAAGAGTTTCCAGGACAACATAGTTACGTCAACACAGCGTTCTTGCTCGGATGCCAGCAAGGTCATTTCAATGTCTAGCGATAGGACACTGAAGAACTGGAATGTGAAGACGACAGAGTGTCTGCAGACTGTGCAACCACCCAGCGAGTCCTACACTGCAGAAGTGGATATCGTGAGTGCATTGCTAGCGCCGAACGCGTCAGGAACCTGGGAGGATATCATCTTTTGTTCACGTACGCGTGATATCCATCGTGTAACGATGGGAGGTGGACTTATAAGGGCGATCCGGTCGACAATAAGGTTGGCAACTTAAGAGGTTCATTGCAATTTTTACCAGTGAGCTCGAAACATCGATGCAGATCTGCAACGCTGATGCGTTCGGCATTGCCCACCACCCACACCGCAATATCGTAGCCACTTATGGTAGCAACCGATACGTGAAGGCGTGATACAGCAAAAGAAAGCCGCTGTACTCAACCAAATAGATTGGTCGTGATGTTCTCAGCGGCATCAAGTCATTGATACTCGCTGAAACTACGCTTCTCGTAATGCAGGTCGCCTCACTTTTTGAACATGAGCGGCGAGGGCTCATCGACTCCATCTGTAACAAGTCGACAAACATGCGCGCGAAGCATGTGGATCAGCTTCAATTGACGGCAGAAAAATGTTGTCATGCACCCCTTACCCATTATATTTTGGCGCGTTGGGTCTTTCTCAAAGCTCGGGTCCTGCGAAACACAGAAACTACTGTTAACTACATTCCGATCAAGATTTACACGTTGACGGAACCTTGCCTCGTGATTGTCTTGGGATGGCGCCGCAGCAAACTGATTAAACTGGCGTTCGACATCAAGGTCTCTTTCATGCCGTTGCTCCTGGTCTATTGTTCATGCCCAGCAATGGTTAGCCAAACCTACCAAGATGCAAGAGACCTTTAGTGACAGATGTAGCTTACTCCGGCTTTGCTGTAAACTCGCCACCATGCTGTAGAGCAGAGGCACGTGCGTGAAGCGCGGGTCCTCCGTTACTGTCAAGCAAAACAAAAGATCAGCGGTAAGCAACCACACTTTCCGTCGACGCCCAAGCACATCGGGCACGCACTGTTCATCTCGCTCGACAGAAACTGGCGGTCAAATGGCTTCTCGGCTGGCTGTCCGGACTCTAAATCGCATTTCCAGCCCCGCAACAGCCCGCGTTAGCTCAGCCACTTCTAATTCATCCGCACCCAAGCAGCAAATAGTTCCCACCTGGTAGGAAAACCGACAGTGCGTGGCGATATCCGTTGTACTCGAAGTACTCTCGGATGAGCTCGTTGATGATCAAATTCTCGTTCGACAGCTTCGGCTTCGGCACGTCCTGATAAGCCACCAGCAAGCGCATCAGCCACAACAAGAACACCATCCTCCCTATAACCGCCTACCTGGTCGTCCAGCGCCGCGAAGATCTCGGCCCGAATGCGAGCTTTGATCTGATCCAAGGACCCCCGAGCCGCGAGCGTGTCCTTCAACACTAGTGCACTCCCACCCAAAACCATCAGAGTTCCTTCCCTCCACACCCAACAGACCAAGACCACATCACACACACACACCATCCTTTAAATCCGACAAGGACGCCTGGCCTCCGTCTCCAGCGCTCATACGTGGTGTGGATAGATACAGTAGACAGACACCCTTCAACAATGCGCACGAAGCGGCACGAACACCAGCTCACTCGGCGTTTGTATGGAGTGCCTGTTGTGTGCGCCACACCAGTATCCGTTACCGACGGGTTTTGGCTCAGTCTGCGCTTTTCCCTCGACTGGCCGAGTGATGGCGACGAGCTCCGAGCGCCTCGCGCGCGTGAGCCGCATGCGCACGCTGTCGGCGCTGCTGGACGACGACCTGGACGACGACGAGCAGCTGCCGGAGGAGTGCCGCGCGCTGTTCGCGCACGTGGCGGCGGCCGCGGCCAAGGACGCCAAGGCGCAGGGGGACTCGGGCGACGAGGACGCGGCGCAGCTGGAGCAGACGCGGCGCAACGAGTTCCTGTGCGTGGAGTGCCAGGCGCACGAGGCCGAGCTCTTCTGCGAGCAGTGCCACGACTACTTCTGCGAGCTGTGCTGCGGCGGCCAGCACCGCAAGGGCAACAGGCGGAAGCACACGTTCCAGCCGCGCTTCCCGGCGTCCAGTGCTGCTGCCGAGCCGGCGGCTGCAGCTGGAGCTGGAGCAACGGCTGGTGCTGGCGCTGGGGCGGACGTGGAGATGGAGAGCGCGAGAGACGCGGTGGACTACGATGTACGACGGTGAACGCTGTTTGCTGGAGGTGGAGAGACGACTGAGGGCTCAAGTGTGTTGTGCTGTGCTGTGTGTGGTGCGCTCGTTCGTTGTAGAGCGACGAAGACGAGCTGGACGGAGACACGAGCAGCAGCGAGGAGGAAGACCTCGATCGCGGTATGCATGGCGCTGTCGACCGCGGCTCAGCTTCCG
This sequence comes from Phytophthora cinnamomi, assembly GCF_018691715.1. NCBI lineage: Eukaryota > Oomycota > Peronosporomycetes > Peronosporales > Peronosporaceae > Phytophthora > Phytophthora cinnamomi. The sequence continues at coordinate 326,682 of NW_027151053.1, read as the reverse complement.
ATGATTCTGACTCCGATGAACCTGCACCACGCCGTAACATTTGTAACTTGATGGGTCATTATCTGTTAGGTTACCCGTCGGCTCTAGGCCCGGCGCGGCTCACCAACGGCAACGCCAACGCGGCGAGCCCTGAAGCTGCGGCCGAGATGCTGGAGCGAGCCAAGTACATCCCCGTACGACTCACCTACGAAGAACGCAAGCTGCTGCGCGCGCTGGAGGCGGCGCTGTGCGTCAGCAGCTACACGGACAAGCTCGACACGCCCAAGTTCCTGCCGGCGGCTAAGCGCGTACGTGCCCAGCTGCAAGATGTGTGTGGATTCCTGTCGGCATTGGCGGTAGCGTCGGACTACAAGGCCGGACAGGAGGTCCTGGACGAGAAGAACTTCGCCGAGAGCGCCGAGTTCTTCCAGGAGATCTTCGAGCTAGGCAGACGGTATAAGATCATGAACCCGGAGAAAATGCGCGGCGAGTATGGAAAGCTCATGTACTTGCTGCAGGACGCGGTGAGCCCGGAACTGCAGGAGCTATTGGGGTTCTCGTGTCTCCAGAAGATCCGCACGGTGTACGGTGTGCTGGAAGCTGGTGGTGCTATTGATATGCTGCGTGATGCCCGTATCGAGACTGCTACGATGGTGGTAGCACCGGAGGGCAAGTCCCGTATTCAGATCCAGCGCCAAATCAAGCAGAAGGAGCAGGCTATTCGCGCTTTGAGCGACAAGTACGAGAGCCGACGTCTCACGCGTGACTCGCTCCAGCAGTGTCTGTACTCGATCGCAGACAACAACTACCACTTGTATTTCGAGCGCGACCCGATTGATCGTATGATCAAGCTGCTGACCACGCACTTCAACCCGGACGACGAGAAGGAAGATAGTTCGCTGGCCATCATTAGTGGAAATGATGGTGCCCGGCTGTCCCATTCGCACAGCCGTCAGTATAACTATGTGCTGCAGTCGCTGACGCTATGGCGTGAGATCGCACACGATATGTTCCGCCTGTGGTGTCTGACCGACGAGGACCTGCTTGCGGACGGCACGCGATACGAGCTTACGGATACCGGCCAGGGTCTTCACCGCATTCAGCCTGCGCCACGTGTGTCGCGCGCGATGCACGTAATCCTGCACTCTACTCAGCGCAACCTGGATTCATGGGTGGGCTCGAGTGTTATCCACCTCGGTGACAAGAATGTACCCAACGCGCTCATGTTCATCGACAAGTACACGCAAGTGGGGCATATTCTGCGCCCGATTGTCAAGGCCATCGACAGCATCGAGTCGATGTGCGAGTCCTCCAAGGCTATTCAAGGATACGTGGACACCACTTTCGGCGGTGCCCGTAAGCTGAAGCGGACAATTCTGGCCGACTTCTTCCGCGAAGCATTCGACGGCAGTGGTGCAGACAACTTCTTTGAGGCTGGATCGTGCATTGATGGACGCCTCACGAGCGCTTGGAATTGGTGTTCCAATCTGCACAAGAAGCCTTTCTTCCCCATTTTTAAGATCACAGGCTTCGTTGGCTTTGACGGCAAGTTCGGATAGATAAAAAGACAACGAGCGAGCCCGCAGCGGCGCTTCTCGGAAGTGTTTTGGGGCAGCTATAGATCATGATAACAAATCACGCACCATGCGCTTCAACAACACGAGATCAGGTTGACTTGTTGATGCTTTCTAACGCTATTCACATTATACCTTACGCGTCTCCTTTCTCCTTCAAAACTTTACTGCGTAACTACTCGGCCTTACATCGACATCACATGTGACGAATTGGACGAGGACGAGTCCATGCTCACTACACCATTGTAGCTAACAGAGGAACGACCCATGATCTGCTGGATCGCGTAGACAACTTCGGTAGCTGACGGACGATCGTCCGGGTTCAATGACAAACAAGCCTTCGCCAGATCCAGAACAGACTTCGGGCAGCTCTCGGTGAAGTCCGGGATAAGCTCACCGGCCGCCACCATGCGCAGAATTGCCGTCTCCTCCACCTTTCCTCCCTGAGGCGGGTTCTTTGCGTTCCAGTACGGGTAATCCTCTGTATCGATCTCCGAAATGACAATACCCAGCGAGAAGATGTCGGCGCGTTCGTCATAGTCCTTACCTAGCAGCACCTCAGGGGCAATCCAGAAAGACGTTCCAATACCAGCAGTCATGTGAGTCTCCATTTCGTGGCGCTCGCGCGAAACACCGAAGTCACTCAACTTTGCGTCCATTTCGGTGTTCAGAAGAACATTCTTCGACTTGAGATCACGGTGGATCAATTTCGGGTCCAACGAGTGCAGGTACGTCAATGCTTCTGCGATGTGCTGCGTGATACGAAGCTTGTGCGCCTCCCACGTCAGCGGGGTGTTCCGCAGCTGGAAGCTGCGCAAAACTTCGCGCAAGTCTCCACGTTCCATGTATTCAGTCACAGCGCTGAGGTTTCGCAGTGTGTCCCATGCCACGCCGATGAACTCGACGATGCGCGGGTGTTCCAAGGTCGAAATGAGGCAAATCTCCTTCATGAACGCCTCGACGTGCTTCATATCTTGGCACAGATCCGTTCGAATGCGCTTAATAGCGATGCGGCGGCGGTTGTAGACACCACTGTACACAAGTCCAAAGCCGCCCTTGTTGATGCAGTTGGCAACCTTCACATCCTTGAACGGGATACGGTGGGCGATAATGAGCGGGTCATTGATAATGTTGGTGTTGGCGGTGAAGTGTGAGTCGAACGACAGTGTGTGATCAAACACGGACTCATCACGCTCCTTGCGGCGGTTGTGCGCACGACGCTGCCGGATGAACACGAAAATGAGGACGCAGACCACTATGGAGGCCGCCACGATGACATAGATAAGGTAGCTGTTGCTGCTCGATGATGAGTCCGACGAGGTCGAAGCCGTCGTGCTGTTCAGCACACAGAATTTGATACCGTGGGCAGTCATCCACGTGCCATTGTCGCAGGTGTACGTGTCATTGGGCGGGTCCATGTTGAAATTCGTGAGCCCCGCAATGTTCTCGTATAGGTCGCTCGAGACGGTCCAGTTCTCGATAGCATTGTTTTCCAGGTAAAGGCTGTTAAGCTGGTTCAGGTAGAACATTCGGTACGGAATCTGCGTCAAGGCATTACTGCTCACGTTGATCGACTTGAGCGGGCACGGGTTGGCCGTGCACATTTGCGACGAAATACGCGAGTAGGTGCCGAACAGCTTGTTGTGCGACAGATCCAGGAACTCCAGACTGGCGAAGCCTTGCAAGAAGGTGGACGTCACCTCACTAATATTCGTGTACCGCAGCGTCCTGCACGGCGAAAAACAAAAACAAAAAAAGACCGTCACGAGTTAGGCCAAATGTACAACACCATTTCGAAGCACCTCCACAGCCAAACGTACAGGTTCTGGATAGCGAGTGGGATGTATTCCGTCGTGTCCTCCATCGCCGAATACAGGTCCACGTTCTCCAACGTACTGTCCAAAGCAACCAAGAAGCACTGTCAGTATCGTCCACCTCTCCTCTCCCTCCTCCCACCACACAACACAAACTCACATTTTCTCGAGCGAGGACGTGGTGCCGACCTCGATGAGCGACGGGTTGGACGTGTCGTACGAGTCCCAGCCCGTGGCCTCGGCCGTGACGTTGAGCTCCACGGGGTCGTCCCCGACGCCCACGATCTTGATAGCCGTCAGGTCGTCGGGCGCGACGATGGTCACGAGCGACGTGAGCCCCAGCGTGGCGCCGAACTCGAGCGTGAGCGGCTGCGCCGCCAGCTCCTGGCGCGGCTGGACGTAGAACTCCCACTCGGTGGCGTTGTCGTAGCCCTCGAGGCACGTGCAGCTCACGCTGGCGTTCGTGTACACGTCGGGGCAGCCGCCGTTGGGCGTGAGCGCGCTGGACTTGGTCTGCACCGACGGCTTGCCGTCGCACACCACGGGCAGCGCCTTCCAGTTGGCCGTGAGGCTGCTGCCGATGGTGCTGCCCCACACGCTCTTGATGTCGTTGGGGAAGAGGCGCGTCTCGCCGTCCTCCATGTAGTTCTGCAGCCACGCCTTCACCTGGTCGTCGATCTGCTCGCCGCTGCCGCTCGAGGACGCGCGCGCCACGGCCGCCGCCAGCGCCAGCGCCGCCACGAGTCGCAGCATATTGCTACGCTGTACTAGTATAGGATATCGGTCGGGCCGGGTCGAACTGGACGTCGACAGTCAGGTGGCGGACACAAGACTCGGGTGATAGTACTAACAGCGATACTTTCGGCTGCTAGCTATTAGTTGGTGCGCGGCAGCAGGCTGAAGTGCGAGTGGCAGCCGGCGCCGCAATGGGCAGAGGGTGTCGCCCGCCGATAAGAAGCATGTTGCGCTTTTGGCCCTGTCTGCGCCCCGGTCTTTTGTGATATCCGATATTTTGGCGAGGGGAGAGGGTACTGAGAGGGAATTGCTATCTTACGGCAGTAGATTGCGCAGGTAGCAAGCAGGGGCGGCTAAAGATAGGCTGCGCTATTGTGGCTCAACCCAGGAGCTTTAGCATTAGTAGTACAGTGTAGTGGCAGCGCGGTGGAAAGTAATGTGCCGTTGGCGAGAGCGCCGTGGAGGAGACCGCGATGGCGCTTGCGGATGGAGGTTGGTTGCCGCTGTGCTTCGGAGGCAACACTTGAATGAATTGGCGAGGAAAGTGCATGCATCTACTAACTCGCGTCCATTTTGTCGTACTTGTTGTCCGTCGAGACGTCATTAGGTCGCCGATGCAAGGCAAATGGTCAGTGCTGTGCAGGTGTATCCACTAGTACACTCGGAAAGCCGCTGTAACGCTGCGGCGCCTGTTGTCGTTGCACTATAGCTGCGAAAATTGGAACTCGAAAGTACTTATATATCATCACGTGCCGAACGACCTACTTATCTTGGTTAGCATTTGCCGCGCTCGACGGCCTTGGGGCCGGAAAGTGGCCGGCGGAGCTGCACGTACGTCGCCGATTCGACGCGGATCCGGTCATGCTCAAGTGTTAGCTAGCGCGCTGCGGGGCCTAACGTTCGCGCCAGCTGCATCGGCGAGCGCCCGAAACAGAAGCGCGCTCCCACTGTCCGCAGACGGAGGCAACGCGCGGCCGACCCGGTCAACAGGTCGGTGCCCGTCGCTAGTCGCGCTGCTGCTGCCCTTCGGCTTGTCCATTTCGCGCCGGCGCCGCCTTCAGGCCAGCGCCGACATGATACTCGCCCTGATTTCCGAAGCCGCTTCTGAACGCGAGCAACTCGAGGCTCGGGCCGACAGCTCCTGCGGCGCGGCAGAAATCGAGTCGCGCGTGGCGCACTCACTTCAACTTCGGCCTCTTTTTTCAGAACTCCGTGCTATAATGCATCAGCGAGGGCCGCTGATCCAGTCGATCATTACTTGCCGCGGCAGCATACGCACGCGGCGTGACCAAGCGGAGACGTCAAGTCAAAGGCGTCAAGTCCCGACAGAGGTGGTCTTCGGTCCAGGAGGTCCTCCTGAGGAGGAGCATCTTGCTGGCAGCTCGGTCTCTACACGGCTCGCTGGTCGCCAGAGGACAATCGATGCTTGAGCTTTGGACGCCGTGTCCCACTGAGTCATCGGCTCTATGAGCGGCGAAAAGAGACATCAGTCGGCTACAAGCCGGAGCTGCCCCCACCACCTGTGGTGCAAAGGAGACCATGTGGGGGCACCGCCGGCGACTGGATCAATGCACATCAAACGACACTTGCTGGCAAAGGCGCTGGCCATTACACTGCGCGTGGATATCCAACACCGAGGCGATATCGGGTCTGTTTACGGGCAGTGTCCTGGCAAGAAGTTGATCCTGTACTGTACCGCCTTCCTATGCTACGCTGTCCGTGCTCAGACTCGGGGAGGAGGACACTCGCAAGTCCATCAAGCTGGAGGACAACTCCAGCAGCAGCAACCCCTGGAAAACCTGCACCAGCTCCGCGGCGCTGGGGCGGTGCTCGGGCCTCACTTGCAGGCAGCGGTTGGCCACCTCCAAGATGGCGCCCGGGCAGCTTCTGGAGAACGACGGTCGCATCTGGCCGGCGGCCACGAGCTGCAGGATCTCGCCTTCCTGCAGCTTGTTGCGCGGCAGGTTGCTCGCGTTCCAGTACGGGTAGTCGTCCGTGTCCAGCTCGGACAGCACCACGCCGAACGAGAACACGTCGGCCCTCTCGTCGTAGTCCTGGCCGCTCAGCACCTCCGGCGCGATCCAGAAGGACGTGCCCATGCCGGCGGTCATGTGCGTGTCCAGGTCGTGGCGCTCGCGCGAGATGCCAAAGTCGCTCAGCTTGGCCTCCATCTCCTCGTTCAGCAGCACGTTCTTGGATTTGAGGTCGCGGTGGATCACCTTCGGGCTCAATGAGTGGAGGTACGCCAAGGCCTCAACGATGTGGAGCGCGATCGTGGCCTTGTGGTCGCTCCAGGTTAACTGGTACCCGTTCTCGCGGCTGTTGCGCAGCACGGTGCTCAAGTCGCCACGCTCCATCAGTTCGGTGATCGCGGATAAGTCCACGAGGGTGTCCCAAGCCACACCGATGAACTCGACAATCCGTGAATGCCGTAGCATTGCCATGAGCGTGATCTCTCTGATAAACTGCTCAATTTGCGCTGCCTCGGAGTCCCGATTCACGTGGATCTTCTTGACTGCCACCCGCCGACCACGATATGTTCCGGTAAACACCAAACCGAAGCCACCTCGGCTTATACACCGGCCGAGCTTCACTTCGTCGTAGTCGAGTCTATTCGTGACGATGATCGGATCTACCGCTAGGCGTACGCGCATCGTTTCATGGGCCTCGAAGTCGGGATTAAAAATCGAGTACAGGTGATCTTCGCTGGATGCATGCGAGCGGATCTCCGACGACCGGTTTTTCCTGTAGGTAATCCATTGCAAGATCAGCACGCACAGTAGCAGCACCACAACCACGACGCCAGCGAATAGCACGAAAGTGAGCGGATTCGTGCCACTCGATGAATTGCCTATCGAGGGCACATTGAGCTCGTTAGTCATCGGAGACCTCATGCTGCAATTTCGACGCGCCGAAACAAACCTGTGGAGCTGCTATCTGCAACACAAAATATTGCGCCGTGCGTTGTTTTCCATTGGCCTGCGTTACATATCGCGCTGTCGCCAGGTAGATCAGCCTTGAAGTCCTCCAGATTTTCGATTTGGCCAAACGTTGTCGCATTCACGTCGAAGCTGCTTATATTGTTCCCCTGGATGTAGCTGTTGGGAATAAAGGTTGGCAACACGATTTGCAATTGTTACCCATGAGAACAGTACGGGCAACCCACCGCGTATAGGCGTACAATTTCCGCAGTGTTTTCACGTTCAACGGCGTCGTTGGGAGGATGGTGAACTTGTTGTAGGACAGGTTACTGCATTCGATTCACGGTTAGCCTCGAGAATTGATCACGGAATGCAAGCATTGACCACGTACTATTCTTCCAGATCGCACAAAGTCAAAAAGCACCGATTTGCGAGAAGCTGGTTTCCTGTTCCTGCGTAAGCTGCATCCATATTGTTGGAAGATAAATCGCTGCGATCAAGTGCATAGTCGCCGTTAGCTGAAGACCACATTTTTGAAAGTCGTTGGAACTTACAAGTGTGTAAGGTTGTTCAAGCCCATCGTGAACTCGAAACCAAATGACGAGATGTTACAGTTCCTCATCGAGCTATTCTCACCATGACCACAGCCCAAGACAGGTGAGACCATAACATTAGACATAACTCGCCGCATGCTTTCCGCCACTTACACGCTGGTTGTACTTGACGGCATGAAGCTGGAAACAATTGTGACGGTCTCGAACATATCGATATTCACCAGTGTACTGCCAAATCACATCGAAATCAAACAACAACAATTAGTGCAACAAGTAACACGAAGGTCGTAGCCGCAAGTCCAGCATACATGGCTGAAAGATTCGACGTAGAATCGAGTGTACGAGCGATTGGAAACTCATGGCCTGCCTGATTCCGATACTCTGGCACGAATGTGATCGAAAGTGGCGATTCACCGATGCCTATAATACTTCTGCGATCACCAAGCGTCAAAACGTTAGTTAGTTCAAGGTCTGCATCAGTAAACCTGTTGTTTGGTCTCGTCTTACAACTTTTGCAGAGTGTCGGGCACGTAGAGCGTTTGAATAGCGTCAACCTCTAACGTGTCCGCCGCTGTCTGCGTAGTGGGAAATGATATTGTGTTGGCCCCGTCACGTTTTGATCGTATCCGGAACTCCCACGCATCGTCACCGTCGTCGAATCCGCTCAAACACGTGCAGGATGCGTTCACGTCCGTGAATATGGTGGGGCAGGCGCCATTGGGCTTTACACTTGACGACCGAGTTACGAGTGACGGTAATCCACCACACACCTGCAGACTGGAGTTGACCGCGTTTAGAGCCCTATTCGACCCGCCGAAGAGTTGGGTTTCGCCGTCGAGGAAGTTTTCAACAAGCCAGCTTTGGGCACTCTCGACGTCCTCGTCCGAGAGCTCCGATTCCGCCGCAGCGCTCATCCAGCACACGAGCAAGTGTCAACGGCGAGGCAGTATAAATAGTGGAGAATCGAAGAGGGCTTTCGTGGAGTCAGCGCTTTAGTGCCAGTAATCAAAAACCGCAAGCTCGGCGGTTGCTGGTGCTCCGAGGGCGAATAAAGAAAAATACGAACCCCGCCTGAGGGGCTGGTGACGCCACGATGGAGTATGCGTAACACCAACGTCCAGCTGACCAGTGCAGTTGTGCTGGACGCTGATCAGTCAAGATGCTCAATACTCTCTGCTCTGTGTTTTTGTATCGGAGCCGTGTTTTGCAGTTGCGAGCACAGCAGTGGAGAGCTACGCAACTCAACCCGGGGCGACGCACGCGTAGCAACTATCGATGGCCAGCGAAATTTCCCGATCACCATCAATGGAATACGCTGGCGTTCCATGCTATAGATTCCATGACCGTTGTGCCATGGGTTCTGAAAACGCGCATAAGAAGTGAAGCGGATGTCAGCAAATGAGTCGTGAGTAATAGGGAAGCCCCCTTAGAAAGACGATCGCGTCATTGGTGCGGAGCACTGCCAAGTCGACGCACCAGTTGAGACAGACTTCAAAGCAAGTCGCAGCCCTGATCGTATCAAGATCTCAAGCCTGGCACCACTGCTTCGGACCAGTGTGTCTGCGGCTACCCTCGTTATCCTTACCTCCAGCCGTGGTTGCACCAGATTCGAGCGATCATTAGTGGTCTACCACACCGAAGTAGCATAAGCAACGCGTTTTGTCCTGGGTCCTCCTCTCATCGACTGAAGCTGATGACACCATTGCCAACATTTATATACGCCCGCCTCGTTTGTGCTCAATGCCTTAGGTGTCTCGCGAAGAATAGGCCAAGCTTGTGCTGTGCATATTGGCGACTGGTTTACAAAAGCTTCAACTTTGACAACATCACCTAGAACATATTGATATCCATTGATTGACAAAACTGAGCAAAACATACCTACAGCTCCTTGAGGTCCTCATACACGGTCCACCTGTCGCCTCGGCGATCGATGCCGACGGCGGAGGTGTCGTGCTTCTCTTCTCCACTCGAAGAACTCAACTGTCGCTGCTGGTTTAAATTATCCAACGCCGCCTGGTGGTTGGCGCGAAGGCTGGCGGGTGAGGTGGGGCCCGCGTACAACCCGGCGTGACTTCGACTCGATGGAACGCTCTCGCTGCCGAAGCTGCGACCGCTGCTGTCTCCATCGGAGCTGCCCGCCGCCGTGCTGGTTATAAAATTTCGGCTGGTCGTGCCGCTGGTGCTGGTGCTGGTGCTGCCCTGTTCCGCACGCCGCGTAGTGGTAGTCGTCGTAGTTGTGGTCCGTTTGCCTTTCACAGGCAGCTTGGTTCGCACCACTTGATGAGTCACTTGCGGCGAAGAGACCACAACTTCGTGTGTTGCTTCAGCTGCCGTCAGGCGCGATCCCGATGCTCCAGAGCTCTCAGAAGCAACCGTGGTTGTTGTCGTGGTCGTGGTGGTCTTCTTCGTGCGCTTTCCAGCGACGTAGGCTGCGGCGGCTGACGACGGCATCGCCGTGGATTGACTTTGCTGGGTTTGACCGGACGAGCGCAAGTTCACGATAGTGTTGGCTGGCGCCGTGCGAGACGGCGAGCTGTTGTTAGTGCTGCAGGTGTTGAAGTCGAACACACCGCTGGGCCGCATCATGGACGAGAAGGACGCACTCGAGGTGCGGTCCTGCACGAGCTGCTGCAGATAGATGACGATCTCGGCGGCGCTCGGACGCTGTTCAGGGTCAGCTTGGAGACAGCGAGCAGCCAGCTCCAATATGGCGGGCGGGCAGTCATCCGTGAAGGCCGGACGCTTGGCTCCGCGAGCCACGAGGCGGAGGATCTCGTTCTCCTGCACCTTGCCCTGCGGCGGGTGTTGCGCGTTCCAGTACGGGTAGTCATCCGTGTCGATTTCGGAGAGCACCACGCCGAACGAGTAGATGTCAGCGCGCTCGTCGTAGTCACGACCAAGCAGCACCTCCGGGGCGATCCAGAACGACGTGCCAATGCCCACCGTCATGTGTTCGCTGCCGTCGTAGAAGCTGCGTTCGCGTGCGATGCCGAAGTCGCTGAGCTTAGCTTCCATGTCGGCGTTCAGCAACACATTCTTGGCTTTGAGGTCGCGGTGAATCACGGTGGGGCTCAATCCATGCAAGTACGTCAAAGCCTCCGCAATGTGCAACGCGATGACAGTCTTGTGAGCCTCCCAGGAGAGGCGGTAACCACGGCGCTTGAATCGGCGAGTGACATCGCGCAGGTCTCCACGCTCCATCAGTTCCGTGACAGCCGAAAGCTCGGCAGGTGTGGTCCAGGATGCACCGATGAACTCGACGATGCGAGGGTGGTTCAGCCCGGAAACGAGCGAGATTTCGCGCACGAATTGTTCGACTTGCTCGCGCTCTACATCGCGCTCGTTGCGAATCTTCTTCACCGCAACCTGGCGTCCCCGATAGCTACCAACGAACACGAGACCAAAGCCACCGCGGCTGATGCAGCGCCCAAGTGTCACTTCGTCGTAGTTGATTCTGCACACAGCCAAGGCCGGATTGCTGGCCAGACTTATGCCCAGTGCCGTGTCCTCACTATCGACGCTGTTGCCGTGCGAACGCCCGTATCCGGCGGGGTAAGCTCCAGAGCCAACAGTTCTAGCACCTGCCGCGACAGGGGCGGCTGTAGCGGCATCGCGGTTCAAGACGTCACCGAAAGCATCGTTCGCGTTGTACTTTGGCGTAGTTGGCTCAATGGCCTCGGGTGACACGATAGGGCTGCTGTCACGCTCATTGTTTTGGCGACGACGCTGCCAGATCACCAACAGAAGCAGGAAGAAAACGATGATAGCGCCTGCGATAAGCCAGTAGCCCAACAGGCCGAGTCCTCCGTGGTGACCATCGCTGTCAGAGCCCGACGAATTAGCTGAGTCAGGCACTGCAGCCGTGGACGCACCGAGCACGCAGAAGGTTGTGCCGTGAGCGGACTCCCAGGCACCGCCCTCACAGGTCGATGCAGAGCTGGGTTGGTCTGCCGTGAAGGCTGAGAGTCCCTGGATCTGCTTGAACTGGTATTGGCTCACGTTGAAGTCCGTGATGTCGTTGCCCTGAATGTACAGAGCTTCCAGACCACTCGAGTTCAGAGTCGCTGCAGGAAACACCGCGAGAGCGTTGTGTGACATATTGAGCTCCTTGAGAGCAGAACCACCCACGTATTCCGTGTCAATGCTGTTTGAGGACAAGTCGAGGTACTGGACCCAGCTCCATTCGCGCGTGAAGCTGCTGCCGAGTGTCGAGATGTTGCAGTTTCTCAGCGTCAGATTCGTCACCGTGGAGGGCACGAAATCCGAGTTCTTTTTCGCCACAGAGTTGAGGTCGATGTTGTAAATCGACAGCGTCGAGATGTTTGAGGAGTTGCTCGTCGACTGCACAAGCGTCAGTGAAGAGCCCGAGGCTACGCGGTTCTCGTTGATGAACGTGATTTCGTTGAGGGTCTCTCCAGCACCTTCGATTTCCAGCGTCCTCAGACTGGAGGACACCCAAATCGGTCGGATGGTGTTGATCGCCAATTCATCCGATGACGTCTGCGTCAGTGCACGTGTAGTCGTGATTGTGGTCGTGTTCCATGACTCCGTCGTGACGTGGAATGCCCACGAACTGTCGGTCTCGTTGTAGCCCGTAATGCATGTGCACGATGCGTTGAGGGCGGTCAGCTCTTCCGGGCAGCCACCGTTGGGTGTTTCTGAATCGGAACGCGTGACCAAGGCGGGGAGGCCATTGCATACCTGGTGCGATGCACCGGTCGTCGTAATCGAGCTCATAGATCCTACGACAAGCTGTGTTTCATCGTTGCGGAAGTTGCTAAGGAACCAACTCGCCAGTGAAGACGACGAAGAGCTGGACGAGCTGGAGGAAGTCTTGGAACTGGATCCACTCGTAGAACTTGTTGCCGATCTCACAGCGGAGCCGTCAGACGACGATGCCTCGGAGACAGTTGTTGTTTCAGTGGCGCTGCTGCTAGCTTTGCTACTGCTGGAATTGGCCTTGGTGGTTGCAGTACTCTGGGATCCAGTTGACGAGACAGTCTTGGCTGTTGAGCTCTCAGTCGCGCCATTTGTTGATCCCGTTGATGAGCTGGTTGTCGTTGTTGTGCTAGTAGTAGCCGTGCTCGCACCCGTTGTCGATCCAGCCGATGAACTTGCTGTAGTCGTCGTGCTGGTAGTAGCAGAGTTTGCATTGGTGCCAGACGAGGTGGTTTCACCGGTCGAAGAGCTGGTAGTTGTCGTTGTACTGGTGCTAGCCGAAGTTGTTCCAGCGCTAGATGAAGCTGTCTTAGTGACGGAGTTCGCATCACTGTTCGTGGTACTAGCTGAAGTTTCCCCGTTAACCGTTGTTACGCCCGTGGTGTTGATCGAGTTCCCCCCTGTTGTTGTACTGGAGGTAGCGCCGGTGCTGCTACCGGTGCTTGTGGTTGTTGAAGCGGCAGTTTGCCCGTTAGTCGTGGAGCTGACCGAGTTTTCCCCTGTGGAAAGAGTGCCGGTGCTGCTGCCAGTGCTCGTAGTCGTCGACGTTGAAGCTCCTTCTGTCGTAGCTCCCGTTGACGATGATGCAGTAGTTGTGATTGTCGATGTCGAAGTTCCTGCAGTGCTCGTCGATTCCTGGGCACCAGTTGTGCTAGTTTCCGCTGTGTTAGCGGAAGTTGAAGACCCCCCAGACGTTGTCGTCCACGTCCTGGAGCTACTGGCAGACCCGTTCATGTCCGAGTCTGTCTTTGTGGTAGTCGTCACAGTTGTGATGCCCGTGGTTGCATCTTTGGTCGTGGAAGTGGTCGTCGTGTTCACACCATTGTCCGTGGTCACAGTGGTCACGGGAGAACCATCCCCGTTTTCGGTCGTTGTGACTGTAGTGGTCGATACACTGCCTGCGTTTCCTTCCGTGGCAGCGTTGCCCGAGCTGGTCACACCGCTTGAATTTGCCGTGTTTGAAGTTGTGCTGCTTGTGCTGGCACTCGACGTACTCACTGTCGTGGTGGTAGTTGTGACAGTCGTGATCACTTCACCGGAAGAGGTGGTTTCCTTCTTGGTGGTCACCGACGAGAAGCTTGACGACGGTGCTGTGGTGGCCGCCGAATTCGTTGAAGTTGATGTGGATGATGTACTCTCCGTTGCGGAGGAAGCGGCCGTCGAGTTGGCACTGGCCGAGCTCCCACTCACGGTGGAGGTGGTTTGTAAGCCCCGCAGCGACACCATCGCAATGGATAGTGGTGCGAGAAGGACTCGGGCGGGGGGACTACGCCGTTAGACGTGAAATGCAGTTGTGATGGTTCTACCACGCTACATCCAGGACAGCCCCGATCTGCCCGCAGCTGCATCTGTCAGGCAGGAGAAAAGCCCGACAGCTTTTGCCTCTGTGGCGGGGCGATCGCGAGTCCTGGCGAAAGCTTCCGCGAGCACTATAGGGGCGGTGCATTTTCGTGGCGATGGCGTCTCGAGCCTGTAGTAACGTCAATTACTGCAACACGTCGCTGTACTTTTGACGCGGCTCGTATCCGTGAGTGCCATGATCGACTTGAGCACTCGAGCGTTTCGTCGGAGCTCCCGGGGCCACAGGCCCGCTGTAAGCGGCACCGATGAGTCCAGCTTCTGGACCGGCTTCCAGATGCGCGTCCTGCGCTAAGTGTCACTGCAAGTTGATGGTCGAGCGTGCTGCACCGCAACGGCCCAGTGCGTTTCGGTAGTGGGGACGGGCTCATCTTGGTGGGGCACCTACTGGGGCGCTTGAAACCCGGACACCGAGCGCGCTGCTGCCCACCAGCTCAAGTGATATATCGCACTCAATTAGTAACCGTGTTAGCGCCTCGGTGGCCGGGAATCGTCCGACGCCAAGATGGTTTATTGTGTGCATGAGTGGCGAATTATTGGGCTTTTGCAGCACGTCTTGTGGGAACCACACAGCCATTTCTCGCCCAGGGAAGGCAGCGGACTTGAGGCGAAGTGCCACGAACTAATTGGCACTAACACCCTCGAATTGCAGTTACTTAATGAGGCAGCAACTCAACAGGACACGAGTTGAAGCGCTAGGCACGCACACATTAGCGGACCGCCGGGTTTTTCATCCTTCAGCTGCGTGGGTTCCTCGATGGAAAAAGTTGGTTAGAGAGACTGGAAAGGCCTGGGCCACACAGACCCAGCCGTGAATGAGCAGCAAGGCACGCGAGGGACAACCATCGAAAGCAACTGAAACCGAGCGCGACGCAAGAAGGTAGGAAACGCTTCGCCTCGATGGAGACAAGACCCAACACCCATTGCGTGCTCGGTCGCTGGTGGACAAGCCACGAAGTTACAGCGAGTGACGCCCTGCAACTGCGAGGCAACCGTGAGCCAAAACGATAGTCGTGATGGCTACACACCATCAAGCCACCAGTGTCGAGGCAAAACCATCACAAAACGCTATGCTCCTCCACCAATTTACGCCACACCCGTCAGGATAAGACATTTGCAAGTCGCCTTCAACTAATCGCAAACAAATTCTGCGCATGTCCTTATCGTCCGGATGTCACTACCCGAAATTGTGGACTATTGATCACTAAACCCAGGTTTTTACCATTCTCAGAAAGGACATATATTGCCAAAATGCAACAGCACACAAAAATTGCCCAAAACACGACCCCAAAATGCAGGCGCTTGGGCTGGAGGAACGCAAGAAGGCGCTGGAGAAGAAGTTCGTGGAGAAGCGGCCGCCGCTGGCCTACGCCAAGCTGGTCGGGCGCGTGGAGGGCGACGTGCCGTTCGAGAAGCTCATCACGCACCTGCCGGCGGAGCTCGGGCGCGGGCCGCTCTCGGCGCTGCCCGACCACCGCATCGCGCTGGGGGAGCAGAAGGCCATCTCGCGCCTGCACGCTCGCATCCAGTGGAGCCAGACGGACAGCTGCTTCGAGCTGCAGTGCCTCGGCAAGAACGGCATGTTCGCGGACGGCAAGTTCGTGACCAAGAACCAGACCGTCAAGCTCACGTCCAAAATGCCGCTCAAAATTGGGCACGCCAGGGTCTATTTCCTTTGCGCCATTCGCTCTACCATCAGCACTATGAGTGGATTCAAGATCATTCAAAAGGTAAAGAGAGAGAGAGGAGGGTTAAGTGGTGCTAAAGTTTAGAGAGGTGATGGGCTGGTGTGTCTAAAACTTTTCATTTTCATTGTGTTTTTTGGCAGGCTTTTGATAAGGCCAAGTATCACAAGGGGCTCACGGCCATGACGGCGGACCAAGTGTGTGTCCAGATTCTGGAGAGTTACCCCAAGAGTGAGCACGAGCTCGGTGGAAAAGAACACCTGCGTACTTTCGTCACGTACGTAGTGGCCATTTTTTCATCTTTTTATTGTCACAGCTCTAATGCAATTTTGTGTGAGCAGAGCGTATTTGCAGGAAGACACTGGGGCATTCGAGCGTGTGGAAGGAACGGGGGAGACAGCTCCTGTGTATAAAATGAAGCCGGTGGCAGGAGCCAGCGAGTCAAAGAAGACTGTATCGGTCAACTCGGTTCCGAAGCCCGAGGAAACTGGCGAGGCAGCACTGAAGAAGCAGAAAATTGCTGCTTGAGCTGTACTTCCAGTCTTGTGAAAAAAAAAATGCGGCAACACGTTAAGCATTTTTAAAGCTAGTTCGGTGTCTGCCCCTTGTCACCGTTGATGTCAAGTAGTCTATAGTTTTTTTTCATAGTGCGGCGATTACTCCGTCCGTATCGCGCGTTGTCCACAAGGATACTTGCCCTATGTGCTCGATAAGAAGCCCGCTGTGGCAATATCGGGTTCAGGCTCGGCATGCGGTCGATTGTTGTCGAACTGCATCTCGCGCATGAGCTCTCTGATGGTAAGTACAACCTCGGATGCACTCGGTCGGTTTTCAGGTCTACCTTCGAGACAACTCGCAGCCAGCGCCAGAACTCCGGGTGGGCAATCGTTGTAAAAAGTCGGCCGCAGCGCGCCCAGCGCTACCTTCTCCAATATCTTCTGTTCTTGTGAACGCCGTTCATCGGGGTTGTCTTGCGCCGGGATACTTCCAGAGTTCCAGTACGGGTAGTCATCGGTGTCGATCTCGGACAGCACGACGCCGAAGGAAAATACATCAGCTCGCTCATCGTAGTCTCGGCCAAGCAAGACTTCTGGAGCAATCCAGAACGACGTGCCAACACCTGGGGTCATGAATCTGCCCGGACCACCCTGGATGTCTGCTACAAGCCGCTCACGCGAGACACCAAAGTCACTCAGTTTTGCCTCGTAATTGTTGTTAAGCAGCACATTCTTGGATTTGAGATCGCGGTGAATCACCTTGGGGTTCCGCGAGTGCATGTATGCGAGTCCTTCGGCGATATGCAATGCAATGGTAAGCTTCTTGCTCTGCCACGTCAGCCCATGATCCACGTTGCTTCCCCGGTGTTTCAGAGTGTGGAGTACATCGCGCAAATCTCCACGCTCCATGTACTCAGTTACGGCGCTTAAATTCCGCAGCGAGTCCCAGGCAACACCAATAAATTCCACAATGCGTTCGTGCTTGAGAAACCCCATCAGCGCGATCTCGCGAATGAACATGCGAATCTGCGAGAGCTTCTCACACTTCTCGCGCATGATCTTCTTGATCGCCACACGTCGGTTCTTGTACGTTCCGGTGTAAACCAGACCAAACCCGCCTTTGCTGATACAGCGACCGATCTGCAGGTCCTTGTATTTTAGTCGGAATGACATGATCAGCGGGTCATTGAGCAAATCCGCATTCAATGTGGGATGGAGAGAGTTGTAGAACTCTTGTGTCGCTGTAATATCCACCGCTCGTGAAGTCTGAACACCTTCGGCACCTGGCGTAGTCAATCCTTTCTTGCGTCGGCGTTCTTGCTGGTGTTGAACGAACTTGGTGGCCAGGAAAAACAAGAGGAAGCCCATCAGGCATCCTCCTAAGGCCGCTACCAGCATGAAGACAACCCAGTTGGTGTGATCACTCCCGCTGCCATCACTAACCACAGACTCAGGGGTAGCGGTACTTGTACTGTTCACAACACAGAAATTCGTGTTGTGGGCCATTTGCCATTCACCGCTATCACATCCGCTCCCGTTTCCATCGAAACCAGCAGGGGTATCGATTTGAAATACCGAAAGCTGCGAAATAGCTGCAAATTCATCGCTCGTGATTGTCAAATTCTTGATCTCGTTCCCGCTTAGATCACTGCAGAAAATAAAAGTGAGTTAATATGAATTATAAAGTGATATGGAGGCTTAAACGTACAGCGTTTGCAGGTTGGGAAATTGGAGAAGTTGCCCAGGAAACTCGATAAAGCTGTTGTTTGCCAAGTTGCTGCCGAAAATCGTTAGCGCTGTGAGTCAAAGTTTCATTCGTTTATACGAGGGCTACTCACATGTCAATCATCGCGTTCAAAGCCTCGGCAGATCCTGGTAGGTCGGTATAAATACTGGATAACTTGTTTGCTGCCAAATTCCTGTGAGTCCAGCAAGTATGTGAGATGATGTATAACCCAAAAGCGCTTAAGAGGCAGACGTACAGAGATTCGAGACCGGTGAAGCTTTCCAAGAATGACTGACTGAGGCTGCTGAGATTGCAGCGGCGCATCAAACTACAATACCAACATTAGTCTTCTGAAGCGGTAATAGCACAAAAACATCTCCATTGACGTACAGGGTCGACAGTGTCGTTGGAACAAAACCGTCTCCGATAGGAACTCCAAAGAGATCTAAGTTAAATACGTCGCTGCAACGACACAATAAATGTCAGTCAAGCTTACAAAGAATATTAGCCCCAAGGTAGCACACGTACACTTTTGTCAGAGCCGACACCTCTTGTGAACGAACGATAGCCACCACATCGTCCCCGGTGTTCGACTTCTCTAAGTTGACGGGGACAAAGTTGCTGCTCTCCCCCTGTATTTTACTGTGCAACAGCAACAGAAAACTCAGCACTTTGGCTGCCATAACCATAAATTCCGACATGAATACTAAACAACGTACAAGACAAGTAGATCTGCAGGAACGTCGAGCATCATCAGCGAGTCCACTTGTACAATGTTCCCTTGGTTAATTGTCGTGGGGAATGGAGACGTCGGTTCGGTGTCGGGCACGCCGACGCGGAAACTCCATGTTGTTGTGTTTGCATAGCCCGAAAGACACGAGCACGAGAGGTTATACCTGCTTTGCGCTGCCAGACACGCTCCATTTGCCGGAACGGTTGCAGACTTGAGTATTACCATGGGCTCGCCGTCGCAGACGCTTTCGGTGAGGAGCGAGTTGGTCATGATGGTCAACCGTTGTTCGTCCTCCGCCATCGTAGTCGCGTACCCGCGCGCAATGTACGCCGCAGTCTCGTCGTCGCTGCTGCTATTACTCGCGGACGAGGAAGTATCTGCGATATTAGTCCGAAGGACTCCGGGACCGTTCCCGTTGCTCTGTGCTGCCACCACGCCGGTGCAAATCACTGTCACCCCGACGAAGCCTGCCAGGAATCGAAGTACGCCGCGGTGGCGTGAGGTCATGACTGACGGACTGTACCGACGAAGCGGTTGAAGTGTACAAATGAGGTGGAGATATAGACTGCCGCTAGCCCGCACTAGCGTTTGTCAGAAAGTGTGGAAGGCTCGGCACCGAGAGCCGATACGATAGCCCCGCCCCGCGCGCTCTATAGAGTAGCGCCTCGATGACGACTTGAAGGGGAGGCCTCGACCAGAGCAGTGGCGGGTTTCTCGCTTCGTCTCCACTGAAATTTGGCCTGTGCGGCTTTGTGTCCACGGCCGCACACGCGAAGTGCTCTCGCGCGCCCGCAAGCGATTGTAGTTCACGGCGCGGCCACAAGCCAGCGGCAACGCGGTCGAAGCCAAACGTGGCCAGCGTTAGTGCTCAAACTTCGGCGCTTCTCCACCAAGTCGTAGGGGCACTGGGCACAGGCTCTGGTCAAGTCCGCCGGACTTCTCCGCTGCGTTCGACTCAACTCAGCCTGCCACCACAAGGAAAGGGCCAGCACGCCACTACTACCTCCGGGCCTTTCGTTCCGCCTTGGTCCGGAGATATCCCGAGCGGAGACCAAGGTGGCCAGCGCAGTATCTTTTCAGCGAACTGTGCTGCATATGCCTGTACATGGCTCCACTGCATGTACACCGAGATATCATTAGGCGCGCGCGGCGTACACATACTTGCCCACGCACACGTCCGTAAGCCGGGGCCTGATCGTTACCAACGTCGTTTACATTTTGGCGATCGTCTCATGGGAAGTTTGTTCCGCCCCCCTTGGACAGTTAAGATACCCACAGCTTGTTCACTAATTTGTGAGACGTGCACTGCTTTCGTCGCCGTTGAGTGCGGTAGTCACGCGGATGTCAGCCAACTACAGCCAGAGCAAAGCTTAGTCGCGGGTAGTCGCCGCTTGATAGATTCGCGCTGGGGACCTTCGTCTTGATGCAGCAAAGCACCACAGCCTCCGTCTTGCACCTCAACGGCTACCATGTTGGATAAGACTGCTTTGTTTGACATCATCGGTGCAACTGCATACCACCGCCTTTGTATAGGAAGTGGTATCCCCAGTAAATCTCAGTGGATCTTTGACTCTACTTGCATTCCGAAGTCCCAAGACATGAAAACAACCACTTTTTTTAATGCCACCACAACTTTCTTTAACCAGTTAGGTAGACGTTGCCAATGCATTGAGCAACTTACTGAGCCGGGAGACGTCGAGGCGAGGCGCTATGGGTGGATATCAACTATGAGAGCCCTGTCAAAAATCAGACAGAAATTCCACCTCTTGGTCACACTGGAATTCCTCGAGCTCGGCGGCAATGGACGCGGAGGCGCAGCACGACCTGGGGCGAGCTCTAAGCAGTGGAGACGTCGACACCTTCAAACGCGTGTACGAGCAGAACCCGCAGTACCGCGTACGTATGCGTAACGCGCCCCGTTCAACGACAAAGTCGGGAGGATGTCTAAATTAATATTTTTCCTGCTACTAGGACGAGGAGGGCCGGACGCTGCTGCACCTGGCCATCCAGCACAACTTGTTCGATGCTGTGGAGGGTGACATCTCACCCGCTGTTGTGGACGCCCGTGTAAGGCATCCTCATTGGAATTTGCTGTTGTAGAGCCCGTTGATTGACTATTCCATGCATGTCAATGCGATGTCTATTGCCATTAGGACAAGGGCGGACGCACGCCGTTGATGGTGGCAGCAGAGCGAGGCGACAGCCTCGTTTGTGAAGAGCTGCTGGCCAACGGGGCGTCGATTTCTGCGGTGGTGAGGAAGAGAGAGGGTCTTGCTAAGTTAATAGCTTGGTGACGTGGGTGAATGTTGTTGTCTTCTTCTCGCAGGCATCGGATGGAAGCACGGCGTTAACGATTGCGCTGCGCAACGATAGACTGTTGGTGTGTCAAGTGCTGGTTGCAGCGGACCCGGAGCAGGCTGTGCATGTACGCAGGGTGGAAGTGAAAGGGGGATTGGAAAGCTGGCGCCTAAACTTTTATAATGTGATGCAGGGACTGTTGCTGGCGATCAGCACCGATAAACGAGATGAAGTTGTGCTGCTGGTCCAAGCTGGCGTGTCGTTAGATATTACGGTAAGGCGTGGAGGAATTCCGTTGTAATGTCCTAGATCGTTTGCTTATTTTGTTATGTTTGCTTATATTTCTGAGTAGAAGATGGCTGGGGGCGAAGAGCGGAACCCTCTGAGGGAGGCTGTTTCACACCCACTGATTCTTCGAGAACTGCTGCGGTTTGGCGCCCCCGTTAATGCAAAGGTTGGTGGTTGTGGGGGGGGGGGTCGATATGCGCTTCTTATTTTGACGGGTCGTAAATGATGTTCAACTGTCAGAACAAGGCTGGGGTGACTGCACTCTCCTTTGCCGCTGCAGCTGGAAGTCTGAAGGCTTGCGAGATACTGTTGGATCATGGAGCCTCCATCAACTCGAAGGCACGACTATTTTGTCGTATAGCTAAAATATTCCGTAAGGGTTCTTACACAGGATGAATCTGATGCCAACAGGACAATGAAGGCAGAACTCCAATGTATCATGCGTGCTGCCTCGAACGAGAGAACACAATCGCTTACTTTGCGCAGCAACTTGGCGCCACAGTCGACACAATGGTAATGCATATTCTTTTGAGCTACAGCCTGAAGCCATACTAACGTACCGTTGCTGTGATAGAACAATAAAGGGCGGACCCCACTTTTTTACCATGCCGAACGAGGAAACGTGTTCGGGTGTGAACTTCTACTTCGGTACCATGCGAACGCAAACCACAAAGTGAGTGAGTTGGTGAGTTTTGTGCGTAGCGATCTCTAATCCCAGCTTTATTTTTTTCGCCAGGACATGTCTGCGTGGACTGCTCTCCATTTGGCTGCTAGTCACGGGCACAAAGAGGTGTGCCGTCTCCTGTTGGGCTACGTAAACGCGACAGATATGGAGCGAGAGGATCAGCAAATGGTCCTCTGCCAGCCTACGTCTTCAATAGGAAGTTGGATATCGGTGACGGAAACGTGCTTGATGCGGATCTACGCGAAGCTGATGTAGGGAGAGCGACTTGATAAAATCGAGATATAGTATTTGGATCTAACCGCTATTTTGTTAATGTCTAGGTCATGCGGTGTGCAGGCGACACTACAGAAATACGGGACGCTAAGGATACGAGACTGCAGTATGAACACTTTGCTCCACGTTGCGGCCTCGAGTGTGGGAGATAAGCACTGCTACTACATCATTCGATGCCTTCATTTGGTCGGAAATGTCGCAATCAACACTCAGGTATCCCAGCGATTTCGAGTTGTCGAGAGATATGCAGTCACTAACTTATTTGTTTCTTGTTTCCTGCTGTTGCGAAGAACTGCTTCTGTGAAACTCCGCTAGATGTCGCTGCAGATCGACAATGCACTATGGCAACTTCAGCGCTTCAATCACTTGGTGCAGTACAAATTTCCAGTGACAGCGAAATATTCCCCAGTGTGATTCAATTAGCGGCACCACGGAAAGGACCGCTGTTTCGCACAGTGATGGGTTCGTCCAAGGATTTTACATCTTGCTCACGCGACCATATTGTACAGTTATGCCGAGGTATACAGGACGGCATGCATGCCTTCGCGGACGACACGGTCGCTCAAGTGGACACTGATCGTGGCGACACGGTCTTGCACTACTTTCTGCAAAGTTTCGTCCAGCAGGCTTCGTTTCCTTCAGTGGAAGAGCAACATCAAGTGCTAAGCTCACCCAAATGGCTCGGGACATTAGAAGCCCCGCGTTTTCTGCGTATTCTCATCAGCAAACCAGTAAGTGTGAACAAGCACAAGGGCTTGATGAAGAGTTACTAACGTGTCTTGTGTCATCAAACAGAACTGGGAAGGCAAGACGCCGTTGCATATTGCATCAGAACTGGGAGCCTTGGGGTTTTGCGAGGTTTTGATTGAGATGGGGGCGTCGGCAAAAGAAGAGTGTCAAGCTCCAGACAACCGTCTACTTGACCAGCCAACAGAAAACCCTCAATTCTGGAAGCCTATCAACTTCGCCGCTACAGTCAAAGCTGCACTGGATGAGGCCCATGCACCTTTTGAGGAGCGCAGCGCGTTGGTCGAGTATCTGCTCAAGGAGCCAGAGTCACTACCGGATGAAGAGAACGCGGCCCACGACTGCAAGGAGAAGATCCAATTGCACTTTCCACTGCTACTCCCGTTGTTTATTCGAGTCGAGGACGAAACGAAGCACAAGGAGGACTATGCGGAGGCAGAAGAGCTGTACTACAAGGTACGCAAGAGTATATTTCACTCTCCCTATCACTTGTGTACATCAATACTCACCTTAATTGAATAACTTTTACTGTTGTTCGCCCAGTTCTTGGACGAGTGCTATCCTCGATTCAAAGATTCCACAGTGTATGATAACGACCCAAGCGGCGTCACGGTGCACAATGTTTTCCTCAACACAATCCGATATGGCATCAAGACGCTCAAGAAAGTCATCGTTCCACAATGCGTCATCGAATCCACTGGGGATACTCTACTCCACCTGACCGCAACTCATGGGCACCCGGATTTCGCCGCAATGATCAAATACCTCGTTGATACGGCAGGGCTTGACATCAACAAAACGGTACGTGCATGGACCACTTAGCTTTGCGTCCTCACTTCAAACGCATGCCCTAACACAGTCTTTGACATTCCACAGAACAAACAGCTGAAGACAGCGTTGCACGTTGCGGTTGAGCACAACATGCCCGAGGTTTGCCTGTTTTTAATTTCGCAAGGTGCTGATGTGACGGCTTCATGCCAAAATCTCGAGACACCGTCAAAAGAAGTATGGCACACGCCGCTGTACACTGCGTTATGGTCATCTACACCCAAATACGAGATCATTGAGATCTTGCTGAGTACACCTCAGTCAATTGCCAAACCACGAAATCCCAAGCTTAACCGGTCAGTGCGATATGAGCCTGGCCAGGGTCCAGACACCAAGTGGAATGGCGTCGTGCTGGAACAACTTTTGAAGGTCCACGCCTCAGCCTTGCCGCTGTTCTTGGATCACTATGCGGTAGAAGTGAACCGCATCAACGGAGAAAAAGTGTACCGATTCGTCGAGGTAAGGTTTCGAGATATTTTTGTTGTTTTGCGGCATTGAGACGCTGATCAATGTACGCTATTGCAGGTTTTTGAGATTTGCGACCATTTGGAGCTGATCGTGAATCCGACGGGAACACTGACACCCAGCCTTTCGTCCCAGAAGACAATAAAAAATTCTGCAGTGACCCATCCAGTAGTCCGGAACGCTGTCCATCTCAAATGGGAGCTTTTTGGGGCAGATGCACACCGCAAGCAGTTATCATTATACGTGCTGATGGTCACGTTCTTCTACCTGTCGAACCTACTGCTCCCGAAGATGGAGGTTGCCACCGATGAAGACGGCAAGAGGCGGGAGATGATGCACAAGTGGATCGAGTTCGACTCCGTCGCCGACTATTTTGTGGGCATCACGAAGGTCTGTTGCTGGTCTTTGGCCGTGTACCATCTTCTCTACGTCGAGTTTTTCAAAGAGTGGCGCTCCAATCCCAAGCAGTATTGGCGGTCTGTGTGGAACTTCCTGGATGTGTTCACGTATTTGTTGATGCTGGGGACCATCCCGTTTGAAGTATACGAGGGCCACGACACGCAGCGCGAGTGCATGCTGAGTCTGCTGAGCATCCTGCTCTGCGTGAATCTAATGCAGGCGCTGCTGGTGTCGTCCTACTTCAGCGTGCTCATATTCACCTTCGCACGCATGTTCAAAGTGGTCGCGCGGTTCCTGTTCCAGTATTTGCTGCTACTGTTGGGCTTCTCCGGAGGATTCTTCCTGCTCTACCACGGGGCGGGGCCGTACACGGACTTCTTCAGCGCGATGCGGATCGTGTTTCTCACTACCTTCGGGGAGCTCAACTACGGCGACAACTACAGCTTTGACGACAGTCTCCGGGCCCGGAATTACCTGGCGTTCCTGCTACTGACGACGTACGTGATTGTGGTGATCGTTGTGGCCATGAATCTGCTGGTCGCGCTCATGACATCGGAGTACGAGAAAGTTCGTACGCAAGCCAAGGAGCTGTCGGTGCTGGAGCTCGCGGGTGCGTTGCACCGCTACGAGCAGTGGATCGGCTACAGCGTCGTCCGGAAGCTCTATTCGACGCCCAAGGGCCAGGACCTCATCAACGACTGCGTCTTATACGTGTCCGGTACCAGTCAGCCGGTGCGTCGCAACTTCCTACGTCGGGACTTGACGTCGCCAATGTCGCTGTCATTCTCGGGTCCAATGCCCCAGAAAGACTCGAAGCGCAGCAAGATCGACGCCATGCAGTTCTCACTGATGAGCAAGACCGACGGCGTGGATGAAGCGGAAATGGCCAACATCACGGAGGCCATCACGACGCAGGTGATGAAGCACGTGCACGATGAGGTTGAGGCACTGCGCATGCAGGTGACGGCGGAGCTGCAAGACGTCCGCGAGCTGCTGGAGACGACACAGCGGGGCAGCACCCAGGCCCAAAAGGACGTGGCCAGCAAACTTGACGACGTGTTGAAGCTCCTCGGTGAGGACAAGCGGAAGGCATCGTCGCGGACCAACAGGTAATGTGTAGGCGACATTCAACTGATTGCAAGTGGGGCACAATGTCCAGCTCGGCCCAGATCGAGTTCTATTATGGCGGCGTGTGGTTTGATCGACAAGGTGTCATGTGCCCACGTGCGGAACTAGCCGAATCCACTTCCCGTGTGTCAGACTCGCAGGAATCGCAAACTTATCGGGCATAGCATTGACAAGGACCCACTGGAAGCGAAGAATGGTTGGCGATTGTTTCGCCTATTTTTTTCAGACTTCCAGGTGCGATGCAAGGCGACTGAAGCTTCAGCGATTATCGTGGACGGTTCAAATCACAAATGCGACGTAAGCGGAGAGCCTGAACATGGTACTGGCTGCCAAGGCGATGAGGAAATCATCGCATTCAGTCTGTGCAAGTACAGCTCAACTACATGCCGCGTATTTGGCTCTTGGTGGGGGGGGAGTTGGCGAACTCGAAAGGCAGTGGATTGATGCTTGCCTGTGGTACAATCATTTGCTGACCAACTGTGGGGCATTGTAGATCCACAAATTGTTATGAAACGATTTTCAGCAACCGCCTCCACTTGGTCTTCATCAAGTTTATACTGTTCCTGGATAGTTTTGGATTTCCTTGTCCCAATAGGTCTTCTTGATGATCTCTTTAATCTCAGGCGGTCAAAGAAAACTAAGGTTCAGTCGTCGAAACGCAAAAATGATACCAATTTGGTGCACTTTTCCTGCTGGCCTCGAAGGAATATAGTTTAGGAACGACGCGCGTCTTGGAATCATGAAAAAATATGATTCAGGCCGCAGGACCATGTGGTAAAATTCCATGAATTGATCTTTCTTGTCGAAGACGTC
Source organism: Phytophthora cinnamomi (assembly GCF_018691715.1). Lineage (NCBI taxonomy): Eukaryota > Oomycota > Peronosporomycetes > Peronosporales > Peronosporaceae > Phytophthora > Phytophthora cinnamomi. The sequence continues at coordinate 300,243 of NW_027151053.1, read as the reverse complement.
AAGATTGATAGCAAAAGCCGAGTCAATATCATCATCAATCATGATGAAAAATGGACCAATTTCGTTCGCCAATTCCTCAAAATATTTATGAGGCTCCACGTGAATCGAGAGTACAGGGTGTCATGCCGTGGCTTCCCACGAAGTACGCACGAATGGAGACCACGAGGCTCCAGCAAGCCTTCTTCACAGCAAACCCCAAGTCATCCTTCAGGAGGCCCTCTGAAGAAAACTTGATAGCGATCGTGTGGTTCTTACGTATAATGTCCAGAACGCCCCATTCATCCTTGTTCTATGCCGACAATTCATACCGATGCTGTCGGCAGCTCCGAATGTACTCTTGGCCGAACTGTGACTTCCCGAGTCCAGAGATGTTATACAACAGAGGTAATCCAAATGTCACCATCGCCATGCTTTGCACGGTTGTAATTGCTCTTGTGAAAGCTCAGAAGCTCTCGAGTGGCGCGATCGCGGTACACGAAAAACAATCGGCCTTCCTCAAGACTGTAGACTGGGTCCTCCTCTTTCCATTCCCACTTGGTAAGAGTATCGCCTTTGAGCCGTTTCCTCGGGCCTTCGTTTAATTCTCCCTGTGACTCCTCTCGCTGTCTTGTGCGCACTGGCACTTCCACGACGACCGCGGAGATCATTGTGTGACCGCACAGACCGAGCTGCACCTTACCATGCAACGGATTCCTGTCGTGGTCGTACACTTTGAGATTGGACACACCAATCCCAGCGAGGTAATTGTCGTTGAATATCGCCTTGAGAACACGCAGTGGATGCGCGACTGTGGTCGTCTCCGCGAGGGGGGCCGTGTTTGGGTGGATGTCCGGGGATAGAGCGCGAGATCTTGCATCCGTCAACTCAAAGCAGACCTTGGGAACTTCCACAAGAAGCAGCTCAGCATATGTCAGTCCGAAACTCTTGAGCTCCGCCAAAGGCGCTGCGCCGTCGCGTTGGCGAACACTTTAAGGTCGGCTGCGTCGAGACTCGAGGGAAATGAAGCTTAGACTTTACCACAGGCTGCGCTCATGAAATCAAGAAGTGACGCATCTACGAGCTGAAACCACACCTCGACCATAGCGCCGACTTCTCCCCACCGCCGCAGGTTATGAAGTGCGAGGAAGCCAAGGCTTGCTACTACGTCTCAAATATAAATAAGTTATCTTCTCATAAGCTGATGAATGAGAAAGCCAAGGTCATGACGCGCGAGATGAACGCCGGCTACCAGATACTGTAGATAGTTAACGGGATCAGCAAGGCACGTGTGGTACACGTGCCTTGAAGTGGACGGGTACATGGTGTACCCGTCCACTTCAACTTGCAAATCTGATGAGTACACATCGACTGGATACGCGTCATTGCGCGCTGATTGGCTGCTGCCGCTTCAACATGAGTCGAGCGGAGCCGCACGTTTGCTTTGCTTGTCATTTCGGAATCTGCGGTGTGGAGAGCAAGTGCATTCATCAATTGGGTCAAGATGCGTCTCAGCCCGCGCGAGGAAGACCACTTGATGCTGCACTCGGCCGGTTTCCTGGCCCAGAAGCGGCTGGCGAGGGGCCTCCGCCTCAACTACACGGAGAGCGTCGCGCTGCTGGCCACGCAGGTCCAACTTCATCAAGAGCTGATCCCCCATATCTTTGTGTCATTCTCATAGTTTATTGCGGTGTTTGAAGGTGCTCGAGTTCATCCGGGACGGCAAGACAGTGGCGGAGCTCATGACCCTCGGCGCGCAGATGCTCGGCAGGTGCAGGCAGCTCCACTCCACTGCAATAAAGATGCACAATAAACTATCTGCTAAGACTGTGGTCTGTTGTGTGCAGGCGCCAGGTGATGGAGGGCGTCGCCTCCATCCTGGACGAGGTGCAGGTCGAGGGCACCTTCCCGGACGGCACCAAGCTCGTGACGATCCACAACCCCATCTCAAGCCTGGACGGAGATCTGTCGCTGGCTCTGTACGGGTCCTTCCTGCCGGTGCCCAAGCTCGAGGTGTTCGGCCCTGCCGCTACGACGCCCGTGGTGGCGCCCGGGGCCCTCATAACGCAGGACGCGGACATTGTGCTCAATGCCGGTCGGAAGGCGCGCGTGCTGCAGATCACCAACCTGTCAGACCGACCGATCCAGGTCGGCAGCCACTACCACCTCATTGAGACGAACCCGTACCTGGAGATGGACCGCAAGCTCGCATACGGCCACCGCCTCAACATCGCATCGGGCACTGCGGTGCGATTTGAGCCAGGCGACCAGAAGACGGTGTCTATTGTCCCTATTGCAGGGAACAAGGTCATCACCGGTGGCAACAACCTTGCCAGCGGCGTGGTGGACGAGTCCAGGGTGGACGCAATCGTTACGAAGGCGGTGGCTGAGGGTTTCCACCACAAGGAGCTGGATCTGAGTAAGCTGCCGAGCAACGTGACCCAGCCGGAGTTCGGGATCTGCAAGATGCCCAGGAGTGTCTACGCGCAGACGTATGGACCTACGACGGGAGACGTCGTCCGGCTTGGTGACATGGAGTTGTATGTTGCCGTGGAGAAGGACATGACGGTGTACGGAGACGAATGCAAGTTTGGTGGCGGCAAGGTGCTACGAGAAGGCATGGGCCAGGCGTCAGGAAAGACGTCTGCCCAGGTGGTGGACACGATCATCACCAACGCGCTGGTTGTGGACTACACGGGCATCTATAAGGCTGATGTGGGCATCAAGGACGGCCTCATTGCTGGCATCGGTAAAGGAGGTAACCCGGATGTGATGGAAGGCGTTGTGCCGAACCTGATTGTCGGCGTGAACACGGAGGTGATCGCTGGTGAAGGCTTGATTCTGACCGCTGGTGGCTTCGATGCCCACGTGCACTTCATTTGCCCGCAGCTCTGCACGGAGGCTCTTGCGAGTGGTTTGACTACGCTTGTTGGTGGAGGTACCGGACCAGCTACTGGAACGAACGCGACAACGTGCACTCCTGGACCGAACCACATGAAGCTGATGTTGCAAGCGACGGACTCGTCACCGATGAACATTGGCCTGACGAGCAAGGGAAACACGGCGCTTCCTGAGGGTCTCCAGGATACAATCGATGCTGGTGCTGTGGGCATGAAACTGCACGAAGATTGGGGAACCACGCCCGCGGCCATCGATAACTGTCTCCGCGTCGCAGAGGAGAACGACGTGCAGGTGACGATCCACACGGACACGTTGAACGAGTCGTGCTGCGTTGAGCACACCATCAAGGCTTTCAAGGGCCGTACGATCCACACCTACCACAGTGAAGGTGCTGGAGGAGGTCACGCTCCGGATATCGTTACGGTGTGCGGTGAGCCCAACGTGCTTCCGTCGTCGACAAACCCGACTCGTCCGTACACGCGCAACACTATCGACGAGCATGTGGATATGTTGATGGTTTGTCACCACTTGGACAAGAAGATTGCAGAGGACGTTGCTTTCGCCGAGTCGCGTATCCGTGGTGAGACTATTGCTGCCGAAGACTTGTTACACGACATGGGAGCGATCAGTATCATCTCGTCGGACTCGCAAGCAATGGGGCGTATTGGTGAGGTCGTCACGCGCACGTGGCAGACTGCTGACAAGATGAAGAAAGAGCTTGGTCCTCTTCCCGAGGACGCTGCATCGGAGCACAAGCGTGACAACTTCCGTGTCCGTCGCTACGTGGCGAAGTACACGATTAACCCCGCCATCGCACACGGTATGTCGCACCTCATCGGCTCCGTGGAGGTGAACAAGCTCGCTGACCTCTGCCTGTGGAAGCCCTGCTTCTTCGGTAGCAAGCCGGAGATGGTGATCAAGGGCGGTGCTATTGCATATGCCCAGATGGGTGACCCGAATGCGTCGATCCCGACTCCACAGCCCGTGAAGATGCGTCCAATGTTCGGGGCCTTCGGTGCGGCTGTCGGCATGGGCTCCATTGCTTTCGTAAGCAAGAGCTGTGTGGACAAGAAAATTGCTGCGTCGTACGGGCTGAAGAAGCGCATTGAAGCAGTTCGCCACTGCCGTGGTGTCACCAAGAAGGACATGAAGCTGAACGATGCTCTGCCGAAGATCAAGGTTGATCCGGAGACGTACAAGGTGCACGCGGACGGAAAGCTGCTGACCTGCGGACCGGCGTCGTCGTTACCGTTGGCGCAGCGATTCTTCCTGTTCTAGGCTGTCATCATCCCACAGACCAACGATGAGTTGAAAGGGGCACTCAGTGTGCTTGGTAATGTACGTGTCTTGAATCCATCTTAGGTGTCTACTGCTTTGTGTTGTTAGAACTGTCGCCATCTTTTGGCGAGTCGAACGAATCCGCTGAGTTCATGGATTGGAACGATGCGAGCGGCATCGCGATGTCACCAGAGGACTCGGTAGTTATCGCAGACGACGAAGTAGCTGCAATTAGGCGCGCGTGAGCTTCAGCAACTCTCTGCTGTTGGGATTCTTGAGACGCGGCATTATCCGAACCTGTCGAGTTCATGGAGAAGAGACTGTTGGTAGAGCCTGACCGAATGCTGGAGAATGGCCGGCCACTGCGGCCTAGGAATGCACGCTTGGCGCGAGTAGTACTGCGCGCCAGCGACACCGCCTCACTCACGTTGTGCGCCTCAGCGTTGTCGTTGCGACCAACCACCTTGATGTGACCCGAGTGCTTCTTCTTGCCTCCGCGCGTACGTTGATCCTTGTGCACAAAATTGAAACCAAACCGCAAGATCAACTTCACCGTCTGCATGGCCGTGTTGCGGTCCATTTGCTTCTCGTCTTGCGTGAGGTAAATGTACGGGACCAGTCCGTTGTGCTCCTTCTTAGCATCATTTCGCCGCGGTCCAAACTTCCAGCCTTGCTCCATGCGCATCTGCGCCCATACCTCGTGCGTGTTTTCAGCGAGAAGCTCGATCACAGAGCGCAGGTGTGGGGGTACCTTAACATCGTCAGTCGGGATTGGCTTTGGCTCGTATGTGCCGCCGGGTTCCGTCGCCTCGGTGCCAAACTCGAATCCGTCAAACTGTTCTTCGTTGCTGGATGGGGGCTCCAGCACATAGCCTAGAGCCGTAATAACCTTCAGTGCTGACATGGACGTGTCGCGATCGTACTGCTTGTCCTGTTCAGTGAGAGCTTCGTACGGTACAAGATCGGGATGAAGTTTTTTGTCGTTGTCACGCTGAGTGCCCCAGCGCCAGCCCTGGTTAATTCGGCCCACAGCCCAAACTTCATGTGCATTCTGTGATAGAAGTTCCGCAAGAAGGTTGATAGAGTGGGGGAGCCGAATGCGGCGGGTGTCCACTGGCTGTGGCGTGTACTTGTAGCCTTCCAATTCACGCTTGTCTAAAGGAGTAAGCGCCGATGGAAACCGCTCCAGGAACGTGATAACCTCCTGAAAGATGCGGTCCTCCAGGTTAGGGATGCGGAGACGACGCTTGTGCACCTTCTTGGCGATAAACATGCGGAAGTTGCGCACGAGTTCATCAAACCTACACGAAATACCGCGTCCAGGTGCGGCGAAGCTCTCGTTGATGAGCCGATCGACATCCGCGTCTGTCACAAGACGGTGCGTTTTCTTTTTCTTTCGCTTGCACGAGAGAAGCCGCTTGATGTAGCCCCATCCAACGTAGCCAGTAAAGTAGCGGAACCACGTCGATCGTGGCATAATGCACATTTCGTTGCCGTCCAGCAACGCATTGCCATTGTACAGGACCCGGCAAGCGCGGATATGGTTTGCTCCACCAATATTCGGGTGATTGTGGCGCAGTCCAAAGGGACCCTCGCCGCTGCGACTGCTTCCATACATGTCAGTGGTGCTGGTGTTTTCACTGATTCGTACACGGAACACGTCAGCATTGCTACTTCCATCGTAGTCATCAGATTGGTCTCCAGTAGGATGGCGTCGCTTAAAGCGCGATGGAACATACTCGTCCTGGTCTCCTAGGACCTCCAGTGTGATCTGATCCTTGGTAAGCGAGCCATCATCAATTTCAATTGACATGCCAGGTTTCAAACGCTTGAGAATCTCCACTGTGTTGGCCAGCGACGATGAAATAGGAACGTATGTCACAGGGAACTCGACGAGATCCGCAAAGGAGTCTGTCGAGTCAGCCCGTGGGCGAGCAAGCTCATTGACAAATTCCATCTCGACGTGCATGGTGAAATCTGGATCGTTCTGCCGCATCAGATCACCGCAGACCATAATAAGGTGCACACACGCCCGGAACTTTCGGCGTAGACGCTTGCGCTCAGCCATTAAATAGTCGTAATCTACAAGCAGTACACGCTGGAAGCCACAGAGTACGAGTTGTTCCGTGTTGTACAACGAGCTCGCATCCTTGACTGGTGGCATCTTCACGCGTACACGCAATCCATTAATGTAATTCTTGGTCTGCTTAGCCAGATCATACTCAACGTCCATGAACTGAAGCGAGTCGCGAAAGTCTTCGTCATCCTCGTCGCCGTCTTTGGTAGCGACTGCCAGATTGCGCTTGTTTTCTTCGAGGGTCTTCTTTTCGTTCTGAGCCAGCGAGTAGTATTCGCTCATAATGGCAATGAACATATTCACGCAAATGAGGTAGATAGAAATCATAAAGCTGAAAAAGAAGATAGCGGCCATGGTAGGGTTAGCGACGTAGATCTCTTCATAGTCGAATGCACCCAGCAGCATCTGGAAGCAACTTGTCAGCGATACCGATAGAGAATGGTACTGCTGGACAGCTGTGCCGAAAGTAAGGAAGCCCATGACAGCAAACCCAAAGAAGATGGTGAAAAAAATAATCACAAACGCGAGCAAGTCCTTTGCAGCGAAGCGAAGCGTGCGCCACAGCAGATTCAGACGCGAATTTAGTCGCAAGTACTTGAACACGATCGCCACGGACACTAATCCAAGTGCTGCAGCATAGTTTGTAACCGAGCGTGACAGCCACGCTAGAGACTCAATATCCACAAAGCACTCTCGAGCCATCTCCTGGTCGTGCGCAGGGCCTGAGCAATCCATATCACCGACACGGTACAGATCGTCGCGCAAGTTTTCCGACCTCACGATGAATTGTACCCAGTGGGTGATGAAAACTGCCAGCAGCACGAGCTGCAGCATATCGAGGAGATTCCAGAGAGATTGCACGTACTTGCGTAGCCCATAGTTCCGCACGTCTGAAATCTCGCGGTAGACAAGAAGGGCTGTGGCGATGACTAGCACTATCACGAGCGCGTTGGCTTCCAGAAAGTCTCCAGTATCTCTGTAGCTTGCCAGCATGCGGAAGCTCTTGATGCGGCCCGTAACTTGCATGTAATCCGTGTTACTCATCTCGAAAAGGCCTTGTACGTGCGAGAAAATGTTGCTGCGTGCGTTATAGAACGCGAACGTCGACGCCATGTATCGCGTGCCATCTTGAATGAAGTCGCTCTGCAACTGCGTGACCAATGCAGTGGCTGCAGTGTAATTGTCACGCGGGAGGTATACCACGTATCCACCGTGACCGTAGTCCATTTCGCGGCTAACCAGCCCCGGTTTGAATGTCTCGGAACGCAACAACTTACTCAGCCCGCTAGTCCACTGGTATTGTGCACGAAGCACGCCGCTGTCGTTACCGTACGCTTCCTTCATCTCGCTACTAGCCGAGTATTCCGGATAGCAAACTTCATCCGTAAACATGACGAAGTCACTTCGGCTAGTAGTCTGGCTACAGAGCGCACCTTTCACTTGCCCTGTTCGCATCAGAATGCTGCCAATGGCGCGGCTATTCCGAATCGGGGGCTCATAGAACTGGTAGAGCATAGGACCACTAGCCCACTGCCACATCTCGCCTTCGTTACCGACATCGTAGAAGCTTTTTGCGTACGTTGTGTTTGGTAGCTGTTCCTGGAAGTACGTATTGTCCAGCGCCGAGTTCTGCTCGTACGGGAAATGCACCGGCAGCGTCAAGAGCGCCGCCATGATCACGCCCAAGAAGCACAGGTACACCACGAGTTCCTTGTAGAATTTGTTGCGCTTCTCCTGCTCGAGACACAACTGCACGCGCTTCATGTGCACGCGCATGGTGGAGTAGTGTGCGATCTGCTGCTTGAGCTGTCTGGCCGCCACCAACTGGTCGTGCGTCTTGGGCCTCGTGCTGACGCTCATTCGGCTGGCGCTGCGCTCCTCGCTGGCCTCGACGCCCAGCGACTTCTCCGCCGCGTGGTGAGCGCGTCTCCACCAGCAGCACGTCCACCACCTGCACTCCCTCTTGCTGTCGCCGGCGTCCTGCGCATAATCTCCGTGCACGGCCAGGAGCTCCGACTTGGAGGCACGACTGCCCGTCGGATGCCCCGCGGCGTCCTCCATGAGGGCGTAGGAAGCTTCCAGCAGCACGGCGCTCTCGTCGGCTGGCTGGTCCTGCAGCTGCAACGACGGGGTCGGAATGCTGCTCACTTACGCAGCTGATCCGCGGTCGCCACGCCGGTCGTTACGCTGCACCAGTGACACTGGTCGCGCGTGGTGCAGGCTGGAGGCGTTTCCTCTAATGCATGAAGCTCTGCCCGCTGCGGCAAACGAGCCAGAGCTCATCTAGCCCAGCTGGGAAGCTAGCGCCACACAAATTAGCCGTTACGAAAAAAAGTTGGGGCGATATCATGTGCTGCCGCCACAGTCTGCCGGCCGGCGGATACTTTGACACACGTGCCTGCGGACAGAGCTCTACACAGTACGCTGGGCGCCATGCATTTCGTCGTCACCTGCTGACGGCTTCGGGCCATTTGCTAGGGATCGTGACACAAGCTGATCGAGCACTGAAAACCTGGCTGGCCCCACTGGACCTTGGCGCCACCGAACAGTGGCGACTCGATACGTGCACACATCTGGACGTGACGCAGAGCCGACGGGGCCTGAAAGACGCGCGGGCAGCAAGATCATGGTCCTCGACCAGCCAATGCGGTCTGCTTCGCTGTCATAATCTCAGAAAATCCACCGGGTGGATGGATATCGCGGCTGCAACTACCACAACGGCCGCTGGGTAGTGAGTTGGTCTCATTCACTGATCGCCTGCCACTGGTCACTAGTGCTGCTGCTGCTTCCTGCGCTCGCGCTCTGCCGCGAAGAAACCGTTGCTGTCCAGCAGGAACAGCAGCTCGCGGGCCTCGGAAATCTGCAGCACGCTGTAAAGGAACTCGAACCGGCGGTGGAAGTCCTGGTCCAGCAGGGCGATGCGGTCCGCGGAGAGCTCGCCATCGCCGTCCGCTGCGGCGTCTTGCTGCAGAATGTACTCGGCGAACTGCCAGCAGCAGCCCAGCAACTCGTCGAGTGCCGATGCCACGGTCTTCGTGTGCACGTAGCAGCTCTTGACGATGCTCGCCACGAAGGTCTCGTGAACGCGCTTGGCGCGGTCGAAGTCGCCGGCGGACTCGATCTGCTCCACGCACTGCTTGAACTTGCCCTCAATCACAAACACCTGGAAGTGTAGCTCGAGCGTGCGCACGACGAAGCTCATTCGGATGCGCAGGGCACCAGCAGCGGCGAACGTTGCACTACCTTTACCGGTGGTGCCTTTCGAGCGCAGGGTGCTGCTCTTCCAGGCCAGCTCGAGAGCGTGGGCGACACGCTTCAGCCGAAAGCAGAACTGGAACAGGTGCCCGTATGAGCGCAGTAGGTCGGGTGTGACGAGCAACTGCAGCGGCCAGCGCACATTGCAACGCAGATTTAGCGCGTGCCAGAGCTCGCGCGGTGTCACCACATTGTTGTTTTCCTTCAGGTTGGTTCCGCTACCTTCTCGCCAGCTCGTCTTGGCTGAGTATTTGTCCAAACTCCATTCTGTGAGCCGCACTAACGACGAAAAACCGAGTCCCATCCAATACTCGCCTGCAGCGGCGTGCAATCGAAGGGCTTGCTGGAGATCAAACTGCGTCTCGAGCAACAGCACGTCATTGACGACAACGGCAATCACTTTCTTGTACATGACCTGCTTTGACGACGTCATGGTGACTTCTTGGCGAGCGTACTGGATACGAACCCGAAGTGATGGGTTGTTCCCGTCAGCCATCGGAATCTCTACGACCGGCGAAGATTGCACTCCACTTTCACCCACGCACGACGGCTTGACTTGAGCCATTATGCGCATTCCGTTCATATTTCCCGGGAGATGCTCGATTGCAAGGTCGATACTCACGTAGAAGGCACGTGAGTCATCAAGCTCAAATGAACCATTCACTAATGTGGCAGGCCCCAACGGGCCTTCATTTCGGAGCAACAGAGCTGCACGGTGGCTCCCGCGCCAAAACGCATTTTGCCCCCATTGCAGCGAAAACTCGGTTGAAAAAGAGGCTCCATCCATCTGCGCCTGCCGCCACCACACGGAGCCGCTTTCTTCTACCCCAGGCTCGCCTTGCGTGCGAGGTTGTCCGACTAAGGAAGAGTCCATTGCAAGGAAATTACCACTGGAACCTCGTGACACATTAGCGAGGAGTAAATCGTCGGTTGAAGGAAACCCTTTCAACGCAAATGTTTGGAGCGGAAGCTAAGCATCAAAAACCGGCAAATTAGATCCAGAGTAACCTCCACAACAAACCCATACAATATCCAACTAACCTGCATGTCGAAGTCCCTCGCCCACGGTTCATCTTCCGGTATTAACTCGCGCACAATTTCTCGCCAGACACCGTGATTAACGTCTTCTTCAGACTTCGACGTCGGCTTCACGAGCATCATGTCAAAACTCCGCTCAATGAACGTCTGGAATACTTCCCCACGCGACAGCAGGAAAAAGCCCTTCAGCACGTGCAGGTACCCAACAAAGTCCGACTTGACCACAACCTCCTCATGCAGTCGCCCCGCAACGTGTCGGCGCACTTTCTCCACTTCATGTTCAACCGCCACGACATCAAACACAGGTCGCCTCGCCAAGGCCGAGATCGCCGTGACAACATCCTGCACCTCCCTCGGGGAGAACTGGTTGGCTCGCGTCAGGATATGCACCGCCTTGCCGATCACGAACACGCTCTCGGCCACCGACGTGGGAAAATAGTCGAGCGGCACGGCCTCCAAATCCATCACGAACTGCTGGTGCCACAGCACCGCATCACCCGTGTCCTGAATCAACGTCGCACCGGCCACATCCTCCTGCTTCTTGACGAAAAACTCCTTGTACGGGTCCACCACTTCCCCATACACCATCCACGCCAGCACCTGCTTAAACAGCACCCTACCATATTAAAATAAATAAAGAAAACATCCAAAACCACGTCAAAAAATCCAATTTCCAAAGCAAAAACAAAAAAAACAAAAAAAAGTATCCTACCTATGACACGAGTATAGCAGTTCCTGCATGGCCTTCCGCACTCTGGGGAAGCCGGAGCTCGTGCTTTGGTGCAAAATACTCAGCAATCTGACCCCTTTGACGCAGCTGCCGTCCTGCTGAGCGTCCGTGAGCCTGCGCACCAGCGCGCAGAGCTCGGGCAGCACCTCCACGAACTCCTCGAGCTCGAACACGAGGTTGGACACCGGAAAGACGGCGCTGGCCCGCAGCGCCTTGGCCTCCAGAGCCACCACGGCGTCCGCGTAGCGCTGCAGCTGGCGCTCCACGGCCTGCGCCAGCGCGTGCAGGAACGCGCCCGGCAGCGCCGGCGCCTGGCGCACGAAGCGCTCGAGCGTCCAGCAGCAGAAGCCCAGGCGCAGCAGGCGGTCCAGCACGCTGCGCTGCGCCTGCGACAGGAAGGCCGCGTCCTGGCGCACGAAGAAGCCGTCGGCGCGGCGCTCCACCACGTCGCCCGCGTGGCCCAGCAGCGCCAGGAACAGCTCGTGGTGCATACTGGTTTGGGCAATAATGCGAAAATGGCTTCAAGCCCGACACCTTCCACGTGATTGGCGAAAAAAAACAAACGATTATCCGGATAACGGATTTTATCCGGATAGAAAAAAGATAGCTAGCTCTCCCCCTTGGATCCAGAGAGCTATTTGATACTAAAGAGGAGGAAGAAAGGAAGACCATGTCCAGGTGGGTCTCCTCGTCGAACGAGCGCGTCTATCGCTGCGCACGTTGCGTGTATACCTCCCTTAGACACTGACCTGTGTTGTGTATACTGTTGCGGCTAGATACGACCGCGCCATCACCGTCTTCTCGCCCGACGGACACCTGTTCCAGGTGGAATACGCCATGGAAGCTGTGAAGAAGGCGCGTGTATACATTTTTTCCAGTGTATAGTATACACGTGGGTCTAACGAACTAATTATATGCGCTGCAGGGCGCCGTGGTCGTGGGCGTGCGCGGCAAGAACGCCGTGGTGCTGGCCGTGGAGCGCAAGGAGACGGCCAAGCTGCAGGACCCGCGCACGGTGCGCAAGATCTGCAAGGTGGACGACCACATCTCCATCGCCTTCGCGGGGCTCACGGCCGACGCCCGCGTGCTGGTGAACAAGGCGCGACTCGAGTGCCAGAGCTACCGCCTCACGGTGGAGGACGCGCCGTCCGTCGAGTACGTGGCGCGCTACGTCGCGCGCGTGCAGCAGAAGTACACGCAGCGCGGCGGCGTGCGGCCCTTCGGCATCTCCATGCTCATCGCCGGCTGCAACGACCAGGGCGTGCCCCAGCTGTACCAGACGGACCCGTCGGGCACGTTCTCGGCCTGGAAGGCCAACGCCATGGGCCGCAACTCGACCAACATCCGCGAGTTCCTCGAGAAGAACTACGTGGAGGACGCCACGGAGGACGAGGCCGTGGGCCTCGCCATCAAGGCGCTGCTGGAGGTCGTCGAGTCCGGCAGCAAGAACATCGAGATCGTCGTCGTGCGAACGGGCGGCAAGGTGTCGGTGCGTGGGCTGCAGAAGCTGCTGGAGAGCTGCGTTCATTCAACGCGTAGATTGACTTGAGTTTTTATGTGCTGTTTTTGTTGTTATTGGTGATAGCCGCTTGCGGACGACAAGGTGAACGAGCTCTGCGATCAGATTGAAGCCGAGAAGGAGGCGGCGCGCCAGGCGAGCGGCGAGAGCAAGTCTTCTGCTTAGATCAAGTGAGTGGAGGAACGCACCGCACCCGTGAGAACGGAATGCGCCTTGTGCGGAGCTGAACGAAGTGGGAGCGGATAAGTCAGTGAGCCCATAAGCTGCTACTCAGGGGCGGCCAGGCCAGGCAGCATAAATCAACCAGTGTGCGCGTGCTACGCATCGAGTTTACATTTGACAGCAACAGTCTGCACAGGTATCATGGGTGTTTGTATTGTTTGTGTTGTTTACCACTAGATAGGCCGTGCTGCCTGCTTGCTCTACTTTCCAACTTCAACCGTGTTCACTGCCGACCAACAACATCAGGTTGTGGTTCACTTTATTGGTTCGATGAATAGCGACCACGTCTGAGGCAGATGAAGGATTGAGACTCATTATACATAGGCGAGTGCAGTCGCGAGCATGCCAGGCACCAAGGTAGTGGCGTACGTTGTTATCGGACACGGGCTACTCTTCACCGTGAGGGCCGAGAACTACGCAAGGGTGAGCTATCTCGCACAATTGATCAAGGAAACGAGCCCGTCGATTATCACGTGCGAGGCTACATCTCTAACGCTCTATCTCGCTAAGAAGAGCGATGGCTGGCTGAAGGAAAGCGACCCCGACGCGAGAAGGTTGATAGCAGGTGAGCTTCCACCTGGGGCCGTCCGGATCATGAACGACGAGAATAAGATGGGTGTGCTCCGGCGTGTCGACGACGCTGCGTTCGGTTTCCCAGACATAGAAGAAGAAGAAGTTGATGAGGATGTGATCCATGTGCTTGTGTGGCTTTTCCGGGGATGCAACTCGAGCTCCACAAAATGATCCGGATCCGCTTCGCAAACGAAAATGGGACGAGATGAATATTGCGTTCGCCAGAAACAAGAAAGCGAAGGCCAACGGTTTTACGGGCATATCGGATGTGTCGTTCAATGATGTCAAAGGGCTGATAGGAGAGCGGATCTATATTCAAGGATCCAAGCGTGTTGCAGATGAAAAACTCGGAGTGCTGCACCAATATCTTGGTGTGCTGGCTAACGTCTCCCGCTAATCGAGAGTTCGAGCGAAGCAACGCGGCTACACTTTATCGTTCCCCTGCTTGCCAGCGTGTGCGTTCTTTTCAACGGCGATGTCCAAATGCGAGCTGAATCACCTATAGTCGGGAAACGAGTTCATGCCGACGGGGCATTTGAGATTGTGCTTCAGCGTGGTGACAAGCGCGTGTGCATCGTCGAAGCCAAACGAAGGGATTATGACCACGGGCTTTCGTTGGGAGCGAAATTCTCGCGGATGTTGAGGGCTCGCCGATAGTGTACAGCATCGTCACGAGTTTCATGCAGTGGTATTTCATGAAATCTTACAACGACAGAGTGGAGAGAACCCGGGAGATATCGATTCGTCTGGAGAACGGAATACCTACGCGCGAGTCTGTGGAGGTTATAGCAGAGATGATTTATTCCATCTTGGCTGACGAAGATTAAGTATCGTGAGTTTGGTGAGATCGTGCATTTGAGGGTCTTGTGATGTCCCGGAGTTTTTCATCTCGTATTTAGAGACAGTTAACGAGACAAGTCATCGAGAGAGAATGCAACATTAGATGTTGTAGCCTGTGGTTCATAACATATTGTCGTAATTGCCCTCGGGCACTACTATAAATTTTAAGCTCTCAACATTTACTCGTTATTCCTCGCCTTCGACAACCTTGTATTCAGTGTATAGCATTTGGAAAAACACTGCCGATCTTGAACATACCAACCTAAATATCGCTGCGTGACCTGATAAGACTCGCATGAAGTTCGACGAAGTGTCAGAAAAGACGTGTTATCTGCTTACATTCATGGTGCTCAGGCTCAGAGCTAATTGACGTCTGACAGCATGGAGTAAATCCTCTCAGCAACATACTTTAATGACTGGTACGTAGGCGCACCATCTTCCAAATGCAACGTTACCACCGGGTTTCGCTCGATCTTATCGTTTAAACTTCTCAGAAAATACCACTCCACGAAATCCGTGAGGATAGCGTAAACTTTTGCCAAGCCTTTGATATCTGCAAGAACTTCGGCCCCAACGCAAGCTTGAGCGACGCCCTGCTCGAAATCACTTAGCTCTGGCACAATGACACAAACCGTGTACAGCCATATTCAAACACAAAATCGAAATGTGCTTTTCCGTGAACACGGTTGCCCATTATAGTTCTTTTTCGAGAATTCGAGCCCCTCCATCGAAAAGATTGCAGACTCAGGCAAGCACAGGGAGAATTAAGTGACGTCGCTTTCCTGCTCCTTCAATCTCAAACGCTCTGGTCACAATACCCAGATACGCATGCAAGACACTGAGCTTCTCATTATCGATGGTCACGCGCGTCGTAGCATCAATTAGTAGTATCAATTTGTAAGTTAGCTGGGATGAAGCTGGTGGCGTGTGCTATCATCGGGGACGGGAGACTCTTCACGGTGAGGATAGAGAGTTTCCTGTCAGTGGGAGATCTCATGAACATGATCAAGGAGAAATCATCACGTGCAAGGCGGCAAGTCTGTCGCTGTATCTTGCTAAGAAGGAGAACAATGTGCTTCGATGCCTGCTCGTACGAACACCGAAGAGCGTTGGGGTCGCTTTCCTTCAGCCAGACAATGTGCTTCGATGCCTGCTCGTACGAACACAGAAGAGCGTCGGGGTCGCTTTCCTTCAGCCAGGCATTGTTCTCCTTCTTAGCGAGATACAGCGACAGACTTGCCGCCTTGCACGTGATGATTTCTCCTTGATCATGTTCATGAGATCTCCCACTGACAGGAAACTCTCTATCATCACCGTGAAGAGTCTCCCGTCCCCGATGATAGCACACGCCACCAGCTTCATCCCAGCTAACTTACAAATTGATACTACTAATTGATACTACGACGCGCGTGACCATCGATGTTTGATTGAAGTGTTCTGATATGATATACTACAACTAGTACTAGTAGTTTGCATTTTGAAAAAGCTGCACGGATATCATGAGTTGCTTGTATTATCTGTGTTGTTTACCACTAGGTTGCCGTGCTGCTTGCTTGCTCCGTTTTTCAACTTCAACCGTTTACAGTTCTTCGTCGAAGCCTCAGCAGCTACCGACTGACAAGCATCTTCAGCATCTATCCAACCACAGTCAAAGAACTAAACAAAAAGCAGTGGGAAGAGCTAACGCAGCTAGCGTCGGGTGATGGTTTAGTTCGTCTCGCGCTCGTAGACGGCCCAACGGCGGTTGTGCTCCTGGCCCTTGCCCGGACCAACGTTCATGTCCGTGCAGCCAGCGTCCGCACAGCCACACGAGTGCGAGTTCGAGTCCTTGCATGGGCGCATGCAGCCCTCGTCGTTGCCGTCCATGTCCGCTTCGTTCACGGGAAGCTTGTTGAAGGCGAAAGCGTGGCCCTCGCCGGAGACACGGGCGATGGCGAAGTAGCGCTTGCCCTTCTCCTTGGCGTGGTGCAGAGCAAGGTTGAAGTTGGCGCCGCTGGGGCCGCCGGCGTAGACGCGGTCGTTGCCCAGCATGTCCTCGCCGGTGGTGCAGCCCAGGAAGCGGGTCTTCTCCTTCGAGATGTCCTTCTCCTCAGCCGCGGCTTCGGACAGACGCGCCTTCTTGACGGCAGTCGTGGACTCAACGTTGGGCTGCTTCTTCACCTTGAAAATACGCACGATCCAATGCTCCGACGTGAACGCCTCTTCCAGGTGCGTCAGCTTGATGTTCTTCACACCCACCTCCGTGTTACGAGCACGGTCAAAGCCAGGAGGACGCTGGTAGTCCGTCATCACCTCGCCGAAGCGGTAGTAGCACAGCTTGTACGCCAGGCAGTTGTGCAGCACCTTCGAGCCACCCGGACCCACGTCGAAGCTGCCAGCGGCCGAGTAGTAGTCACGCTCAGCCGGCATGTCGTCCGGGTACACTCCAGAACCGATACGCACGGGCCAGAGGAACTTGTTAATGTCATCCGAGCTGTAGCCGGTCACACCACCGAAAATGACCAGGACGTAATCCACGTCCAGACTCTGCAGGATCGGGTACGCGTCCTCCTCGGTCGAGGCCAGAGCGCGGCCCACCGTAGCGATGTGAGTGTTGTTCCACGTGTTGTTGTCCACGATAACCGTGCGGTTAGCCATGGCCGACATCTGATAGCCGTAGTCCCACCACGACATGATCTTGGCGTTAGCGTCGGTGTTCTGACGCAGCCAGAAGTACGCCTCACGGTAGTCATCGAAGTTCACGCGCTCACCCGTGTGCGTACGACCGGCCTCAATCACAATACTCGGCGACGAGTACGCCATCGAGGACACGTAGGTAGCGTGGAAGGTGTAGCTGAGCATCATAAGCAGCAGACCGCCTACAACACCCAGAGCGAGGAGCTTGGGCACAGGCTGCACACCGTCCTTCTGCACAACGAACGTCGACGGACGGGCCAGTACACCCATGAACTTGCGGAGCGTGGACGAAATACCCACAGCACCAAGGATGCAGGCAATGGGCGCCAGCGTAAGCATAAGACGCACCATGACGCCGGCGAAGTACCAGGCGACCGTGCCGTACAGGATAACGAAAATGCCGCCGTCCGTCAGGTTCTGGAACAGGAAGTACAGACCAACCGGGGCGAAGGGCACCAGGACGTGCAGGTCGAAGAAGTAGGACGTCCAGGTGGTGGGCTGGTGCTCGCTCACCGAGGCAATAATAGGGATGTACTTGGACGCGTACGTCGGGTCCAGCAGGGTCAGACTACGACCGGTCCACTGCACCTTGCCCATCAGCTGCAGAACCACCAGCGCGAGCGCAACACCCGAGACCAGCAGGCCGGCACCCACCAGTACAAGACGGCGGAACGACGCGGCCGAGATGTAATTACGCAGCCAGTTGACGAAGCAGTACACCTGCAGCAGCACGAAGACGCCGTGCGAGCCGGCGCACTCGGCCTGCTTGATAACGTTGAAGCCCACAAAGGGCACCTGCATGGCCATGAGGCTGCCCAGGGCGTAAAACGTCGAGTAGGCGATGTACAGGCGCGGGGTGTAGCGGCCGGCGAAGATCATCACCAGCACGTAGATGGGGATCATGTTGATGATGAACACGTAGCCGCCCCAGGCCGCCACCATGTAGAAGTACGCGAGCGCGCAGGCCGCCGACCAGAACATGGATCCCGTGTGCACGGCCTTGATCCAGAGGTAGAAGACGAAGATGAGCGCGAAGATGGCGACGCCTTCGTTGTCGTACGAGCCGCCGACCGAGCGGGAGATGTACGACGGCACGATGCCCGCGAAGGCGGCGGCCAGGAGCCCGGCGCTCGAGCGCTTGGTCACCTCCTTGGTCAGCAGGTAGCTGGCGATGGCCGTGTTGGCCGCGAAGAGCGGCGCCAGGAACACGCACGTGTTGCGCACGTTGATGGAGATGTTGAGCAGGTTGAGCACCCAGTACACGAGCGCCGCCGTGTACATGAGCCCCGGGTAGATGGTGCCGCCGATGATGCGGCCCAGCGGGTACCACGCGCGGTCGTCGAACCAGTCGAGGAACTCGAGGAAGCCCTCGGACGCCAGGTACTTGGTCGTGCGGAAGTTGAAGTACGGGTCGAACTCGTGGATCACCTGCAGCCGCACGACACACGCAACGTCAACTATCTGCCTAAACATGCGGGATAAACTGCATTTATCCGCATTGACACGGATTTTTGCTGTTGTTGGTGTGTTTCACGTACGGATTCGTAGCGCACGACGGCGAAGAGGCGGATGGCGAAGGACATGAGGCAGATCATGGACAGGATGGCGTACTTGGCCACGGGGGCCAGCGCCGTCTCGTCGTCCTCGGCGTCGCGCGGGTCGTCCAGGTCCACGCCGAACACGAGGCGGCTCGAGTCGACGGGCTTGGCGGCGGCCGGGGCCTCGGCCACGTTGGGGGTCTCGCTCTCGGAGTCGTCCGAGGCGGAGGCGGCCGCCTTCTTGGACTTGGGCTTGGGCGCCATGGTTCGCTCGCTCGCTGCCTTCGCTGCCTTCACTGCCTCTGGCTGTGACGGTGACGGCGCTCCCGGTTTTGGGCCGCTCGGCTCGATGCACGTGGCATCAACGCGGCAGCTCGCCAAGATCGGGGCAGCATTTCAAGCACGGCGTAATTACGCGGCGGGGGCTTTTTACGAAAGGGTTTTTACGAACGGGAATTTAGAGAGCAACTCGGGTGCAAGAGTGGAACTTACAAAAGGCGAGATAAAGGTTGAAGATGCTGCTACACAGTACAAGAGCATGGGTTCAAGGAATGGGGAAAAGCTGATGCGGCGAGCTCAGCCGCCCTTCACGGCGTATTGCTGCGTAATAAGATGCTTGGTGGTGTTATCCAGGATGCGCAACCACAGGAACGCTATTTGCTGCGTGTAGATGCGATGATTTCACGCAGTTTAATGTCGAGGTGGCTTCACTTAACGTGAAAGCTATGCAAAGACAGCGAATAGTTTTACAGGTTGAGAAGCAGACGAGATGTTAACCTTGATGGTAGGCTTCGTGTATTATCGAGTAACGAATTAGCAGGGGGCACTGCGTCCGCCAAAATTGATGTCAGCATCATTGACAAACCAATCTACCTCGAGACCGTTAGGAGTGATTTACCGATACGTTTAAAGTTGTACGGCAGCAAGATCAACATGCTGCATTGAATATCACGGCTCCCGATGCTGCAGTAGTTGTTGTTCCTCCCTTCCGACTCCCCTCACCGCGTCCGCGATGCATCCTTCTAGCAGTGCCGAATTTAAGGTTCCGTACACAAATCGATGTCTGGTACACATCGGCAACGATTCGCCTAAATTCGCCTTCCAGTGCGTGGATTGGGCTAAAATCGGTCCTATAGATGGGTGGTTCCCGGAGCAATGGTTGGTGCGCGCGGCTGGTTTGGTAATTTCGAGGAGCCGCCAGCGCCGAGCGCCCAAGGCCTTCATTTGCTACTGTCCAAAGCTATCCAAGAAGAAGGTAAGCCTCTCGCGCCTCCCTCTCGACGCAGCGGCCACGGCGGGCAGGGCCGGAGACGGGGACTAGGGATGCAGCAGACAGCAGCGTGCAATGGCAACAGCAGAGCAGCAGGTCGCGCAGCAGGAGCTAGTACAGCGCTAAGGACCCCTCTCTCAACAGCGATGACACTGCGCCATCTAGGCGTTAAACCCTGACGTCCCGCCCACCCGCCCGAGCCAGCGCTGACACAGCCACTAGACGGACAATGATGCAGAGACTGACGCGCGCCTGTGTGTGTGTTGTTACTGCCGGCAGTCTGCAACCATGGCTAACCTCACGTACTCCCACCCCCGCACCTACGGCAAGGACTCGCGCCACTGCCGCGTGTGCAAGACCACCCGTGGCCTGATCCGCAAGTACCACCTGAACATGTGCCGTCGCTGCTTCCGCGAGCGCGCCACGGACATTGGCTTCATCAAGGTACATAAAGGGCCGGACGCCTTCGATGCAGCTAAACTCAACAGAGACTCACGGCGTGTTTGTGTGTGTGTGAACTGCAGTACCGGTAAATTATTATTGGTCGGCCAACCGCTCGCTGGACGACGGGGAGACGCGCGCGTGATCAGTCGCGCTCGCTGACGCTGACGCCTGCGACTGCGCGTGCAATGGAAAGAGGTTGTTTAGATACGCCGAAGGACACGTCATTTTAGTGCATTCCGATGAGCTGGAGGAGGGAGAAGCGGCGCGACGTCTCGGCGTCTCGGCGGCTCGCCCTCGTCACCCGGGTAATCGAATGAAGCTAAATTGCAAAAAAGACTCCTCCCCACGCTGCGAGTCTGCGCCGTCGATCCATCGTTGCTTCATTTCACACAGGAAACGAACGACAAGCCAGAGGCCACCTCAACGCGTTGACGGCAACAACAGCAGCGCTGCACAATAGACCACCCCACACCTTGACAAGTGTCCGTGGTGGTCCATTGAGTGTAGCCATTTCATCCAGGATCTGCATCCGGCATATCGGTGGTCACGCCTTGTTTCCTCGTCTACAGAAGTTATAACAACTTAACCAGCCCGGCCACCTTCATGGCTATCACTACACTATGTAGACAGCTCATTCGCACCTTACCAACAACACAAGTAACTGGAGCCCCTCTGCCACCAGACGCCACACCTGTCCACATCAGAGTGGCTACAAGTACTGTAATTCTAATCATAGACGTCCTAAACCTACGGAACGGCATACTCAGAAGAGCTCAAAGTGGAAAACTATTCCTTGGATCCAAGACCAGACCATGCGCACCTCTGGCGGCGCGGGCGCCTCGCCCAGGCGGCTCCGCGACGCCGCGCCAGGTGCTTTGCATCCTCTAGTCTGCTTGCTACTCGCCCTGTCGCTCTGCTGCTCGCTGGTTGCAGCGGACGCGCCTTCGCAGTGGAGTCCGCAGCTGCAGCTGGAGAGTCACGTGACTGTGGGCAACGACGGCATCGCGACGTCGCGCGGGGCTGGACGCCAGCGCAGCGACGGACTCTCCATCACTCGCAGCGTCCCTGTGGACACCAGCGTCGCCCCAGACGCAGCGGTGGACGACCAAGCCATCAAGTTCACGCCGCCTCGAGTCGAGCTCGGGCGGATGGAGACCTGCTCGCCGCAGAGATACTACGTGGGCGTGGAGAACCGCGGCCGAGTGTCCGTGAGGCTTGACGGTGCAGATTTCACCCATGACGGGTTCTCTCTAGCCACCGACGTCCGCGGCATCAGATTGGACCCCGGGGATCGATTCAATTTGCAATTTGTGTTTCTACCGAGCGAGGTGGAACCCAATGGAGTGGATGCTCATTTGAGAGTGTTGACGACGTCGGGACTATTTGCACTGCCCATTAGCAGCCCGGAGGTGGCGTTTAATCGATACGGAGTGAGCGCCATAAGAGCGTCGGTACCTGCTGGAGTCCGCTTTGGACAGTCGCTGCAGTTCGTCAATCCGGTGGATTATACCATTCGAATCACGGAGATTTACGCGTTGGACAGCTTCGTGCATATTGAACTCCTTAACGGTAGCAAGTGGATCGGCCCGAGATGGCCGAAAGAAGAAGATGCGAAGGAGGCTAGGCAAGAAGTGCCTGGAGAATACGATAAAGAATTGGACTATGCAAGGCGAGCTGACCGCGGTGCATGGGATATGCCAGCGGGCACGACTAGTCCGTTGATAAAGGTATCGCTGCTGTCGAACACACCCGGCGTTTATTTCACCCACATTCACATCGCCGCTGGTAACCATCGCTTGCTGCTGGTTCCAGTGCACATTACGGTATTGAAGCCTGGAATTCACATTGAACCGAAGGAGCTGGACCTGGGAGTGCTAACCGACCTTCATGAGAACGAGCCCCGTGAGGTATTTTTCACATTGTTTAATTCCGGTGTGAATCCTATTGATGTTTTGGAATTAAAAGTTTTAGAAAGCAACTTGATCGTGTCAGCGCAACTGTGGGGAGGATCGACAGTAATTCCCCCACGAACGCAAGTATATAGTGCACTTGCTGTGCAACTCCGCGTGGACAAAGCAAAACGAAGCGGTAGCTGCTTCGCGTCACTGCTATTGAAAACAAATGCATCCAGCTCGGAGCTGGGGCAGCGTAAATTGAAACTGTATGGGCAAGTGATCAGAGGCAACATGGCTTTCCAGCTTAATGAAACCCGTGTGGGGGTCGTTTTGCCTCTGCAAAATTTATTCTATGGTGGTGACGGTATCAATGATACCACAGAAAAGCTTGATGAAGGGCAAATTGTAGACGATGAAGAGACATCAACTACGAAGTTGGTGTCAATTATCGGTGAAAACGCCTCAATGGGGGTAATGGCTGGAACGAGTGCTTTTCAAAAACTTCGTTTGTGGAATCGATTCGATCGTCCGTTGGAGTTGCAACGCGTTTGGATAGATTATTTAGTGTCTGATGGAGACGAGTCTCAAGAAGTATCTGTGTACAGTTTTAAGCAGGGTGTGGCGGCTGCCGGATCGTCCTGGCCGAAGATTTCCCTTCAGATCACTCCTGCAGTGCGAGTCAAAGAAGACTTCCCGGCAATACGATCTTACCCGTTGGTAATTGAGACAAATGTAACTCGCCACCGTATCCAGATCTATGTATTCCACGGCTTTCTCAGCGTTGATTCAAGCAGAGGCCTTCAAAATTATTCGGTGTCAGGCTACTACAGCTCAAATTCTACGGAGATGAAGTCATCTCAATCATGTCTGGTAGTACCAGATGATGGTGTCGTGCCGAGTACATCCCCACGTATTGACGGTGGGGACAGAATCGCGGACACTCAAGGTGTTCAGATATGCCGCTCATTGTTGTTTGATTTGGAAAAAGTGGCGTCACACAAGTCTCGCACTGAAGTGGTGGAAATCAAGAACGAAAACCCGGTTCCAATTACGCTGAAAATTATGAGCGCTCCGACAAGCGATATGGTGGATTTGTCAATAAAAGCACCACACGATACTATCGCAGAGCGTGTAAGCCCTCGGAATGACACGCTAGGACAAGCGAGCAACAACACCGGCGTTGTCACTGTTAACGATACGTTTGTTCTCCAGCCTGGCCACCAGGTTGTATTTTACGTGAAAGTTCAAGCTAAGGATACCCTCGGGGAGCTTACAGTTCCAGTCATGTCCATTGGTACACCTGTCGAAGTACTACATTTTCATGCTCGGTTACGGAGTGTGCGAGGTACAGTGGAGCCAATTACGCCAGCAATCGTGTTGCCATCTATGTTTCCGGGGCGTACGCAGGTTATCCATCTGAAATATCGTAACACATTCGAACACCCAGTGATCCCATTAATGGCCACAATAAGCAGTCCTCACTTGCAACTGCTGTCTATGCGCGACACAATGGCCCCAAAGCAAGTTGAAAATGTGTTGGACCTGCTCTTTTCCCCGGCGGCTGACTCCAAATGCTCTGACGCACTGTTTCTCGCCGACTGTCTACTTCCAGAATCAACAACGGTGGCCGATCAGACATGTGAGCAGCTTTCGGGCTACGGAGAACTGGTAGATGAGAACGACCTAGCTGCATTAAGTCGCCGCAACGCATTTTGGAGCAGAACGCTAGGGTCTGATCATCTGTCTACCGTTGAAACCCAAGTGCACTTGCAAACGGACATCATTGATGATGTTGCCGAAGTTACCGTCAAAGGCCTCCTTGAGCGCCCCCTGGTCACTGCATCATCAAACGCTCTGGCAAATCCAAGTAATGGCTCTACGATATTTGAGCGTAAGGAGTTTGCGTTGACGGAGCTTCTTCAATTAAGCCACATTTTTGTGAATGTGCGCAACCCAAGCAATGTCTCCGTTCTGATGGAACTAACAAGAGCAGAAGCTGACGAAGCTCTATTTTATTCGTGTGACGAAGGTTTGGACTATAGCAGCGATGACGCGGAAAATGATGCTGTGACGGAAATTTCAGCGTTGTGCTTGGATGAGTGGAAGGGAGCCGCGTTAAATTCTGTAGAACTACAACGGGATGTACAAGTAGACCTCAACGTGCCTCCATTTTACTTCCGGAAGAAGATCATTCAGGTCAGTGCTGGGGAAGAGGCTCAGCTCGGTCCAATTTATTACCTTCCTTCTAAAGTTCAAGAAGTGAAAACGGTCGTGTTTGTGCGCAACAGTCTATCGCACATCGAGCCTGTATCGTTGCTTGCTCGTAGTGGCAAGGGCGCATTGGATCTACTGGTAGATGCACCAACACAGAGTGGTAACTCGGACAAGACCCGCTTTATTCCGTATAGGCTCGCCACTGGTATGGCTGAGATTGACGACATTCATGATTTCGAAGGAACACTGAGATTTGATGTAACTCAGCGCGACGTGTTGACAGATTACAGTCGAAGCGCTGAGATTCTGCTTTCAAATACGGGCCCATTTGGACTTACAATTAATCGTGTGATGGTAGAAGGAAAAAGTAATATTTCGTGGCTGCCATCAATATGGGCATCAAGAACCGCATCGTTAGCCAATGATTTCGAGATTTCTTTGGAGTATATCAAGCCAACAAGTAGCAGCGGGGGAGATTATGTGGTGCTCCAACCTGGTAAAATTGCACGCCTCCAGGTTTCGTTCTGTGCTAGTTGTTTTTCGACTAATGTGGCGAGCTGGCTGCTCATTGATAGCAGCGACAGTGTCAAGCTTGTTCGTCTCGAAGGCACGATTACTGCTGATGCTGCTTTCTCATGCTTGCGCTCCCGAATGTCACCCTCGTCTCGGTATGCACTTCGTGCAGTATGGATGCTAGCGGCCATCATCGCCGTTATTTCTACACTTCACACTTTGTTGGTCTTGGTATACGACGAATGGACTTCTCAGACCACAAACATAGCACCTGTTGTATGTCTCTCCGTACGTACTAAAGAACCCGGTACAGCGACGGTATCATGCACCGATGGTGAAGAATCAACCGTGGCATCGAGAGCCAAGGGCGAAAGGGATGCCGTACATCAAACTCTGGAATCAATCAACCGTCATTTGAGTGCTATGGAGAAAGCAGCGTTTTCCCCAGCAGCTCATGTGGTCACACCGGCAGTAGCTGCGCTATTGGAGAGACGCCACAAAGGCGTGTATTCAACTGCTCGAAGTGACCAACTTGCTGAAAACGTTCTACCCCACGAAATCACTCTTGAAACGAAAGCAGGTCAAGGTGCTGCCGTATTGCCGCCGGTGGCCAAGGTGGAGGAGAAAGACAACAAGGCAGCCGTGGTACATGTAGCGGGAGTTGAGAAATTGCCACCGTTCGACGTAGCATCTACGGCGGCTGAGGCAAGTTTGCAAGGTGTTCAAGAAGAAGTTGTGAGCGAGAACAGCACAGATAAAGGTACGCTTCTATTATCAACAGAAGCGCGCGAACCGGTTTCCGAGCCCAACATCATCTTGAGCCAGCTACTTGATGACAGTGATGACCATAAACACAGTGATCTATCGTCAGATGATGGTAGTTCCGAGCTAAGTTCTGCGGCGTCCTCGCACTCGACTAACCTCCAACCCGATTCCGAGAAGTCAAGCCGCGGTGCGACGATTTCTATAGGATCCGATAAATCTGTTCCCATCGGCACGCCTTCACCACAAAAGGAGGGGGACCCTTTCGAGGCTTTCAAGTCGCTGGCGGAGCGCTGGCGTACACAAGACTGGCAAGATAACTTGAACGATTCGTCTCCCCCATCACTATCGGCGAAATTTCCAACTCTTGAAGACTGGAACGGCACCTTGTCGTTCAACACGCTGGGACAAGGCTTGGTGGGCTCAACGGTCAGTAACCAACGCGATGAAAACGTACGTTCAGGAAGCCGCAGCGAGTCGAGCAGCTTCATCGGGGCAGGTTCAACAGGTCTTTATGTGGACAGCTTTTCAACATTTGCAGGTTCTGCAGCTCCAACACCAACGAGAGCGCCGATAAAAGCGACCTCAACGAAGGCCCCTCCCGGATTTACACCAGCGGATGCGAAGCCGTTGGAGACTCGAGCAGCCTTTGAGCAGCTTCGAAGTGGCAGCGGCTCGACCAGCTCTACTCCTATTACCTGCAGTACCGGCAATGGTTTCGGCGGCAGCTCTGCGTTTGCAAGCAATCTGCCGCTGTTTGGTCCGGCGTTGCCTCCCGCAAATTACAACCACGTCGGGTTTGGGGGCGCTGGTCGCATTGGCAGTGGGCGATCGAAGGTGCTTCGCACCACGGAGAATCCAAGTGATACGGCGACCGATAGTCGTTGACGAGTCCAACGCAGATATCTGCCCTGCGTTGCATTTTAAGAGCTGGGGTTAGCCTGCCTCGATCATAAAGCCGTTGCTATTGAGACCCAACGTGGCAATAACGCCATCCGGCGTTACTGTGGACCAAAAGACACTCGTACAACGTCGGAAGACCGGTCAAATGGACAATCCCATGATCGCCACTTCGTCAACACTCCGCAAAGGGTCGCAGATCCCGCGCATCTTAATCGCGCATGACGCCACCATGCTGCTCAGCAGTCTGCTGCGGTGATCGCAGCATCATCTAGTCTCGCACGCAAAGGCTTGCAGTCTGTGCGCAATCGCTTGTACGTCGAAACACTTGGCCGCGACGGCGCCAAAAAGTGCTGATCAATGCGACTCTCGACATTCGGACTGCAACGTTGCGCCGCATGGGGCACAAGAAGGTCGCGTTAGTCGCGCTCCCACTTGCAGGGTGGCTCGGGGACAAGTGTGACACAGCAACGACACCGAGGCATATGACTCTGCAGCGGGGCTTGCTCTCTATGCAAACAGTACAGTACTTGTGTCACGCAGTGGTGCGCTGGAGGCTCTGCAAGATGTCGCCAGCCAAGCACTTTGAGACACATGGCTGTCGATCGGATGAGCGACGCAACGGCTCGAGACTGCAATCGTGCCGTGAAACCAGGTGCAAAGGAGCATACGCTGTTGCAGTGACCGTTCCTCTTGGCTCCAGTATGAATCGGTGGGGTTGAACCCGAGGCGGCTATGTTGCTTATCTTCTGGGAGTCAGTCGAAATGTACAGTCCAGATCAGCTTTGCCAATTTTCAGGAACGACTGTATCGAATAGATTTTGTATGTAAATAACTTGAGGACCCAGCAGAACGCTGTTATATTTAATTTGTTTTAATCTTCGTCGAGTGTATTAGTTTTCGATGACTACATGAATTAACGATTAACCATGTTTTTTGGTCAGTGTGTACTAAAACCGGCAACGGCTGACAGGAACACCACCTGGCATGCATGGCCTCTCCCCTCTGCACACGCTTTTTGTATGGCGCCGAGCCCGTCCACCCGCGAATTCGGACTGTCCGTCACTTCCGGTCAGCGCTGTGCCCGCATTCCGGCTTCATAGTCATTTCCGTGAGTCCCTTTCGTAGCAACTACACAGGCAGGGAGGCAGACTGGCAGGACGGGCTAACGTTAGGCTGATCCCCCGAAAATACAAATTAGGACTCGCGGGTTTGCATTGACCCGCCCAGAATGATGCGGGCGGTGCTTTTCGCGGCCGCCCAATTGCTGCTGTGTGCGGCGACGACGGTGGCTGCCGTCGAGAATGTCAAGGTGAACATCATGTCGTTCAACATTCGCACGTCGCAGGCCTCGACGGACGCAGGGTCGACCTGCTCCAACTGGGACGGGATCCGCAAGGAGAACGTCATTAGCAACATCAAGACTGTGGCCGCGGACTTTGTCGGCACGCAGGAGACCTCGGACGCCCAGAAGACGTACCTGGACGAACAGCTAGCAGGGACCTACTCGGTCATTGGAGAGAACACGGGCTCGCTCAATGGCGCCGCCAGTGAATGGGATGCGCTGTACTACCGCTCGGACACTTGGTCGGTCATCACGAACGGCATGTTCTGGCTCGGACCGGACCCGGACACCATGTCGGCCGGGTGGGGCATGTCCTACTACCGCACGTGCGTGTGGGGCCGCTTCAAGCACATCGCCACTGGGGCGACGATCTGCGTGCTGAACACGCACTATGAGACGCCAGGCAACGACGAGGCGCAGGAGAACGGGTCCAACATCATCCTCGAGCGCATCAAGACCAACTGCGACGCAGGCGACAATCTCATCGTTTTGACTGGAGACTTTAACGCACTCAAGAGCTACTCCGCCATGCAGATCATGTTTGACAACAACATGGAGGACCCATCGGATGAGGGCACGTTCTGCGGTGATATGCTGTCGGCGACGTGCTCCGTCAAGTACGACTTCACCTTGTTCCGCGCGCAGAGCGAAGATGCGTGCCACTTGAAATCCGAGATCTCGCGCATCGACTACGACGGCTGCTACTCGTCCGACCACGCCGGTCTCGTTGGGTCTTTCTGCCTTCAGGGCTCTTGCTGTTCGAACAGCTCATCGTCGGGCTCAATGGGATCGCACCTCCAAAGTGATAGCGTCGCAGGTGAAAGCGACATTGTTGGGTCTGTGCGGGCAAGTGATGTGTCGGATACTGATAAGAGCACGACACAAACTAAGTCTGCCTCCAGCTCCTCGTCAGGTACTACTCAGTCGATCTCCACGTCCTCCGAGGGAGGCGGCAGTGCGTCCACCACGTTAGGAGTCATTATGGGCTCCTTCGGCTTTTGCGGTCTCGTCGCTCTTGTGGTCATTCGCCGCAAGAAGAAACTGGAAGAGCAGGCCCGTCTCGAGAAGATGTACGACCCCGATAACAGCAACTACTTCCCTGGCTCCACTGCAGCCAGTGCTCTGCCCGACATGGCGGCTCTTTCTCCTCTACCAGAAGGGGATGGCGAGCAAGTCCCCAACTCTCCGATTCCGGAGCTGGCAGCAGTGCCTCGTGGCACGCGTATCTCGACATCGTCTTCGGTCTCGGCGTCCGGCTCTGAGGTGGCACGACATGATGATGATGTCGAACGGTGGGGCTCCGAGACCCCTCGAGCGAGCCGAGTTATCAGTACCAGCTCCAGCAACCGGTCATCTACTGCCGTGATGAACCAAACCAACTCGGAGTACTCGTCCGCCTTCAGCAACTCGGTCCTGAACGAAGATGGCGAGTTCAGCGCGTCCGTCATCAGCTACGGCAACTCGTCCTTCTCGAGCTATGCCGAATCGTACGGCAACTCGTCTATCAGCTACTCCGAATCGTACGGCAACTCGTCTATCGCTATGAGCAAGGTCAACTTCAGCGAGATCTTCACGCGCGACTCGGATGACAGCGAGTTCTCCCACTCGCAGTCCAAGATCTAGTCTGTCCACCCCAGTTTTGTTCCGTCACCGCCAGCAGTGATCGTACTCCCGCGAGACCAGCCTCCTAGTAACTACGTAGTCAGTCGAAGCTAGCCTCCACCTAATATGTGCGGGTTTATTCCGGTTGTCCTTAACAACAATAACAACGACCAAAAGTAAGTGCAAAATGACGTTCTCTTCACTGCATCATTTAGACAAGCAAAAACAAAAATCGCCACGTGGCTGATATGTATACTAACGTTAAAATTGTACTAATGAAGTAAGGGGGGGTTAACGTAAAACGTTAAAATCTCTAACGTTAACGTCAACATTAGGCGGCTCTCTCCGCGATCCTCATCCTCTTCTCCTCTAGCTGCTTGTCCACCACGTTGAGCTCTTGCTCCAGTCGCGCCTTCTGCTGCAGCAGCCACTGCAGGTGCGTCTCCATCTCCTGCGCCTTGCCCGCGCGTGTGTCCTTGATGGCCTGTTGCACGCGGTCCCGCTTGCTGTCCGACCTCTGGATGCGGTTAAAGGCGTGCTCCACCAGCTTGGACGCGGCCTCGAGCTCCGACTCGGCCTCTACGGCGGCGCGCGAGCTGAAGCAGTTCAAGCTCATGGCGATGACTTTTGCGAACTGAACTTAATCCTGTTGATTTCGCTGGAAAACACAATAACGGATTGGAGAGGGATGTAGCCATTTTTAGGCTGAAGTTGAAGTTTTCGTGCGTCTTTTCGCGGCGAACATGGCGGCGGAGCGAGAGCCCCAGGACTACCAGTACGCGAGCGAGTCTCTGGACCAGTTCGCGACGTACGAAGACTACTTGGACTCGCAACTGAGCGAGACGGACCTGTTCTACCTCGAGGACGAGGAACTCGCCCGTCAGCTGGTGGAGCTGGGTTATCGAGGAAGTGGCGAGACGCTTCGGAGAGATGACTTCGAAGCGCGGAAGCGAGCAGAGCGAGAGCGCAATGCGCAGAAGACTAGCGCTCCGAAACCACTGGCGAGTGCAGGCAAAGATCTCTCGCAGTTCCCGTTCTTGGCAGCTCTGGCAAGCAGAGAAGACCTGGTGCGCAATGGGAAGCTGACGGTGAGCACACGTTAGTCGCTGCTCTTTGTAGATCTTGCTGTGTTCTTAAACGTTGATTGGTCTTAGTGCATTATCTTCATTCGCGACAAGAATGCCAAGGGACAAGAGATTAGCGGGTACATCGACTACGCGTTGCGTCTGAAGAACGAGCCGTTTGAGCCGTACTTCGAGCGCAAGAAGAAGCTGCTGCCGAAGTCGTCGGACCTGAGCTACTACAACTGGGAGACGCAGACATCCACCTCCAACTCAACTCCGAACTTCCAAGTGATCGCCGACAGCGAGACTGGGCTGTTGTTCAAGAACAAGCGTGACAGGAAAGTCGTAAATGTCGACCCGAAAGTACGGCTCTTCCCTGTAGCACAAATTTCTGCTAGTTCTCTTAACATATTTTGCCTTCCAGGCAAACCCTGGTGACAACTCGACACGAACGGAGATCAAGACGAAGGAATACTTGCAGGTTGTGGTCTACGATCACATGACACGCCGCAAGACCTAGTGTGTAGGAAGAACTTTGAGTGGAGCAATTCAGCGATGGGCCGACCTGTTGTCTTCCAAAAACTAGGTGTATATCGTTGTCTCTATTGTACATCTCGTTACGTGCCCCAAAACTCACTTAGAGCCAACGATATCAGTGACGAAGAAGTGCTCGTCCACTCTGCATCCGTCTCAACTGCTATCGTTGAGATGCGCTTGTAACTAAGTTTACTACTAGTTCACGAACCCGGCATTTACGCAATCGCACCGATTATGCGCTCCAGCAGAAGTCGGTATCCGTTCTTGAGAAGGAACTCCTCAAAGGGTCCGGCTTCGATGGCCTTGAAAAGCTTCATCTGCACGGGAACAATGACGTCCGTTCGCGGGTACTCCTCATAGCCGTCGTTGTTCATAGCCATGCTGAGGCGACGCTTACTCTGTTCCGCCTGGTACGATTGTCGGAGCTGGTTCAGCTCGTCGGCGTGCACAATATTGAGAAATTGAATCGCATGGACGATAGTCTTCAGATGCTTCCACTCGTCCTGTGCTGTCCGTCGGTTGGCCATGTTTGCACTGGTTACAAGACCGTTCTCCCGGGCCAGACAGCTTCGGCGAAATAATTCACACTCAATCCACGTGTCCAGCAAACTCTGGTAATTGGTTGTGAAGACAAAGTCGCGAAAGAGCTTCAGCGTGTCTTCTCGAGATAGTACACGCTCCAGCAGTGAGGGTTCTGCCTTTGGCGGTACAACCTCCTGCTCACTTCGATTTACAGCCTGCGCAGTCACAGCAGCAACAACACAACGTTAGTGACATAGAATAATATAGAACAACTCGGAAATCTGCACTCACGTCTTCTGTAATCCATATCTCAGCCTCATACAACCGGTGATTTTCGGAGCACAGTCCAATCTGGACGTGCAGCGCGTGAATCCAAGCCACCATTTCGTCCTTAGTACTGGCTGAAAGCTGATACATAGAAAGTAAGCAAACGACCGTAATCGTTAGCACACAGCAAAAAACTACTCCAGCTAGAAGGCAACTTGGGGAAGTTGTGACTTACCTCGTAGTCGCGGCGAGGAGTCTTCAGCTGAAACGCGTACGGTACGCCCTGGTGCGATAGAATACAGCATGGTTAGAATGGACAACAAACTCCCCGAACGATAACTGTGAGCAAGCCCGAACACGTACTGCTTCCGGTTTGGCCTTCGCAAGAACCGCGCCCAGCAAGCTAATCGACGTCACATCCTGCTGGTTCACGTTCGACTTGCAGTACAGCAACTGGTCTCCCTTGATGATGAACCAGCGCTTTCTCCACAGGCTCCGGTCCCTTGAACTCGCCTTCTGAAGATATCCTGAGTAAACACCCTGCGCAACGATTCGGTGCGTCAGCGCCTCTACTGCCACCATGTTCTTGCACGATCCCCAATCGCTTACCTTTCCTAGTAACACTGGGAAGTTGATAGACTGCGTGTCCGACGCCTGGCGCCGTGGCTTCTCCGCGGTCTCACTAATATCCAGATGAGATCCCTGGACGTCCTGCTCCCGACAACAACCAATACTTTCAGGAAAAAGAAGAATAATAACACCCTACACACGCCATCTCCGTTCACGCACCTTGAGCACGAACTTGACGGGCGGTCTCTGTCGGTGCTTAACCTTTGTCCTCGTGGTGCCTCCAATGGTGTCGTCGGCCTCCACCGCTTGCACCGGTCGCGCGCGGTTCAGCCTCTCCACGAGCGGCAGGATGAGCTCCTCGTCCCGGAGCGTCCGGGCCGACAGCGAGCCCGCGTTGTCCGTGGGGAAGACCACGACGATGGCGTAGTTGTTGAAGTCCTGCTTGGGGATGTTGATCTTGGTCGCCATGGCCTCGCGCACCTCGAACACGGTGGTGGTGCTCCAGAGCCGGAAGACCGTGGACGACGTGAAGTTCTTGTTCTCGAAGTAGATGCGCGCGAAGCCCGTGCGGTCCTCGCCCTTGGCGCGGAGCACGGAGCCGGCGCTGCGCTTGCGCTCCATGGCCGCCTGCATCATGCTCTGCGAGCTGTTGTAGCGCCGCATGGGCACCGAGGGCGACAGCGCGTCGTTGCCGCGCGCGCGAGAGGCCAGCGCCAGCACGTTGGACGCCGACTGCACGGAATGCACACGCGGCTGCACGGGGCCGTGGTCCCCCTCGTCGATGGACAGCGGAGCGGGCGGCGGCGGGCCGCTCGCCTTCATCTCCTCCTCGAGCTCCTGGTAGCGCCTGCCGTCGCCCGAGTCGAAGTAGCTGCTGCTGGAGATGGTGGCCGTGGTCATGCGCGTCATGCGGCGGTCAAACGCGTCGTCTGGGCTCGCGCTCAAGGGCACCGGGGGCTTCTCCTCCAGCTCCAGGAGCTCCATGCTGGCGGACAGCGACTGGCGCAGCGCGGGCGGCGGGGAGAGCTACTGTAGGCGCCAAGCGCTGCACGTCGTGGCCTCGCTCGCTTTCCTTCTGGCGTCGTCGGCACGCGATTGGAGGAAAAAAGGTCAGTTTTGTAATTTGGAGAAAGAGCGCCGGAATGGCTACAAACTGCAACTTCGAGCCATTTTGGCGTGCGTAAGGGGACTTTGGCGTATTACAGGATAAAGTTATACTGTATAACTTGTCAGTTCGACATTGTTGTACATCCAGTTTGGCGTGCTGACATGGCATGTTTGGGTGTTGTTGCTACTGCTGCTGCTGTGGTTGTGTCTTATGTGATGCGCGGCTAAGCAGCGGAGATTTGGATCAGCAGAAACACGCATTCAGGCTGCAGCTTGCCACTGGCGAGAGCGTCAGTGCCAGCGTGGCAACTCCTAATGGGGGCAGGCTGTGCAGGCAGCTGGCACAGCGGGGCACGAGGTCTGCCGAGTCGATCGGCCGACTGCGCACACGAGGCTGTGAGCGCGCTGGCTACTAATTAATACTTTTGACGGTACCCGCACTCTTTGTCTGTACATCTGCGTCCACCTTGCTTCCGGAGGAAGGTAGCACGCAGAGGCCGAGCGAAACTACTTGCAAGCTAATTCGCAATACAGGGCATCAGTGGCCGATTTTCCGGTGCTAAGGCGCTTCATTCGAGCGGTTTCGTCCTGCAGCGCATCAATGCAACAGCTCTTCAAGATACGCAGTATTGATTGCCATTGCGCTGTCGAGACCAGCTTACCGCGTTCCTTCGCTGATCACCGACTACTTTACGACTTAAAAACATTATCCCTTCTCGACATCCTCCGTCTCACAGCAGGAAGATATCCTCCTCCGGCCGCTTGTAGATGGTCGTGCGCTTGCCCGGGACGTCCAGCACCTCGTTGATCTGCTCCGTGCACTTGCGGTGCGCCTCGCTCGACGTCCATGCCTCGTAGTCCTTCAGCGACTTCCACTGCAGCAGCAACGATAACAGCAGCTCACTCCATCAATTCACCACTTCTACCGGAATCCGCCAACCAGACAGACTACTGCAGACCCACCTCCGAGAGCACCACGTATTTGTGATGGTCGTTCACGTCGCTCAGCGTCTCCAGCGAGATCAAACCAGGCTGCGCCCGCACCACCTTTTGCACCTACACATACGCACATACACACGCCACCACAGTGCGCCGTTGTCAATAATGCTCCGGCACGGGATCCTCGAGCAGTGCGACTGGACGCACGTTCTCCATGAGGCGCACGACGGTGGGCTCAAAGCCGCGGCTCATGATGCGCTCGCTCAGCACTCGCACGGGCTTGGACAGCATCGTCTGTGTCTGCTTGCGTTCCGGTTCCTTGGGCTCTGCTTGTGTTGTGGTGCCGCCACTGCACTGCAACTCGGCTTGCGTCGACTTGCGTTTTTCCGCCCCACGTGAACTTTCATAAGACACAAGGACCAGCGCGCTCCGAGGTTCGCTGCATACTGAATCCAAGATGCGGGATCGAATGCGCAAACGTGTAGCCATGTAGCCGACGAAAGCTGAAGCGGTGACTGAAGTTGAAGTGCAGCGGGTGGGGCGGCAGATGGGAAAACCACACGTTGCTGCCGGAGAGCTCATTGGCAAGTGAGCGCCGGGTTCACTGCATGTGGCGCGGCCAACCTCGACTGCGGAGACGGCGACGTGGCACGCGAACAGCTTTAATAGCGGCAGCGACGGTTCGTGGCGATTAGGATCTGGCCGAGAATGCAGCAGGGTGAAGGAGATAGTGTTGACGCTCGCAGTGAAGACGGTAGAGAGGTAGAGGCATTCAAGCTGCCACTGTCGGAGGAGAACGTGGCGCTGGGGCGGCTTGGACGCATCTACAAGGCTCTGGACAGGAAAAGGTAGGAAGGTAGTTGCAGTGGAAATGGTCGGCATTATCTAACGTGGTTTTAATGGCGTTGCTGCAGTGGTCGAATGCTAGCGGTGGAATGCATCGATGTGGTTGATGAATCGGAGGATGAGGGTGAAGAGAACTCTCCTGCAGAATTCGTCCAGCAAACGTTGGCGACTGAGCTAGGGCGCTGCCTCGGGGTCATCAATGGCGACAACGCTCGCCATGTCTTCTGCTACGACGCAGTGAGTTGCGGTCGCAGTCGAGTCTATCTGTGCGCTTCTTCTTCGGTTGTTCGCAGCCTTGCAGTGTGAGCAATATCTTTTTTTTTGGCGATCATACTGTGGGTAGCTCATTACGCATCTAGTCTTCACCAGGACTTCGGACGTTTGCACCCCTTGGCAGTCAAGCAATACATTTATCAGATCGTTCACGGCCTTCGTGTACTACATGAGGTACTGGATAGGCTTTGGTAGTACGATTTTACCAGCTTCCTAACTGTGTCTTGTGTTTTATAGTACGGAATATCGTGCGGCGGTGTGAGTGTGATGCGGTTATTCGTCAATCTTCTCGACCGTGATAATAACTGTTTATGCGTCAGCTCTCGCTCTCTTCACTCCTCCTGTGCGGAGGCAACATTGTCAAGATAGCGGCGTGGTTTCCGTCCACACAAGCAGTAAGGGCGTTTCAAACACGGAAGTACGTTTGATGCGTTGTGGCCATTAAAAAATTGTTGTTTACCCCTTCATTTTGAATGTGCGTGCTATTTAGCATTCTTGTTGACTCAAGCTTTAGTTTGCCGCTGGGAATCGATGAGATGGCCCAAGATGTCCGCAGCGTAGCGTACGTCATGCTGGAGATGCTTACTGGTCTCCGAGCTCGTGGGTCTCTGATGGAGAAGTGTAACCTGTTGACTAAGGTCGCCGCAGAATCCCTTGAGTATCAGGTCTTACGCAGTTTGTTGGAGCTGCAGTCGCTAGAGGAAATTTTGAAGCACCCCTACTTTTCACCGGTCAACTATGCTAACAGTAACACTATTCAAAGCTCAGCTCAAGAAACGCACGAACAGCGGCATATCATTGGAATTCTAACTAAGCAAGAGTTGACAAAATGCCAGACCATGAAGCGACAGTATCTGCAGCAAGTTCGTGCATGGCAAGCTCAGTTTGAGAAAAAGTACCGAAGAAAACCAAATCCCGCGGACCGACCGACAGGAATTGTACGTCTGCAAGGGCGGTGTCTGGCACTGAATGAACGAATACAAGAGCTGAACGACCGTCTCGCTGCTGCTCATGGTAGCATTTATCGATTGATTTCAGATAAAGAGGGTTTAGCCATCGATGTCACCAGTCAACGTGTAGCTGGAGAGCAAGATGATAGTCCCGGCCAACTAAAGAATACCGAAGGCCCAACATCTACATCGTCTATCGAATCGGACGGGAGTAGGCTAGACTCGTTCGGCCGAGGTGGAGGAAAAAGGTCTCCAGCGCAGAAAGCATTTCTGAATCGGTTTGGATCAGAGCAATAGCGTTCGTCTTAGGGGTGACAAGTTGATACAAAACCTTAACTACCTTTAGATGATTTCGTGGTTTGCTGGTCACAAGTGCTTATGAAGCTATGAACTGAATTGGCAATGCTGTCAACAACTGCGCCACGCACATCTTCGTCTGGATTTGTGGACCTTACCCCTGGAAGTTTTGCACTATGGTGCGTCATTACTCTCGCGGTGCACGTGGTAATACGCGGATACAACACAATTTACGCTCTCATTTACTGGGAGCTACAATCGACTTACCGCCACGTCTGCCTCCAGCTCGTCGGAATAAGAATGGTGGCCCCGTTATCGCTATCGTGAACCTTGGTTCGCTTTTGCATCTGCAGTTAGCATATACACAGTGGCGCAAAAACGATGAACCTGCTGCCACAACGAATACACAATGTAAGGCAGACAGCAATAAAAGTGTCTCTTTTGGGTTCCTCAAGGCAACTTACCTCGCGTGTGTACTCCGATATCATGGGTCGCGAAGGGCTATTGAGCGCTAACGGGAAGAATGTCAAGTAATTCTTGTAGCCCGTAAATTCGTCGAGACAGCGCTTCAGACAGTGCAAGCGCAACGATTGAATTGGTTCCTCCCCCCAACTGCTCAACAGGTTCTACCTGAGTCTGCTTGTGATCAACTGCTGGTCGTGTATTCGGTGTTATTACGTCGAAGTGGGTCCCACAGGCGATTCGCTAGTCTATTTTGGGACTGCATACTCGACCTCATAACCTTTATTGACATCCTTTGACCGTAGCGCGATTATGATGCTCATGAATAGCTGCGGTGACGAACAGGATCGATGTGAGGAACACTTGATCCAGTTCCTGCTCACGCTGCAAGACATTGAATTCTGCTACACAAACCTGCGTGAGTTACCCGACGACCTCTAGATCAAATCGCTGGTGGAGTCAATTATCTTCATTGAGCACAGTCAGCTCACTTCAGTGCACTTGCGCACATACGCCTGTGCCATTCCGAGTGCAGCTCAGCGTTCTTCCGACAAACAGAAGATCAAATCGACCCCTGTTAAGTCGTCGGTTAAGGCGACTGTGTCACGTCAATTGGGTCACGCCTATCGACCGAGTCGTTGATCTGCGTGGGTAAATCTTTGTTGGTCATAATCGCACCATTGTGAACAATGCCATCAACACGGTTAATACCATCCGCGTCAAGCGACAATTACTTGTCTTTCCAGAAGCCCATGTCAGCACCACCGGAAGCACCCAGACTGTCGACATCCGGTGGCCGAACGATACGATCATTTGCGTACTTCTCGGCCATGATCTGGTCCTTCTTAAACACCACGCAACGTCCGAAACCACGATCCAGAGAGGCCTTGTTGAGGACGATAGCATCTTCAATATCATAGCCACAGTAATTCATACAATAGCCACGATGGTGTTCTGTCTTGTCGGCACGCGGTCGAAGTTCACAAGATCCAGCACACGGGTCTTCACCATAGGCATTACGCAGCGTCGCTCACGATGAATGCTGACTCGCTACGCATCACGTCCGCTTGGGGTCGACGCAGCAAGCACACGCGTCCACCGGCGCATCCGTCTCCAATGCCGCACATGCATGCAGAACCACACTGCAGCCAGCCGCGACGGATGCCATCCGACCGACCGACCGACGGCAGACATGGCATCTCCCCGGCAAAACGCTGGGCGGCGCAGCGCAATCGGCCGCATTGGATGCAGACGCCCTCCCGCGAGTACGCTCGCACATTGCGGCCTGTTTCCGTGCAGCACCGGATCCTTCCTCCCTCGCCGCCGCCACACACGCGTTAAGCCGTCTCGGCCACGTCCGCCAGCGCTGGTTGCCGTTTGCTTCGCCACGTACGCTCGCAGGTGGCGCGCTGCTCCGATTGGCCGGGTGGTGCTGGACCCGGTGACGCGTCCCGGTGACGGCGCGCGCGCATCTCCATTTGACAAACGGGGTCGCAAAAGGTGGATGTCGCAATATTCGGGGACGCATCCAAACGATTTAAGCTCAACATCCCTCGAGATAATCATCTCTCCAACACTAAACACAGGGGAACGTCAGCCGCGTACGCTCTCATGCGGCCCGTAAAAACCCTCGTAAAAAGCCCTTCTTACCGGTTCAACGTGCGGGATCCGCATCAGCCAAGTCGCAACGGCCGCAGTGACCACCTTCACACGCATCCATCCGCCTGCTCGCCTGCGCCATAGCTCAACTTGCTCTGCAGCGCGCACTCCGCCGCTCAAGAAGACTCTTCCACCGTCTCCCCCCCACCCACCGCAGCAGCAGCCATGGCCAAGCAACACCTCGCCAAGGGCATCGGCCGCATGTCCGACATGGTCATGACCAAGGGCAAGGGCTCGTGGATCTGGACGAGCGACAACCGCAAGCTGCTGGACTTCACGAGCGGCATCGCCGTGACCAGCGTGGGCCACTCGCACCCCAAGGTGGTGGCGGCCGTGCAGAAGCAGGCGGCCACGCTCGTGCATGCGCAGGTGAACATCGGCTACCACCAGCCCATGCTGGACCTGACGGACAAGCTGCTGCCGGTGCTGCCCAAGAGCCTGGACTCGCTCTTCTTCGCGTGCAGCGGCTCGGAGGCCATCGAGAACGCCGTCAAGCTGGCGCGCCACGCCACGGGCAAGAGCAAGGTGATCGCGTTCCAGGGCGGCTACCACGGCCGCACGGTCGGCACCATGAGCCTCACGACGAGCAAGACGGTGTACAGCGCCGGCTTCGGCCCGCTCATGCCCGGCGTCACGTTCGTGCCGTACCCGTACGCGCTGCACGGCCCGATCCACGACGAGGAGAAGAACTCCGAGTGGTGCCTGGAGCAGCTGCGCGTGGCGCTCAAGCAGCAGTCGGCGCCGCGCGACACGGCGGCCATCATCATCGAGTCGGTGCTGGGCGAGGGCGGCTACGTCGTGCCGCCCAAGAGCTTCATGAAGGGTCTGCGCGAGATCGCGTCGGAGAACGACATCCTGCTGATCGCGGACGAGGTGCAGTCCGGCTTCGGCCGCACGGGCGACTACTTCGCCATTGACGGCCACTTTGACGTGCAGCCGGACATCCTGGCCTTCGCCAAGGGCATTGCTGACGGCTACCCGATCAGCGGTATCGCGAGCCGCAAGGAGCTGACGGACACGCAGCCCGCAGGATCGATGGGCGGCACCTACGCCGGCAACGCCGTCGCGTGCGCTGCTGCTATCGCCACGCAGGAGGTCATTGCGGAGGAGAACGTGCTGGAGAACACGCGCGCTCGTGGTGCTCAGCTGCGCGCCGGTCTTGACAAGCTGAAGGCGTCGGGCAAGTACCCGATTCAGGACGTGCGCGGCCTGGGCCTGATGCTCGGCATTGAGTTCGACCTCGCAAAGACCCCGAAGGGCACGGCCAACAAGATCTCGGCGGCGTGCCTGGACCACGGCATGATGCTGCTGACCACGAGCATCTACGAGACCCTCCGCTTCATGCCTGCTCTCACCGTGACGGAGGATGAGTGCACGCTTGCACTGGAAATCTTCGAGAAAGCTCTGGACGACATCTTCGCGAAGTAGACGTGATGTTCACTTGCTATGCTTTCCTAGTAACCCGATCAATTTAGTGTGTTGTTATGAAATTGTTGTTGTCTGCGGCCCCTATCGAACATTGATTGCATCAAATTTCAATTACACTTTCTTGTGACGGTTCCGCTCCTCGTTGAGTAATTCGTAGTGACAGTCTCTACTACGTTCATTGATCTCCAACTGGCTGTTCGCTCCACTTAATTATTCGTTAGGATATTCATCGATTGCGCGCGCGATCGAAACAGCGAGTCACCCGCGACAATCCCGAAATCTTCGTTGAGTAGGACACTCAGCTCGTTGATTCTCTCGTAACTCCAGTCTTCCAAGTCGCTGCAGGTCGCTGGGAAAAACTCGGATCGGACGGAACGATTTCTCCCACCTGAAGAGATGGAATAGCCCGGCTCGGAGTAGAAGAGTTTAGCAGAAATCCCTCTCTGCCGGGTGTAGCCTTCCGGAATGGTCGAAATAGCGGCTGCGGTCCCCGCGCCGTGCAAATTCAGACACATCGTGAGTTGTGCGAGGCCGCTTGTATGTTCCACAAACGCTCTTCCATTTGGCGTTTGTCTTCTTGTAGTGGTTGCACCGTTTGAGATAGTTTATCCAATTGTTGTTGATACTAAGCAGCCCACTGAGGCACTGCCCAGCCTTCATATTTTTCAATTGCATGCTGCTTCAAGACGAGTGCTGCTGCGACTTCTTCGGGCATCACTGCCATAGGACTAATCTGGTGACAACGGAACCGGGCCATAAGCTCTTGTAATGCTAGGTATACGTTCATATCATCCAGCGGCGTGCCAGCTTCGATAGCAGATGCAGACGGAAGCGTAGCGAAGGTGGACACGCTGGTCCTTGACGTCGTCGGACGAGGCATTTTGGCGCTAACAATGCCAGGCTAGCTAAATGACAACTATGGTCCTCAATTCAAAAACAAAATATCAATGTCAGGCGGCAGGGACGTGATATCTCCCGTGGAATTTGTGCAGTGTCCATCGTTGAGATACACGTACCATCGGCAGTGCCGTGAAAAACCGTTAAGCGTTTTGGTATTCAGCCAGGTGAT
Organism: Phytophthora cinnamomi; assembly: GCF_018691715.1. Taxonomy (NCBI): domain Eukaryota; phylum Oomycota; class Peronosporomycetes; order Peronosporales; family Peronosporaceae; genus Phytophthora; species Phytophthora cinnamomi. The sequence continues at coordinate 258,685 of NW_027151053.1, read as the reverse complement.
TCAGAGCAACTGTGTCGACAGCAGGTGCTCGATTTCGTGACTACCCTCATTGTCGTATACCTATCCACTACCGGTAGATAGGTGGCCGGTGCTTTACGAACGTGACAGGGCTCAACAATAATGTTCATCTGCGATGACCCGCGACAAATGAAGCCGAATTTTTCGACCAATCCATTATATAATGGCAAACAACACACTAAATTGATCGGGTTACTAGGAAAGCATAGCAAGTGAACATCACGTCTACTTCGCGAAGATGTCGTCCAGAGCTTTCTCGAAGATTTCCAGTGCAAGCGTGCACTCATCCTCCGTCACGGTGAGAGCAGGCATGAAGCGGAGGGTCTCGTAGATGCTCGTGGTCAGCAGCATCATGCCGTGGTCCAGGCACGCCGCCGAGATCTTGTTGGCCGTGCCCTTCGGGGTCTTTGCGAGGTCGAACTCAATGCCGAGCATCAGGCCCAGGCCGCGCACGTCCTGAATCGGGTACTTGCCCGACGCCTTCAGCTTGTCAAGACCGGCGCGCAGCTGAGCACCACGAGCGCGCGTGTTCTCCAGCACGTTCTCCTCCGCAATGACCTCCTGCGTGGCGATAGCAGCAGCGCACGCGACGGCGTTGCCGGCGTAGGTGCCGCCCATCGATCCTGCGGGCTGCGTGTCCGTCAGCTCCTTGCGGCTCGCGATACCGCTGATCGGGTAGCCGTCAGCAATGCCCTTGGCGAAGGCCAGGATGTCCGGCTGCACGTCAAAGTGGCCGTCAATGGCGAAGTAGTCGCCCGTGCGGCCGAAGCCGGACTGCACCTCGTCCGCGATCAGCAGGATGTCGTTCTCCGACGCGATCTCGCGCAGACCCTTCATGAAGCTCTTGGGCGGCACGACGTAGCCGCCCTCGCCCAGCACCGACTCGATGATGATGGCCGCCGTGTCGCGCGGCGCCGACTGCTGCTTGAGCGCCACGCGCAGCTGCTCCAGGCACCACTCGAGTTCTTCTCCTCGTCGTGGATCGGGCCGTGCAGCGCGTACGGGTACGGCACGAACGTGACGCCGGGCATGAGCGGGCCGAAGCCGGCGCTGTACACCGTCTTGCTCGTCGTGAGGCTCATGGTGCCGACCGTGCGGCCGTGGTAGCCGCCCTGGAACGCGATCACCTTGCTCTTGCCCGTGGCGTGGCGCGCCAGCTTGACGGCGTTCTCGATGGCCTCCGAGCCGCTGCACGCGAAGAAGAGCGAGTCCAGGCTCTTGGGCAGCACCGGCAGCAGCTTGTCCGTCAGGTCCAGCATGGGCTGGTGGTAGCCGATGTTCACCTGCGCATGCACGAGCGTGGCCGCCTGCTTCTGCACGGCCGCCACCACCTTGGGGTGCGAGTGGCCCACGCTGGTCACGGCGATGCCGCTCGTGAAGTCCAGCAGCTTGCGGTTGTCGCTCGTCCAGATCCACGAGCCTTTGCCCTTGGTCATGACCATGTCGGACATGCGGCCGATGCCCTTGGCGAGGTGTTGCTTGGCCATGGCTGCTGCTGCGGTGGGTGGAAGGGAGACGGTGGAAGAGTCTTCTTGAGCGGCGGAGTGCGCGCTGCAGAGCAAGTTGAGCTATGGCGCAGGCGAGCAGGCGGATGGATGCGTGTGAAGGTGGTCACTGCGGCCGTTGCGACTTGGCTGATGCGGATCCCGCACGTTGAACCGGTAAGAAGGGCTTTTTACGAGGGTTTTTACGGGCCGCATGAGAGCGTACGCGGCTGACGTTCCCCTGTGTTTAGTGTTGGAGAGATGATTATCGCGAGGGATGTTGAGATTGAATCGTTTGGATGCGTCCCCGAATATTGCGATATCCACGTATTGCGACCCCGTTTGTCAAATGGAGATGCGCGCGCGCCGTCACCGGGACGCGTCACCGGGTCCAGCACCACCCGGCCAATCGGAGCAGCGCGCCACCTGCGAGCGTACGTGGCGAAGCAAACGGCAACCAGCGCTGGCGGACGTGGCCGAGACGGCTTAACGCGTGTGTGGCGGCGGCGAGGGAGGAAGGATCCGGTGCTGCACGGAAACAGGCCGCAATGTGCGAGCGTACTCGCGGGAGGGCGTCTGCATCCAATGCGGCCGATTGCGCTGCGCCGCCCAGCGTTTTGCCGGGGAGATGCCATGTCTGCCGTCGGTCGGTCGGTCGGATGGCATCCGTCGCGGCTGGCTGCAGTGTGGTTCTGCATGCATGTGTGGCATTGGAGACGGATGCGCCGGTGGACGCGTGTGCTTGCTGCGTCGACCCCAAGCGGACGTGATGCGTAGCGAGTCAGCATCTATCGTGAGCGACGCTGCGTACTGCCTATGGTGAAGACCCGTGTGCTGGATGTTGTGAACTTCGACCGCGTGCCGTCAGGACAGAACACCATCGTGGCTATTGTATGAGTTACTGTGGCTATGATATTGAAGATACAATCGTCCTCAACAAGGCGTCTCTGGATCGTGGTTTTGGACGTTGCACGATGTTTAAGAAGTGCCAGATCATGGCCAAGAAGTACGCAAATGATCGTATCGTTCGGCCACCGGATTTCGACAGTCTGGGTGCTTCCGGTGGTGCTGACATGGGCTTTCGGAATGCCGAGTAATTGTCGCTTGAAGCGGATGGTATTAGCCGCGTTGGTGGCATTGTTCAGAATGATGTGGTTATGATCAACAAAGAGCAACCCACGAAGTTCAACGACTCGTACACGGTGCCAGCACCATGGAGCTACCCCACAATATCGCTATTCGCATCTTCGATGTCAATCGGGTAAAACGTTGCTGTGTACGTTTCATCGCAGCTGGCCGTATTCAGTATCACGTCACGAGCTGCATCGGACGGGTCCATCACCACGTTGGAATACTCCTTTGATGGCTATACGTCGAAGGACGCAGCTTCCCCATTCATTAGCCTTTCAATCTTGGCTCACTACTTCGATCCTCTCATGAACAATGTTGGTTCTCCAAGCTCCAAATTTCTCGAAACGAGTGCACCGATCCACGGCCAGAAGAATGACGCATTCATATCACTCAAACATATCATGAACAGCATCAATGAGAGGTTTGTGGGAAACTTGGCGTTGTCTATCTCTCCCAGGATCAAATATTTTTTTACGATGGGAAGTTCAAAGATGGCGGGCAAAATTTCTGTGATAGGGTTGGTTCCCTGTCAGCGATACATAGTACGGTTGTAAGCGTGTAAACGCCGGAGGCACTGAAGTGAACTGGCTGTGCTCAATGAAGATAATAGACTCCACCAGCCATTTGATATCGAGATCGTCGGGTAACTCGCGCAGGTTCGTGTAGCAGAATTCAGCGTGAGCAGGAAATCGGTTGATTGGAGTCCAGGAGGAACGGCACCGTTGGTCAAGTTGACTTGGATCACGAGACAGCCAAATAACTTTCGGGTGGTTGGTATTCGTAATAGCTGCAGAAGCCTCCCATTGCTGGATAGTTGAATTGTACAGCTTGACGTCGGTGACCCAATGAAATTTGCTGAATGAATCGGGAATCTCCAGTGCAGGGCAATGCCGAACCAGCAGCGTAACCACGGTGACCTGTCGAATTCACTCCATTTTGCCTCGACCTCAGCGAGTCTTCCTGAGATCATAATTAAGTCGATGGCTCAAGAAGTGCTAAACAACAAGCTGGTTTTGATACCCCCCAGGGATGCACTTGCAGTGAGCATTGGGATAACGCAGGCATCGCTGAAGCCTGGACATGCAGGGCCAGCGTTAACCACCGAATATGAGGTGCGCCATTTGCATCATCCTGTTACCGAAACGGATACGCAGCCTTGTGTCGCGACAGTTATACCCGAATCTTGCTAAAAAGGAAGGAGCCACATCTTTTGAGGTTGAAAGATTTACTGGACCAAGTGTTCCGCACCTTGATCTTGTTCGTCACCGCAGGTATTCGCGTTCAACCTGAGGATCATAGTTGCTCTACGATCAAAGGCATGCCAATAAAGGTTATGAGGTCGAGTATGCAGTTCCAAAAGAGATTAGCGAATTGCCTGTGGGCCTCATTTCGACGTAGTAGCACCGAATCAGTTGATCACGAGCAGGCTCAGGTAGAATCTGTTGAGCACAGGAACCAACTCATTCGATGTGCTTGTTAGGATGGCTTCTTGCTTGCCCTGTTGAAGTTATTGTAGGCAGCACCAAGTGTTCCGAGTGTCGAATGGAAGCAAATCTACTGCATACTGCAACAATATTTTTGCTAAGGCACCTAAATACTTGCACCCTGCCAAGAAATCACCACTTTTACCGTGTCGTGACACGATGAACTTCTTCAAGAAGCTCTCGTGGTACTTGACGGCTTCGACTTTGGGGACTTGAATATGCTCACCCCTTTCATAGTTGAAGACGCAACAGTGATCCTGCCGACAACCTGCACATATCGCTTAATCGCTTATGATCTCGCAGAAGTCCCTTGCTGTCGTCCGAGGTGCGGACTGCACGATTCATTAGGCCGTCGACTCCATACAAACTACTTGAGTGCCGCTAACATCTTATATTACTTCCCATTCCCCCCCTCACTCCGTTGTCTGCGACGCCGGCGCCGGCTTGTTGCTCAGTTGCTCGTACAGCTCCACGATCTGCCGCCCAAGATCCAATGTCAAAACCTCGCCACCAACAGTAGGAAAACATCGGAACTGCATTGGCAATACACCACCAGCTACGGCACGGGCACGCACCTGCGAGATGAACTGCTTCTGCTCCTTGAGCAGCTGCGCCGTGGTGTCGGCGCCCGTGACGCTGGCGCCCCGCCGGCGGTTGGCGGCCAGCGCCGCCGCGATCTTCTGCGCGTTGTTGTCCATGCACTCCACCAGCTCCTGCACGCGCTGCATCTCGTCGGGCACCACGTCGCCGCGCAGCAGCAGCGCGTTCAGCAGCGTGCGGCTGCCCGTCACGAACTTCTCGGGGCCGTCGGGCATCACGGATACCCCCACCACATACCCCAAGGGTACGTGGTAACCTAAGGTTACCCCTTCATACCCCGTACCCAACCCTCACTTTACTGACAGTACCCCGCTCCGCGTACCCCATACAAACCGCAAGTGAAAATCTTCCCTCATATCCATCTTGACCCAGGGGAGAACGAGAAGCAGCACGACACCATGTCGGCGGATCTGTTCGCGGACTGGAAGAAGGAGGAGGAGACCTTCAGCGGCAGCGGCGGGGGCTTCGACGGCGGCGTCTACGAGTCTCCGTACGGAGGTGGCGCCCCCGCTGACACGTACGGGGCAGGCGCGTCCGCCGCCGCCGCTGGGGGCGACCGCAGCAGCAATGACGACTTCGACTTCGAGACGGTGGGCGACGACGCGCCCGGCGGCGGCCAGCAGGAGGAGAAGCCCATGTTCGAGCTGCGCGAGCACGGGCTGAAGGTGTCGCGCCGCAAGGGCTTCACGCTCAGCTGCATGGGCGTGGGCAACGGCGTGCTGGCCATGGGCTCGCAGGAAGGAATGCTGCTGCGCTGCACAACGGAGGCCACGGACAGCACCGGCACCATCGAGGAGATCATGATCGAGCCGCGGGTGGCCATGGCCAACGTGTTCGTGGACCCCACGGGCGCGCACGTGCTCGTGTCCATGGAGAACGGCTCGAACTTCTACCTGCCCACGGGCAGCACGCGCCCCAAGAAGATCATGAAGGCGCAGGCGCTGCAGTTCACCAGCGTGGCCTGGGACCGCCAGTCCGGCTCGCCCGAGGCCTCCGAGCCCGTGCTCATTGGCACGGACGCGGGCGCCGTGTTCGAGGCCGAGTTCGACGGCGGCAAGGAGAAGTCCTTCAAGAAGGTGTACCAGATCTCCAACCAGGGCCCCATCGCGGGCATCGCCTTCGAGCACTGGAAGCTGCCGTCCGGCGACTTGCGCTACTACGTCATGCTCACCACGTCCGCGTCGGGCAAGAGGCCCACGCGCATGTTCCAGTTCATTGGCGGCGGGCCTGGCGGACTCGAGGCCATGTTCAATGAGTACACGAGTCCGGACAAGCTGAGGTTCCAGGAACTACCTGGGGAGGTTACCACGGCGGAGCTCAGGTTCTACGCCAAGCAAGAACGCGAGCGCGCCAAGGGCTTCGGAGTGCTCACAGGGGAGGGGGTCTACCATGGAGAGTTTGTGTTCGGCCTGTCGAGCACCATGGAGAACGTGGCCACGGGAACGGGCCTGCTGGCCTACCCCGGGAAGCCCGAAAAGTCCTCGGGGAGTCGTGGATCGTGGACGCCGCCGATGTCGATAGCGGTGACGCAGTACCACGTCATTTTGCTGTATGCGCGCCATGTGCAAGTGGTGTCGAAGCTGAGCGGAGTGGTCGTGATGGAGGAGTCGTTCGACTCGCGCGTGGGCAACGTTCACGGTATCACTGTGGATGACACGTTCAACACGGTCTGGATTCACTCGAACCGCCGTATCCTCGAAGTTGTGATCGCCGATGAGGACCGTGACGTGTGGAAGCTGTTTTTGAGCAAGGCTGTGATGGGGAATGGCGATGACCGTGACTTCGAGCAAGCCCTTGGTGTGTGCCGTAATGGCTGGGAACGACAGCGCGTGCTAACGGCGCAGGCAGACAAGCTCTTCGACAAGGGAGAGTATGATCGTGCCGCAGTCATCTATGCCAAGACGACGCGTTCCTTTGAAGAGGTTGCGCTTAAGTTCTTGGAGAAGGAAACGCGTGACTCTCTCTTGCTTTTCTTGCTGCAGAAATTGAAGAGTTTGGGCAGCGACGAGAAAACGCAGAAGACTGTCCTGTGTTCTTGGATCGTCGAGCTCTTCTTGGATAAGTTCAATGTTCTAAAGGGTAGTGCACAAGATGTGGACGCCCACGCGAATTTGTTGTTCGAGTTCAAGCAGTTTCTCCAGGATCAGAAGACGCACCTTGACCCTGCGACAACTTTCAATTTGATTTCCAGTCACGGTCGACCCGATGAGCTGGTGTTCTATGCAACACTTATCGAAGATTACGAGAAGGTGATTACATATCACGTGGATCGTGGTGAGTACGGGGCTGCTATTGAACTGCTGCGCAGCGTGGAGACGTCTAAGGTGGAGGAACTCTGGTACAAGTACTCACCTGAGCTTATCATTCACAAGCCGAAGGAGGTTTACGAGGCGTGGCTTGAGGCTGCCACTCTGAACCCAACGCGTCTCATTCCGTCTATTGTGCGCCATGTGCACCAAAAGAGTGGCGGAGGCAGTGACCCTGCCAGCAACACCACGAAGAGCCGATCTGTGTTGGATATGGCTATCCGCTTCCTGAAGTTCGCCATCAAGCAGGGAAACCGTGACCCAACGATTCACAACTACTTGTTGTTTTTGCTGGCGAAGCACCCTGATGAGCGGTTGCTGATTAGTTTCTTGCGCAAGAAGCACAACGGCAAGCATCTATTCGATATTGCCTTCGCCCTGCGTCTTTGCACACAGAACGAGAAGAATCGCGCCTGTATCTATATCTACTCGGCCATGGGGCTGTACCAGGATGCTGTTGAGAAGGCTCTCCAAGTAGATGTGAAGATTGCTAAGGAAATGGCTAGTATGCCTGAAGACGACGAGACTCGCAAGAAACTCTGGACGCTGATCGCGAAACATACAATCGATGCCGGCGGTGAGATTAAGGATGCCATGAGCATTCTTAAGGAAAGTGGACTGCTGAAGATCGAGGATATTCTGCCGTTCTTCCCCGACTTCGTTCTCATCAACGACTTCAAGAAGGAGATTTGCGAGTCTCTCGAGGTGTACAACGATCGCATTGAGCAGCTCAAGGAAGAGATGCAAGATTACACACAGTCGGCAGAGCTAATCCGTGCAGACATGCAGAAATTGCGAAAGCGGTGCGCTGTTGTATCGGGCAACCAGCGCTGTGAGCTCACAGGCCAGAACATTCTGGGCAAGGAGTTCTACCTCTTCCCATGCTCACATGCATTCCACGCAGGTGCGCTGCGTCAGGAGATGCAGAAGCACCTCAATAGTTTCCAGCGACAAACGGTGAAGCAGCTTATCCAGAAACTCAACGAGTTATCTACAGAGATGCCTGCAAGCACAAACTTTTTCCAGCGACCACTGTCTGCTTTTCCTTTCCTAAACTTGTCCTCGAGTGAGAAGGAAGTGATGACGCCTGGTGCGGAGGGGAGCAGTGCTGCGGCGACGGCGAAGGCCAAAAATGCTGCGAAGGAGCAGTCAATTGCGCAGGAGCGGGAGATGGTGCAGCAGAAGCTAGACGAGATCATCGCGTCCGAGTGTATTTTCTGTGGTGAGGTTATGATCAAGTCTATCCACACGCCGTTCATCACACCAGAAGACGAGGCGAACGAGGGCAGCGAATGGACCATTTAAGCATGGCAATGCGCTTGAAGTGATGTCCCGATAGCGGTGGTACATGGTCTTGCACATGCCGGTTTTGAGCAGCTCTGGAGCAGGAGTGAACCAGAAGTAAAAGGTTGCTGGCCGTGCAGCGGGCTTTTCAAAAGAGGGGAAATATGTGTTGAACTTTATCTGTCAGCGGTGCCGACTTTTGCTGTTATTTATATCGGGTGCTTGAGTGCGAGTTTGTTGATGCGAGTGGGGCTGCGAGAACGAAGGACAATGCCAGCCCAGGAGCATACCCCACCGAACCATAGGCGCAATGGCCTGCAGCCTGAGTAAGTGCTGTGGTCGCCGGAGTTGGGTGGCTTGTCGTGAAGTCTGTGACGGAATTGATGTCGGCTCCTCTGCTCTAGGCCACCAACACCGCTGGTCCGAGGTTCTACTGATGACGTTCGGAAGCGAATGAGTAAGTGTGGAGTCTTGTGTTGAAAACTACTGAGCTCCTAACATGATGGTGCGTTTATCTTCTCGCAGACGACATCTACGGAGAGATAGAGCTCAGCTGGCGCAATGGTCAATTTCACCTGCCGCTCAAATTTGTGGACTTCCATAAAACAGGTAAGCAGGCGTAGACCTTCCTGTAAGCAAACGCATTCCTTTAAAACGCATGTTGTCCACTGCATTTGATCGCGATGTTCCCTGCAGATGTCATGTTTCTTTTCGTCCGAGCGGCAATCGGCTACTCGTTGGCGTTTGTAAAGGTAAAAACGCTGGAAAAAGAGCTAGTTCAAATGCTACAGGAAAGGAAACGCTGCATCGACAATGAAGCCAAAGACCGCGTCGAAGACGACCAACAATCACAGCAACAGACAATGAGCGTAACAGACCTGAAGGAGCGGATCAAACAGGCAGTGGAGGCGCAGAAAAGTTGTGCTCGCTCCATGTCAGCAACCTACGCTCGTCTGGTGCTACACTGCAGCAATTTCGAGAACCACAAAGAGGACGAGCGCTTTTTCGAATGCGTGTACTTCTTTGTGTGCTCTGTGGTGAAGCTCGGGGTGGTTGCAGAGTATTGGCGTCCGATAGAAGAAGAGCTGGGTTTTCTCTTTCGCGGTGCTCAATTTAGTGCCAACATCAAGCTACATGCGACTTCGGCGTACCAAGATGGACAAGTAGCAAATGCTACCACTGAGCCCCAGGAGTCTTCTACTTCCTCGTCACACTCGGGTACAAGATCTCTTCTCGCGAACATTGGGACTGGAAGCGGGTGTTGTGCAAACAACAATAACTCGGGCGCCAGCACCACCAGCTCCGGGGCCACTGGAAGCAAGAAGATGCAGAGTTTACCGGCTGCGATAACGAAGGATACAGCAGACCGCCTGAAAGCTGAGACTGGTGCCGTGGTCTTTGAGGTGCCCAAGTCGCGCATCTCTCAATTTGCTCCGTCCGTGCCAGTACGTCGTATTGTGGCAGAGCTGCAGGCTACAAAGAATCGAGCAGCACGCAATATGGAGCTCTCGCAGGCTCTTCGCGATCGTATTCGTGTCCAGCGCAGCGAGGATCGTCGCCGGCACCTTGAAGCTGTTATGACTCCGCGTCACAGCGTGGACCTTGACGCGCTGGATGCGGAGGTAACTGCAGCGACGGAACCTGCGACGGCACCTACTTCTACCCGGGCTAACAACTTGTTGAGCCCCCGTATTTCCATGAAGAGTATGTACACAACGCGTTCACCCGCATTGAATCACCTTCTACCAGCCACAGACGAGCGTGTCAAGCTTGTTCTCAAGTACGTGTTGCATGAATGCTGCTGCTACTGCTGTCACGTTGCTAAGCAGATCGTTGTATTTCGGACAGGGGATACGAGCACGACTTGCAAGAGCATCGAAATTCGATGCGAGTGAACAGTAGAAACCGTAGTTACACGGCCGATGTTCCGACCCGAAGGAGTGAATCTCCTGGGCGCGAACTATGGCGAAAGTAATACATCAATACACGGAACTCGAGCAATTGTAAATATGGTCATTGGCTCCCCTTACAATCAGGAGAAACTCGAGTTTCGGGATAGTCCTTTCATTTCCATCCGAAGCCAGAATGCGAGCTAGCCATTGACCGACGCGCCGAGGCACCAGGAGCCGACGATGGTGGAGTTCGAGTACTGGTTAAGGATGTGCGACGCGTATCACCGCCGGCCTTCGGGGTACCAGCAGCGGCTCTGGTTGGGGTTCTACCAGGAGTTCTGGAAGGGGTTGAAGCCGCACGATTCAGCGTACGTGTGGGTCTGCTATCTGTCGATGATACGGAAGATGGAGAGGACGCGGGTGGAGTAGATGAGCCCACTGCTCTATCAGACTGTGGCCTCGACAATCGGCTTGCGGGAGCTCTCTGCCTCGTTGAGGCGGGCGTCGTCGGTGATCCTGCTGGTCGAGTTCTGGAAGGAGGGTGCAATGGAACTCGACCCTCTGACGATGCGGCCTCTTTCGTTCGCGCAGATCGTGGTGTGGCCAATCCGGACATTGAGCGAGTCTGAAGAGTAGACAAGGATTTGCGTCTTGTGTCGTTGTCTACAAGCCGGCTTGCAGTGGTCGCCGAGAGAGACTTGCGCCGCAAATCAGGATCCACTACCTTGTCCCGAGACGCGGCAGACAGAGACTTCCGCCGTTCCTCACGCTCCAGCATCGATTCGGGGCGGCGCAGTCGGGACACTGCAGAAGTAGGCGTAGCCGGGCCTTGAGTTCGAGAAGCCCCAGATAGTCGCGGTGATGCTGACACTTGTGGTCGTCGCGCATTCGCGCGCTGGGACGCGGATGTTGTTGGCTGTGAGGCTCGAACACGCCCAGACCGTGCCGAGCGCGCTGAAGTCGTGGACGACGCGCTACGACTAGACTTGGCAGAAGGTGTGGGGCTTGGCGGTCTTGAGGGTGAAGGAGACCAGTCCTCCGGTGGCGACTCGTCGTGGTCAAGGTCGTTGGCAACCTTACCATCTCGCTGTCGCCCTCCAAGGAGCCATACTTGTCGCTCCAACGCCTCCTTGCTGCTCTGAACTTCGAGTAATTCATCTCCTTTCTTTTGGCACTGTCGTTGCAAATCGTTCACTTGGGTCTCCATAGCCAGCGTCTTTGCTTCGAGTGCGCGATTTTCTTCTTGTAGTTTGAACAGAGCGCCGCTTTCCACACTAGGTCGTACAGCACCCATTTGCACCTGGCTGACGCGAGCACCAAACTGCAGTGAACAAGTCGTCTCTTCCACATCGGCTGTGTCGGGACTCAGCTGCAGCATCATCAGCGTTTTCGCCTGTCCAGAAAGCATATCGCGAAGCATGTACGTGAGCTTCGAGTTCCGGTAAGGTGTGTGCTTCGACTTGTGCTGCAACGCATAGACCACATCTCCGAGAGCCGCCAACGACTTGTTAATGTGTTGTGTTTCACGCAAACGGTCACCTTCCACTTGACTTCGAGAAATACGCTCCGAACCTGCCAAGTCTACGAGGCACAACGTGCTGGTGCGCATCTCACGGGTTTCGCGGTGTTGGCTCTCGAGATACAGGAACACCAAGGCGTGGGATCGACTACTTTCCAAGTTCATCTTCGTCGCAGCGATGTTGCGGTTGGCATTACCATCACGCATGACCGCATCCACCTGTGCGTAACTGCTCACGTCGCGCGCCGTGATGTCCGTCTCGTTCTTCGCTACTGCATTTTTGCCAGCCCCGCAGCTGTCCTCGTGGAGCAGGTCCAGAATCTGGTCGTTGTAAATCTCCACCATGCTCACACGCAGTGTGTCCGCATACGTCATTTGGCGCTTGCTCGCCATGGCGAATACTTGCTGCAGTGCGCGTGGGATCACACCGGCAGTGGCGTGCACCGTGAGACCATTGGCGCGGTGTTCCAGTGGTCCTTGGTTATTCCCCACCATCGTGTGCGTCTTACCAGACCCGGTTTGTCCGTAAGCCATAATACACGCGTTGTATCCATCCGTGAACGACACCACCAGCGGCTCAATCTGCGCGTACACGTCCGCCTGGGTGCTCTGCGGCCCAAACACCTGATCGAACGCAAACTCCTTCCCAGAGCTCGCCACCAGCAAGTTGTTGGGTCGCGGCATGACCAGCGCCGGCGCGTTCGCCTCCTCCGCACTCTCCTTCCCGGGTCTCAGCCGGCAAAACACCCTGATCCTGCCGGACAGCTCATAATACTTCTCGGCCATGGCCTCCCTCTCCCTCTTCTCGGCCAAGTAGCTCTGCTGCAGCACCTGTTCCCTCCTGCCGACGTCCTCCACGACCATGGCCATGGCGTCCTCCACAATGAGCGCGGCTTCGTCGCGGTCGTCCTGCAGTTGGCGTCTCAGCCGCGCGACCTCCTCCTTCACTGTCCTCAGCTGCTGCAGCGTCTGCACAGCCACGTTCTTCCACTTGGCCGCGTCCCCGCCTAGATGCAGCGTCTGGTACCGCAGCAGCTCGTTCTCCTGCAGGAGCTCCTCCACGTCCACGGCCTGCTGCTCCGCCTGCTCCAGCTGCACGCGCAGCGCCGTGTTCTCCTCCGTGAGGCTGAGCTGCAGCGCCTTGGCGCCCTTGAGCTTGGTGTGCAGCCGCTTGCGCTCGTACTCGAGCTCCAGCAGGCGGCTCTGGAAGGCCGCGAGCGAGTCGGAAGACTGCGGCTCGCCGCCGATGGAGCTGCTGGAGCCCAGGCGCTGGCGGCGGCGCGTCTCCTGCTGCTTGAGCAGCTGCGTGATGCGCTCCAGCAGCTCCTCGGGCGGCAGCTCCTCGTACTGCGGCACGTGCACGGCCATGGCGTCGAACTCGAGCTGCGACAGCACCAGGTTCACGTACTCGCCGGTCTCCGCCTGCTTGAGCGGCACCTGGATCACGTTGCGCCCGAAGATGACGCGCTGCGCCGTCATCTGCGGCGGCGGCAGCAGCGGGTTCGGGTCCTCTGCGGCGAGGAGCGCGTCTAGGGACGAGGTGGAGGACGTGGACGACGTCGGCGACGGCGCGGGGGACAGCGACAGCGGCCCCGAGGCCTCCAAGGGCGACGGCATGGCGAAGAGTGCGGAAGGCGGAGAATGGAGACGCGTGATTGGTGGAAAAGCGCTGCGGAGACTTTTTGTGAGTATTGTTTGGAGTGATTATAGGGTGCTGTTTACAGGGGTTTCTATTTGAAGGAGCGTTTTTCAAAGATTTTTGTTTTGTTTTTGGGCGGGCAGGTTAGTGGAGATGGAACTCCGTCTTTGAGAAAACCTGACAATGTGGCACCAATGCTCATGAATCGAGTGGACTTGAGCAATGCTCATGAGAAAACTCACTTGATTCGAAGAATTTGCATTAACGCACTTTCTTCCTTTTCTTCATTTCATCAAGACGTATCCCCACACTACGGGACTCGCACGAACGGGTGCTTTGGGCGGTGCGAACTCATCACTTCTCACTCGGCTGTTCGAAAACCCCACCCGAGGCTTGATACAAAATGCACGAAGACACATCCAACACCTCGGTGGACGCGTGCTCAGCTAGCCGGTGTTTGGTCAGTGACACTGCAGCAGAGTCGTCCGATACTTGCCGAAAACTGTATGGCTCAATCAAGGACTTGAAACTTATGTGGTTTCCTCGTATTCGCAGGAGAAGATGATGCTGCGAATGCGCGGGAGTGAGGCACTCTGAGCATGCTCTCAAGTTACAGTTCTCACGGTCATAGTGATGAAATCGAGCGCTGTCGTTCCAAAGCTGATGGGTTTGGCGCCAAGTATAGCTGCAGTGCCAGTGCTTCTATCTGCGGGGACGAGTACACATTGCAAGTGTCAACAAAAGTGTATTGGCATGGGTCAGACTCACAGCGCTCCTCCCGATGAAGCGGTGCAGTTCCGGCAGATGGTTGGACACTTCAAGCTTCGGTTTGTTGTGTTTATACACTTGGTGTAGCTCGAATTGACCTGTGACTGTTGCCGCACTGTAGGTACTGGCGACGTATCGTGGAGATGTTGAAGCACTGCGACTCATTTTCCGTCCTGAGTTACGAGGACTGCAGATCTCGCGTGCCAGTTACTTGGATATTTGCATGCACGAGTATACTCGCTTGGAAACGCTGACAGACTCGTTAGAGCGAGAAGAAGGCCTCAACGAGCTGCAGGACGAGAAGATGGAATTTTTCTCAGCGGTGGAGCAGGGCAAGCTTGCTCTGGGAGATACGCTGCTGCATATCGCTGTGCGGCTTGGGCACACCGAAGTGCTAGATTTTTTGCTGCTCACCGATTATCAGAAACCTCCTCGGATAGCAACCACTCCAGGGACTGCAGATAGCACTGTGGGCAGTGCTCCTACAGGCAGCGTGTTTACTGCTAACCAGGTAACACCGCCGCCTTTGCCTTCAAGTACGCCCAATTTCAAAGGCGAGTTACCACGCGATGTTGCAGGCAGCAATTGTTCGCTGCAGCTTCTACTTGCAACGATCGATGACGTGCAGGAGGTCTTCGGATCAAGTTATCGCGATGAACCCAAGATTCACCGCTTAGTTCGGTCGCTGCGACGTCTCTGGCCGTTGTGGATGTTCGAAGGCCAACAGGAAGCTGCTGCACTTGTTCGGGTGCTGTATAACGTGCGAACCTCAGACCCAGCGTTTGGTGGCCTCGTACGTGTTGCAATGGCTGTGGCAGAGCGATTCCGAGTAGCTGTGTCTCGCGATGGGATTCGTATTGCGATGTCTTTGCTGGGAGAGCACGAAGGGGATATTCACCAGGCACGACAGGCACTGATGAAGGACTGGACCAGCGAGCACAAAACTCACGAGTTCGCAACGATCTTCCGGCGCTGGTTTCCACTTTTCAAACTGAATGGCCGGCGGAAGGACGGCGAAGAACAAGAAGCACGCATATTTTTCTTTGATACAGCGATGATGACTTGGCTGCAAATTGCCCAGGACCTACGTCTCTTTAGGACTACTGGACCGAATGCGGGGCCCATTGAGCTGCCGGACGCAACTTGGCTGAAGCGCTACGATTCCCAAGTTTGGCAACGGCGCATCAGCCCACCACCTGCATCCATCGGCGATCTGTGCGTGCATATCAATTCTCTCGAAGGATACCTGAGACTGCCACACCTCAGTGTATAGTTGGCATTCTACAGTTCAAGTGTCATCGGATGAATGCTACAACTTGAAAATTAACGAAAATGTTAGGATAAATTGCACAGGTTTATGCCTTGAGCATTGTGCCTTCGATTCTCCGTTCGGTCTTCGACCACGCTGTGCAGTACGAGAAAAATATCAACGTTTTTTTTTCTTCTTATTTGCAGCGGAAGAACTGCGTTGATCCTTTTTTCTTATTCACATTGAGTCAGACTGAAATGTACCATTGACACACCGTCCTTGCTGTTTGAAGTCGAAGAGCATGAGGCGACGTGCATTCCGATCGCGGAGCCTTTTGCCGTGCGAGCCTAGTCAAGATCCTGCTCATCAGTGTATTTGCAATAGCGCGCCATCCCAAGTGATTCCTGGCCAAGAAGAAGACTGGGACTGGGGTTCTCTCGAGGCGACAAACGAAAGTTCAGGGACATTGCTTGAAGGCTGCGCGCTGGGCAACACCGATGATGCGGGGACTGACGGCTTGCTTGAAGACGATCGCAAACCTGCGGACAAAGATACCCGCGATATAGGGCTCGAAGGCGTATTCTCCGTGGTCCAGATCGCTCTTGCAGATAGCAAACAATCCGTTGAAGGCACAGGAGGATTCACCGACTTCATCAACCCAGTATCACCCGATTCGACTGAAAACAACGTCCAGTGCAGTGACAGCGATGAACCCGATGAGTACTGGGGGAAGGCATGGTCATACAGCCGCAGCCCATTCTCAAACTGTAGCAGTCTTTCGTACGAAGACTCAGACGATGATGGAAATGTCACTGTTCACAGTAGAGTTTCCCCAATCGAAGTCAGCAGCGACACGTTGAAGGATCTATCGCCGCTGGGCCCATCTCCGAACCCCACACCAAAACCCACTCGGTTTTCCGATGTCGGTCCGAGCGTAATGCGTGGACTGACCGCGATAGTTCACGGAACAACGACCTTCAAAGGTCCAACGTCAATTTAACAGATCGCGCAGTGTTTACCCGTCTACGCATAGAGCGAAACGAGTAATAAATCTTACCAGTATTCAGCATTAGTCTCGTAATTTTTCGCAAGCTGCGGAGAAAAAAAATAAAAGAGATAGCGCTTAACTGTGTGGTTAGAAATCTTCGTTTTGGAACACAATGTCCAACTATTCTCCGTGGTTTATACATATCAATACAGGCATCCTAATACACACATGTATCCTGCGGATCTGACATTTTTCGGACTAAGTCCGTAATGGCAAAGAAGTACATATGATGTTTAATCTCCAGGTTGGCCAGAACCGTAGACGCATCAGCAACCGCAATCGGCAACTGATCTGCCGCCTCCACAAATGTCATGTCATTCAGCTCCTCGTAGCTCAGCCCCGTCATCTCCTGGAACTTCCGAATACGAAAGTCGCGAGGCAACTTGCCCACAGTGGCGCCTTCCGGAGACTGCACCGTGTCTCCGTCCACGATGTCCGCGTTCAGCTCCGTGTCCGACGTCATGCTGCGACGATTCCAGTTCGCCGAGCCGACGGACAAATACACGTCGTCTATGATCACGACCTTGGTGTGGATGAGAAGCTGCCGCTCCGCCTTGACCGTGTAGATGTGGAACTTGTCCGGGTATTTCTCTCGAATGGGCGACACCATCTCGTACAGGTACTTGATGTACCCCCCGTTGGCGAGCATCTTGGTTTGCGGGTTGGCGATGACCACCAGGCGCTGAATCCTCGGCATCACCTCCATGATGGCGTCAAGTAGCTCCGGCACGAAGATGAAGTACTGGTCTTCGATGTAGATGAAGTTCTTGGCGTTCTTGATGGCTTTGATGCGGGCTCGGAACAGTGAGTTCTCCCCGCGCGGAGCGAACTCCTTGTAGTGTTTGTACTTGCAGCTGAATGTCCGCGTGATCTGGACGCTCTGGTTCCCGAGGTTGGCGGTGGTGCTGCTGCTGGCGTAGTTGAGCGGCGGGATGTCTTGGTATGGCGGGTTCTCGAAGTCCAGCAGGTCGTCGACGATCCCCTTACTCGGCAGGTAGTCCGAGTTCCACCGAGCTATGAAGTTGTTCGCAACGTCCTTGGCGGCAGGGCCGTGGATTCGAACATGACCATCGATCCATCCTTTGTTCTTAAAGGTGATACCAGTAGCATCTCGCAGTGCGCTGTTATTGTGGTAGATGGTATCCCATCGGTCGTTAGCAAGGTCGAGACCCCCCACGTACGCGACAGGCTGCGCATTTTCACCGGTAGATTCGTTCGTTATGATCGCCAAAGTTTTCTGGTGGTGAGAGGACACGATGTAGGGAAGTCGGTCGTCGAAAATGAGCTTCGCGGTAGCTCCGTTGATCGGAGACGCTGGGATACTGTTGATGAAATCTCGAGCCTTCACGTTGAAAGACCTGTACTTGAGATTGTGCCAGTTGAGGATGTTGACGTTGCCGCCTCGGTTCACAATATCGGTGAACACTTTGCCCACACCCGTTGTGGCACCGGTCGGGTCGACGTCAGGTTTCAGCGGGACGAGAGCAGTTACGTAGGCGCTCACCATGACTCGATCACCCTCTTTCGTGTTGGTGAGGTCCTCGTAGACAGCGTTGTAGAATTTGTTCGCCACCGTGAGGGATGTCACCGCATTACCCGTCGTGTATACCGCCATGTCGCGTCGAAGTATTCCGCCGCGCGAGTCGGTGATCTCCTGTTCGGTGAGGAACCAGTCCGTGGCATCGAGAAGAGGCTGCTGTACTTCTGCATTTGATGAAGACGCGGATGAAAATTGAAATGCTGCGAGCACGTAGACGAAAATAAGTATATGCCTTTTGCTTAAGCGGTCGACCATCTTGGGTTCTTGGTCGGCTGGAGCTGAAATGTGAAGGGTGTGCGCCACGGGGCATTTGTTATTGGTAGTACCTGAAGCGTGGCAAGGACTCGTCTATCGCAGCCACGCGCGTGAGTGGCACGCAGCTTCTGGCTCTAGTGCTGCAGTCGTGGCTAAATAGCAGGGTCATTCATCACGTTGCTTACATAGGTACTGTGATTCGTTGTGGAACCGATTAGGGATTTGAAGAGGTACAGTATTGCAAACGTTTTGTCGTTTTTCACTTGCCGCTCTTCTCCAGCTTCATGTATGTAGGTTGTTGTTGTAGATGTGAGGGATAGACTTGTGAGAGACTGGCAAATGCTCGAAAGCACTGCCTTAAAGCGACCGGCGAGCATCAAGCCCGTCATGAATGTAGGTATAACTTATAAAAAATCGAGTCGATTTACAAAACGAGGTCAATAAAAAGGACAGATCGATATCGATGATACTGTACACCTGAGCTCGCAAACGGTGATTTTCGGGTTACCCGCCCCGCCCGATCGCATTTCTTGGTTCACCTCGGGTACCCGCACTCGCCCGACAGCTAAGTTCGGGTACCCGGACATACCCGGCCTTTGGTTTCTTGGGAAGGAGAAGCAGGCTATATCTATAATAAAGGCAGGCTATACAGTGCCCGCCAAATCATTAAGACCCCCGATTTGGCGGGTCACTTTTTGCAATATCTCAGCTTCTAGGCCGAGTTAGGAGCTGCCACTTTGCTATGTTCTCTCTATTATGCGTACGGAGACGCCACTTGTGTTAACAACTTAGATTTCAATGTATCTGGCAGGGCTGGTATAGACAACGACGGATAAATCCGGACTCACTGAATGACATTCTCCATACTATAGGGCAATCTCCGCTCCCGACACAAAAATCCGGGGAGTAAAAATTCTGCGATTGGATTGGTTGATAAACTAACCTATGCTACAGAAAACAAAGTTGAAACCGTATGGAAAAGCAAAAAAAATCCGTCTTTTTAGACAGTGAGAACGGTAGAATTGCACAGACAATACAGGTAAATCGCACATCCGAAACGGTAAATCCACAGACAATCAAGGAATCGCACAGGTAAACTGGTCACATGGTTGAAATCCACAGATATTAGCGTGAAAAGCACATACATTTTGTAACTATTAAGTGGTTCACCTTAAAAGAGTACAGCCACAACTAGTATAATGTGAAGAGTCCCTAAATTAGTGTGGATTTCAATCGATCTCAGGCCACTTCTTTCTTGGCCGATTGCCGGTGACGCGTGGAGAGCGTTTTGGTAACCAGTTGCGGAGTAGAGCACTCATCGACGAGTGGGGACGTGTAGGTGAGGTGACGACTGGAGACGAGGTGACCAGTGGAGACGCGGTGACCGGTTTAGGCGAGGGGGCCAGTGGAAGCGAGGTGACGAGGGGAAGAGACTAGTGGAGACGGTGGAGTCGTGGTGACAAGTGTGTATAGGAGTGGGAGAGACCAGAGATGACGCGCGTATCGTACAACAGGGAGGGCCTCTGTACTCTAGATTCTGCAGAAGCACTTGGAGAATTCTTGGATATCGAGTTTTATTGCGCTTCCGTAGGCCACACGGCCGCAGCTCGTCGATGTCGAATTTGCGATGGTGTAGATCACACGATGGTAGAGCGCCGAATGCGGTGTGGAAGCAAAACGTGTAAGCTGTATGGTAAATGCAAGTTCGTTATGAAGATATGGTTGTGCGAGACGACCAACGCTTGTCAAGTATTTCACAACCGAATTGACCATGCTCGTGATGGCCAGTTAGATTGTGAAGGTCCTCACAACGCTATTATAACTGCCCAAATGAAGAAGTTCATTTTACAACAAGACGGATGTGCCATTCCCCCACAGCTCATCCTAAGCAGCATGAGGCGATCAGTAGACATTGTGGAGTCGACGAGAGGCTACCCTACGCTGCGCCTAGTATCAAACCGCGCTAAATATTTACGGCGCTTACAAGGCACGAAGAATTCCGTTCAAGTCGTACGCAAACTAGTTCGTGAAAACGCATTTGACCCGATCGGAAATCTGAACAGAGCCTTTTGTTTGGAAATCGAGAAGATGATGACGGACATGTGTTCGTTGGCAAGGGTACTGACGACGACTCTTTCGTTGTCGGAGTAACCAGTCTAGCTCTGGTGAATGCTTGTATTGAGTACGCGTCGTCGGGTCGATTCACGCTGTTTCATGCGGATGCTACGTTCAAGTTGAGTGATTTGGGGTATCCGCTGATCACGTGCGGCTTCTCGGATTCTTCCAGGTCCTATCAGCTAGTTGCAATATTTATTGTTAGCCGCCGCACAGCTAAAGAATATGCGATGTGTTTAAGTGCATTTGTTCGCATGGTGAAACAAATACGGCCGTCATCTATCCTTCACATCGACGCGGTAATGGGGGATGCTGAAGATGCCCAACTTAACGGATTTCAACAGGTGTCGCCCTTTGATTCGGCTACTTACTTGATGTGCTTCTTTCACGTACTCTACAACGTCCGCAAACGCACCAAACACATGCAGCTAAAACATCGAAGAGTTGTTATGGATGGAATTGTGGAAATACATTGCGCAGAGAGCATGAACGCGTACTACGTGAAGGATGGAATTTTAGGAGCATAGAAAGATATCCCGGAGCTAACGAAATTTACAAAGTATTTTAAGGAACAATGGCTCGACTGTCGTTATTGGCGGTGGCAAGTTTTTCATGCGCCCGTTGGCTATGCAACTACGAATAATCCCTGCGAGACGTTCAACGCTATAGTGAAGAGGTATACCGGACGACGCAGATATTTCATGCAACGACTCTCTCAGTCACCATGACAGTCATTCAGGACGCAAACATTCATACACCCACTGCGGATACCAAAATCCACGCACCTACGACTGCAGCGTCGAAAGCTGCAGCATCAATGATTGCTACCGGGCGTATTGTTGCCTATGCTGCCGACAACCCGACTTTGTGCCGTGTGAAGCAATTTCCTAAAGCTGATGACAACGAAGTACAAGAGTTAGAGGATCTCTCCCTCGCACTGGACAGCCCGTTTAATACCGGTGCTGAATCGACGGAGCAAGACGAAGCTGAACTCAGTGTTGGACACGTGCTTTTTGTTCGAGAGCATCGCAGTCGCGCTGCGCGTCTGTACAACAACGTGGTCACGTGGTCTTTATGGTATGCACACTCTGCCACGATGCCTGAAGATGGGTGTTGAGAAGTGCGTCTGTGGGTGTAAATTTTACACCAAGTTCAAGACGTGCTGCCACATCATTGTCGGCCGAAAAGCAAAGCGACATTCGCGCCCTGGTGTCGAGGATAAGTCGGAAAAGCTCTTCAACCGACAAGTTAGAAAGGCTAAACCCACATCATCATCAAAGAAGCGGAAACAAACACAACCAGACCACGCAACGGACGCGAAAGCACTAACGCTAACAGACCCGAGTCGAGGGCGTCCACTGCTCGCTTCACGCGCGTTGGATGTGCAGTATATACTTTGCACGGATACATAGGCCTGTTTGCCGTCTGGGTGGAGCGAAACAGGATACGAAGCAGCACCGACGCCAAAGCTAGTACCCTTACCTAATTCATGTCATCCGTTCGTGTATCGAGTTTGTAGTGTTTGTGTGGTCTCATCGCTGCAACCGTGTTCACCTTCTCTCCGGGCACCTACTTTACATAGGTAATGTAGTTATTAGTATCGCTGTTCACTTATTTTCCGCCGGTCGCCTACTTTCTGTCTGTCACCTCTTTTATGCCGGTCACCAAGGTTTATGCCGGTCACCTATTTTATGCCGGTCACCTATTTTATGCCGGTCACCAACTATTTGCCGGTCACCAACTTTATGCCGGTCACCAACTTTATGCCGGTCACCAACTATTTGCCGGTCACCAACTATTTGCCGGTCACCAACTTTATGCCGGTCACCAACTATTTGCCGCCGGTCACCAACTATTTGCCGGTCACCAACTATTTGCAGGTCACCAACTTTTTGCCGGTCTCCAATTTATGCCAGTCACCTATTCTTTGCCGGTCACCTACTTTTTGCCGGTCACCTACTTTTTGCTGGTCACTAATTTTATGCCAGTCACCTAAATGCATTAGTCCTTCGCTAGTCCAGTTCAACAAATTAATTGAAATTATCTGCTAAATGCTGTTGTTTACCCGAAGCTCAACTCTACAAATCGAACTCGTCGTCCATTTCGTCTTCGCTTTCCTCGCTCATTTCACTGCCGCTTGCGCCGTTCATCACTTCGTCTCTCTCTTCTTCCATGCTCCCCTCCGCCGAGCTTTCGTCGATCTCACTCAGATCGCTGTCTTCCTCGTCGTCATCGTCCTCTTCGTCGTCCTCCTCCTCGTCGTCGTTGGGATCCTCTCCGTCCTCGTTGTCGTCCTCTTCGCCCTCCTCTGCATCACGTGCGCGGGCTCAGCGGGGCTGATGCTCATTGCGATGCTCACGGCCAATGTGCTTTGTGAGGGAGTTTCGAATGTTGTAGCTGCTGTCGCAGTAAGGGCAGGGAAATGTCCCTCGGGTAGTGCACGCAGAATTGTGTTCTCTAAGGTCGCGGCGAGAATAAAACATGTGCACGCAATTCTTGCAGCCGTAGGTTTTAAACAGAACAGCCTCCGTTGCATTTGGCTTTTGCGAAATACCTATCACCCGTACGTAGCAGTGAAGACGGATATTCTCCTCTTCGTACTTGGCTCCTGCATGAGCGAGATCTCCACGGAACAAAAGGAGATCGCCTCGGCTTAGTACCAACGTAACTATTCCACCCTTTTCCACTGGACCTCCAAAACAACCCGGATAAACATGTATGGCTGTATTATCCATTAACGCCACGATCACCGACCCTTGCACAACTCTATGGCGTAAAAATGCCCGCGTGATCTCAAAAGTCGGAAAGTCCTGATGCGGTGCCTGCGTTCTACCTCCTGGTAGCGATTTCATTGCATGCCATGTACCTTCATTCACTTCCCACTGGGTATTAGCTGCCTCCACAAGTCCGGCCACCACGCTATGAATGCTAGCCAAACCATTGCTATTCACGGCTAAGTTCGCCTGGCCTCGATAGGGGTCAAGCCTCTTCGCATACACCTTGCGAAATACAGGCTCAAAGTCCAAATGCTCAACTTCACGTAGAGCCTCATCGCACAACGACCCACGAAAGACCTTTCGTTTGATAGTGTACCCAACGTTCCAGAAGGCAGCCAAGTACCCCATAGAGAAACCCAGTACCATACTTCTTCGATAAAAAAACTTGTTTAGTGAATGGTAGCTATGGAAACAGACACCGAAACCTCCGCCCCCAACAGCGGCGCAAAGCGCGGCGGACGGTACGCCAGCTGCGACGCGTCACAATGCGTCGCCGATGTGAGGCGGCGGTGGCGTCTGGCAGCGAGCGCGGGGCGGCGGCTAACGGCGGCGAGCGCGGGGCGGCGGGTCCCGGAAAGGACCGAAAACACGTGCGCGCCGTGGTGGAGAAAGGTAAGTGAGAGGGCCAGAGTTGCTGATCTGCGGCACTGCGTCATCGCACTAAGGGCGATGACGCAGTACAGCGTATTGCGTATCTGTGGATTTAACGTATCTGGCTCTGTGCATTTCCTTATTTTGTATGTGCGGTTAACCTTGTGTCTTAGACAGTTACCTTAGGGTACCTTGGAATTGTTTTTTTTGATGCTGTGAATTATCGCCTTTGTCGGTAGTGGCGTTCCACACAGCAATAGTGGCATGAATAGCACGAAGGCGTTTTCTTTTGCCGTGCCTCCAGTAGCTTTAGCACTATTTCTTAGCTTCGCTTTTTAGTGGTCCCATGACACCAGCACTAAGCGGTTCGGTGGAAACCTCACGCCCGGATATGCGTCATGCTGACCTCCCACACCTCGGCGCTGCTCGCTCCCCCCCCTCCCCCCGCATGCTCCAGATGCCCCCACCACGTCCCCAAGACGGAGGCGCTTCAGCTGGTCCGTGCTCTAGTCCTACACGGGAACTGGGTGGCTCATGAGCATGGCCTTCCTGGACCCGGGGAACCTCGAGGCGGACCTGCAGAGCGGCGCCTACACGCGCTACCAGCTGCTCTACTTGATTCTAGTCAGCACGTCCTTGGGAGGGTGCTGGCCGGCCACCACCGGCCGCCACTTGACCCAGTTGTGCCGCTCCGTACCCTGTAGCCGTCACGTGCTCGACGCGCTTCATTGCGCAACTGACCTCAAATTACTGTGTCGGCAAAGGATTTTAGCTTCACACCACTCATTATCTTTAACTTTCTGATTGGCTTTAAAATAATTCATTTAAGCATTTCATTGGATTAAAATGGGGTTAGATTTTGTATGGGGATCGAAAGGAGATCTCTGTATCACCCGGATTTTAGTGTCGCCCGGATTTATCCGTCGTTGTCTGTATACAAAATCAAGGTTTTGGCACCAGCGTCAAATTATTAAGACCACATCCTTTTTATGATAAAAAACACTTTTATGCACAGACCATACAAACTTCTATATTAAAGTTAGTACTTAGTCAGTCCACCTGTCTTCTTGATCACCGCTAGACAGCGGCAAGGCATGGACTCCACTAGCTTCAGCAGGTAGTCTAGCTGAATGGCGTCCCATGCCGCCATGATTGCATCCTCAAGATCAGCAACGTTGTGGTATTGACGACCATGTGCGTACACCTTGGCCGCCATCGCCGACCAGACGTTCTCAATGGGGTTGCAATCTGGCGAGCGAGCTGGTCACACCATGGTGTTGATCTGCATCTCTTGCAAGAAATGTTTCGTTTCATGCGAGGCATGAATCGAAGCATTATCTTGCTGAAATCCAAAGTCGACACCATAGTTAGAGTGAGCGAAAGGTAGTAGATATTCAGATACCGTGTAAATATAGTCACCAGAATTCTGACGCCCACGCAAAATTGGCCAACTCACTCTTACCCGCTGCACTAAAAGCACCCCACACCATGACGCTCCCTCCGCCATTTTGGGCGACGCAAATACGACTGTACAGGCTGGCGCATGTCCCTCCAGTAATATTTGAATCCATCAGGGCCATCTAGATTAAACTTCTTTTCATCTGAAAAATAGTATGGATCCAAGTGTCTACATAAAAGTATTGTTAAAGTAAGTAATTGCAGTAAAACAATAACGTGACAAGCGTGCCTGGCTTCAGTATGTACTCTTCCGCCCATTGCACGCGGGCAGCCTTGTGCGCCGCCGTGAGGGGGAGCGTGCGGTCCATCTTGGTGTAAACAAGATGGTCCACACGCTGCAGAACCCGCTGGATCGTCCTCTCGGACGCCTTGATGCCGAGCTTGGTCTTGATCTCGGTGGCGAAGAACTCGCCTGTTGCCGCTGCACGCACGACCTGCCGCAGCTCTCTTTCCGTTAGAGCTGGCTGCCGCCCTGCCCTCCGCGCTCCACCGCTGTCTTCCTGCGACCCCCGCTCCGCCTTAACTGCGTTACGGACGGACGTACGGGACCTGTCTTCCTAGCGATCTCGTGCAGATCGACGCCTCCGTCGTGGAGCCCGACGATAAACCAATGCTCTTGCTCGGAGAGGGCCTTGCCGTGGCCCATGTAAAATGAAAGGCTCACAGCTCCAGCTAACCCTTCGTTTCCGCCAACCATCTTCTTATTTTGATCAACACTCCTTGAATATAGAAGTTTGTATGGTCTGTGCATAAAATTGTTTTTTCATCATAAAAAGGATGTGGTCTTAATAATTTGACGCTGGTGCCAAAACCTTGATTTTGTATACAAGTCCTGCCAGATACATTGAAATCTAAGTTGTTAACACAAATGGCGTCTCCGTACGCATAATAGAGAGAACATAGCAAAGTAGCAGCTCCTAACTCGGCCTAGAAGCCGAGATATTGCAAAAAGTGTCCCGTCAAATCTGGGGTCTTAATGATTTGGCGGGCACAATAATAGCGATTACCAGTATACTGTATGTAACGTTATAGCTAGACTCGGATATACCCGCACCTTCGGGTATACCCGGTCGAGTAAACATTTCACCCGGGTTCGGGTACCCGATTGCGAGCTCTTGCTGTACACCACGTCCCGTGAACCATGCGCTCGCTGTGTGCTATACATGTACGGTACGTGCAACGGCGCGTCCAATAACATGCGGTTTGCGGGCGAATGATGCGTAGGATCAGTTCCGCCTACTAACTGTACTGTACATGTACTGTACTACTGGTACCTCTTCACGGATGCGCAAATTGCGCAGCGCAATGCACATTGCGCATGGGGGGAGCTGTGCCTACAGCACGCCCGGTAATTGAAGTTACACATATTTAAGCCTACACGAGTTTGGAGCGAAACTTTTACGTGAAGGCACAAAATTTTGTCCGAGCTCCATGATTGGTTATTCTCGCTAACGTTCCGATTATTCACGCTAACATTTCACTAATCACTAAAGGTAGGCCACAGGGTAAAAAACAGGAGTATCCGTAAATTATGGGAGTGTATCGTGTAAACCGATGATATTTACGAGGCAAAAAGCAGGGCGCGAACAGCTCCCGTTTATGGATAAATTGTCATAATTATTAGTGGCAGTCAATGTCCACAGCAGCAGTTCAGCTTTTTTTTATTCAGCAAGTCGGATTTTTCCGGGGCTGTGATTGGCCAGAAAAAAGCCGCTAACCATACGAAAAGTCGTTCCGGTCGATCCGCAGCAGCAGCTCATTTTTTTCTAGCAGCCCAAGCGCCCAACAGGGTCTCAATGGCCACGTGCAAAGTGAAGACATGCCCTCGCGTGTAGAAGACCACCTCTGAAGACTCCTGTGATGTCAGCAGTTGCGAACAGTGCATTCATAAGGTCTGTCTATCCATTCTACTAGTGTCATTCGACGCCGAGGGCTCGTTTAATCGGGTTGTGTACAGCTAGCGTTGCTACAACGCGATTATAAAGGCGCACCGCAAGGCCTCAACGCAAGCAGTCGGAAAGAGTCCCAATCTATTACGATACTGCCTTATCTAAAAAGTGCATATCTGTCGCAAATACTAGCCAGTTACTGATAACCCACTCGTAGCACGAAATCAGCTCGATTGAGCCTCATTTCAAAACAAGATGCCGACCACCACCGCTCAAGTCCTCGACCGCCTTACTCATCAGTGGGATGATGAGGTTGCCAACCTTGTGACCAGCCATGAGAACTTCGGGGAGGCCACCCGCCACGTGGAAGACGACGCTTCGGACGATCTGTCGCCTATCCTCGCCGAGTACACCGCCGCTGGGGATGACGACGCTCAAGGTGATGGCCATTTTCTCCGCTCCAGAGCTGGATGCTCTCTGGGCTCTCATCGAGCCTGCAGTAACGATCGCGTGGACGCAAGGGCGCGGGCGTAAACCGTCAACCTTCGGAAAGGACGCGTTTTTCATCACGCTGACCATGTTGAAACACTTCGACCCATGGCAGAAGCACGCTATCGACTTCAACATCGGCATGTCGACGCTGGAGAAGATGGTTCACCGCGTCATCCATACGGTCGAGTCCGTGCTGTATCCTCAATGGGCCAAGCGGGTCAAGATGTCAAGACATATGGAGGCTGGCAACACCTTCGTCAATTACACCCACGCGCTTTACGCGATCGACGTCAAGTTCCAGTCAGCCTATCGACCAAGTGGTCGTTTCACGAAACAGCAGGTCTACGTTTCGGCGAAGCACAAGCTCTACGGCTTCAAGATCGAGTGCTTGGTGGACCCCCAGGTCTCGCAGTCGATGGTTCCGACCGTTCACCGGGATCGTGCTCGGATGTGACGATGATGCTCGACAGGCTTTCCGTCCATCGACAGATGCTGCGCAACGACGGCACGTCGACCCCTGAAATCGGAGATGAGCCTACGAAGTTCCCGGAAATGTGGGCGGTGCTGGTGGACAAGGGGTACCAAGGTGTTGGGCGAGTGTTTCGTACTATTCAGCCGAAGAAGAAACCGCGGGGAGGAACGCTAGACCGGAACGCCCTCGCTCCAAACAAGGCCGTCTCGGCGGACTGAGGGCTCGTCGAGAACGTCTTCGCGCGGATGTGAATCCTGTGAAAGGCTACGTACGCGACGTTCAAGTGGAACGAGAACCGGTTCGACTACGTCGCTCGGCTGTGCACTGCTCTAACCAACTTTCACGTGGGTCCTATGCTGCTTCGCGCCCGGGATGGTGCTGGCTAGGTGCCACTCTATGGGTGACCGTTTCGGACGGCGCAGGCTAGCGCCCAGCGTCTTTACTGCATGCGTCATGAATACATTCACGCCCAGTGCCATACAGCACCCGGCTTTCCGTCTCTCTGCGAGAGACCCAGTACGAGTCGGACGAGTCGGTTTCTTTCTCATTGTAAGCACTGCGTTGTTCTAGGTTTACTTCTGCTTTGCGATGCGAATAGAAATAAATCATATGTACTTGCTGTTTGCTCTACTCTACTTCACTACAGTCTAGTATGCGGACTAACCAACTTGTCATCGAATGAATGTAATAAAGCTTCGTACGGCTAGAAGGATTAGGCTTAAACTTCGAAGCCGTAAAAACCACGGAAATCACATAAGCCAGTTGCCCACTTATACCACACCACACGCCCTCTTAAACTCCACAATGCACTACAGGGGTGTGGATGTGACGTTCACAGTACTTCGGCCGCACCCTTGGCTTTCGATGTCAAATTGGAAAATGAGGTGCAGCCTGCTCGAAGCGGCAGTGAGTCGCTGTTTGGCTACTCGAGTTTAGCAGCAGATATTTGCAGTTGATATTGAAGCACAGCGACACATGCGTTGTTTCGTGGATACGATGACCAGAACCCTAAAAATACATTTTGGAGCCACAAATGTAGCCAATTGTTTTCACAAGATCATACTTATTCTGGGCACTAACTCGCTGCTAAGATATTTGTTGCTCGATTCAGTTCTATTAGAAATAACGGTTTTATTGCGACATAGCCTTGTCTGTTTTCTGAAAAAAACTTGTCCTGTAAAACATCGTCTATATTTGCATTTACATCAGTGTTCTGCGACACTGATTACCATACGCAAAGACAGACGTCTGTTATCTGTAGACTGTTGAACCCAGACACAGTGGGGAAAATGAACGGTACGTCTATGAATTTTATATAGGATTTTGTATTGGAAACATTGTGGCGCCCCAATGTTGCACTAACGCGTGAGGCTTATCTCGAATGGTTGGCAGACTGACACGGTGATTTTGGCGCGCTGCGAAGGTTTGGCGCTATCCTGTGTGGATTCCGCAGCATGTCATTCTTCCTTTCACCTGCTAGGGCGACAATGAGGCACCAATGCCACCTGCACTCACACGATTCGCGTATACCCGCACGGCAACAAACATCTATGCAGACTTGGCTACGGGAAGCTTAGTAAGATGCTCGAGATGCCGCGCGGAACTGTCCGCAACATCATCAAGTAATACAAGAAGCACGATCACTCGGTTACCAACGTTCAAGAGTGGTTGGCAATCAGTCATGGTGTGAGGGTCTATTTGTGGCAACGGCATCGGAACACCGCACATTTGCTCGGAGAGTGTGACGGAGGAGTACTATCGTCGCATCATCCGGTATGAGATTCCAGTCGCAAGACTTCTAAATGGTTTACCAGCAGATACCCCTTTTGTTTAGGACAATACCCCCGCGCACCGCGCCAAGCTGACGAAGATGTGTTTCAAGGAGATGAACCTTCAGGACATGGTTACCCAGCTCAAAGCTCAGACATCAATTCCATTGAGAACGTCTGGACTGAGATTAAACTCGAGCTGAATCGAGACGCAGCAACTTCTCCGGACGACGTGAAGCTTCAACTCAAGAGTATTTGGGTGGCCTCGACGATGATATGATTCGGATGTGCGTGCCCCCCCCCGTGTCTAACCGCCTCGATACAGTGAAGAAGAAGTGCGGCAGTCACACTAATCATTTGATTTTAACTTTATTTTCGTATAGGTCAAATACGAAGATAGATCTGCCACTTTAACATAGGGTGCCTTCAATTACCGGGTCCGCTGTAACTCTAGTTCCAACGGTGGTGGCGAAAGAGTCGCGAGTTTGATGCTTTGGATGGGTTCCCCGCCATGGCGCCGGATGCCCAGCGACGTGACGTTGCTGGCGTGGCCGTCGTAGGTTTAAAACTTAAGGTAGCATAGTCATACAGGGCTACCGAATGTGGTATTGTTATATATTACTAGCAACTAAAGATAATAGTTCATTGACACATCAAACGAACCCACAATAGGACATCGAAATATCATACACAGACAAATAGATTACTGACGATCCCATCGACTTTGTGCCACGAAAAGACCGCGATGTAGTGCTCTGTGTCGTGGCTCCACCCATAAAAGATGAAACCGGATTATTCTGGTATTTCAGCCACGGTTGCGCCCTCGACGGAGCGCGTCGCCTCCTCTATGACCCACCGAAGTGTCTCGACAGAAACAGGCTTCGGGCACGTGTAACTAGTCGCAAGTTGTAAATCCTTTGTAAGTTAATCGTCAAACAGAATATGTTAAATACCAAACGGGACAGTAGCGTTATGCGAGCTTGCGGCTGGTTGCACTTCACCACACCCGAACAAGTTCTGGGCGGAGTGAAGGTCGTAGTGCGCCAGGGGCCCGTCTCATCGGGCGTTGCGGCTAGCATCTATTCGGCGAACGTGGGTTACTCGCGCCTGTGGTATTCCTCGGGGATCAGCCGGCCGGGCCCAAGCTTACGAAGAAAACCCTGTAGCCTTGTTTTCCAGAGTCGCGTGCGTCAGTTCAATACTTCCGAGATGGGTTGCCCAGTCTTTGCCGTGATAAGCAGTGATGAATCGGAGTGAGTCTAGAAGCCGTTCTACCTCTCAGTTTGCTCGTCCGATTTAGTCCTGTGAGCGACCGTCATGCGCAACTGTATCCGAATCAACCGTATCAATTCCTGCCAAACTAGCCTGTGAAGTTTGGGTCTCGATTGCTTATTACGGCGCGGGGAAGACCGTGATGGCGCACTACTGAGTAAAAAAAAACGCGAACAGCTTGCGTATCATCGGTCCCTGTCACTTTGGGTGCTACTTCGGTCGCTTCAATAGTAGACACATGTCAGTGTGGACTATGACGATCCTGGAGGCGCTGAGAGACGCCCTCAGGCCTTCTCAATACCTAAATTAGTATCGAACGAGGAGTTAGTAGCCATTCAATAAGCTTCCATCAATATAACACCTATACAAATTCTAACTACGCCGTCCCTCATCCGGACGATACTGTAAAGCATGAGGAAGTAGGGATGTATTGAATGTTAGGGCGCTTACGACCGAGCTAAGTCTCTGTGAGACAACCCGCTAACGCGGGCAAGCTACTCCTCTATAGCTACGCAGTCGGCGTACCAGGTGATGGCAGATCGCTGGCCATGTTGATCGAGCTGGAATCGAGTTCGTTCAGTTCCAGAGGATGGTCGAGTCAGAGCGAACTCGTCTGGTCGATCACCGACTCCTCCGTAGGTGTAGGCGAAGCGGATCTAGTCTGACTCTCTCGAGATTCTATAGCATCTTGGAGAGCGTGCTTGATCCACCCCATCTCGCGTATGATGTTGAGCAGGTGAGCCTCGTCTCGTTCGATGAATGCCCAGCCAGATTCAGGATCGGCTCGATCCCGGTGGTAAGGGCAGTAGGCTGGCTGGAATGAAGCACGGACGGTACGATTGCACTTGACGCACCTGACCGTGGGACAGCCGGTCGTGGTGCTGAGCAGGGTGATAGGCGGGCGGATGGCGGTCATGGTGTCAGATGAAAAGTGATGATCTTGACAAGACCGATCTCGTCTATGAGATCGATCTCATAAAAAAAAGGGATAAGACCGATCTGATTCGCCACAGCCTCAAATCTTATGACAAATAGCGAGAGGTAGTTTCGATAGCTAAATCAGATATCACAGGATATTAAATGTATATTTGTGGCTCAGCCACAATCGGACATAATAACAACAGGATTACCAACTGACCAATATTGTTTCTCGCTAGAGACCTTCTACTTGCATATCATGCGACGGATCACTATTGACCAATAAATGTGAGCGGTGGCCCATCGCATCGGAGTGTAGTGATACGCACTGTACTAAAGTTTGATGCGCAGAAAAGTATCTGCCCAGTAATATTTTCAACTCGCTACGCGGGTGTACAGGAAAATACATACTGCTACATACTACTACATACTACTCCATACTATTATATATATCTTCTTATAGATTAAAAAGAAAAGGGTAATGGGCAATAGATATGAGTGATATAAGAGAGAGATTCTAACTACGTTCTAGTTGCACAGACTACTGGGCAATAAAATGGTCGAACTAACGGCCAACAGCATGAGGACAACCCAGCGATGCACAGCACGAGCGGAGAGATACGGACGGGATTCAAATCGATACAGGAGATACGCGGAGGGAATTACCCGTTTCACGCAGGACAAAAAAACAATTCACACAACGGACGCTCTATATCTGAGATGCTTCTTTGTCGCAGTGTGTTGCCCCAATTGCGATCTGTGTATCTACCGCCGCATGGGCAGGCATTTCGATCGTTATATCTCTGACGCAGCAAGCACAGCTTGAGGTGATGCGTTCGCGATACTGGCGAGAATGCGGCATTCCGGTTCACTCATTTATGTTTAGTAATCCGTAGCTGCTCATAAACCTTGGTATGCTTAGCGTCGACCACGGCGTACTCGGCAATCAGCATGATCGAGCACGACTCAATACCAAAGCGCTCGAACAACTCATAGGCCCTATTATTTTTCCTTCTATATGTCTGCCACTGTCTGTACTCTGACTTGTGGGCTTGGAATCGATGCCGTGGATTGCCCATCGTAGACCCGATATATACCTCGGGTGTCTGAGAACAGACAATTTTGTATACTTTGCTGATCATTGCTATATCATTGACATCAAAGTACGAGCGAGTTTATACTAATTTGTGGAGATGCTCGAACATCTTCGAGAACTGATCGAGCTTGTCCTGCTGAAGGTACCACAGCCATGCTACACAATACTGGCCAAAACGCCCGAACCAATAGTCCTGAACGCGGTAAGGATAATTTTTGTAGTGCTGAGGAATCACGCGTGGACGCGGAAGGGAAAGCGGGTCGAAGTACACTCCATCTTTATCGAACACAGCGATCCCGTGAGTTCCTCCGAGGCTGGGACTGCCCATATTGAGGATGCAGTAATCGCGAGATGGATCCAAATATTGGTTGAATACGACCTGATCGACTTGACAGCCCATAGCGCGCGCCAGCTTGAGAAGATCCGCACCGAATACCGAGTTGAGTTAATTATTTTTTGAATCGACGGCATGGTATATTGAGACCAATACAAGTTATGAGTTCAGCTAGCGATATTCGCGCATTCGAACATAGTGTTGAACCCTCCTCTGGAGAGGTACTATTTAGCGGAAAGAAATGGACTTACATCCAGGATTCCACCTCTAATAACGGTCAATACTCCGGACGGATTCAACTCAATCTATCTACGATTAGCTCACAGGCAGCATTTGTAAACTGGCAGAAGGCCGTAATCCAGCTCCCCGTAAAACTACAGATTCTCAACGGTGGACCTAGCTCTGTCACCTCGACTGCTGCTGCGAGCTTGGACCAGCTTGTACCGAAGTGCGGGGCTTGGCAATTTATTGATTCAATCTCGGTGGTTATCGACGGCTTCGCCGTTCAAACGAACCAGATCCATGAGAACGTCAACGCGCCAATGAAGGCTCTGACTGAATGGACTCTTCAGGATGAGCGCAAGTATGGAGCTACTAGCCAGTTTTCTATGGATCAATATGATCCTCCGATTAGCAATGTCGCTCAGTCACTTGAAACCATTCCCACGTCCCAATTTATGAGTGCTGCACACAGGCGAATTTGCCTCTCGAATACTTTCAATAATCAAGGCGCTGCTGAATGTGCTCTGATCACTGGAGTTTCAACAGCAGCAGGCACGCTTGCTTGGGATGTAGCTGGATCGACTGCTAATGCACCGGCCGTAGCTAAGCCACTGGTTTATACTGCACCTGCTGGAATGGTCGCTGCTGGCTCCCCGTTTTACATTGCTCATTACATCGCGACGATTAGCCTTCAAGACATCTGTGATTACTTCAAGAAGTGTCCGATGTCTACAAATGTTAAGGGTTTCATTTACCTCAACTACAATAGCTCTAGCACTACTATTACGACATCTGCCGCAGGCGTGGTTACACCTGTTAGTTTCGCCATGCAAACCAACATGAAATATGGTAATACGTGTCCGATCCTTTACAATATCCTGTCGGCTACGTCCGTTCAGCCGGCGACTTCATCTGTAGTGACAACGGTTGCTTACACAGGGCTGGCGGTTCCATCCGGAACCGTACTTACGGTTACAGTTCATGTCAATGGTACTACTACTGCTGGTAGTGGATTAACCCCTTCCCAGCAGTTCAGTCGTCTGCTTGTACCTAACTACATGCCCAATCCAACCTCTGATCACGCTCTAGTGCAGAAGAAGAGCTTCCGTTATTTCGAGCGCATGACTAACAAATTCACCGTCCAGCCTGGTCAAACATTTACTTATACACTGACTAATGGTATTGCTGACCCAAGGAAGCTATTTCTATGCCCAGTTATCACTAGTCCTACTTCGGGCGCAACAGTATCCGACGTTATCAACCCTCTTCGTTCGCCATTTTCGACTGTTCCAGCGACAATGAGCCCCTTCTGTTCAATTAAAAACCTTCCGGTAACCGTAGGCAATCTCCCTATTTGGAATAACCCGGTCAATTTTGGTTTTGATGCTTTTGTCCAAGAACTTCGAGCGGGCGGATTTGATGGCAACCTTGGCGATGATTACAAGGCTGGTTTGCTAACTCAACGGCAACGGGAATCGCTACACAGATACATTCCTGATAATATTGGCCGTCGTCTACCGAGCGAAGATGACGCCTCCAAATGCATTATCACGACCGGAAATCATAATACTGCGTATGCTCTCACAATTTATTACGATATTTGGCGTGATGCTGTAGCTACTGTCGATTGCGCGATGGGGACCGTGCGCCAGGGTGCTACTCAAGTTTAGGGTGTTTAATTATAAATATTAATTGATCGCGATAATATAATTCAACCATATCGCTTGTATCATTCTTTAGCGATAACCAAATGAAGCAGTGATCATTTAATCGCTACTAACCAGATGGCTCGAAGTGATTATATTCAGGGCCGGAAGCTTAAGGCGTTAAGCGCACAAGAAGCAGCAGATGAAGCTCTCACTGATAAGCTAGCTCAACTAAATATGAACGCTATTGGGAAAACTCCTGAATATGAGTACGATGCCATCGGTAAAAAGCTTCAGAGAAAGATTAAGGGGCCCATAGATCAGATGGCTGAAGTTAAAGCCAGACTAAAGGAGGGATCAGAGATTTCCAGAATGGGTATGGAAGATACTCCAGATACCTCGGCGAAACCACGCCGTGCTCGGCGTTCAAGTATGGATATGTTTTTATTAGATCAGGCAACTAATAAGTTCATCAAGGAAACGAGACAGGAACTCTGGGATCGCAAGCATAAAAAGACTACACATCCAGAGGATACTCGTCAAAAGGCTGAAACAGAAGTAGAAGAATACCTATATGATTACCAAAGGAAGCAGCGGCAAAGGAAGACAGCCACTCGTCGAGAGCTCACGACGACTGAGATGGAAGAGGCTAAGAAACGATTGGCTGAGAAGAATCTACAGCTGGATGATGCGTCCGCGAGACCAGCCGAGGCTCCAAAAACAGGGAAGAAAAAAAACCAATCGTAGACTCCGAATGGATGACGCCGATGAAGAGGAAACTAAGATGGCTCCCGAAGAACTTGAGAGGCAACGGCAGGTCGAGCGACAGCTTAAGTTGATTGAGGATATCCCGAAGATCAAAGATAAATACAATAAAGTCATTGATAGCTTTAAGGCATCGAAAAATTATAACCAGTATGAACTATTTAAAGCGTTTAAAGCCAGTGTTGGTAATGTTATCGATGCTCGGACCTCCGACAATTACTTTGATAGAGTATCAGCGCTCCAGCCTAAAAGAACTAAAACAACACAAGCATTCAGTGCATACGTTGACCGCATAAAAAATAATCTAAATGCAAATTTAAGTAAACGCTAAGCGATTCGCCATTCCGCGTTCATTTTGTTTTGTGATTGATCGCAGCTCACTATCCGATTCACAGCTCATTTCGATATCATTGAATGGATCTAGTTCTATCAGGAAATACAATACATCATCAATTAGATCGATCGACTTGATTCTGACTGAATCTTCATTGAATATGAGCTGAGCCGGATCGGTCTTCAATACACACGGGACTAAGATCGAGCTCTTCAATTCGTGGTATAGCATTGTCATTATATTAGAGCTGATATTTTCGCCCGCAGATCATCGATTTCAGCTTGTTGCCTCAAAATCAGCTTATGGAGGAGGCAGGAGACCTTGCCGTAATCGACCGTCATCTGAAGACCGTCCAGATCGACTGTTTCGTCGTCGACGTGTAAATCTGGATTCGAAACGTAGTTGATACAATGGCAGAGGCCTGGCTTCAGTAAATCCTGAGCGCAATATCCAAGGCGCATAGAACTGTCCTCCGATTCCGATTTGTACTTGAACATGCAAGGCTCGATTTGGGGTAATCCATCACATACAGAGTCATCTACAGGCTCAAACCAATGCTTGAGTCGACGATCACTGTATGTGTAGTAAGCCGTGGAGCTGAGTATTGATCCAGCACATGCAATAGCGATGGGAACTGAATTGATTGTACCAACGGTCGCGACAAGCCCTCCTGATTGCTTGAAGCACGCTACACCAGTTGCCCAAGCGTCTATATTGGTTGAAACCGTTATTCCCACGTACAATCCATATAGAGGTGTGTTACTGCCTATGCCGACGCGTCCAGCATTGGTTCCGCCGGTAATTGACATGCGCGTAGCGTCTGCCGTACCCAATCGTAGATCACAGCTGCTCATCGTTCCAATGAACATCGCATTAGTACTGGTAGTATTATCCCCATTAGACATCTGAATGCAGCCTCGAACGGCAGGAGAACTGTTTCCATAGAAATCCTGACAGATAGTATAAGTACCATCGAGCCAATTTACGCCGTCAGCTGTAATAGTCTGCCAAGCTGTCTGTGAGGCAGCCGGAGTGTAGATGAGAACACCTGATACCCCTTGAAATAAATTTGCCCAATAGACTCCTCCAATGTCAACGCCTCCTCCGATAATTGCGGTTCCTGTCCGCTGCGATGTAGCTGCTATAGCCGAACTCATATAAAAACTTCCATTAGCAATCCAAAGCGCATGTGAATTCGTTAAAGTCATATTAGTGCCAGCGCTTGGACTATTATCGATGTAGACAGTCGCAGCCCTACTCGTAGTTACCGAAATGTGGGAAGAGCTAACTGTGGGCCAGTAAATGAAGTAATTACAGCACTGGCAGCAGTTCCACCATTAGCAGTATTTGTATCGATAGAGGTTGTAGCCAATGAATTATGCTGAATTCCTGATGTTGTCCAGGATGGTGCTGAAACTGCAGTGCAACCGATCGTCATATTCTTTGCAATTCCAAATCCTCCAGAGATAACTAAAGCGCCAGTAGTCGCTGCTGTAGATAGAGTTGTATCAGCTAAGAGATTTGAACCAGAATATATATAAAGTGAGTATTTATTCGTAAATGATAGATTGGTACCTCCAACGGGAGGATGCATCGATATAAACAGTACTTCCAGTAGGCACGGTCACGCCAGTATTACTTGCGGTCATTGTTCCTCCATAAAATGACGATACGACAGCACTTGTAGCAGTACCAGAAGCCGCAGTACTTGTATTTGTATATGTATTTGAAGAAGAATTAAAAGCCATACCATTGGTTAGTCATCATGCTGCTGAAATAGTAGATGATCAAACTCCACCAAGTGTGATATTTTTGCCAATACCCAAACCACCACTAAGTACCAAACTGCCATCAGTCCATGAAGTACTGGTAGTCGTATCTCCAATCAAAGCTGGTCCAGAATTAATCCAGAGTTAATAGGAAGTACCTATTGTAGCAGAGGCTCCAGCTCTGGGTGAATTATCAATGTACAAGGTCGCGGCTGTAGTAATACTAGTTGATGATGTTCCGCCAATGGTTGGTTGGGCAAAATTATGAACTACTGAAGTCGCAAAAGTACCACTTGAATTGATGGTATAGGTCGTGGCTAAGCTATTGAATTGAATACCACTTAGGCCCTAACTTGTGTATGTGCCTCCAGTCCCACCAAGTGTAATATCTTTAGCAATTCCAACACCTCCAGAGATAACTAAAGCGCCAGTAGTCGCTAATGTTGATAGAGTTGTATTGGTTAATTAAACTACTCCTGAAGCGCTGATTGTACTAGAACCTGATATTCCACCTGAAAGCGATAGAGATCTTAGCGTACCAACGGATGTGATATTAAGTTGAGATGCCGTGCTTAAAGTACCACTGATATTGCCACTCACGGTAAGACCAGTCAGAGTGCCTACCGCAGTGATATTAGGTTGAGATGCCGTGCTTAAAGTACCACTAATATTGCCACTCACCGTGAGACCAGTTAGCGTACCAACGGAAGTGATATTAGGCTGAGCCGCTGTACTCAGAGTACCACTGATATTTCCACTAACGGTAAGTCCAGTTAGAGTGCCGACCGACGTGATATTCGGTTGTGCTGCTGTGGTCAAGGTACCACAGATATTGCCACTCACGGTAAGACCAGTCAGAGTGCCTACCGCAGTGATATTAGGTTGAGCCGGGGTAATAAGCGTTCCCGATACGTTTCCAGAGCAATTTAAGGTAGTTAGAGTACCGACCGATGTAATATTCGGCTGAGCTGCGGTCTGTAGAGTGCCAATAAGGTTTGCAGCTGATAGCGAATTGATTCCAGAGATATTTCCGCTTCCATAAAGTACCAGTGCTTTGCTTAAAGCCGCAGTACCGGTGTAATACCGAGTACGTATGTTGGAGGAGCGCTAACAGTAGCTCCCCCAATTGGTAACGATCCCACATCGCATGCTCCAACAATCAAGAGGTTTCCAGAGATAGTTCCATCTCCGAGGCTCAAGTATCTTTGATCCGCGATTTGTAGGGTGAGAGGATCTGTGCTTGTACTAAAGTAGAATGGATTGAAAGCGGGAGTAAGCAAATATGGAGGCTGAGACACCTCTTTTTGGCTTGGTTATATATAGGTCGACATAAGCAATATGCCCGTTCATAATTTCTACGAATCAATCGATAGAATACTGCTCAAGCAATACCCCAAGAATGATCATTTCGATGAGCAACCTTCTCAGCAACTAGCGGAGCAGGAAAAAGCAATACCATTCTCAATCTCATTGCATTACTAAATAAATGTTTTACCCGTATTATCGTCTGCACTAAAGAAATGGAGTCACTATATGAGCATTTAAAATTAAAAATTCCTAAAGTTGAAATCATTGAGGGCGGACAAGTGCCATCAATCAAATAATACGATTCTGAAACATCGAAGCTAATGGTACTTGGTGATCTTGTACAAGAAAAAAAGTTACTCAAGATCACATTGACCATCTTTATATCAGAGGTCGTAAGCTAGGATGGCCTACGATATACATCTCTCAAAGATACTTTGGTATTTCGAAGATGATCCATATCAATGCTCAAGAGATCTTCTTGGGTCGAAATCGCCCTCAGCGTGATCTCCAAATCATTTGCCGAGACTTTCCTTCGGATATAAGCGTTGCAGACTTAGTTTCTTTGTACAAATCGATAACCGCTAACCCGCCGAGTAGCGTGCGACTTGATATCATCAATCGAAAGATTTACAAAAATCTAACTGAGCTTGTATGCGATCTCTAAATCGATAATAGATCGCTCTTTCGCTGTCTCATCAGCAAACGTACGCAGAGGTTAGGATCAGTTAGTTGGAGTGGCATCATATTTTGGTCATAAAAGGAGAGCAAAAGCTCGTTAGTAGTACCTTGCATTAGGCAATATGATTCGCCAGCTAGCTGATTTGATACTACCAATCCGCCAAACGAAACGCCTGCTGACGTGAAGCTGTGGCGAACTTGATTGTTATTTGTGATCGGATTGTTGAGATTACTCGCACCCATTATTACTGATGCAACAGGATCGATTTCCGGAGTTAAGGGACTATCTACGCTGTATATCCTCGCCTGCTGAGCGGGAGGATATAACCCTTGGGGAAATCCTACGATACTCGTGAACGAATTGGTTCCACTGTCAATAATACTCAACTGGGGCGTATGGCCGCTAGTGCTAAAAGCAAGCACTCCCGTAGCGGAGGTATCACCGGAAACCTCTTTATACGGCTGAATCGTAAATTGGATATCATAACTAACAGCATTGAGCGCACAGCTGATAAAATAGTAATATTGCCCGGTTGTGTTATTGATCAGATAAAGATTGTTCTGGATCGACCACCATTGAAGATAAGCGTTGATATCTGATGCTTGATATGTACCATCCGGCAACGTTATCGCAAACGTCTGGGTTGTAGATCCTGTTGGCCAAACGAGCCGAAACTTGCTATTTCCACGAGAAGCAGTAATGGCCTTCCACGAGTAGTAGATTGCTACGCTGCCAAGCGCAATTTCGAACTGCGATAGATCGATCGGACGCGAAAACTTGTAGCGAAACTGATGCGTTGAGACTTGGTTGGTCATGTTTAAAATGATCGGATACGACATCTTTAATCACTGATATATTCTATATTAGCATCGATAAAAATGCATAGACGCAAGCGTCCTCGCAAATCGTTGATGCCCTCAGTGGCAACGACGATGGATGTAGACGGCGAGATTGGTACGGTTAAACCACTCAAGGTAGCAACTCAAGAACACAAAGCAACGAACATTCAGCAATTAACGGATCAGTTAGAGCGCATTTCTATCACTAAAATCGCGAAAGATGCTCAGAAAAAAAGAAGCCCAAGTATATCCATACCACCTCGTTATTGAGGTCCTCACGTTGCGTAAAATTGATGCGTGAAGCACCCCTTATCATACAGCTTGTCTAGAATATCTTTCAT
Source organism: Phytophthora cinnamomi (assembly GCF_018691715.1). Classification (NCBI taxonomy): domain Eukaryota; phylum Oomycota; class Peronosporomycetes; order Peronosporales; family Peronosporaceae; genus Phytophthora; species Phytophthora cinnamomi. The sequence goes on along the minus strand of NW_027151053.1, from coordinate 217,382 downwards.
TTCAGTTCTGAGCGTTGGACTATCATCGCCACCACAAGTATAATATAAATCAAATAAAACACCAAGCGTTGGACTATCATCGCCAATGTTAATTGCTTCTGTGATTAACTTCAATCTATCTACCCAGTGGCCGATCGTATGGTTATACTCTCGATCGAAGTCGCGCGATTCGATCTTAGATTTCTTTAGCGCACAAGACATGAAATCGCGCTCTGCTTCACTTAATCGGTTGAAGATCGATTTATCGAAGCTATGATCGATCACTATAATATTCCAGAGCTCAAGGAAAGGGTGTGAGACTAGCATTGAATGAATGATCCTGTTTTTGCTATTGACAGTCCTGAGAGTGCAATGGAGACCATCAAATTTCACGTAGTAAGGTCCACGTTGTTTCTTAGCTCGCTTAGACGTTGGTGCTATATTGATGTTGATAAATAACCTTCTGATCAATAATTGAATACTATCACTCAGATTAGCGATTTAGCGATTAAATATTTTTGGTATTATATTATCATCGAGCCGTTAATATAAACATGTATCGAGAGTTTAAACTTTATCTATCGGATGCACAAGCCCGCAAGGCTCTTTAGGGCAAGGCAATTCGTCTGAGGGCAGATCAGATTGGCGCAGGGCCTACTTATCATGTGCACCCTGAAAACTATAAGAAGCTCATTCACGCAGAAAAATCTCACAAAGGGCTCACTCTCTCGCTCGCCCATGGCGAGATTGCTTCTACGTTCGCTTCCGCGCTAACCGGCTCTGGATTTTGGGGATCTGTACGGCATGGTATCAAGAAGACGGCTGGCTTCTTGAAAAACTCTGGAATTCTATCGAAATTGCTCGACACTGGTATTCCTGCAGCGGCCACCGCTTTGGGAGTGCCCGAGGCAACACCGATTGTGCGTGGTGGAGTGAAACAGCTAACTGGAGTTGGTATGGAGGGAGGCAGATTAACACTGTCCGATGTAAAGCATCATGTCGGGAAAGCGTTTGGCTATGCCAAGCGTAAACGAATCGTTTCTGATGTAATCGATCAAGGCGAAAAGTTCCTGCTATCGAAGAGTGACAACCCCGATCATCATGAGATGATTAGATCTGTCCCAAGAAGAATTCACCATAAATACGGCGTAGGCCTCAATGGAGGCTCTTTTCGTCTCGGATAAATAACAAAATATGGTTGTATTTTTAATTCGTTGGTATCTACATACCCTCTCCGTTGCCAATTATACAGTTGGCCTGTGAATAGACCATGAAGTAGCTTATGATGATCTGCTTGACGCTCGGCGACTGTCATTCGTTGATATTCAGGATCATTTTAGATATGCTTCTCCCAATCATGCCTATAGCTATTAACTGACTGTGACTTCCCGAAAATAATCTCACTATTGCGAGCGAGCGCTCGGGCGAATAATTCGCGATTGACGGATATCAATCGAACATCCTTTACAGGGCTAAGTTCGTATATGAACAGATGAGCTGGCTTGAATTCAAGCAGTCGCTCAAGTAGATTAATCCAATAACGTAGGAGACGCTTCAGTAGCGGAGAGTCTAATTCAATGACTTGCTTACCGAATGTCTTGACATTCTTGAATGTATTCATCATCAACCGAATTCTTCCATTCCTAAGCGCTTGAATCCAGTTTCGATCACCGCTAAGGCGATTTGCTGCTGCTGATGTAATCGTCAAAGTTGGCCACTCAGATCTTAATGCTGGCTGAAATAGATAGCATGCGATCATCATCAATTTCTGAAGTTCGCGAGCAAATGATTTGATATTCTTACGATCCGATGGAACATTCCATTTTTTGAAATCACCATCGCTGATCTTCGCAGCTCCTTGCGGCAACTCGTACTCAGCAAAGAGATCTTTCATTTTTTCTGGAAAGTGCTAATCATAGCATCGACACCCAGATAGTTGTTCTGCTGTTTGCTTGTAGCCACATTGGGACGTGATTGCACCTTAGACTTCTTTCGCGCTTGCTGTGCAGCTCCAATGATCTTCTTCTTCGCTTCTTTGTCTACTTGCTTACGACCAGCTGGAGTGTTCAAGAGGGGCACTACATGGAATAAACGGGTCTCACGCGATTCGTCTGAGCCAGATTCCTTGATATGCTTGATCACCTTGCTGTAAGCATTGAGAAACGACAGATCCTTAGAGCCTCCACCGATATCTCGATAAAGCTTGGCCAAATAAACAACTCGCTTGTTGATGGTCGTATCGCTCAGCTTCTTGCCAGAGTGGAGGTACTTCTCGAAATCTTCACGGATTAGCATTGTCAATTCGGACAGGACGATATATACTATTACGACACTTGTTTAAATAGGATAAAAAAATCAGAACTCTCAGTCATCATATATCAAGGCTTTTGAAGAATCATAAGGCTTTCGCTCGATTACCCTCGTCCTGGATTGCATGGATGGCTGATAGTAGATCCGGTTTGGCTCGCAACTCTTCATCGATTGATCAGTAGACGGTGGTTTCATTGCCGCATAGGCCTCGTAGATGGTGTTATCGATCACAAATTGAGCTCCAGTCGGGTTGATATCAAGCCGATACTCAACATGCATGTTATACTTTTGGAGATATGAATTAATTGAATAAATTATTCTGTCGAGATGTCCGTGCAATCGCATCCTTCATGCTAGCTATCGATAGCGTAAATCCTCGATTGCGGATGCCATGAACCGTTTTACGATCAGCCTTATCACTAAAGGTTTTGCTTAAGGCCTTAGAAAAGGCCTTGAGAGTTGTGCCTGATTTCTCTCCAACAGATTCCATCCACCTATTAAATAAACTAAGCATGTTTTGGTTCGGATATAATTTCTCCTCAGAATTAGAACTATTCAGATCAATAAATGTATGCTTGCTCTCTCTGTTAATACATGCAACCATCCACTGAATCGGTTTTTCAATGGTAATAGCATTTAACCCTTCCTTTTACAACGCTTGTTGCAGCGCATCGCTGAGGATGGAACCCATTGAGATCAATATTCATCACGTAGTGATAGAGATGCCTACCAGCATCTCTCTGCGTGAAATCATCAGTAATTGGAGCAAAGTGCTCGAGATCTTTGCCAATAAATCTACCAGAGCCCTTATAAAACAAGAATCATCTCATCTCGGTACTTGCTCGATTCACAAAGTTATTATTGCAAAAACATATGAGATTATTGAAGCACTCACCCACGTATGCATCGTGGCCTTTGCGCTCGTACCGTCTGTATCTCTCTGTGATCAAATCTTTGACGACCTCTTGGCTTTGTTCGATTCAATTGATCTGTTTACCTTTGCTGCCTCGTTTAGTACGATCATAAGGTGATTCTCTAGACAGACATTAAATTTTCCAGTAATGGCTTCTATGCTTGCCGTGGGATACATGTGATTCTCTCCAATAATATGATCTCTCCAGAGCTCCACGATGAAATTTTTACCAAGGCCTTCTGGCCCCATTACAATCATCGCAACCTCTGTTTTGCGATGAGGAAATTGGACCATGTGCTCTAGTAGCTTGAGTGTAAATTCAAATAACGCTTTATCATCGTCGCATCATGCCTCTCGAATAAGTTTCAAGAAGCCATCAAATTTAGTTTCATCAATCTGGAAATCGGTCTCATATTTATAAACAAATCCAGTGAAAGTGTTGAAAACATCCTTGTTCGACCAGTCATAACCATCCTTAGCGCTATACGGTGAAAACCGCATCTCCCGAGTGTGGAATATCATCTTGCCAATTGGTAAGCAGCATCCAGATCGGAACATGGCATACATCTGGCTCTTGCTTGATTTTGTTGTAAAGTATAGCCTTTAACTTATCTGGGATGGCTGTTGCTACCTTGTACTTGATGCATTTGTATGAAATTACTTCGGTACCATTTGCTCGCTTTGAAAAATTCTTACTAAAATAGAACGATTCACCGCCATTTAATATGAGCGCAAAGCACTTATGGATATAAGCCATCGCTTCGAATACATTAATAGGACTCGTAGATATCTGTAAATAGTCGGGATAGCAAGCTGGATGATGGATATCATGAGTTGGAGGAATTGATGAGGGACTGATCTGGATATTCCAGTCAGGTAGCGCCCCAATGATATCCGAATCACTCATTGGGCCGTCTTTATCCTTAGATTTATAGTTACCCTTACCCTTAGATTTACCCTTACCTTAGCCTTATCCTTAGATTCACCTGTAGCCTGCATAGAGTAATATTCATCATCACAATCAAATGGATCTTGTATATCGATACTTGGAAGCTTTCGCCTTACTCTGTTTCTTTGCTTCTTACTTTACCGGCATAACAGGCGCTTTGATTGTCTTAGACGCAGCAAACTCGGCAATGTCTTCCTCAGCGGGCTCCTCCCTAGGCAGCTCTACCCTGAAGAAACATTTGCTTTTTCCGCGATTACGTCGACAGTTCCATGCTGCGTATCCCTGATCACTGTTGAAATATAACTTAAGCGTATTATCATTATCATGAGTTCGATTGCAGATCAAGCAATGACTCGGGGCGCATCTCTTAGCAATATGGCAGGATCCACGTAGTCTGATTAGGTTACAATCGAAGACTCGGCTGTCATAATCTGGAATCTTGTCCAAGTGTCCAAGAGCCGGCTTGATGAATTCGCCATCGGCTTCTCCGACGAGTGCAATAGCCTCCTTAATATTGAGGTTGCTCATGTCAGCATCGCTAATGCTGAATCGGTCATCGTTTGTCAGAAAGTAGATTTGGCCTGGAACGGCGTAGTCGCGAATAATAAAGCTCGTGCCGCACGTTTTAGTCCCAAACGTGAGACCAAGCGATCGATGTTTGCGATATTGAGCTGGATCTATAGCCTGGCATACCAAGCACAGAATTGAATCGTTAATACCCAATGCATCTGAATTATCAGCAATAGTAGATTCTTGCCATTCAATTGCGAGTGTCGAACTTTGAGCATGGCTTAGCATTAGATTCGTGATAATATGGATACTTATCTTGAATCCATCGTTATCAATCTCTCGATTACGCATAGTAGCCATATAATCGAATTTGTCATCAATTAGGCAGACATTCTCACTCATAGCTACTTTAATTGAATCAGCATAGATGCTTGCGAGTATCTTAGCGGATTTATCCAGCATTGGTAATTCTGGGTTGTCCTCGGAAAGAGGATAACCCATAGCCTCGGTGATTTCATAATTCTCGATGACATCGAGCTTGAGATCGATGTCTAAACAGAATCTACATCGCGGACTGATGCTAATCTCATGACATTCACTGTTAAGCTGTAGGTCAACGTATTCATTAAACAATTTAGCATCGTTTTGATTATAAACCCAGTAGAAACGCCGTGAGTCCTGGCACTCAACTCGGAAAAGCAAACATTCCTTAATTGGATGCAGATATTTGGTCTTGTCATCGTTTGATAGCATCGAGCGAGTTTCAAACCATTTACCATTATCGAGGTTATTTAAAAACTCACGGCAGGCAGAGAAAATCTTTTGCGAATTATTTTCAGATGAATCGGATTTTGTCGATCCTACAATAGTAGAATTAATTTGCACAGATTTGACAGCTGAATTGTTCGGCGATGGGTGAGACCATATTAGCATGAATAATTTCCTTAGCAACATCAATAAATTCAGAGATCGTTTTTTTATCCGCAGATTTAAAGCACTGAGCAACATCTCGTAAGTTAGGCATCGCCCTGGCCTTGCCTGCGAATGCCTCAATTTCATCACCCTCGCTATATTCGACGACAAGCTCGTGGACAGCTACTACGGTCTCAGCAGGCTTTTGGTTCAGGTGCTGCTTGCACCATTCAACATTACCGCGTCCGCATTACTTTCCATTGGATTTGTTGATTCCGTCGCACATGGTTTTAGTTGGCTGTATTAGTAGCTATGGGTATATACATATATGGGTCATGTGTTAAAATAGAAATTCATACCTGAATGTCGATAATACCTATATACCCACACATAATGAACCCGTATAATTATTTCATGAGCGATAACGACTCGAACCACTCTGGTGGGATGTTTCAAGTTGACAGAGACGAACCGACGGCTACGGAGAGCACAGCTGCATCCAAATCGGAGGTTAAAACTCCAAATCCAACTGCCATTCTCGGATTCGGTGAGTACCAATCCATGTGTATTGAACATGTATTTGATATTGATCCAGGCTATTGCCGATGGTTAAGCTATCAAACGTCGATGAATCTGAGGTCAGACGTCACGAAGTTCCTCGATACAAGTTCAAGGCCGCTGATGACGGCTTGTACGTGATGACTTGGGATCGCCATAAAGGCAAATCAATGAAGACGATCCGACAAGCAGACGCCAAGTATCTTTATTGGTTGCGGAACGCTAAGTTTGTTAAAGAGAATCAATCATGGCTTATAGGGAAGATCGACGAGTTGTAGAAGTGAATTCTTCTTTTGTCCTGCGTGAAACGGGTAATTCCCTCCGCGTATCTCCTGTATCGATTTGAATCCCGTCCGTATCTCTCCGCTCGTGGTGTGCATCGCTGGGTTGTCCTTATGTAGTTGGCCGTTAGTTCGACCATTTTATTGCCCAGTAGTCTGTGCAACTAGAACGTAGTTAGAGGCTTTATCTTATATATCTCATATCTATTGCCATTTTCTTTTTATTTATAAGAAGATATATATAATAGTATGGAGTAGTATGTAGTAGTATGTAGCAGTATGTATTTTCCTGTACACCCGCGTAGCGAGTTGAAAATATTACTGGGCAGATACTTTTCTGCGCATCAAACTTTAGTACAGTGCGTATCACTACACTCCGATGCGATGGGCCACCGCTCACATTTATTGGTCAATAGTGATCCGTCGCATGATATGCAAGTAGAAGGTCTCTAGCGAGAAACAATATTGGTCAGTTGGTAATCCTGTTGTTATTATGTCCGATTGTGGCTGAGCCACAAATATACATTTAATATCCTGTGATATCTGATTTAGCTATCGAAACTACCTCTCGCTATTTGTCATAAGATTCGAGGTTGTGGCGAATCAGATCGGTCTTATCCCTTTTTTTATGAGATCGATCTCATAGACGAGATCGGTCTTGTCAAGATCATCACTTTTCATCTGCCACCATGACCGCCATCCGCCCGCCTATGTAACGGGGTTACACGTACAAGTGGCTGCAAGCCACTTGTGAATTTAACAGATAGGATATATGTTAAAGTTTTAGATACTTCCTCACTTTGATGTAAGTCACACCAATGGATACATTGAAGTGGGCCACCACAATGAGTGGTCCACACATACCCTAAGATCCTATTGGTAGAAAGCAGCATCTTTCTACCAATCAGAGACGTGCATATTAGCGGGGCTCTGACAGCCAGCCGCTGTCAACCCCTTTCATAGATGATAAACAGTTTTAGCAGTTTTAGGAGGAAGATCAATTTACAAACAATACAGTTCTCATTTTACCTTAAACTAGCTACTTGGAGTCTTATCTAAGTTAAATTATATTTGTGTATTCAAATATAATTAACCTAAGTAGATACTAAATACTTACGCTTCCTCATACACGTTGCGCAACGTGTAAGCTAAAGTAGTGAGTCAAGTTAGACCCACTACACTTGGTAGCACTTTGTAGTCCGTCCAACGACCGACTGCTTGACGTTCGTACGCGGTGTACGAACGCGGAGCCGAGAACCACATGAGCACGGAGGTGCCCATGGAGAGCTCCAACACGCCTGCAACGCATGTTGCACGCGCTGACTGCCCCCACCTGTCTGACCCAGAGTGGGAAGCCCTCCAACGACTGTCAACAGTCATTGGAGAAGCGGCGATAGCTACGATGCTGCGTACGCTATCGCCGACGGAGCAACATGGTGTTGCTCTGGGATTCATCATGAAGGAGCAGCGTGATGCTGCTTCATCAGTGACGGCGTCGTCAGGGACGACACCGCGTGCTCAATCATTGAAATTGAGCGTAAGCAACAACGTGGAAAGAGAGGGAGAGTCTCTCCTCCGATGGCTTGTCGAGCTCGACACAGCCATAGCGGCTCGACGCATCGTCGACCCGCTGTCGTAGGTCGCGTTCGCCATGTCCTGCCTTGGCGGACGCGCAGGGAGTTGGGCGTATGGACGCCGACTCTCCGATCCTACGTGCTTCAGCACGTACGAAGTGTTCAAAGATGAGCTCAAACAAGCGTTTGATCCCCCGCAAAACGAATTCCGGTCGAGGGCGGAGTTCCTCGACCTTCAGCAGGGTAAGCATGACGTCCATGCTTACGCGCAGCGCGCACGATATTTGGTATCAAATATCGTGACTAACCCGATTGACGAGGCGACCAAGGTCGTCACGTTCACGAAAGGACTGAGAGATGGGCCCGTGAAGACCTATCTCTTCCGAGAGTACCCGAGTTCTCTCGAAGCTGCAATCACTCTTGCCATGCAAGAAGAGTTTAGCCTGCGGCAGGCTAAACTCCATGTAAACGTACCGAGGCCGCAACCGCGCCCGGTAGCGAAGACGGGAGGTCCGGAACCAATGGACCTCTCGAACGCAACAACTGCTGGTTACCAGCAGCAGGGAGGTAACGTGCGATGCTTCCGTTGCGGAAGGATCGGTCACTTTGCACGGGAGTGCACAGCTCCCATGCCCCCTGGAGGTGGCCGTCGTGGCGATGCTAGGCATCGCCGCGGACCAACAAAAAACGCGAACATCCAGTAGGCGCGGGGCGCCCTACTGGTAATGCAGTCGCGCGTGCCGACATCGGGCACGCGACACTGAGGATTGCAGCCCCTAGTGAGACCAGCTCTCACTGCAACAAACAAGACGACAGGCCAAACCTAGTCATCTTGAAGGTTTACTCGAAGAGAGCGAGTGACTCTCTTCGAGCTTTGGTAGATTCAGGCGCGTCGAACAACTTTGTTCGACTACGAAGCCTGTCGAGACTTGACTTCGAGGAGGTAGATACACCTCGAAGTCTTCTGGAGGTACGACTGGCAACAGGTGCCATCGTCAAGACCGAGAAGCGCGTCGTGAACGTGCGCTTCTCGTACAAACAACGAGTGTTTGTCGAACGCTTTATCGTCCTGGACCTGGACGATAAGTTCGACGCGGTAATGGGCATGCCGTGGCTTGCACGGCATGATCCGGTGATAGATTGGAAGAAGCGCACGCTCGTGCGCTTCGGTCGCGACAGCGGAACAGAGAGCGATGGCCCTGTTACCGCAGCACACGCACCAGCAGGTGCGCGCGGCTCACCAGTCGAGACAGCGCTTAATGCTGCTGCCCCGGAGTACCCAAGAAGTGCGCGAGGGTGCGCACAAGTGGGACCAACGTCGGCGGTGCTGCCGACGTCGGAAGATGAGGGTGTGTCGGTTCCGGGAACAAACCCTCGTGTTCCTGTACGCGTGGGACAGTCCCTGACCCGAAGAGGTCAGGTCGACAACGACGCACCCTCGGTCATGAGGGGCTCCGCCAATACCTGGCGTCGAGGTGACGAAGGCGTGTCAACTCCGGGAGTTGACGCGCCAAACAGTACGGACGGTTGCAAACGTCCCGTACTGACGCAATTCGCATGCTGTCGTGCAGCCGGGCTGCACGACGAAGCGCCATGCGATCAAGCCGGGCTTGATATCGCGCGCCCGCAGACAGGATCTGCCGGCGAAGAAACACATTACCGTGCAGCCGGGCTGCACGAAGAAAAATGCGGTCAAGCCGGACGTGATACCGCGCGCCCGCAGACAGGGTCCGCCGGCGAACAACCGTCCATGGCCGGGCCTGGACCAGAAGAACCACCGTGCGGAGCCGGGCTCCGCACAACAAGAAGACGGCGCATGCGAAGAACGCTGCGCAAGTCTCGGTCCGGGACCGAGACGCTACAAGAACAGTCTGCTGGGCAGACTGAGGCGGTGACGCCGGATGTCGAGACGCTAAGCGTCTTGACGCGCACCGATACTGGATTCCAGTATCGTAAAATGGAACTCGCTAATCCTCCGACGACGGCGTCGGAATTGACTTCACTTCCAGCCATGAGCTGGAAGCGCTTCGCGCGCGACTTGCACGATGGACGCATCGAGCAAGTCTGCGTTCTTTCGGACAGCGAAAGAACGGAGAGCGACAGCGAAGAGCTGAGGCAGCTCTTCATGGGAAGTACCACTGAGAGTGAAGACACTCTCAGTGCGAAGACGAAGCGAGAGCGCTTCGAGGAACAAGGTTGGGACTCGCTGAAGTCGAGTCCCTATTACGAATTGTTGAGGGAGTACAAAGACGTGCTCCCGGAAGAGATTCCTGCGGAGCTTCCGCAGGATAAGGGCATTCAGCACGAGATTGATCTCGTGCCGGGCACGAAGTACTGTGTCACGCGGCAGTGACCACTGCCGCGAGAACAAGTAAAAGCGATCGACGACTTCTTTGAAAGTCGTCGCAAAGCAGGACAAGTGCGGGAATCAAAGTCCCCGCACAGTGCCCCGACGTTCTGTGTCAAAAAGCCACAGGGCGGGTGGCGCATCGTTCATGCCTATAACAAGCTGAACGATGCGACGGTACCGGCGCAGACGCCGATACCGCGAAAAGATGTTATCATCGATTCGATGGCCGGGAGCACCGTTTACAGTGCTCTCGACTTGCGAGATGGATTTGATCAAATCCTAATGCGTGAGAGCGATATCCCTCTCACGGCAGTGAGCACGCCAAGCGGCATGCTCTGGTTATGGCTAGTAATGCCACAGGCGCTTAAGAACGCCCCTGCGACTTTCAACAGGTGCGTAACGCACTTGTTGCGCTCGGTGCGCGATTTCGCACCGAGCTACCTCGATGATGTTTTCATCCACAGCCGAGCTGTGGACGGGAAGACCGACGTAGAGATGCACAGGGTGCATCTCCGGAAGCTACTTGAGCTTATGCGAAAGCATAAGCTCTACGCGAACCTGAAGAAGTGTATCTTCGGGGCGAGCGAGATACCCGTCCTCGGGTGTCTCGTAGGGAAGAATGGTGTTCGCCCTGACCCAGAAAAGGTCAGAGTGGTTATCGAATGGCCAACGCATTCAAGTGTCAAGGAACTGAGGCAGTTCCTTGGCTTGGCCACGTACTTGTGCAAGTACGTTGAGGATTACGCGGGCAAGATCCGCCCGTTGTCACAGCTTCTTAAGAAGGAAGCCGTGTGGAATTGGACAACCGATTGCCAAAAGGCATTCGATGCAGTCAAGCGGGGCTTGACTTAGGCACCGATCTTGGTAGTGGCTGACCAAGATCGGTCATTTCACGTCGTATGTGACGCATCCGACTTCGCGATCGGATGCGCGTTAATGCAGCACGATCACGAGAGCCGTGATCGTGTCGTCTACTACCAATCGCGTCAGCTGAAGCCAGCTGAGCGCAACTATCCGGTGCATGACAAGGAACTCCTTGCCATGAAATACGCACTCGCAAAGTTCCGAGTGTATTTACTTGGAAGTAGACCATTTGTGGTCTACACCGACCATGCATCACTGCGCACTGCAGTGAAGTCTCCACACATATCACAAAGAATGGCGAGATGGCTCTCATTCTTTGCGGAGTATAACTTCCGGGTCGAATACAAACCCGGAAGATTGAACGCGTTATCACGTCGGCCGGACTACGCGGAAGCTGTTGACGTCAATGCCATTGACGTCATGCGATCGAGCAAACCCACATCGTCTCTGTTGGATGATGTGAAGGCCGCGTACGCGCACGACGCGGACGCGAAGCTCTTGCTGGCCTATGGCACAGCGCCTTCTGAAAAGTCCCGTCAGGAGCTGCCCAAGCACCTTCGAGCGCGTGCACACCGCTTTCGTGTGCACGACGGACTACTGCTTTACAATGCAGCCGACGACAACGCGGACCGCGTTATCGTGCCGAATGACCATGGCCTGCGACTCAGGATCATGTACGAGTATCATGATGCCCCGTCTGCGGGACATCTCGGACGTGAGAAGACATACGTCCTTCTCACGCGTGGCTTCTACTGGCACCACCAGTACAAGTGGGTGCGCAAGTACGTCCGTGCTTGCGAGGTGTGCCAACGCGTAAAGCCTGCGCCGTTTGCGCAGGCTCCATTACAATCACTACCGACTCCGTCGGAGTGTTGGAAGTCCATGTCTTTGGACTTCATCTTTGGTCTTCCCCCGGATAGCGGAGGGAACACCGGTGTTGTGGTCTTTGTAGACCGCTTCAGCAAGATGGTACATCTTGCTGCGGTGCCGGCAGAGGTGACCGCGAAGCAGACGGCCCGTCTGTTCGTCGACATGGTGTTCAAACGCCATGGCATGCCGACCGACATTGTGTCGGACAGAGGCCCGCGCTTCACAGCGCACCTGTGGCAAGAAGTGTTTACACTTCTTGGGAGCCAGCTTTCCATGTCGACTGCGGATCATCCGCAGACGGACGGCCAAACCGAGCGCGTGAATCGCGCGCTCGTCGACATTTTGAAGAGCTACGCTCACTCGTTCCAATACTGGAGCGAGTGCTTATCGATGGCAGCGTTTGCCATCAACAACTCAGTGCATGCCTCGACCGGGCATACACCGTTCTACGTGAATGCCATGCGGCATCCACGTCTACCGAGTTTACTCGGAGTGATGGCTCCCACTTTAAGTGGGGGAGGATCTACGACTGCAATACAGCAGCCGCAGAAAACCGCTGACGCTTGCACAGTGGACAAACCACATGAGTCTGCGCAGGGCGCAGACTCCCCCACCAACAAGGGCAACGACCACGGGTCTGCGCAGGGCGCAGACACTGCAAAGAACCACGCAGAGTCCGGGCCTCTAGCGGAGAGCGAGCTGAATGACTTCAGCTGGGATGCAATCAATTTCATCACCAAAAGACAAGCCGCAATTCGGTTTGTCCAAGATGCAATAGCAGCTTCTGTTGACCAACAGAAGCTGAACGCAGACAATGTGGGCAGAGGCAACACAAATGAATTCAAAGTTAGTTCATTGGTTTTGTTAGCTACTCAAAACCTGCCTAAACATGCAGTTTCGGATTTCGGAGCAAGCTTGCTTGCTCCGCGCTTCATCGGGCCGTTCACTGTGTTGGCACGGCACTGCAACGCATACACGCTAGACATACCGTCTAGCATGCGCCTCCATCCGACCTTTTACGTCGGACGGCTGAAGCCATACCTGCAGCACGAGCCATCTAGCTCGGCTGACCCGAAGCCTCGGCAGGAGCCGAGGCAGAAGCGGAAGCCTTGGCCTCGGCGACGAGCAGCCTCTCCTCCAGCGCGCGGACGCGCTGGAGCAATCCCTTCATCTGGGTCCCCAGCTCGACCTGGATATTCGAGGCGGTCTGCGAGACCGCCGCGACTTGGGCCTTCTGGTTCGCCAGCTCCTGTTTCAGGGCGGCGAACGCAGCGCCCTGCAGACGCTCCACGGCGGTCACCCGGTCGTGGAGAGGCGCATACTGATCAGCCCGGGGCTGATCATACCCGGGGCGTGTTCCCACCCCCGCCACCGCCGATCCGTGACGCCCGCGGCTCAACCCGCTGGATTGTTGAGCGGATTGTTGACCATAGTATCCCGAAAACGAACCCTCAAGGGGCTCGTTTTCGTATTCGTTGGAGAGGATTTCCTCCCCATCAAGATACATGGGAGCCGCGGAACGTCTTGCTGGAGGGCGTTCCGGAAATGGTGAGGGCGTACGAGGAGCAGTACGCGCTGGCACAGCGGAAGTAGCACGAGCACTGCGGTCATCGCTAGCGCCCGAACCCTCACGTGCTAAGAATTTAGCACGGAGCGCTTTGAGACTCTCGGGCACACGGAACGACGTGTACCCGTTCAGGTCGCGGTCGCTCAAGCGGACCGCGCCTCGGAAGCACTTCGTGCATTGAAAGCCCTCGGGCACAGCGCACAGCACATTTGCCTCCTCCGCAGCAACGTGGAGTTGCTCCAACTTTCCACGCTTCGAGTACGTCTCGAAGCGATCACGCGCTTGCTTAATCCGATCACGGTAAGCACTCGACCTCTTGTTGAAGTTTTCAACAAAGGCGTTCCAACTTTGACAAAGTGCCTGCCATTCGGGCACTTTGCTGCGAGAAGATGTCTTCTTGCTTTGAAACCATCGGAGCTCATGAAAGAGTCCGATGTAGTAATCGCGCCTTTGATGCGTTTCCGCATCAAAGTGCAGATCGGCAGCCACAGCGTCATCTTTGATGGCGCTGCATACGTACAGCGGCACCTCATTCGGAGGTACCGAGTTCCCATACCGGTCCGTGATCTCGGACGCGGACGGCATCCACGGATCGCGCGCTGCAGCAGCAGCGCGCGGAGTACTGAGAGCCCCAGCGGAAGCGAGTGGGGTATCGCTCTCAGTTCGCGAACGCTTCGAGCTCGAGGCGTCCGATTCGTCCCCTTCACGCGGGCGAATGTTCTTCGCATGAGGGTCGAGCGATTCGCTCGACACTGAGTCTTTGCGCTTTGAGGGCGAGTCCTCCTCGCCCTCCATATCTTCATCGTCGTCGTCGAGGTCGACGACGTCACCATACTTCGCCTTCTGGCGTTCGAAGTAGTCGTCGATGGAGAGATGACTCCCCACCGACTTTGCGGACTTCTTCTGAGGCGCGCTCATCGTTGAATGAGCGCGGATTTCTTCTCCAAACGCGGAGAATTGACGAATGGTCAATTCCGAAGATTGACGTGCGAAGACCCCGCGCGTCTAACCTTAAGGGGGGATGGTGTAACGGGGTTACACGTACAAGTGGCTACAAGCCACTTGTGAATTTAACAGATAGGATATCTGTTAAAGTTTTAGATACTTCCTCACCTTGGTTTAAGTCACACCAATGGATACATTGAAGTGGGCCACCACAATGAGTGGTCCACACATACCCTAAGATCCTATTGGTAGAAAGCAGCATCTTTCTACCAATCAGAGACATGCATATTGGCGGGGCTCTGACAGCCAGCCGCTGCCAACCCCTTTCATAGATGATAAACAGTTTTTAGCAGATTTTAGAGGAAGATCAATTTACAAACAAACAATACAGTTCTCATTTTACCTAATCTAAGCCACTTGGAATCCTATCTTATTTAACTTATATTTGTGTATTCAAATATAATTAACCTAAGTAGTTACTAAATACTTACGCTTCCTCATACACGTTGCGCAACGTGTAAGCTAAAGTAGTGAGTCAAGTTAGACCCACTACAGCCTATCACCCTGCTCAGCACCACGACCGGCTGTCCCACGGTCAGGTGCGCCAAGTGCAATCGTACCGTCCGTGTTTCATTCCAGCCAGCCTACTGCCCTTACCACCGGGATCGAGCCGATCCTGAATCCGGCTGGGCATTCATCGAACGAGACGAGGCTCACCTGCTCAACATCATACGCGAGATGGGGTGGATCAAGCACGCTCTCCAAGATGCTATAGAATGTCGAGAGAGTCAGACTAGATCCGCTTCGCCTACACCTACGGTGGAGTCGGTGATCGACCAGACGAGTTCGCTCTGACTCGACCATCCTCTGGAACTGAACGAACTCGATTCCAGCTCGATCAACATGGCCAGCGATCTGCCATCACCTGGTACGCCGACTGCGTAGCTATAGAGGAGTAGCTTGCCCGCGTTAGCGGGTTGTCTCACAGAGACTTAGCTCGGTCGTAAGCGCCCTAACATTCAATACATCCCTACTTCCTCATGCTTTACAGTATCGCCCGGATGAGGGACGGCGTAGTTAGAATTTGTATAGGTGTTATATTGATGGAAGCTTATTGAATGGCTACTAACTCCTCGTTCGATACTAATTTAGGTATTGAGAAGGCCTGAGGGCGTCTCTCAGCGCCTCCAGGATAGTCATAGTCCACGTGGGCTATGACTATGACGATCCTGAAGGCACTGAGAGACGCCCTTAGGCCTTCTGCGTGGACTATGACGATCCTGGAGGCGCTGAGAGACGCCCTCAGGCCTTCTGCGTGGACTATGACGATCCTGGAGGCACTGAGAGGCGCCATCAGGCCTTCTCAATACCTAAATTAGTATCGAACGAGAAGTTAGTAACCGTTCAATAA
The DNA here is from genome assembly GCF_018691715.1 of Phytophthora cinnamomi. Classification (NCBI taxonomy): domain Eukaryota; phylum Oomycota; class Peronosporomycetes; order Peronosporales; family Peronosporaceae; genus Phytophthora; species Phytophthora cinnamomi. Next base: position 201,389 of record NW_027151053.1, on the reverse strand, counting down.
CCTTCTATCAACGTGGATGCCGTCAAAGCCGTCGGATTCGGGCAGCCTCCAACGATTTCTCAACACCCAGCTGGCAAATCGAAAGGAATTAGTCGTCCATTGCGCTTTTTGTTTTGTACTGCAGGCATGAAAGACAGCTCTTCGCGTAGGCCTTTACATGTCGATGAAGCTGATGCCCATACCAGAAGTACCATTGAGAACCCCGCGCAAATGTCCGGTCCTCCCTGGACGCGCTGTATTTGATCAGTCGTGGCACTCAGAGAGGATTTCCATCCGCAGCACGTCCTCAACAGGTACACAAAGACAGCGATGATGCTTCTTATCGATCAAAAACGCCAGTCCATCCAACGTTTCGACAGTTTCGAACCCCAGCTCATCGGTGTGTCCTTCTTGTAGTGTAGGATACACAACAGCCTTGGCGTCAGTCAGTGTTTTGACTTAGAGTAACTGTACTCGTGTCGAAGATAACTGCTGTAATGGGCCCTCCGTTTACATAAGTAGCTAGACATTTTCTGATATTGCATAAGTAAGCATGGTCGGCACACGACTAGTCGTGTGCCGACTCGTCATCCTCTGATTGGCTGAAAGGTGCAGGAGCCAGACCCCACTTTCAGCCAATCAGCTCTCGATCTTCATTTGAGTGGTTCACATTAGTCCTAAGGGCTTGCGCCCCGGCCTAATAATAAATCAGAGTTGAATTTACATCGGACTTCATACTTCGTTCTCGGTCTTACTGAGAACAAGACGCTTCCTCGACAGCTAGGTGTAAGCATACACCAGGCCCGTTACAACTGCATGAACTGCGACTGGATGTGAAGTCGCCACCTCCCCCGACGAAAAAGGCGACAGCTCCTGGCTTGAAGACGCGCTTGTCGACTCGTACGGGGCAAGTATCACCACGTTCACCTTCATGTCGGAATTAGTCGTATCGGCGCGAAGACGTGAAAGCACGTCGGCCACGACCTTTTACTCACCTCGGACGTGTTTCAGCTCGAAGTCAGACTAGCAAAAGTTATTAAGCCACCGCGCGAGGCGTTCGGCGACACGAGGGCGCCAGAAAACCCTCGACATGCAGAATTGCCAGTAAATACAGTAATGCGCGCAACGCACGCGTAGTGACGCCACGGTTAGGGCAAGCACAATTGCGAACGACCGGGTGCACACTTGTCTGAGCGTGGTGAGCAAAGTGAGGCGAAGGTTGCTGTGCTGGTAGATGAAGTAGTTGAAGTTGGAGGCTGTAGGAGACTTGAGGACTTGAGACCAAACGATAGAATGATTCATTTTTGTTTGGAGTCTGCTAAGGAAACGAGGAAACCTCCAGCACTGTCAGTACGTGTAGAAATTTAGATATTCATACAAATAGATTGTAATCCATTGCACCTACCGGGTGCATACTTGGATCTGCTAAGTTCAGTTCAGCAGAAGTATCACCTTGACGTTGATATTAGCGTCGGGTGAATCTTCGACCGTCGAACCGATGAGGAAACTGTAACACGTCGCATGAGGATCGTGTACCCCGTCCCAGTGACTTCTTTCGAACCTCGCCACACCGGCGACGGAAGTACTCGAGAATCACCTAGTCGTACTGGTCGCGGCACGGTCTGAAATAGAACTCGCAGATCTACGTCCTGGTGAAGTCGGCCGTGCAAGAAGGACGGGGATCTGCAAACACCTGGGTGGGCGGGTGGTCTTGGTGAAGGATGGTGGGCGGCAGGTAGAATCAAAAGCGGACAGAGTTGAGCTGGTAGAGCTTGAGTCTTGGATTTGAAGGATGGTAGTACCCAATACATCTATGGCCCACTTAAGAATCGACAACATGGTTTTTTGTGTACCACACGATTATTTGATTGGCTAAAGTGTTTCTAGGTTAGGTAAATAGGAAGGGGGTTAAGACTGTGTTGCCTGGTAACCAACTACAGCCATTACCAGACTTCCCGCCAACTGCACGTCGCCGCTCCCTGCCGAACTTATTGCCTTAGAAAAGGCTCGACGTGCTGGTGTTCATCAACAATCACACCGTGAACGACAGGCTCCCCCGCGGCGTCCAGACGGTGGCCACCAAAACGTTCTCGTACCACCGACAGACCGTCGCTTCTATCTAGAGCCTGCGCAGGACGCCACAGGCTCTGTGAAGGGGCGCACGTCGTCGGCCCCACGGCCTACGGCACCATGGCATTTTGGCGAGCGTGGAGGCGGTCCCTCTACCGCGGGGGCAAGCCCAACGGAACCTGGCAGCAGCCTTGCACGTTCCCCGCACTACGCTGCAGCGTTATCTGAAGGCAGGCATGTTGTGAAGCAAATGCAGTAAGGACTACAACCAGTTTCGTGTTTCCAACCACTTTCGTGTCGCTATAGTTTTGACCGATCGCAGCTCGGCCTTCAGGCCCGAGCAGTCCTATCTGTCAGCCTGTAGAGCGCCGCAAAACCTACCTTTTTCTATATCTATTTTTGCGGGGGGGGGGGGGGGGGCTCGTTTGGCCACATTTGCCAATGTGGCGCCCAAAGACACACAAGAAGCCCTAGACTCTGCTGTGGCGAAGGTTCTCGACGGCACCTCAGCTACGGTGGTGGTCGAGAGATCTAATATTTCGGTGACGACGATTCGAAAGTGGGCGAGGAATGCCAAGAATGGCGTAACCCGCCAGTGCCGAGGCCCCAAACCACTACTCCCGGTGGAAACAGAAGACGCAATTCAAGATTGGATTATTGGCTGACAGATTGTGCGCCATCCTGTTGGTAGAAATGAACTTCTGTAAAAGGCCCGAGAGATCTCTGAATTAGTTGCTGGACGGGCTGTTACCGATGGATGGTACACCCAATCCATGGATCGCCATCCCTACATTACCAACCGCGCAGCCCAGGCGTTGTTGAAGACTCGCAATACCGTCGATTTTGAGGACATTCGCATGCTTTTTAACTTCATGGCCACGGTCATCATCGAGTCAGGTGCCACGGTTGACCATATATTCAATGTGGACGAGACGGCGCTCTACAAGGCGTTCTACAAGGCCTCCAAAAGCAAACGCGTCATAACTGTCCGTCGTTCGAAGAATGTGTGGACCACTACTCCTACGCCCAGCTTCCACATGGCCATCATCGCATGTGGGAGTTCTGCGGGGTTCGTTGTCCCTCAGTCTTCGTCATCCCAGGGAAGACTGTAAAGCTTGACGAATTCAAAGGGTGTGACGTCCCGGGAGCTGTCGTTATTGCTACACAGTCAGGGTTTTTGGGATGGCGCTATTTGAGGAGTGGCTGATTTTCGTAGCAGCCTCGGTGCCAGCTACAACCAAGCGGCCTTTGGTTCTCGTTATGGTGCACACTATTCGAACTCCGTTGTCACTCTTGCCTGCAATTTTGGCATTATGTTGGTATGTCTACCCCCAAACGTCACCCAACTATTCCAACCCCTAGATGTTGCTGTATTCGCGTCACTGAAAGGAACGCTATGCGTCTTGGTGAACGAGAAACTAGTTGGAAGGCGATTTGATTGGTTAGCATCGGCGAGCGGGTTGTAGTGATCTTGTTGTTGTGGTCATTGGACTGCAACTGCTGTAAAGCTTTCGTGTATGGCGTGGAATAGATGCCATTTTGCCACAAATGTGACGTCTGGTTTTCACGCAACCGGCCTCTACCCGCTCTCTTTAGTGAGTATGCAGCACCGCATGGATCTCTACACTAGCAATGGATCACCCGCTGATTTTTCGGCTTGTGGCATGGCTATAGTCGGAGCTGACGATCCGGCGCCATATTTTGACGCTCCCAGTACCGCCCAAGAAATACAAGAAGCGAAAGACTGTGGCAGTGGGCGGACAAATTCCGACAGAGTTGGTGATGAAAGAGCTTGAAAGGGAGCAAGCACAGACATGTAAGCGCAAGAAAGCTGCGGACATTCTTGACGAGGCTGTAGTTTAGCGTAGCAATAGCAAAAACATATACACAGACGATATATTAGTCCAGTTATCACACGTGGTTATAGTCAATTAAATTTACATTTTTGCGCGGAAATTAACCGTGTATTACTGCACGGCGACAATCCCTGCTTCGATGGACTCGCGGGTACTCGAACCCACGCCAAGCACAACGGCCCTAAATAAGCCCTGCCGGTTAACCATCTGAGTTGTCAGCGCTGAGAAAATGTCATTTCCTTCACTTCATAATACCCCGGCAATACACGCATCGATTGCGTTTGGACCACTCCTACCCTAAGGCGTGTCTCATTCATCACTGCAGAAATCGGAAACTGCCAGATTCTGAAGAGAGCATAGTGGGCCCAAGATAAAAGTGATACAAAACTGGTTGGAAGGCGTTTTGACTGGTTAGCATCAGCGAGCGGATTGTAGTGATCTTATTGTTGTGGCCATTGCACTGAACACTACCTAGAAGTACAAAACTTCTGCTGTCCGTACCTGCCTCTCTTAATTGCAAACTCGTCTCCGTTGCTAAGCATTGCGAAGAAACAGAGATGGGTACAGACGCAACACGAAATGGTTGTAGTCCTTAAAGTTTAGCTTAAATCGTCGAAGTGTACTACATAATACTTACTCACAAGTACGAATCCTTGATTGGCCAGATCAGCGTGTGTTAATAATTATATTAATCGAAGTATTGTGCATTGCAAACGTTTTGTCGTTTTCACTTGGCGCTCTTCTCCAGTTTTAATAAATCGAGGTCGATTTAATAAAACGAGGTAAATAGAAAGGGCAGATCGATCTATGTAGGCCGGCTAATAAATCGAGCTGCATCGCAGCTAGCGATCGATCTCCTTGTGGATTTGATTATAACGAGGTCGATCTAAAGTAAAACGATCCTTTTTGCGTATTTGAAGACGTAAATCGAGGTCGCTCATGCTAACGACTATTTTTTATACCACGATTTGTGGTGCGGACCAGAGCTCGCAAACAGAGGTTCACGGGTCACCCTACCCTTCCGACAGGTGTGCTGATCTGGTATCGGGCACCCGCACCCGTCCTGCAGGTCCCTCCGTGAAGATCGGGTACCCTACCCGCACCCGAAGTTTCATAATAAATAAATATAAGTATATAGATTTAACCATCACGTCCTAGCCGGACACGACCTGGAATGCTTGGCAACCATTTCGGAACTATACCTGTCGTGCACCTACCGGGTGACCGTACCCGCCCGCAATTTCAATCGGGTACCCGTACCCGTCCGTATTGCTTTCGGGCGGGTCGGGTCGGACGGGTACCCTACTTTCGGGTACCCGTTGCGAGCTCTGGTGCGGTCTACGCCATAAAACAGGGCGACATTTTATTTGCAAAGCACAATATAACTGTTAACTAACCGTTAAGAACATCTCAATAATTATTGATTCATATTTATTGCAATAATTTCAATATCAATTCATTTTTCGGCAACCCACCCTGATACAGCTTTTCGTCTTTGACGGCGGTTCTTGTCTTCGATGGCGCTTCGTGGACAGTTTCAAATCAAGTTTTTTTTGCAGTCTCGTGGTTTGCTTTGGTTTGCTGTGTATCGGTTCGAACCACACCACGAAACCTGGTTCATTAGTAATTTTGGTTTGGTTCGTTTACCGAACCAAACCACGTGGCTTGGTTTGTTCTAGGCGTGGTATGTACAGTCGCCTCACGCATTCATGAAGCCTAGGTTGGCCTTTTAAAGCTACGACCTACAAATACACTCGATACATTCGCCACAGAACTTCAAAGAAGTATCAACTCGACAAAGACTTGCTCCTGCAACATCGACGAAGTTCATATCCGTCTGTCATCGATGTCGCCATGTTCTGACCACAGCCACCATGACAGGATGCGAGCGTCAACGTAAAGCACTAATCTTAGGCCAAACTTGCATGAAAATTCAGCTCTAAACTTGGAGATACGCCCTATTTTTTCCTATTCTTGTGGCGTCCGATCTGGTCCTTCGAGCGCTCGAGCACCACAACCACACTACGCACAGGTTTCCCACTTTGCCCCAGTCATCGCGCGATGTCGATTATCGCCAACGCAGATGTACCAATTCACCCAACGACGCCTCCAACCGTAGTCGAAAACGAGGAAACCTTTGATAGCCCGACCGAGAACACCACTTTCTTTCATGGTGTGAACCTTCGAACTCAGCCCGTGCTTACTAAGCGAGGCAGGAAAACCGGCAAAATTGTATCGCGAGTCTTCGTTATCTTGGAAGGTGCGGTTGCGTTTTCGATAAAGCAGTCTGGGTCGGTCTAACCATGGCAAAAATGGTTCTGTAGAATATCTCTTTTACTTCCAGCATCCCGCAGCTACGGCGCCGTGCGGTGTGCTGGCATTGCAAAATGCCGAATATTTCGTGCACTCGTATGCATCATCCGCACTGCTAGGGAACTTCTGCATTGAGCTTCGATCGCCTCTCAGGGCCTGGGGTACGGCTACAATTCATTATATGGTGGCCGATCACGAGTGCTTAGCTCATTTTATTGCCCGAAACGCTGTTCAGGCACTCTTATTCTTCACTTTCATGGATACACACCCATGGCAATCCACGAAATCAAGCAGATGATGAACGCCGCTGGAGCACACCCTCGACGCAATCAATTTGACAAGAACGGCGTTGAGATCGAGAATAGTCGTCGCAGCACCAAACAGCGCAGGCCCTCTCGGTTAATTACACTTTCAAGCATTTCGAGCCTTATCCCGCAGTGGGCACGACGCAGTGGGGCCGGACGCAACAGCATCAGTGGTCGGGAAGAAGACAGTGTGCTGATGCTAGAGAGCGAAACCGAGTTCGATGCCGACGCCGATAATTGCAACTTCAACAATGGAGCAGAAAGTAACACGGTTGTCTGCCGGGTTACAAGAGGCTCGCGAACCAGTCTCCTCAAAGTGAACTTGCGAAGTACAAGTACTGGAAGCGAACCTACCGATGGTAACCGAGATGACAGACGCCCCAGCAATCACCAGGTTCTCCAGCTCTGCCAAAATACCAGGTTATCCTTCACTCAGCGAGGTCAGCCACGTCGTCATTTCAGTTTGGATGAGCAAGAAGAACTCGTCGCGGAACAGGACATCAGTCCAGAGCACTGCCACGAGCTTTGTGTTAATGGATTCGTGGAGAACGCTGGTCGTCGGCTATTTCACTTCATCTGGCCATGGGAAGGTCTCCAACACCTCCGTCCTAACCGCAGACAGAGTGATGCTGCGCTGCGTTTCTCGGTTGTGGTGCAGAGTGCAAACCAAAGAACACAAGGACCTCGTATTCGCTTTGTGTCGGCTTTCGAACCGTCCCGACAGTTTGATCCTACTACGATGGCAATGATGAGACAGTGGGTTTCCCCGCCACAACAGCAGCAGCTTGCTATCTGTGCAGGTGACTCGCCTGCAGCAAGAGCCGCAGTCACTCCATTTGTTGCAGAACGTTCCGTCAGCTCGTCCAGCGGCACCAGCGCGAGAAGAAACAGCGTCAACGTCGCGAGCTTGCAGATGGCACTAGCTCGAGTACACCATAGCGGCACTCAAACGCCTGCGGCTGTTGCTCCTCTAGGCATGACGGCACCCAGTTCAAAAGCCTCAAGAAGCTTTTCACTCAAAGTGATCCCGCCGATGACCTCCACGAGTGCTAAGAGTGCTAGTCCTCCAAAACTTCCCACACCTTCGACTAGTCCTCCAAAATCTGGTAACCGGTTGCCATCACCAACATCGATAATGTCCAAGGCCAAGGCCATGGCACAACGAACAGTGTCACCTGTGACTCCTCTTGCTCCAACCGCACCCGCTGCAGCTCCTACCGTAGTAAAGGTTTCTAACCCACCTTCCCCGGTGAAAAAGGGACCAGCACCTGCGGCATCTGTTCCAGTTGTCACCGACATACGCCTTGTTCAGGCTGTGAGCATCGCTGAAAGTTACAGCGGTGGATATATGCTGCGGCAGTACGAGCCGCTGAAGGTCATCGGTCGTGGTGGCTTCGGGCATGTTATGGTAGCACGGCATCTACCCTCCGGTTCATTTGTGGCCATCAAAACACTCAGCAAACGTGCCATTGCGGCACAGAACCAAATCCAGCACTCCCGCGCCGAAAAAACAGTGCTCACACGCTGTCGAGACCACCCATTCATCGTGAAGATGCATGCGTGCTTCCAAACCATCGACCACTTGCATATAGTGCTCGACTACTGTCCAGGAGGAGAGTTATTCTTCCACCTCTCACAGCACGGACACTTCACCGAGCCCATTGCAGCGTTTTACTTGGCAGAAGTTCTTCTTGCGCTCGAACATCTTCATCAACACGACATCATTTACCGCGATCTCAAGCCGGAAAACATACTGCTGGACCAACAGGGACACGTCCGACTTGCAGACTTTGGTCTTTCCAAGCCAGGCATTGACGACTGGACCCTTGCGCTGACCTTTTGTGGATCGAAAGACTACATCGCGCCAGAAGTGCTTGCACTCGGTGAGAGGCCGTCTTCTTCATCGACGTCATCACCACCAGGACGAGGTTATGGGAAATCGGTCGACTTCTGGGCGCTCGGGTGTATGCTGTTCGAGATGCTAACTGGACAGCCACCGTTCTACAATGCCACAAGCAGGACGCAGCTGTACTCGATGATAATGGACGGTGCCGTCTCGTTTCCGGCCAATATCAGCGATGAGGCACGTAATCTCTTGGAGTGTCTGCTGCGCACAGATCCGAGGGAGCGCCTCGGTGCGCGCCGCGCTTCGGGCGGTGGCGCGACTGCCGTAAAACTGCACCCGTTCTTCGCGAAGCACCACATCGACTGGGCAAAACTGCTCAACCGCACTCTGCGAGCCCCACCACTTCGCCCTCGTTCCGGAGCATTCGCCAACTTTGATTCCGAATTCACCTCCATGTCGATCCGGGGCATCGACAGCATGGTAAAATTCCCTGAAAAGATCCCCATGGATTATCAGCTCTTCGACAACTATAACTGGGAACCACCTAAAAGCACGAAATAACACAACTAAAACAGCCAAAGCATGCCCAACATGCAATCAAAGCTCATTCGATTTTGCGAAGCCGGGTTCCTACAGCCGCATCTCAAGCATGCAAAACTCGTTGGCCACCCGTCCGGTTGTCTTACCGCTCCTTCGCTAAATCACTAGCTAGCCGCCTTGCCAGCCAAGTTCGGGCTTACTTCCACAGCTTGCTGATCGACATGTTTTGCTCCGAGTCCTTCTTCATGACCTTGGACACAGCCATCTCGAAGTCCTCCTGGGTTACGTGGATCCGGCGCTCGCGCAACGCAAACATGCCGGCCTCTGTGCACACGGCTTTACACTCGGCACCCGAAGCGGTCGGCATCTTCTCAGCAATAACCTTCAGGTTAATGCCACGCAGTAGATTCATCTTCCTCGAGTGAATGCGCATGATATCGATACGCGACTACACAGCACAAACACGTCAGATAAATAAATAGAAAGTAGCACACTTTCATCATAAACTCGATATGGCGCACGCACCCCTTCCGTCGGGTTCGGGAACTCGATCTTTCTGTCAATACGGCCGGGACGCAGCAACGCCGCGTCCAGAATGTCGATACGGTTGGTAGCCATGATGACCTTGATGTTCTGTGCGGGCTCGAAACCGTCCAGCTGATTGAGCAGCTCGAGCATGGTGCGCTGCACCTCGGAGTCGCCACCGCCGCCCTCCATACGGGAGCTACCGATGGAGTCGATCTCATCCATGAAGATGATCGACGGCGACGCCTCACGCGCCATGACGAACAGCTCACGCACCATGCGCGAGCCTTCGCCAATGTACTTCTGCACCAGCTCAGCACCCGACACACGGATGAACGTGCAGTCCGTGTGGTGGGCCACAGCACGGGCCAGCAGCGTCTTGCCCGTACCGGGAGGGCCGTAGAGCAGCACGCCCTTGGGCTGGGCCACGCCCAGAGCGTCGAAGAGCTCCGGGTGCTTAATGGGCAGCTCGATGACCTCCTTGATCTCGCGGATCTGCTTGTCCAGGCCACCAATCATATCGTACGTCGAGTCGGGCACCTTCTCCACCTTCATGAGGCTCACCAGCGGGTCCACCTGCAGCAGCGATCCAGTATAAAGTTAGAGATCCTCCGTTTCTCATATTTAATATTTCTTCAACGCGAGACTCTGTACGCACCTTGGTGGGCAGGATCTTGTGCAGCACATAGCTGTCGTTGCGCAGCGCCACGCGCGTGTTGGGCGTGCACTTGGCGATGTCGATGGCCTTGTCCACGTCCACCACGTACTTGCCCTCGGGGTTCACCTTGACCAGCACCTTGGACTTGCCCATCTGCTTCACCACCTCGCCCACGTACGAGCCGGGCTCCTGCAGCAGCTGCAGCTCCTCGCGCAGCAGCCGGACTTCATAATTGATATGCAACAAGAAATAAGAACCTCTAAATTTATAATAATAAAAAAGGAGAAGAGGAAAGATATCTTCTCGTACCTTTCGAGTTGAGCTCGTTGCGCTGCGCCTGCAGGCGCCGCAGGTTCTGCGTCTCGTCGCGCACCGTCAGCTCCAGGTGCTCGATCTTCTGCTCGTAGTAGCTCGTGAGCCCCGCGCTCTCGTCCGCCGCCGCCATGGCCACGTCCGCCGTCATTTTATTCTCGTAAGATAAATGAGCAAAATTCCCCTTTGCTTAGCTTCCTCCCTTTTGAAGGCAGAGATCCAACAATTCGCACCTAATCGAGTCTATAGTGTACGGTAGCTAACTGTGTGGTGTGCGACACACTAATGATCCCAATGGCCACTGGCAGTGTAGCCATCTATTCAGAATTTGCTAGTTGCAGCGAGTGCAGCAGAGCAGAGCATGGTGGCGACGCCGCGGTTCCACGTGACGCAGGACGCCGCGTGGGTCTTCGTGCACGTGCACGTGCCGTTCGTGCGCGTGTCCGACATGGAGTTCTACGTGGACGGGCTGGACTTCACCTTCTTCTGCAAGCCGTACTTGCTCAAGCTGCACTTCCCGCACGAGGTGGTGGACGACGACCTGGCCAAGGCCGTGTACGACCCCAGCAAGGTGCGACAGCCATACGCTGCAATTGCATTACGTGGGGGTGTCATCGGAACTGAATGGGTGGCTGGTTGTTGCTGGATTATTGTAGGACAACGGCACAATTGTGGTGCACCTGCCCAAGAAGGAGCCTGGCCAACACTTCCCGGACCTCGACATGCTCACCAAGCTGCTGCAGTCGCAACGACCACCAGTGGACGTCAAGGCGGATACGCAGCGGTGAGTTGCTGCAATACGATGCTGATGGATTGTGGTCGGGTGTTAACTTGATGGGTTTCTGTCGCCAGGAAGGCGCCGCTGATCGAAGTGTTGGAGTCGTCGGGTCCTGAGCCGATCGGGACCTTCCAGGAGGAGTCCGACAAGTTGAATGCGTTGATCGATGGCACACCGGCTCCTACCAGCAACGGTGGAAAGGCCAAGCTGCAGGTGGAGACGGACTCGTCGCTTCTCGGGCTGGAGACCTCGAGCTCCAAGAAGCAGAGTCCCAGAGCTATCAAACTTGACACAGCCAATGACGAAGCAGAGGCTATCGGCGTGCACATCACGGAGCTCGCGCCTTCGTACGGATTCAATAATGCGTACAGTGACTTTTTCCGCGTGTGGCACGGCGAGGTGAGCGAGATTCTGTCTCTGCCCGATCCGGAACACATGCAGCCAGAACAGCGCCGTACGCTGCGCGAGGCTGCGGAGGAGGAACAGTTCGACATCGAGCGTTATCTGATGGACTTCGCGAGTCAGGGAGACGACATGTACTTCGAGCTGGCCATGGCGTACGAACCATTCTGGAGGAAGTACCCCGTTCTCCCACCTGCTGTGGTTACCCCACCGAAAATTGCCCATGTGAAGGTGACTAATCCTTTGATTGTCGAAGTTGATTCGGACGTTGATCGCGTTGGAGATAGTCTCGGCAGCGTGTCGCTAGAAGCCTCTTCTTCTCAGCCGCCGCCTCCACCTTCAACGTCGGAATCAGCGACCACATTCACTGATTCAGAGCAAGAGCTGCTGCTTCGACTTCCGCGAAAGGAGTTTTTGCTTCCAGAAGGGAGTCCTGAAGAGAAACTAGTGATCGGTGGTCTAGTTGACATCCTCATTGGTTTCGCGTACGAGCAACTCACTACCCAGGGTGACAGCGGAGTGGAGTCGACCTGGACTGTGAGTATCGTGAGTCCGACACTGTCGTGGCTGGATTCAAATGCGGATTTGCGAGCTGTAGTGCGTTCGACTGTCCGCCGCATGATCACCTTTCCATTCCTGCGGCAGTACGCTTTGGCCTTGCGTTGCGTACGCGAAGCCAGCGAGATCCTGAAACGTGGCAAACGTGTGGTGCTGAGGGCTCTGCTGGCGCTCTACCGGATCGTTGAGAAGTCAGAGACCCAGTACCTGCTCAACTCGCTTTATATTCAAGACTACTGCGTGTGGATTCAATCTGTCAACGACGAGCACCTCCAGGGTGTCGGTGCAGAGCTGGAAGCCCACCTGGATGTCTTCAAGAAGAATGAAACCGGTTGGGCTTTGGAGGAACTCGAACGCAGTCTTTTTGAGGCCGGTGACAGCGAGCAGGACGTGGTAGCTTTTTCCTCATCGAGTTCGGACTCTGAATCTTCGAGCGAAGAGGAGTCTTCAAGCGAAGAAGAAAGCTCGTCAAGCGATGAAGATGACCGTGACAGTGAAGACGAATCGAACCAGGAGATCAATAGAGAGGCAGAGGCAGGGAGACCTTGAGGTTCATGAACAAGATAGACTAACCCGGGCCATATTGTGTATAATTAGTGGGACGCGGACGCTTACAAAAATACAGCTCTATGCATCACGCACTGCAGCGCTCGGCTTCAGCTCGCGCGCTAGTGAATTCGCTACGGCGAGCGAGTGGTCATGGCAAACCAAGACGAAGTTCGTGCTGCGAGCTTTTCGGGGCCCCTATCATCAGCCACTGCCTCCGCATCGGGGCTAAAGCTGCCATTGCTACTCACCGCACGACCTGGAAATGTGGGTGTGCAGATTGATGCGCACCGAACGATGAACTTGTTCTCACATCCGCGCAGTGTCAAGTTCACGTCACAGTTCCACGGATTTATGTATGAAAATGGGTCGCTAGAGAATTATTCGCGCGTGGTGGAGCGAACAGCTCAACGAGCTAGACTGCTGCAGGATAAGCTGGAAAAGCTGCGAGCTCGGGAACAGTATCTGCTGGAAGACGAGGATAAGAGGAAGCAGCGGCGTATTCAACGCGAAGCAGCTCGCCAGTATCGGATGTGGCAGATGCACCAGGCAGCTAAACGAGCAGACGAACGAGCACGAGAAGACGCTGCTGCAGTGACGGTGCAGAAGGTGATGCGAGGAGCTCTTGCACGACAGGTGACCCGGGTACTGCGCAACGTGCGGAAAACAAATGAAGCTGCCTCAATGCTTCAGCGAGCGCTGAAGACGTATGTGACTCACCAACAACTATTACGAGAGCGCGAGCGCCGAGCCAGAGAAGCAGAAGAGCGTCGAGAACTTGAGATGAACTCAGCTGCAGCGGTTCTCCAGCGACAGGCACGAAAGCACCTGAAAATAGTTCATGAACGAGCTGCATTGACGGCGTGTGCCGAAGCTGAAGAAATTAACGACAACGAGGATGGCGTGGCTCTCCCCAAACCACGAAAGCGACCTGCATCAGCCGAGGAGCTTACATCGGAGGAGAAAATCATTGTCGAGGCACTGAGCAGAGGGATCAGCTTGGATATCCTCTTCTCAGACGAAGAAAACAGCGAAAGCTCGCTCCCAACCAATTCCACGTCGTCTTCTAGTAGTATACCGTTCAAAGCACCCACGTCCCCTCCAAAGATACTCCCGCAGCCACCACCGCCCAAAGCCACTGCAGTACGCCGGCCGCGAAGACCGATGTCCATCAAGCGAGTGGGTGGAGGCTACCGCACCAAGCTGTTACCTTATGATGCAATCGAGCCATCTCCTCCGAAGCCAACAATCTCAAACCCGACACCAACAACAACCCGCACTTCTCGCGGTAGAACATGGCCTCATGGAGGCCCACCGGCGGGCTCCACCAGTGTCAGCGAGGAGTTTTTGCGCCACTCGAGACACTCCCCAACGTTCCCAAAGCCGGCAGTCTCGCCTAGACTGCTCACTTCAACCACGTCAAGACACGGAACTCGCCCCGTCACCTCAACCAAGAGCGACGGCGACGAGCTCCGCGCCGCCTCGCCCGCCAGAGGCTCCCCGCCGAAGATCTCGCCCTACGCCATCCCGCAGCGGCTGCCTCCGTCTCGGTAACAGGACCAACTACAATGTAGCCATCTCGTCACACGTCGCATGTTTTGTTTTAATTTGCTTCCAAAACCTGTACGTACGATCCTAAAAGTCTAGATCCTAAAAACTATCAGTCCTTCGCGCGACCTTCGCGCAACTTTGCCATGACGGGCTGCTCTGCTCCAGTAGAATAATTGCACCGGGCGCCACCAGCCAATTCCCGTTGCGGCGCACTCCTCGACTTGCTCAACGTACGCGGCCATGCAGCTCTTCGCCGACTCGCAGACGCACTTCGCGGCCGTGTCCGAGGACGGCCGCCTCAAGCTCTGGGACGTGGCCGGCGGCGCGCTGCTGCAGGAGCTCAAGGAGCGCGACCACCTGAGCTACCGCTACACGTGCCTGGCCTGGACGCAGGGCAGCTCCAGCAAGAAGAGCAAGAAGCGCAGCGGCGCCAGCGAGCTCGGGCTCGTCGCGCTGGGCGCCAGCAATGGCGCCGTCATTGTCTGGGACCTGGCCACGGGCGACGTGAAGCACACGCTGCAGGCGGACGCCAGCCACGCCGTGCAGGCGCTGGCCTTCAACCCGCAGGGCAGCCTGCTGTACGCCGCCTCGGGCGACAAGCACGTGCTGGAGTGGAGCGTGGCCAGCGGCAAGGTGGAGCGCAAGTTCCGCGTGGGATCGGGCGGCGCCTCGGCGCTCGCCGTGTCGGCGGACGGCGAGATCCTGGCGGCGGGCGGCTCGGCGCTGCGCACCTTCGACCTGGCCTCGGGCAAGAAGAGCCGCAAGCTCGTGTCGGGCTTGTCCTCGGCCGTGACGCAGCTGCGCTTCGCCGCCGTGGAGGACGGCGTCGAGTCCTCCAGGTTCCTGTTCGCCGCCACGGCGGGCGCGAGATTCGTCAACATGTACGACCTGCAGCTCACGGAGCACGACGCGCCCGCGCTCACCTTCAGCCTGCCCAGCAGCGCCGACGGCGTGTTCGCTCGCGCCTCGGTGGGCGAGGCTGTGGTGGCCAAGAAGAAGAGCAAGAAGAGCAAGAAGAACAAGAAGGAGAGCGCTGATGCCGCCAAGCCCGTCGTGGACCTGCTGGTGGGCGCGACGGCCTCCGCCGGCGCCATGTTCCTCTGGGCGCACAAGTACCAGCAGGTGAACGATGCGGCGGAGCTGGCGCTGGCCTCCAAGCCGCTGTCGCCCACGCTGTCGACGACCGAGAGCGCCGGCATTCTGCTCGCCGAGCTTAGCACACAGGAGGACAAGAAGACGGAGGTGCTCGTGGCTCGCGGCTCGCTGGTGAAGCCGGTGTTCGAGAAGGTGTCCCCCGTGGAGGAGAACGCTCCTGGTCAGTGGAAGACCGAGCTCGAGTTCGCGGAGATCAGTGACGCTCTGCTGCTCAAGGCGGAGCGTGCCGAAGCGGCCAGCAAGAATGGCAACAAGAGGCAGAAGGTGGAGGAGGCTGCCTCCGCCGAAGATGAAAAGACGCACGTGCCGACGCTGACCGAGCGCCGTGCGCTGGCGAACTCCATGGCAGTCGTGGATGAAACTACCAGCTTCGAGGAGCTGGACGGAGAGGCGGATGGAGAGGAGAATGAACTCACCTTGGCTGAGCGTGTGGAGGCTCTGCGTGAGCGCGTGGAGGGTGATGTCACCGCCGCTCTTAGCCGTGCTGAGCGCGAAGCTGAGACCCCCGAGGACAAGGCTCGCGGCAACAAGCCGGATGCATCGTCGCTTGCTAGTGTGCTTGAACAGGCTCTGCAGGCGCGCGACAACGCTCTTCTCGAGTACTGCCTGCGCACGCGCGACGCTAAGATTGTGGCCCGAACCGTGGCTCGTGTGTCGGCCTCCCGTGTGCTGGGTCTTCTGGAGGTGATTGTTCGCAAGCTCGAGCGCTCGCCTGCTCGCTTTGCGCGTCTGTGCCCGTGGCTGCGCGCTGTCCTGCTGCACCACACGGCATACCTGGTGGCACAGCCCGACCTCGTGCCTAGTCTGTCGGCTCTGTACCAGCTCCTGGAGACAAGGTTGCAGGTACACGAGCAGATGCAGAAGCTCGCTGGTCGTCTGACTCTTGTGCTCGGCCAGATCCACGTCAACACGGCCGCTAACAACGACCAGGAGGATGACGAGACTCGCGCTGCTGTTATTTACCACGAGGGTGAGGAGGAGGTGCGCGAAGAAGCAGCCAACGGCGACGACAGCAGCAGCCAAGAGGAGGAGGAGGAAGATGAAGAGGACGACGACGAGGACGACGACGTAGAGACTGAGGACGAATGATCGGATCGGTGGATGTATTAATACTCTCAATAGACCAGAACAGCGAGCCTCGCGAGCCCAAGGCCTCGCTAGTCATTTGCTTTTCATATCCTTGGAGTACGTATCCCACCAAGTTGAAGTCACGTCACGTTGAACTAGTCCAGCCAAAATGCAGTTGTCGCCAACGTTGTGCCGACCAAGGCATCTCGATCCAGAGCGATTACGTGCCCGACTCGGTGTTGAAAAGTTTGCGAAACTACGCTATCACGAAGCTGCAGTCGTGAGCACGGCGCCGATGCAATTCCAGTTGTTTGCCTTGAGCAGTGACACCCTGTTCATCGTGCCATTAATGGGTCGAGGTGAATCAGCCGCGGATATGCTCTTACCACTGCGAAATATCTCCGCGGTGGATCGTGTGGTGCCTGAAAACAAGAAACAGCGCGGCCTGCTTCTCCTGCCTACGAGTCAACTCTTTCGATTGCAACTGCGCGAGGTCAAATCCAAGAAGTCGCCATCAGAGCTGTTCTTCGCGACATTCGAGCCGCAAACCCAGCTCTTCTTTCAGCTTTCACGAGCAGTACGCATCGATTTTCAGGTGTGTTCAAGAATTGTGTTCAGATAAAGAGGTGTTGATCTAACGAACGGTGTGCTTCGGATGTTTAGAAGCAGCTGATCCCACAACTACAATTTCCTGACAGCCTCCCTGCTCGAACGGAGCAGCGACTTGAATTGGCAAGTTTACTAGAGATGCTTGCATTGGATCTAGTACGCGCTCGTGACGACATTGAGCGGATCCATCTGCTCGATGAACTTACTGCTGCCGCGTATTCCTCCGTCGAGTTGAAACAGCTCTTCTTTGAGGACCGTACACAAGTGCAGGGATCTACAGGGTTAGCAGCCTTCTTGGTTCGACAACTTTCTTGTCCTTTGCGTCCGGGTAATGGCGATGAAACAAAAGTGGAGTTCATACTCAGTGTTGTTCGCGTCTTGGATGCTATGTGCTTTGATATGCAGTTGCAAACAAGCTGCTTGGATAGACTTTCAGTGAACGAGTTAGCGGGTAACCTTCTTGCTCGTGGGGCAGAAAGCTACACTGTCGGTGATAAAAGTGCAGATGGGTCTGTCGATATGCACACGCGTGTACTTCGAGAGGATCTCATGGATGCTGAAGCTGCGTTGCTACTTTCGCTTGATGGGATACAGCAGTATGAAGATTTTCGATTGCACCAGCATCAACAGATGCGGGGTTTGCTGGTTGAGCGCTCCACGTCCGTCATGCAGCACGCATTGCGATCCCCGGCGCTGAGCGTGTGGCTTCCTAAGTTTTTCAAGAGGGTTTGCGTTGCAATATCGCGCGCAGCGATCGCTGTCGAGATCCAGCATGAAGTTGAAGGCAGCGAAATCGAGGAGCGTGAAGGCAACTTAGATCAAGAGGATGAAACAGACGAAGAAGAGGACGAATCCGATCGTAGCGAAGCCCTGGATCCGCTCCAAATGCTTTCTCTCTGGCGCAGCGTGACCGTGTTAGAGCTACTGGTGAAGAGCGACGTGGCTATGGGCAGTGATCAAGTGCTTGGACAGCTACTACGGACCCGAAAGGACTACATCGAGTAAGTATCTCAATGTTTTTCCGTTCGTGCAAGTGAATGCACTAACGGTCTACCATTTGAGCAGCATGTATCTAAGAGCACCACGTTTTTTGAAAGCGTTGAGTACCAGTGGAATACCCCATCTTGAAGATGTTGCGCTCAAGCTGGCCAGATTCCTGGAATCACTTAGAGAGAGACCAAGAGGAAGATAAACCGTGGACGGGGATGAAAACATATTTAACGAAAAAGAAGTTGCCAGGCATTATTTATCCAGTGGTGGAGGATCTTCGGCGAGCAACAACACGCGAGGAAGCACCTCAGCCAAGTGAGGATTTTGTTTCTGAAGCATTGCAACTATGGCACGAACCTTTTCAATGCCCTCTTTCGCTTTCTCTAAAGCTTCCGTTGCTTGGGCTTCATTTGCGGGACCAGTGGTCACTCCACGGCAAAGTGAGTCGAACCGCTTAATCATACGCAACTTGCGAGCTGCAGCGTCGATGTATCGCTGTTTATCGTAGAGCGCGGCGTTAATCGCTCGCTGGAGAGAGAGCCCGCGCTCTTCGTCAACCTTGAGCTCAGCCGAAGCCTTTTCCAGTTGAAAGGATACATCTTCACCAGCAACAAGTTGTGTGCGAATGCTTTTGTCGAGACGTGCAGCATCACGCTCGCTTTTGCGGAGCTGATTCTGTAACGTGGACACTTTAGCTGTAAGCGCTGCAAAAGTGAGCTCCGCTTCCTGCTCCTTCTTACTTCGGCCACGCAGCGCGATGAGATCACGTTTGTGGACAGCTTGCTCCATGTCTTGCAGCATTTGCTCTTGACTGCGCTGCAACGCTTCTAGACGTAAACGCATACGATGGATCTCCTTTTCCATACTTCGTGCCTCTGCCTGGCCGACTTCAGGGTCTAGAGCAGCTTGAGTCTCCTTCTCGAGCTGAATTTTCTTCTCCCAGAGCATGAGTTGTCGCTCCACTTCTACGACTCGGTCGAGCAGATCTTGTTTCTCCTGGCGCAACGTAGCCGCCCGAGCTTCCATGGCCACCGATGTGGCTTCGAGCTCTCGCAATTCGCTGGCAAACTCCAGCTCTAGCGAGTGATTACTGTTCAGCAGCTCATCATGGCGTGAACCTTGTCGAGCGATGAGATCGTTCAGCCTTCCTGTGTCGGCGTGCAATGATGCAATGCCATTCGAGAGCTCTCGAAGCTCGCGTTGCATTTCTTGCAGCTCATGCTGTAGCCGCAGTTGTTTCTGCTCCAGGACACTTGTCTTGCTTTTTCGTTCCTGGTTGCGCTCACTTAGCTCCTGAGCCTCACTCGCTGCATGTACTAGAGCCGTCTGCGTGTTGAGCCACTGTTTCTGCTTCGACACATTCTCTTCCCTACCAAGTTTGGTTTCACGCACAAGATTTTTTATCGTTGCCTCCAGCGGACCGGTGTCTGCATCTTCCATCTTGCTCACTAGCTGCTCGTACTTTTTGTTAAGTCGATCCAGACGCAACATCTTCTTCTCAATTTCATCGTTACGCTGTCGAATCTCCAGCTCGGCACGCTCGACTCGTTGGTCGTCACGTTTGAGTTCCTCGACCAGGGCTCGCTGGGCTTCTGCAAGTTGAGCGGTATGATTCTGTACGTTGAGAGCATCAACACCCACTCGAGCCATCTCATTCTGCAAGTTAGCCAGTTCCACTTCTTTCTCGTGCACACGCGTGACAAGTCGCTGGGTCTCTTTGGTGAGATTGTGCGCTGCCTTGTGCACAGTAGTTTGATCGTTCTTCTCTGCCGCGATTTCATCTTCCAGCAAGTGTCGCTCTCGCTGTGTCGTCTCCAAATGCTGGGCCACCTGAGCTGCTTCCGACTCCATTTTCTTCCCCTCAGCGGCAGCAGAGGAGACCTGAGCTTCAGTTTGCTTCAGCGATTTAGCTAATAATTCATGACGCGCTGCGAGCCGCTCGTGCTCTGCTCGCAAGTTTTCTGTTTGCTCCTCCACAAAGCGCAATTCCGCGTTAAAGCGCTCAATAGTGGCAATCAGCGTTTCATGAGCCTGTTGAGCCTTTTCAATTGATATTTTGTAGCCACGCAGCTCGGCACTCAGCGCGAGTTCGTCCTCGCCCACTTTGGAGATGGCTGTTTGAGTGGCCTGCAGGGCAGTATCGCGCTGTTGCATACCAATGAGCGCGCTCTTCCACTGCTGCAGTAGCTGCTTCTTCTCAAAGGCAACAGCTTCCATCTGTGCAGCAGCCTCACGCAGGGTCTCCTCGGCAGCTTGAGTCTCCATCCGCTGTGTCTTGAGTTGTGACGCGTTGGCAGCTAATTGCTCCTGCAGTGTCTTCACCTGCTCGTTCAAACGGTCAATGTACAGATCTTGCTTCACCTTGTCCTTCTCCGCAACAGTCATCGATTCTTCTGCCTTCTCTGCGGCACGCTGCGTGCGAGCGATTTCGTGCTTCATCTCCTCATTATACTTCTCCACCTGTCGCAACGTTGCGCTCAACGAGTCCAGCTCGGCTTGCGTTTTGTGCATGTGCGCTCGACGGCGCTCCACCGCCAGCTTCTTCTCCTCCGCGCTCGCCTTCCACTCGTCCAGCTTATCTTCGCTCGTGAATCGTTCATCGTGCAACGTGGTGAGGCGTCGGTGCGCGCCTTCCAGCGCTACCTGCAGCTGTGCAAGTTGCTGCTGCACTCCATACAGCGCAACACCGACGTCTTCTCGCGCAGCCTTGGCGCGACGGAGCTCCTCCTCCTTCTCTCGCAGCTCGAGCGACACGCGCTCGTCGTTGCCCACGAGCTGCTCGTACAGAACCTTCTGGATGCGCTGCATGCGCTCGTGGCGCCCCATGTCTACGATCGTCCGAGTCGGGTCCTCGTCCTCGTCTTCGTCCTCATCGCTGTCACTTTCATCGTCCTCGTCGCTGTCGTCATCTTCCTGGGGGTCCAAGGCGTCCGCCTGCTCGTCGTCTTCGCCTTGCTGCCCGTCGTCCAGCGCGGGCTCAAAGACGCCCTTCCCTCCCGTCTCCACGCCCGCCAGCTCTTGCTGCTCAGCGTCCGTCGCCTCCGACATGCCGCCCTCACCTCAAGACTATCTATCACTGGCACTGCAACAGCAAGTCTTCAATGTCTCGCGTCGTTTCGCGCTCGCCGTAACGGTTCTCACACGTCGCAGATTTCGCTTTTTTCCACCAATCACCTATCTAGCCTAACATCCATTGGCGAGAAATTATCTTATGTGAGTGGAAGTCCACTCACTCGTTTCTCGTGCAAGAAGCACTCACTTTTGTAGGACTAGGTTAAAATATCAACTTGGGACGCAGCAATATTCTCAAAGAACAACCTCGTCGCAGACATACTCTCTCGTTAACCATTAAAGTGCAGCGAGCAATATTCCATTTGCTCGGAAACATGTATTTCCGCGCATAGTAGCTTTTGCTCGCAACGCGGCGAGACTCCTTCCGGCCAGCAGCACGAGCGACGATGCAGTGACGATCATACCTAGACTTCTTTGCAAGATGCTTCTTGAGGCCCTGTGACGTTCAACTTGCGCCGGCACTTCGGACACGTCGTGGTTGCAAACAGTTTTGGTCTACCAACCTCCTTCCACCCCGTGCCGATGGCCTACTGACCGCCAACAACTTCACCACTGCGGAGCTTCACCGGGGAAATGCAAACTAGCTCAGCTAGTAAACGCAAACGTATCGGGAAGTGAGAGCGGTGCAAAATAACCATGAAGATCTGTTTTTTTCGATAGTTTTTTGTACAAATCAATGTGTTTAGGAAAAATGGGCATTGCGCACGTTCCTCGTTAATGCAGGGATCGAAAAAATGCTGTCCGTGTAGGCGCTTGCACGTATATTTGGCGTTTGCTGAGCTGCTGCCATGAACAAAAGACCACAGGTTAAAAAACAAAGTTTTTCGTAAATTACGAGAGTCTATCGTGGATACCAATGTTATTTACGAGACAATACTGCAGGGCGCGAATAGCTCCCGTTTATGGATAAACTGCCATAATTATTATAAGATGCGGTATTAACCTAACTCTTTCATTTGAGACCGCGTCAAACAAAAAAATGCTTACGAACCTAAGTACGAATCGCGATTTAACCGCATGAATCGAAAGAACTCTGTCTTGTGCTTCTTTTTAGCTACTGATCGTTATAAAATGATTAGAACTCGTGGAGTTACATCGGTCGAAAAAAAAAATCTCCATTTCCGGACCCCCGAAATCCGGGACTTTATTTGGAGCATGTGACCTAAATCTTTCTTCAATTTTAGCGTATTGTATATTGTCGGAACGCTCGTGTAAAAAACAATCGAATTAGAGATGTTTTTTGCCACCTGCGAGTGTTTTTAACTTTTAATTTTTATGTCTGGTTATGTACGAATTTTGAGTGGACGCGATTATCTCGATAACTCCAATTGGTGGCTAAGCATCTTTTTGTTTGCCGCGGTCTCAAAAACAAAATTTTTGTATGCAGCTGTCTTGCATAGGGAAACTCAGAAAAATATAATATGATAGTGGTTTATCCATATTTTCCTGTAGTTATCTGTTACGAGACAGCCTTATCTAAAAGTGCGTAACTTTCGCAAAATACCAGCCAGTTACTGATGAGCCACTCGCGGCACAAGACCAGCTCGATTGAGCCTCATTTCTCAATACTCCACCAGCAAGATGCCGACCACCGCCGCCCAAGTCCTCGGCCGTCTTACTTGCTAGTAGGATGACGAGGTTGCCAACCGGCTCGCGGCAGTGCGTCGGCTCTTGGCTACTTGATTTTAGCAGCAGATATTTACACTAAACTCTCCTAACGTTCTCCTCTATTTCATACTGACGCGCACAATGGATTCGGTCATGCAAGCCTTCATCGTGGCGCAACCACCAGCCAAACCGCGGCGACAGGAATGTGTCGACGGCTGCGGCGATGCCGTTCAGTACAATGACCGAGATTGCTTTGCGGATAGTGTTTAGAAGGACAATTGGGCGGAGAGTTGAGCATTTGCCTCGGGGCTTGTTCGGCTTGGGTAGGCAGAGTAATGTGCCTGCTCCAAGGTCGAGAGGTTCACCGCGGGCAAAGCTGCTGTTGATGATCTCAGAGAGACAGGGTGCAAGTGCATCTGCCCCATACTTGAGTAGTTCACCGGGGATGTCATCGGGGCCGGAAGCGCGCCGGTTGTTGAGACGGCGAAGTGCTTGGCGAAACTCCCCGGGTGTGATTGGGCAGGAGAGCGCTCGTGGTTCGAGGTCCGGTGCGACTGAAGGTCGCTACGTACGTGGTGAACGCCGTCACCCAAACCTCGGCCGTGTACTCCATGGCTTCCTCCAAAAACAATTGCGAGGGCTGGCTGTTGTCGTCGACTGGCCCGTCACTGTAAAATAATTCTAAGTGAGTAGACCCGTTGTACGATGCCCCCAACGAAAACTCCTTCATCCTCGCGTGCAATCTTGCCTCCAACGCCTTCAGCGTGTGACAGGGAGTGCACCCCTCCACAACGTACTCCACGCGAATCGGCTTCTTGGCCGCGAACTTGGCGTAGCCATCTGTGCCCCGAAGCAGTGTCGAAAACCGTGTGGGACGCTCCGTCGCGAGACTGCACCCAGACTTGGCAATAACCGTCTCGTTGCTGTGGTACTCGTCCCGCGCCGATCTGGAGCGTCGATATTGCGCTTCTTGGTGGTGCATATCATTGTCCCTTCATACACACCGAGATAATGTATACCTGACAGACATAGGAAAATGTTACGGACAACGGAAGACGTTAGACCTGTGTTCGAAACATAATAATATAATAAAATAGTAATACGTCTCTCCACCAGGTGTACGTCCTCCGGGTTGTTAGTGTGGTACGTCTTGTGCTTGATTGGAATAACGATCTCGTCGGCACGCTCAATCCCTTCCTGTACCAGCCCCGCGTCTTCAAAACTCCGCACCTCATCAGAGAAGATAAGCTTCAGTCGTCGTGTTCTCCATGCAGGCTTGCCAAGGCTGTCTGCGGCCTTGGCAATCTCCTCCCGCCGGCGCTCCAAGCAGGCTTCAACACTTTCGATCTCCCCTGCCTCCGCCATTTGCACTAGTAGACGAGCGGTCAGGATAGCACTTATTTAATTAAGCAATCATTAACGACTTACAGGTTCGTGGGTCTTGCGGGTGCAACTGCAGCTGCAAAGTCGACGGCTTGGGTTTTGGCGGCGAAGGTTTTTGCGCCAAGTGAGGCAGTAGATACGGAGCCCATTAGCCGAGCTCACGATGCTACTGGAGGCATGTTGCTTGTGAACGCAAAATGAGCGGGCACTACTGATGGGTCTTTCTATACTGATCGGATTTTTCTGTACTTTGGATGATGACCCACTGCTAGGCCTCGATCTTTTGCAAAATAATCCAGGGGTTTCGCGTGGGTGTGACAGCGCCGCTTGTACCGTGGGTGGATGCTGATCGTCTGATACCAACTATTGGCACAATCCTGCCGATCTTATTCAGCTATTGAGAAAAATTAGACATTTGGTTGGTTAATTTACTGATAGATTGACTGATATTTAGCTAATCCTGCGATCGGATACTTACCTATGTATGACAGGATATTTAACGTAGAATACCGAATAGGACGCGGAAAATAATTGTGAAATCGGTTTTTAAATATATTTAACTACTCGATATGTAATATTTAATTTGAAAACTGACGGCCACACGATCGCGGCGCCATTCCCCAATCTGCTGAGTCGCTTGGTGCCCATGGCCTTGCGAACGGTGCTGCTTCGCTCGGCGGCGGTGCGCGCCGCGGGCGCAGGCGCGGCGGCCAACGACGCTGGCGCTTGGTGCGCCTTCGCTGCAGCTTCTGGAGCGCTGCGCGCCGTTCCACAGCACGCGCGCTGCGATGGAGCCCACGAAGCGCGACTTCTACGACGTGCTGGGCGTCTCGCGCGACGCCAGCAAGAACGACATCAAGAAGAAGTACTACCAGATGGCCAAGAAGTACCACCCGGACACCAACAAGGCGGACCCGGACGCCGCCAAGAAGTTCGCGGAGGCCACCGAGGCCTGGGAGATCCTGGGCGACGACGATAAGCGCCAGAAGTACGACGCCTACGGCCACGCCGGCGTGGACGAGCAGGCGGGCTTCGGTGGCGGCGGAGGCTTCCACGGACAGGGCTTCGAGGACATCTTCGGGGAGTTCTTCGGCGGCCAGGGCTTCGGTGGCCGTGCGCGCCGCAGCGCCAACCAGCCGCAGCGCGGCGCCGACATCCAGGTGGACATCACGCTCAACTTCATGGAGGCGGTCAAGGGAACGACGCGCGACCTGAACATCACGGCCAACGTCGAGTGTGACTCGTGCGACGGATCGGGCGCCAAGCCTGGGACCAAGAAGAAGACCTGCCCGACGTGCAACGGCTCCGGCGTGCAGATCATGCAGCAGGGCTTCTTTGCCGTGGAGACGCCGTGCCGCCGTTGCCAGGGCGAGGGATCCATTATCGAGTCTCCGTGCGGCAAGTGCCGCGGCAAGGGCACGGTCAAGAAGCCGCGCACGGTCGAGGTGAAGATCCCGGAGGGTGTGGATCAGGGCATGAACCTGCGTCTGGCGCACCAGGGCGAGCCTGGCCAGCGCGGTGGGCCTTCGGGACACCTCTATGTGGGCATCCACGTGCTGCCGGACCCGTTCTTCAAGCGTCGTAAAACGGATGTGCTGGTGGATGTCCCCATTTCGGTCGCGCAGGCGGTGTTGGGAGGCACGATTGTGGTGCCTACCTTGACGGGCGAGGTGGAGATGAAGATCCCGCGCGGAACACAGCCCGACACGGTCCTGCAGATGCGTGGCAAGGGTATCAAGGAGCTCAACTCGAACCGCCGCGGCTCGCAGCTAGTGAACCTGCAGGTTTGCATTCCCAAGTACGTACCTGCTATTTGTTACGGAAAGATGACTTTGGGGTTCGCCGTGCTAACATTTTGTGCTACTGTAGGAACCTGTCAGCGCGCCAGGAGGAACTCATGGAGGAGTTTTTGAAGGAGGAGAACGAGCGCGCGGAGAAGGGTGAGGACCCGGACAGCAAGCCGCATTCGTTTACCAAGTCGGTGCGGGAGACAGTGGATCGGATAAAGAGTTTTATTAAGAGCTGCAAGACGGACGCGGACAAGTCTTCGTAGGGGAACGGCGACGTCGAACAGCCCAAGTGGACGAAGGGTGTACAGTGGCTTCAGCCCTCAATTTTGACTACTGCAGGGGCTTTCGCGAGCGTGTGCTTTAGCCAAAGCAACGAGCTTCTAGACGTTACAAGATGTGGCCGCTGCAGAGAGAGGCAAGAAAAGAAGACCATGATCGAAAAGCAGGGAACAAATGTGTCAAGCAGACGTGCAATGTAGACTGCAATGCAATGCTCTTCTAGTCATCTGAGTAGTATCAATGTTGGCCGCGGGGCGTCTTCATGTCCCGCTGCTCAGAGGAGGAACACGTCGTCCTTGGGGATCTTGAAGATGCGCATGTGCAGTCCCGGGACGTCCAGCAGCTCGTTGATCTGCTGCGTGCACTCCTGGAACTCCTTGCTGGCCAGCCACGTATCGAAGTCCTTCTTGGACTCCCACTGCAACACACACAGCGAGCGGGTTAGACCACGCAGCGCTCGACAGAGTTCATCTACATGTACAGTGCGACCGTTTACCTCGGAGAAGACGACGTACTTGGTGTGGTCGTCCACCTGCGCGTACGTCTCGATGGAGAGGAAGCCCGGCTGCGCGCGCACCGTAGACTTGACGTTCTCCATGAGTCGCGCCACGCGCGGCTCGTAGCCGCGGCTCATGATACGCTCGCACAGCACTCGGATGCGGCCGGAGCTCATGGTGTCAACGACTGCTGCGGAAGTGGGGACTGCTGTTGAAGTCGAGCCAAAGGACCGCTGTAAAAATTGCGCGATGTCTTGGTTTTACTATACCGCCAGAAAATCGCGTACATCATCGAAACATTTTTTGTGATGCAGAACTGGCAGGCCGAACTCGGCAATCCTGCAAGTTGCAGTGTGGGGAGGGCAGAGGAAGAAGCCCAGAAACAGAAGCGGTGGTTTAGTAGAAAAGGTATTTCAACGTTAATACATGCAGAACAACTGCCCACAAAGCCGTCGACGAGCTTGTCGCTGCCTCAAGAAACACCTCGCTAGCACGCGCCCTCAATGCCGTTCTCGGAGAACCCCGTTACGCAGTCTAACCTTCGACACGTATGGAACAGCTTTATCCGTGCCGCTCCAACGAGGGTGGCGCAACTATAAACAAAGAGAGATAGACACACGCACGTCCTCGAGAGATGTTAGTCATCGACAAAACTGCAACCCTCGCTGCCGCGCAACAGCCAGCACACGCAGCGCACGCACCTGCTTCAACTCCGTCTTATCTTCCTTACAGCTCGGCGTCCTTGGGCTTGGCCGTGAGGTAGTGGAAGCCCACCACGGAGACCATAATGACCGCCCCCAGGCAGTTCACAAACACCATCAGCGCCGTGTCCATCTCGTCGCTGCAGGACACGCACAAGCACGAGAAAGTCAACCGTCAGTAGGGTGAAGTACTACCTAGCGCTGCACTCGGAGCACTCGCTCGGCGCCCCGAGCTGCGCAGCGAGGAGACACGTACTTGTTCATGGTGCTTCCGCTCTCGTTGTATCGTGGCAGTCCTAATTGGGACGCGTAGCATATCGCGTGTCGCGCGAAGGTAGCATGTGGTGTGGCGGACACATCACGCGACATCACCCATGGATACTGTAGATCCAAGAGAGACGTTTCGGCGGATGAGCGGCTGCATAGACGCCAGCTCGGGTCAACATGCACCAGGCAGCAACGCAAGGCAAGCCGTGGCGAGGCATGACATGGTAAGCCTCACCAGCAGCTTTGCCCCGCAAGGCAGCGATAATATCCACTTGTGTCCACCGCGCGCCGGCGACGCCACGTTGAAGTGGCGGCGAGCGTTTACGGCGCGCTCCTGAAGCTTTGCAACGCGGGCCGCGCCGACTTGGGCTCGACTAGAAGGCGTCTGAAGCGATATACTACTTCTAGATCGCGGTTCGACTCATCGGCCGTTTCGCGGCTCCGAACTTGTTGCCGCTGCACGTTGCCGCTGCGAGTTGCCGCGAGCGGGTTGTTTGTTGCCTTTCATTGGTCTCCGCTCGCTTGCTGGCCCAGCCTTCGGGGGAGAGACGCAGAACCCAGCAGAGCAGAGGTGATGGCTTTCTTTCATCGATGGTGCGGGGCTGCTGCGATATGGCGGGGGCTGTCAACGTATCGCAGCGAGTAGTACCACCCGCCTTCCAGCACTGATAACCGAGCCGCAGCGTTGCCAGAAGGCGGCGATGGCGACCAGAACGGCCCAAAATACGATACACACACATCTGGTTAGAGCTATTGATACTCTGGCGATCCTGCGGCAGGCGAGCTCGTCTTCAGTTCCGAAACAGCAGCAGGGGCATCTGCCTGCCCACCTTGCAGGCGATATATACTTTGCTGCGACAGCGCCTGTTGCCGTATTACGCTGCCCCATTACGCCACCCATCCATCGCGCGTGCATAGAGGCTGCCGCCAAGTCCACCCCGCGCCAGCCACAAGGAAAGCTTCGCTTCCCGACGGCACATCCTTTCTCCGCGGTCGGCGCGCACTGCGACAGCGAGAGCTCATTCGGCAAACCAACGCGCAGCGCTCAAGCTATCTGCTGCCTTAGCCTTCAAATCCAACTTCAACTCTCGCCACGCCATGTCGGGCCCGAGCATTCAGTCCCAGCGCCTGCAGCGCGTGTACGAGACTGCCAAGAACTCGCTCAACATCAGCACGCAGGTGGCGCTGGCCGGCGGCGTGGCCGCGCCCGCCACCATGTACCACATGGACATCTCGTTCCGCAGCACGCGCAACAAGTGGAGCATCGCCAAGCGCTACTCCGAGTTCTACGCCGTGCGCCAGCAGCTGCGCAAGTTCCTCAAGCAGTACAAGCAGCAGCTCGGCGGTGTGCCCGCCCCCGGGCCGCTGCTCGTGCTGGACAAGTCGCTCGAGGCCGCCTTCCCGCGCCGCCACTTCCGCTGCGACAACAACGTGATCATCGCCGAGCGCAGGGCGGCGCTCGAGACCTTCGTGCAGTCGCTGGTCAAGGTCATCGCCAGCATCCCCATGGCGACCGACGTCGCCGCCAGCTGCGAGGCCGCCCTCACGCTCGAAGCCAAGCAGCTCGTCGCGCTCTACGCGATCCTGCGCGACTTCCTCGAGTACCCGGACAAGCAGATCGAGAGCGAGACCAAGCTCAAGCTGGCCGTGCTGTCGCTGGAGGACGTGGTCGTGGACTCGCGCAGCAACCTGCTTGAGAGCGTCGAGGGCGTCAGCACCAGCGAGTGCTGCAGCATCTGCCTCGGCGAGTGGGACGACGAGGAGTGCGCCGGCATGAACGTGGTCAAGCTGCCGTGCACACACGCCTTCCACGAGGAGTGCCTGCTCGAGTGGCTGCAGGGCAACACGCACTGCCCCATGTGCCGCGAGGAGCCCACGGCCCGCGCCAGCCTCGACGACGGCGCCGCCCATCACGTCGCCCACGAAATCAACGCGGCCACAGACAGACACACCTTCTGCTAAACACCCACGCGGCGACACGATAAAGTCGTCGCGCTCCCGTCATTTATTACCATAGGAAAGTAATAGAATATCTGCGCTTATTTATCGCTCGCGCTAGGCTCAATTGCTTGCCACCGCAAGTACAATGCCCTGCTTTCACCGCAGGAAGCTCGCCGTGGTGGACTTGACGCACTGCAACGTGTGGGTTGAAGCTGCACCTACGTTATTTCATGTTTGCAATCTTTTCAGCACACTATTCCCTTTCCTAGGTTTTTCTTATTATCCAATCGCCTTGTGTGCCTCATTCACGCGCGGGAGCCTCTTGGCGCACAAGCCGCGTTGGAGGGGAGAGAATGATGCTCCTGCCGGTGGGTCTCCGCCGCTGCGCGCGCACCTCCTCCGTGCCCTCTCCGCACCGCTAACGTCTCTTCTTGTCTCTCTCTGCGCGCAGGTGTTCGAGCGCTTCGCTGAGTTCGGCTGGCAGCCGTTCGTGGAGCCCGCCGAGACCTTCGAGTTTTTCTCCGTATCGGGCGTCTTCCGTCGCGCCAACGTGGACGCGTCGCTGCACGCAGGCCAGGCCGGTGCACAGCACCTCGTGCAGCGCAGCGCGCTCTTCGACGTGTGCCTCAAGAGCGGCCTGGCGCACCTGGTGGTGGCCTACATCCGCGCCGAGGAGACGCAGGCGCTGCAGCCCGAAGGCGCCTTCGCTGGCGTCAAGAACTACGTGCTGAAGGAGCCAATCGCAGTGCAGCAGTGGGCGCGCCGCCGCCTCGAGTCCATCGAGCAGGACGTGAACGAGATGGTGAACGAGCAGCAGTACAGCGGCCGCGAGTCCCCGCGGACGGCCAAGGCGGAGGCTGTGGAGGGGGAACTCAGGCAGCTCAATGGGCTGCGCATGATCCTGATTGCTCTCACGGAGAGGCTGAAGGAAGGCTCTCGACAGGCCGCGTACAGCTCCAACGGCGTGGATGCCGATGGCAACGTGCTGAACGAGACCGAGCTCATGCGTCTCACCACTGCAGGCATCCAGAACTTGTTGCAGCTGCTCGCGCGCACCCAAAGTGTGGCGTGCGCGTGCAATTGCATGCTGTGGCTCCATGAGAATGGAGTGAGTGCCGATGGAGAGGTCTACAACTCTTTTTACAGCCAGGCGAGATCGCTGCGCGTTACGTACCGAGAGCAGTTTGAGGAGATTTACGGCAACAACCTGTCGTCCGTGAGTGGTTTGAAAGAGCCGATGCTTTTGATCGAGCACGTGATGAAGAGCGCGAGCATTTCATTGGGCGACCTTGGCGGCAGTTGCCCGCCAACCCAATTGGGCCAGTTGCTGGAGCTCTTGCGAACGTCCAGTATTCAGGAAGATGTCGTTCAATTTTACGGCGACGAGGTTGACCGTGAGCCTATTGAGGGATACTTCCGTGTACAGGTGGCGCTGCTACTGTATTTCTGTTTGGACAGGGCTTATCTGAGTGTATGGAAGCAGCATACGCAGAGTGGAGCACGGATTGCGAAGAAAATGCGATCGCTGGCAGATTCCCTAGCTGCACAGCTGAACGTTCGTGATGATATGAAGCTTACGTTACTGGCGCTGTGGCTGGTGGAGAACGCTGTTGTGATGAAAACATCGGGAGACGATCAAGTGGCTGCTATATATGAAAGTGCCATTACCTTGCTGCAGCAGTCCAGCGCGATGCACCTCCACCAAAAGTACGATTTGGAGGCTGACTTAATCCTCCACTTGTTGGAGACGCTGGTTCACCGTGGCGAGAGTCTAGTGGCGTGGAAAGTGTGGAACACTTTTGGAGTGGAGCTTGATCAGTCTCCGCCTGCAGCGACGGAGCTGGTTGTTGTTATTTCTCTCGAGCTGGACTTGTGGGAACGGGCTCTGTCGTTGATTCGCAGCCAGAAGCGACCGGAACTGCTAGGCTTGCTGTTCAACTGGCTGATGAAGAGCCATCGTTTGAAAGAGCTGGTTCAGGGCGTCACGCTTCTGCCTGCAGAGGAGAAACTCTTCCACACGTACATGATGGAGAGTAACGTTATCGAGGAAGAAGACGTCCTGCGGGATGAAAACATCAAAGGGTAGACTTCCTTGTGATGTACTACATCCTCCGTAATAAGTATGAGCAGGCCTGGGATGTCCACCACGAGCACCTGGCGATGATTCGTGCTACGTCTCGTGGCGACACTGAAATTGCGATGGCTGCGTTGAACCAGCCAAGCTTGCGCATCCGAGCATCTTTGCTCTCGAATATGTGCGCAGAGCCTCCTGCGAAGTCGTACCCTCACAGAAGTAGGAACTCCCATGTTCGAATGGGAGGTCGGCAACGTCAGCAGCCTGCCAAACCAGCACTATTGGAGACTGAAGAGATGGAGGACATTTCCGATTCCGAGACTTCTGCACCGTCAGCACCCACGCCTGCGGAACCGATGCGAACGGACCTTGAGATTCATACCGAGGAGAAAGACGTTACCTCAGTCGGAAGCGCTTTTGTTTCGGCGCAGACCGACCACTTGACACATTTCCAGGATATTGCGGAAACAGGCGAGTTCGACTACTCTCCCGGAATTTTTTCGGGCCGGCAGGGATCTAGTGTCACGACACGGTCTATTGACTCGCCTGCACAGTTCGTATCAGGCCAGAAGACCCCAACTCCGACTAAAGGAAAAGGAAAGGGGAAAGCTCGCGCCGGTGACGTCTCTATCGGATCAATCGACTCAAGCCCAGACTCTGCTCTACACGCTCTAACTCGACCGAAGCCCATTGACACGGCCCCTTCTAGTGTCTCGCGTGGAATTGCCCGCCAATCCCTAGACTTTGGATCGTCACCGGCGAAGGCTTCCAGTACTCCATCTACTCCGTTGCAGCCTCTTGTCTCCCCGTTTGGCGGTAAGAAAAACTAATTCATTGGTTCGAGTTCTTTTTGACAACGCTAATACGAGTCATTAATGCTAACGGAACCACAATATTCCGTATCTGTAGATCGTCGTCCGCTTGGTACGCCCCCAGTTCGTTCCAAGATCAATCCTACCTTTGCTTCCACATCTCTGGCACCTCCCGCCCCGAAAGCTGCAGGCTCAACGGATGGTGAGGTGTTGACATTGCCCTTGGTTTTGAGCAAATATGTTGACACTAACGCTGTCCCTGTGCTTAGATTTGTCGCTGAAGCCGCGCAACACGGATAACATGCAGGACGAGGGTTCCCCAGTTGGATCTCGGGAGACTGAAGCAGCAGCGAGCGATATTCCAGAGAACCGAACCGTGCAGCAGGCGACGACGCCACCCCCTGACGCCGACATGCCCGCCGTCCTAGAGACTCCCAAGCGGTATCAGTTTGTGCGCGAGCCGGCGACCGACTCGCGTCTCGAGATAGCAGCACACTCAGACTCCGATCAGCCCATGTCGCCTGCGACGGAGGAGCTGGAGGGCATGGAACTCGAACGCATCGACGAAGAGTTTAGCACGCCGATCTCCCGCTCCAGGGGGCGGCGGAAGGAGCCCGCGAGCGCCCCTGTGCGCCGCAATCCGCGGCGATCGGCACGCCACAAGTACTAAGCCTGGTGCGTAGAGAGAATAAAGCAGCACAAGGCCGCCGAGCGCGGTGACGCCTACCCATAGACAGCCTCGCCCGGAGCTGGCAACCCAGTAGATATAGCGCCATCCCCAGCCAGCAACCCCGCCTCGAAACGCTGCACGAGCCTTCAGCTTCCTTGTAAAAGAAACAACGATCGATCAAGCGTACAGAACTCCCTAACAAAGCACTATATTCTCGCTCGCGCCCTCCCCGTTCTGCTCTACTCGTGGTCGCCGCCGTTGCTCGAGCCGATGATGCGTCCTTCAGAGGGCACCAGCAGCGGGACGCCCCGCCAGATCGGGTACTCGACGTTGATCTCGTCGCACACGAGGCTGCCGCGCTCGGCGTCGTAGCGCAGCGGATACTTGGAGATGGGGCACACCAGGTGCTGCATGACGCTCTCGTCCTCAAGCTTGGCCGCGCGGTCGAAGCGCGAGGTCTCGGAGCTCATGCTTCGCACGCCCAGCTGGGCGGCAGGCGCGCGCCGCAGCGCCGGACGCAGCACATTCCGGATCATGGGGTTGGTTGTCAATAGCACGCGGTGCTGTATGAAACTCCGATACAAACTTTTCATCCAATCACGCATTGTAACTGCTATTCCAGGCATGCGACTGGCTGAAAAACGAGTATTGAAGCCAGCGATCTTACATCGAAGAAGGAGACCAAGAGAGACGAGCATGGGCAAGAAGAAGTCCAAGACGACGCTCCCCACGGAGGACCTGGAGGCCAGCGCCTCGGAGAGCCTGCTCCCCGGTACCAACCCTCTCTCTTTCCTCTTTCGATCCATACCCTGCACGCCGCAATCCTCCCCCTGCGTCACGGACTTTTATTGACTTGAAGTTGGCTCTCTCATGATTCTGCAGCCTCCGACGCCGAGTACCATCGCCTGGAGCACCACGAGAACGCCGCGCTCCGCCGCCAGCGCAGCAAGTCGCGCCGCATCTGGTGCGCCATCATCGCCCTGACCACGGGCATCCTCAGCTTCATCGCCGTGCTGGCCATCCTGCGCGCAGTGGAGGACGCCAACCACCTGGCCCCCACCAAGCGCCCGGTCTTCCCGACGCAGTACGAGGCCAGTGTCACCTTCAACATGCCGTACATCGACATGGTGGAGCCCCTGTACGTCCACGTGGACGAGGCCAAGGGCCTGCAAAAGCTGAGCTACTACGGAGGCACCGACGTGTACATCTACAACACCAGTGGGGCCAGCTACCAGATCATCCCGGTCATCCGCGAGCGCAAGTGCTTCAAGTCTGGCTCAGAGCCCCTGCAGCACATCTTCCCCAACATGACGCTCTTTGAGCCGCAGCACGGCGTGTTCCTGGTGGAAGGTCGCCCGTGCTTCAGCTGGAAGTTCGTCACCAAGCTCCATGAACCCACGGAGGATGGGTTGCTGGGCGAGTACACGCTCTACGTGGACCAGAAGACGGAGCGCCCCGTGCGCTTCCACTATGTGGGCCGCAATGGGATGCTGGGGGGCAGTCACATTGACGAGTACTTCCTGGACTACATCTACGTGCGTGAAGGGCCTGTGAACGAGAACGTGTTCTCGTCGTTGCCTGACTCGATGAACTGCACCGAGATGCCTGGCGATGATGGAGGTCCGTCACACAACCCCAAGGAAGACGTAAGTTTAACTACGCTACTGGGGTAGTTGTATATGGTTGGTGTGTTGATTGAAGCAATCTGTTTCTTTGTGTTACCATAGATCCACCTGCTCATGCCGGAAGGTTCCACCCGGAAGAAAGAGATTTTCGACGACTTCTCGTCTGCACACGAAAAGGTCTACAATGACGAAGCTGAAGCTGTTGATCGCATGGCGACGTTCCATCACAACCGCCGCTTCATCAACGCCGAGAACCGCAAGGTACAAGGTGTTGTGACAGCGTAGCGTTGCTTGAGCTGTGTATTCTGACTTCTGCGTGGCACGCGTAACAGGGACACTCGTATCACCTTGAAGTGAACCGGTTCGCCGACCTTACGCACGAAGAGCGTTTGAAGCTGCATCGCCCGTCGCGAGTTAAGCGTGCTAAGGACAACGGAGCTATGGCGGTGCATGAGCTTTCGAGTTTTGAGGACCCGGGAGACATGGACTGGCGAACAAAAGGAGCTGTTACACCCGTGAAAGATCAAGGTGCCTGTGGATCGTGCTGGACGTTTGGGTAAGATACCGTCACACATATTGGCGTCTTCGGCATTCTAACCCCCCCCCCCCTTCATTTGTCCATTTGTTTTGCTCAGCACTACAGGCGCGCTGGAGGGCGCGTTGTTTGCCCAACAGAAGAAGCTCTACAATATGTCGCAGCAAAACCTTCTTGACTGCTCGTACGTTCATCATAACTTGGATGCCTGTGTGTGATGTTTAACGAAAAGCTTGTTGAATGCAGATGGGACTACGGTAACAACGCATGCAACGGAGGCCTGGATTATCAAGCGTACGAGTGGATCATGGCCAACGGTGGACTCGAGACCACTGCGACGTACGGAGCGTACCGAAACGCTCCTGACTATTGCCACTTCAACATCGACAACGCCATCGGGCGCATGACGGGCTTCGTGAACGTGACAAGCGTGGAGGCCCTCAACGACGCGCTGGCCACGATTGGGCCGTTGTCCGTGTCGATCGATGCGACGCTCCCGTCTTTCTACTTCTATGGTGGCGGGTACTACGACGACATCGGCTGCAAGAGCGACCTGGACAGCCTGGACCACTCGGTGCTAGCGGTGGGCGTGACCACGCACAGCGGCCAAAAGTACACGCTGGTAAGAGCATGACCTAAGTCGATGGACACTTGGACTCCCCTTTGACCTCACCAATTTTGTTCCTGCACCTACAGGTGAAGAACTCGTGGAGCACTCATTGGGGTGAGGACGGCTACGTCAAGATCTCGCAGAAGGACAACCTCTGTGGCGTCGCCACGGCTGCGACCTACCCTGTCCTCGCCAACTGAGACTGTCGTCTCGTCGCATCTGAGCTTGGGCAACTTGAAGTTGCCTTACCCACGCGCTGCCAAATGCTCGATCCCATAGCGTAATGTGTGTTCTGTCGGGCACAACGCACCAATTTCACAAAAGAATACGAATGAGCCGCTGTTTTCCTCGCTCAAAACCAAGTTTGCTTGTCTAACACGAACAACGAAGTAGGAGCAAAATTACAATACGATTTAGATGAAGTCTAGGACGTAGACTCTGGCTGATGGGTAAATAGACGCCATGCGACGCGGGGCGGCGCATAGCTGGAGATTCTGGGAGTCAGGCAACCGTCGCGAGGTCTTGGTGCAGCTTCTAGGACTTGATGCTCGTCAATTACTGCAGGAAGTTCGCCAGGCTGACAGCTTGATCGCTTGTCCCTCGAAGGTTTACCTGCACGAGGCCGTCACGGGCAGCTGCGGCACGCACGCGCAGTAGGCGCCACTGTTCTGCTTGGCGTGCACGCGGGCGCGCGCCTTCTTGGAGGTGACGCTGAGGTCCACGGGCACGCGCGCGTTGCGGCCGTCCACCTGCGGGGCGTTCATGAAGGCCGAGATGAAGGAGTCGAGCAGCTGCATGGTGGTGGGTGGACTGAGCTGGCGTGGACGGCGAAGGTCTCGACGGGACGAGGCTTGAGGTGCTGTGCGCGCTTGGGGGCTTTTCGGAGAATGCCGTCGTGCTCGGGTCTCAACTTGACTCTCAAGTCGAGCGCCAAATCGCGGCGGAAGGCAATCAACTCTGCCGCTGCAATCATGTTGCCATGGGTTCTTCTCTGCAACTCATGCCAAGCTAATCAGAGCTGCGGAGCGCCGTGCGCTGGACGAATCCGGTGACGTCGTTGCTCTGACGCTGCTCAGCGGAAAGTGGCGTGGTACACATATTACTATGTGCGTCACACCATGTACCACAGCAACAGGTACATCTTGAAATCACTTGCAAAATCCGGTTGCAGCAGTATTAATATCTCGTTTCATTGGATTGTCGACCAGAGGCTTGGGTGGCTTGGGTGTGGTGACATCGAGGAAATCTTCGGACTTCCTGACGAAATACTTGTAGTACTTGTAGGTTTTGTGGGTTCGATGTTTCGACATCGTTGTCGCCTCGTAGTCGCCTGCGGCCAGAGAGCAACGGGGTCATCGCGCGCTTGGACTGGTCTTCCTGTAAGAGCGTTAATGTTGTAACGTGGTATCAGCAGAATATTGCGATAACGACGTATTACACGTTTGAAAGCTCTTGCGATAAAAATCAAGAGAAATAAAGTAGCACATCTTGACATTTTGCATACTGCTAGGACAATGCCATCGGCAAAGGTAAGCATGGACAAAAGAAAAATATGCGTGAATCTATTAGTTTCCTGTATGCACACGTACAGTACAGAACAGGTAAACCCTGTTCACGTAAAGTTTTGGCCTCACTTTCCCGTTGATGCACGTGATGTGGTGTATTTTGGTAAATGCCGAGGGCTTGCAGGTTGTTAGTTACAAGTACATTTTCGCTAGGCATATTGTCGATTAGTACCACTGTAGACAAAAGTCTCATTTCACCCCCTTTGTTAGCTTTTAGACAGCTTTTTAGTTTTAGCTCCTTGTCCATAACCACTTTCCTTTACCTGAGGAAGAGCAGGATGTACGTGAAGTCCGTCTGTGATACATTTCCGATGACCTTGTCCTAGCGGTACACATTCGAAAACAACAAGATAAGTTCATCTTTCTTACCAAGACACTATAGATTTTTATCTCAAGAGTTCAACTGCTTTCAATACTGGATTTATGACAGTTCTCATCCTCTACTGCTACTACCGCAAGAGACGGCGTCACTAACGTCGACGCTACGCACGTTTAGGGTTCCACCTCGATTTTCCCATTTACACATGCAGTACTTTGGTAAATGGCAAGGATTTATTAATCTGTTCGGTCGATTAAAAACGAGCACAACGCATTCTCTTAGGAAACATCAATCCACCGCGTAAACTTATACCCTGACTGAACAGGAACCTACCTGTCCCGCCCTTCGGCATATTTCTTGATCAGTGCCAGATCATTCAGCATCTCTCGTTGTGCCTGTCGCTGGTTTTTCGAAAGCGTTACCAGTTTCTTGAGCCTCGCTAGCTCCTCGAGCATCACCGGCTCCTGTCCCCTCAGAAACTGCAGGAAGTACTTGAAGTCCGTGTGCCCCTCAAGTGCTGATCCCTTCAACACCTTCATCGGGTCATGGACCTCGGTCATTCCCAACGCTAACTTAGCGTAGGCGTCCGATCTCCCAGCTTCGACCATGATCTGCGTTTTCGCAGTCATCTCTGCATCGGTGGCCCCTCTGCTAACCATCACCCGTGGGGGGTCATAGCCCGATTTCATCGTCTGGAGCACGTTGTCATCAAAGTTGTTCACGTACTGCCTGTAGACTCTGAACTGACCGGTATGTTTGATCCGTGGAAGGTCATCTGCCTTGATAATCTTCTGGAATCCCAACTTTCCCATGCTCGGTACGTGGTGGTACTGTGTCGAACCCACCGATTCAGCAGGTACTCTTCAGACTTCTTAGCGAAAAATGCATAGTAGCGATAGTTCTCATGATTCTTGAGAGCGTCTCCTTTCAGCCCCTTCAGCTTCAGTGCACTCCTGACGAAATCGTCGGACTTTCCATTCTCAAGCCACCATCTCACTTGTACATTTTATCCAGCAATCTTCTCTTCTCGGCGTCTTCGACCTCTTCGCGTGCTGCATTGTTGTCATTGTCCGCTCGCAGTGCCCTCTGGGGCGTTGGTGACGAGCGACGTAGACCCACCATC
The DNA here is from genome assembly GCF_018691715.1 of Phytophthora cinnamomi. Classification (NCBI taxonomy): domain Eukaryota; phylum Oomycota; class Peronosporomycetes; order Peronosporales; family Peronosporaceae; genus Phytophthora; species Phytophthora cinnamomi. The sequence continues at coordinate 162,457 of NW_027151053.1, read as the reverse complement.
ACATCCGTGGCCTGGTGGCCCTCCTTGGCTGCCGAAAGAGCGTTGGTGTTGGTGACGAAAACCACCGCCATTGCCACCAGAACAAAACTTCGACGCATGATCGGACGCGGGAAGAATAACAACAGCTTGCTGCAAAGCTGGCTGGTCCTGTCGGGGTCGACGAGTGGGTTGCGAAGTGACAGCAAGACGCTACAGTCCAGAGAAATGTGTTGCGGGAGCTCCTGGGAGCCTGCCAACGTTATTGCCTTACTCTCACGACTCACTACGGCTGCTGTCGCGGCGCGCACATCGTGAGATTTCACGTCGCCCCAGATGTCGTTGCGGAGATAGCACAAGGACGCTGAAGGACATGCCAGTTGTGCTCCGCAATCGGTGACTGCATCTTGCCTATCCCTCCCATGGGGTGTTGAAGTGGTGTGTACCCATTCCATTGAGCAGGCTCCCATTCCGAGCTGGAGGTTCCGTGGCGTGGCCCACACAGTGGGATCGGTGGTTGAAGCACATCGTCAGTGTACCTTCCTGCAACCTCCACGGAATCTCGGCGATCCGAGGCTGACCAGCATTCGAAGAGCTACTGCTACGCGGCCAAGCCAGCCCCCTCCGTCTTCCTCTCTCCGCAGCCCCCATGGTGTCCACACGCAGCCGCACGTCCTCGGGCTCGCCCCCCGCCGCCGCCGAGCTGCCGCAGAAGCGCGCGGCCGCCAGCGACGCGTCCAAGCGCCCGGCCAAGAAGGCCTCGACGCCCAAGGCCGCGGCCAAGAGCGACCTGGCCGTGGGCCAGAGCGCCACGAAGGCCGTGACGCTGCGCAACCAGGACGACAAGGACGTGGCCTTCCTCGACACCTTCCGCGAGCAGGGCGTCGTTTTCTTCATGTACCCGCGCGCCAACACGCCCGGCTGCACCAAGCAGGCCTGCGGTGCGTCCCCCGTGGAAAGATCTTGGGCGGGATTTGCTCTTGTTCAACGCCCAGTAAAGCTCACGTTACGTGGCATGGTGTGTCCTCTCTCTACCTACTGTACCTGCAGGCTTCCGGGACAACATCCAGGCCATCCAGGACGCGGGCTTCGCGGTCTACGGGCTCAGCGGCGACTCGCCCAAGTCGCTGAGCAACTGGAAGGCCAAGCAGAGCCTGCCCTTCGACCTGCTGAGTGACCCTGAGCACCAGCTCATCTCGTACTTTGGCAGCTCGCTGCCCGGCAAGAAGGTGCAGCGCTCGCACGTCGTCATCCTCAAGGGCGGCGTCGTCGGGGACATCCAGGCCAAGGTGTCGCCCGCGGACAGCGTCAGCCGCGCCGTCGCCTTCGTCAAGGAGAACGGTGCCAAGATTGAGGAGCCCGCCAAGGAGGAGGAGCCCACGGACGCCGACAAGTTCGCCGTGGGCAACACCATCGCGTTCGACGCCGAGCTGCAGACGGACGCGTCGGCGTCGGTCAAGGTGCAGGACCTGTTCAAGACGCGCGGCGCCATCTTCTTCATGTACCCCAAGGCCGACACCCCGGGCTGCACCACGCAGGCCTGCGGCTACAACGACAACCTGGAGGCGATCAACGCCGCCGGCTTCGATGTGTACGGACTGGGCGCGGACACCCCCGCCGAGCTGCTGGCCTGGAAGGAGTCGCAGAAGTACAAGTACACGTTCCTGTCGGACCCCAAGCACCAGCTCATCGGCTACTTCGGCAGCTCCATCAACGACGGCACGCGCGTGGAGCGCTCGCACGTGATCGTGCTCCCCGGCGGCAAGGTGGGCCAGATCGAGCACAACATCTCGCCGCAGGACAGCGTCAGCAAGGGCCTCGAATTCGCCACGAGCCACGCCGTGGACGCGGCCAGCAAACTGTAAGACACCTCGTAGCTGTCTGTGTTCGCAAAGCTGCAGCCGCCATGACGCTGTCGTCGCCATGTTCATCTGAAACAAACACTCAACACTACTAGTACCTTTTGCCATCTTGTCGCGCGCGCGTTCGTTCACTGCCTTCCATGTCGTCAACACCTTCCGTAGTGACAGAAGCCGCGTCATGTAGCCGGCGCCGTATCGTTGCGCAGCAGTGCATGCATCAATCGGATGGGATGACCTCCGTGGCCACGTTGAAGTACAATGGCCGTTCACGCGCATCACCTCGGAGAGCGCCACGTGGGGTCGGGTGTCAGTTGGCAATTCCCCGGAAGAGGCTCAATCGGACGAGATGCTGCGCAAGTGCTCGGCGGACGTGGTGATCGTCGGCGCGGGCGTGGCAGGCTGCTCGGCGTTCTACCACTTGGCGCGGCTGAACGCGCGCAACCCGGGCTTCAAGCCACTGCTGGTGGACGCGCTGCCCCCCATGTCGCTCACCAGCGCCAACGGGTCCTTCAGCTACCGCAACTGGTTCCCGAGCGAGGCCGAGACGCCCATGAGGGAGCTCGTGGTGCACTCCATCGACGAGATGGACAACATCTGCAAGCGGACCAACAACGCGCTGGGGCTGAACCGCAACGGATACCTGTTCGTGACGCGGGATGCCGACAAGATGGAGCAGCTCAAGCAGCTGGCCAAGAACCTCGAGCGTCATGGCGGTGGGGAGCTGCGTGTTCATGAGCCCGGCGACAAGCTGAGCGGCTACCGGTTCTCCACGGAGGAGATGCAGTACGATCTGGACGGGAGCGACCTGCTCGTGGGCATTGACAACGTTACGGCTGCGTTCCCCAATCTGAAACACTCGAACGCTCTTGCAGCGTTGCATGTGCGTCGCTGCGGGTCGCTGAACCCCGTTAAAGTGGCCAACTACGAGCTCACGAAGGCTGTGGAGTACTGCCCGAAGGCTGGGGTGCTGCAGGGCAAGGTCACGGACTTCTCGGCTACGGGTGGCAACGTGAGTGGCGTCAAGGTGGCTATGCACAATGGGGAGACGATGGAGGTGTCGACACCGAACGTCGTGTTCGCAACGGGGCCGCTGTTCGAGAGAACGCTGGATATGCTCAAACAGAAGGATATGTCGAGCTACAATGTGCCCATTATCAATGAACTGCACTGCCGTGCTATCGTCGATGATATTGACCATGTGTTGCCACCGACAATGCCGCTAACGTTTGATTCTGACCCGATGGGTAAGCTAGAGGTGCGTTGAATGTCTACTGCAGCGTGGAGATATAGGGTGGATGTTCATATGAAACTGACCTGCCTGTGGGTTCACCGTTGCTGCAGATTTCGGATGAAGATCGCAAGGAGATCATGGCGGATCCTTCCGCAGCTCGCATGCTAGAGGAATACCCAGGAGGAGTTCATGTGCGCCCGTACAATGGAGACAAGATGATGGCAGTCTGGACTTACGATATCGAGCCTGTGCGTGCCCACTACCCTGTCGAAGAAGTCATTGATCGGAGGTAAGCTGCTTCGTCTTACTAGAAGATGCCGTGAAGCTAACTGCTGCGATGCTGTAGATTCCCAGAAGTCTGTGTCCGCGGATTATCGAGAATGTTCCCGCAGGTGAAGTCGTATCTGACGCGGCCTGAAGCGCGCGACTCATTCTACGTGAGCGGAGGGTACTACTGCAAGACACTCGACAATTTACCACTCATTGGACCAGCACCGAGTACTATCGGTGGCATCTTCCTGCAGTCCGCCATGTCAGGAGTTGGCCTAATGTCGAGCGCGGCGTCAGGGCACTTGCTCGCCTCACATGTCATGGGCGAGAAGCTGGAAGGTTGCGGACTCGCTAACCACGTGGACGCTTTCCTACCGAGTCGGTTCGAGAACCAAGCTTACGTGGACTTCCTCAGCGATGGTGGTGGTGCCGCATGTGGACAAGTGTAGCATATTGACTGCTTCTAGCAGGAAGGAAGCACAACTACTTCAGCCTTAAGTAGTAAGGTAAGTTGAACAGTGGTGAGTGAAGAAGTAACACGTGACGTCGTGAAGCCCACGCCGCCTATCTATTGTTGTGTCTATGCAGGGAATGTTGGCATTAACTCCTGCTGCTTCGGCGGAGGGGACTCTTGAAAATATTCATGCGCTAGGGCGTCCTTCGCTGAAATTCTCTTGCTCGGGCTAAGAGCAAGCATTCGACTCAACAAGTCGAACCCTGCCTTCGACAGCGAGCACCCGCTACCCGAGAACGTGGCAGCGAGTGGAAACTTATCCCGCAGCCGAGAATGTCTCGGCCATTTCCCACGCACACTCACATTTGCATCAGGCACGTCGTCATCAACACCAGGCCAGTTCTCCTCATTCGGCGCTCCTAGCAGCTTGAAGATCTGATCTGTCTGGTCCAGCTCTCCGCGTCCGGTAAACAGCGGCTTCATCAGCAGCATCTCGGCGAAAATGCACCCCACCGACCATATATCCACCGCCGTGGAGTACTTCTTCGCACCAAGCAGCAACTCCGGCGACCGGTACCACAGCGTCACCACCAGCTGCGTGTACGTTCTGAGAGGCGAGCCGTACTTCCTCGCCAGTCCAAAGTCGCAGACCTTGAGCACCCCACGCGCATCGTACAGCAAGTTACTAGTCTTGAGATCCCGGTGGATGTACCAGCGGTCGTGCATATAGGCCACCGCACTCAGCAGCGAGTGCAGGAGGTACTTGACCTCGCTCTGCAGCCACGGAGCCTTCATCTTGGTCTGCATGACGTTCTTCAGGTCGTTCTCCGCGTAGTCCATGACCATGTAGATCTTGTCGGGTGTAGATCCCACCACCATCTCCCGCACTTGGACGATGTTTGGGTGGTCCAGAGACAGCAGCACGTTGGTCTCCCGCAGTGCCGTGATGGGGAAGCCTTCCTGGCTGACGTCGGCGCTCATTTTGACCTGTTTGAGCGCCACCACGTCGCCCGTCTCCTTGTCCCGAGCTTTTGACACGACGCCGTACGTTCCTTCGTCGATCTTGCCGATGCGCGCGTAGCAGTCGACGCTACGGCAGCCTGAAAGGTAGAAATTGTGCCTCGGGGTCTCATTTGGAGCTGCGATTTCTTCGCCTGTAGGATGGTCTGAGACGTCGGAAGCGTTGCCATTTGAAGTGGAAACGTCAGCGAAGCAGGTGACGTGCTTGTTGTCGCTGGAGGGTTTCGTCTTGCGCCGGGAGACGCGCTCGTCGCCCGAGTCGGAGTCCGAGTCCCAACGGTTCCGCTTCGTCATTTCTAAATGGGATTTGTGTAATGAACATGAATTATGGATAGCACACCATTTTTAAATGGGTTCACTTTCACTTCAACTTGCCTTTTTAGCGATGTACGAAGTACGAAGTGAATGCATTATGTATTAAGGCTCGCGTAGCTTCTACAACTACTACAAGCCTGAACGTGTGCACCGATGTGCGCTACTGAGACTTACTTCTTCGCTCTCAGGAGCGATGCAGCCAGCACTGCGGACGTGGCAACAGCAACTGCGACCACCAAGCGCGTCCTCGACTGCTTGTCAGACTTGGCCATCAGCCGCGTGTGGTAGTCAAACGTTGCAAACGGGCACGAAGACGGTGGGCGCTGAGTCGTGTTGTCTGCGCCGATGTCCTGCGTGGGGCCAAAGTACTCGTAGTGTAGCTGTGCCGTCGGAACGGCCCACTGCTTGCTCAGCGACTTGAACACTGCCGTCATGAAGCCCGCGGGGCCGCAGAAGTAGAACTCGCAGTCCTTCGACGGCAGCAACTTCTCGAGCTGGTTCACGTCGAACTTGCCGTACACCGTGTGCGCCGTGACGAAGTCGTTCTTCTTCGCGATGCTCTCGATGTGCTCTCCGAACGCGCGGACGTTGGGGTTGCGAGCGTACTGCACGAACACCACGGGCTGCTTCTTCGCGGATGACGCGGCGAGATACTCGAGCATGCTCAGCAGCGGGGTGAAGCCGACACCACCGCTCAAGAACACAATCGGCTTGGTCGACGGCTTCTCCGTCTCGAGGTAGAAGTGGCCACACGGGACACCCACGTGCAGGATGCTGCCGACCTTGACATCATCGTGCAGGTGCGAGGACACGACACCAGGCGGGACGTCGTTAGCGGCATTGCCCGACTCCTTCTTGACGGAGATGCGGTAGAAGTTCTGGCCCGGTGCGGACGACACGCTGTAGTTGCGCACAACCGAGCGACCTTTTTGCAGGTGGTCAAACTTGAGCGAGATGAATTGGCCAGGCTGGAAGGTCATGAGTCCCTTGGACGGGTCGGCGCTTTCGAGGTAGAAGGAGGTGACTTCGTCGCTCTCCTTGACCTTGCGGGCCACACGCAGCTCGCGGAATCCGGCCCAGCCACCGGGCATGTCCTCGAACTCCGTGCGCAGGTTGTCTTCGGCTTGGATGAGCAAATCAGCAAGGAACCAGTAGGCTTCCTTCCATGCGTCCATAATCTCATCCGTAGCGGCGTCTCCAAGAACTATCTTGATAGCACGGAGCAAGCAACCACCGACGATGGGGTAGTGCTTGGCGCGGATATCGAGGCTTACGTGCTTGTGTACCATGCGCGGGACAGCGTCGCCGAGGTTGCCGAGTTGGTCGCAGTTGGCGGCGAAGCCGATGACGGCGTTGGCGAGCGTCGTCGCCTGGCGGGACACCCCTGGCGGTGCTCCGCCCTTGGTGGCGCCGGCGACGCGGTGGTGCGACATATTGAAGAGGTTTTGCACCTCGGGGAACTCGGAGAACATGATGCCGTACATGGTGGATGTGATCTCGGTGCCGTGCTCCTTGACGACTGGAGCTGTGGCCTTGAGGATGGCGATGGTGTGCGCAGACATGGGCTTGGGGCCGGCGGTGGGCTTTTCGGCAGTGGTGGCGGCGGGTTGCTGGTTGGGGCCATGGTTGCTGCTGGCGTTGCTATGCGCGACGCGGTGCTGCTCGGTTGCTTGAGTTGTGCTTGAGGAGGCCAATTGAGAAGTGAGCTCCACAGACACCCGAGCAGCACTTCGCAACGGAACTCCTGGATGTGGGCTGGAGCACATTGCACTCGCGACGTAGGTGGGGGCCAAAGCCACGCACGCGTCCTGTTCCGATGGGCAGCCTGCGTTGCCGTTTGCGCCCGGGAAACCGCTGGAACGGTCCAAACGGTCTGGCTGAGACCTTCAGCTTTTCAGTATTCAGACCCGAACTGGCCAATCAGCGCGCGGAAGTCACCTCTTCAAGTCACTCATACGGTCGCAAAGACAAGGGGCCGAGGTGCTGAGTCATCGGAAAATACCGCGGAGGTTGCGGTGTCTTATCTTGGCTCAGCTCAATTTGGCTGGGGCTTGCTGCTACGGTACTCAAGCCTAGCGAAACTTCCCACAGTACAAGATGGAGCTTTCGCGCCAAGCAGCGGAAGGACATCGACGAATGCTTACGCGTATTTCTGCTTGCTGCGGTTACCAACCGGGATTTTGGTGGTTCGCTTGGCAATCGACTCGCTTATTTTTACTGGAGCAGCGCAGTATGCGAAGCTGTGCGGACAAGTACTGGGGGTCAGCTTGCTTCTGAGCACGTGAGCCTGGAAACGCGCCACCCCGCTACCATCACCGGATGGTCTCGATCCACCCCGACCGCAAGGTTGTAGTTGTTGGCACCCGACTGGAGCATACCCGCTGGCGCTGACGACCAATGTGGGGCGGCGCAGGTCACTCATCTTCGACCCCAAGCACCACGCGTGATAAGGACACGCAGCAGCGCTGCTCGAATGGTACAGTGTACCAAGTGTACGTGTTGCCTGCTGGTACCATGGCCCATGATACCTGCAGCGTCGTCGCTATGGCTAGTTGGCCTGAAAGCAATGAGGTGGGAATGACTTCAAGCACCGCAACTTTTTGTGTTAGTCTAGTGATGCAGCGCGATTTTGCTCGCCAAATGCCGTGCTGTTTGTTGACAGGTTTGAGTGTTCGTTGAACGGAAAGCTACTTTTGTTAACGCGATTGGCAAGATGTACATGCAGCCGTAAAAATAAGCAAGCATAGTTCTGCCGGTGCTCGTGGAATAAACACCATCCATTCAACGTGTCTGCAATACTTGTTCGTCAACACCATCACCCAGGGCCCGCTACTCGATCTTGCAGGTTTTCCGAGCCTGTTTGTCAGTGTTCGCGCAAAAAAATCGTCCGATCTTTGTAAATATGAGTGACTTCATCAATAACTTATTCACACCGCTAAGCTGTACATGCATACAGGTACGAACGCGTGGATGAGTGACTCCACACTCGGCACGCGCCTACCGGAGGTACCCGTTGGTACGTCGCAATTCCAGCGGTCTCTCAGCGGGATCAGTTCATACTCATTTTACTGTCAAACTGTCAGAGCTCAGTTTCAAATTGGCATCCTCGTGCACAACCTGATCGCCCGCCCACCACTACAAATGGCGCCCACCCCTGACCACACCGCGACCTCATCGAACGCCCAAAAGCCTCCTGCTGCTGTTCCCGGCCCCAAGCCCATGTCCAAGTCTACCATCGCCATCCTCAAGACCACGGCTCCCGTCGTCAAGGAACATGGCACCGAAATCACCTCCAACATGTACAGGATCATGTTCTCTGAATTCCCGAGGTGCAGAACCTCTTCAATATGTCGCACCACCGTGCTGCCAGCGGTGCACCGGCAGGAGTGTCCCGCCAGGCAACTGCATTGGCCAACGCTGTCATCGCTTTTGCTGCCAATTGCGACCGCTTGGGGAATCTCGGAGACGCTGTTCCGCGCATGGTGCATAAGCATGTGAGCCTCGACATCCGCGCCAAACACTACCCCATTGTTGGCGGGTGCCTACTGCGGGCCATCAAGTTAGTGCTTGAGGACGCTGCCACGGACGAGATCATGGACGCATGGAAGGAAGGGTATTGGTTTTGGCCGACTTGCTCATCCAAGCCGAAGACAACCTGCGCACGGAGTTCGAGGACATGCCCGGTGGCTGGGCCGGATTCCGCGAGCTGCGCGTGGCCCGCAAGGTCAAGGAGAGCGACGAGGTCACCTCCTTCTACCTCGAAAGCGCCGACCCGTCCAAGGGACTCATGACCTTCCAGCCTGGCCAATTCATCTCGCTCAAGTTTGACCACCTGCAAAAAGGTCGCTCGGTTGTGCGCAACTACAGCGTGTCGTCCGCACCGGGCCAGAACTTCTACCGCATCTCCGTCAAGAAGGAGTCGGGCAATGCCGCTAACGACGTCCCGCCTGGTGTCGTGTCATCGCACCTGCACGACGATGTCAAGGTCGGCAGCATCCTGCACGTGGGTGTCCCGTGTGGCCACTTCTACCTCGAGACGGAGAAGCCGTCGACCAAGCCGATTGTGTTCTTGAGCGGTGGTGTCGGCTTCACCCCGCTGCTGAGCATGCTCGAGTATCTCGCCGCGTCATCCGCGAAGAAGCAGCCCGTGGTGTTCGTGCAGTACGCTCGCAACCCCAACGTCCGCGCGTTCGGAGAGCACATCGAGAGCATCGCGAAGAAGAACGACTTCGTCACGGCGCACACGGTGTACGGCAAGTTCGACGTGAACCAGCTCGAGAAGTTGCTGCCGTCGAAGGACTGCGAGTTCTACTTCTGCGGCCCCGCGGGCTTCATGACGGCAGTGTTCAAGTCGCTGAGCAAGCAGTGGGCCGTTCCGACGGCACAGCTACACTACGAGTACTTTGGCCCCACTCAGAATATCGACGCGTAAGTGCCGTGCACGTTGGACCTACGAGTCTGATAGTTCAGTTTCGTGGCACACCCTAGCACACATCTGCAGGCGAAGCACGGCATTATTTGTTCGGTATGTTGCTGTCATGACGGCGATTTTGTACCAGCCAGGCAGCCTCAAACAGACAAGAACATCAACTACGAATAGTGGATCGGCAACAGCGTTATCCCCCCGATGTTGATTCATTTTATACCTGGTATCGCATTTTCATCATGCCTACCTGACATACTTGTCGAATCTCGTCGTTGGCCAGTCCAAAGTCTACTTTTTCATGTCAGCACGTCGCTGAAGCTGGGCTGGGAAACTCATCTTCGTCTGGAGCGTAGGCCAACACGATCAAGCACACGAAATACTCGTATTCCCTCATCACTGCGGCAGCGCACGCCGACAGCTTCGGACACCACGTCATACCGCTGTAGCATGGCATGCGATCAATACAACAGACACGGGACTGTTATTGCGCACACACTTCTTTGCTGGATTTCGATGAGAGGGTCCTTACCAACGGCGATAGTTCGCGAGTGCTCCTAACTTGAGAATGATGGAAGAGCATGTTACATGTTACAGTTGATCATTGAGACTTGCGTTGCGACACGACTCGCCAAATCTTTTTCTTTGCGTTGAAGTTACCCTTGCAATACTGCCAGCCGCCATTGCGGGTACGAATCCTTGTCTTCGGCGGTTTGCTTGACCTTACTCGGTAGCATATCCGTTGACAACGGCATTTTCATGTCTGCAACGCATTGCTCGAATGTGGCAAATTGCGTTTGCAGATCTTGTGCTTGCTGTACATGGCCAAAGAATATCAGCGTTTCCAGCAGAGCACCGATCTCCTTCGCTAAAGCCGAGTTGGGTCGTAGCTCCGAAAGCTGTTGCGCGACGTAAGCTTCCTCTTCAGCGCTGCCCTCCTTCATTCTCTTGCGTCTTTCTCGGCGAGAAGGAATTCCGCCGTGCTTTGCTTTAGTTTTGGGCTTCTTACCTGCATCTCCCAACGCCTGCGTAGCGTAAAAGTGGCTAGCCGTCGCCATCGATAATGATTGCATCGAGAAGTTACCAATACTTGCGGCACTGTTGTGGCTGCCGACTGAGCTGATGGATGCATTGGAAAGAGCGCTATCTGCGGCACTCGAGGCCCCGGAGCGAATACTACCCCATCGGTGTCACCATCACCCCGCCTCCTTGGTTCCATCGACTACCGTCAATACCATACAACTTGAAAAGCCGTTTTTGCTCACAAATCGTGGTCAACCGCTTCCAGTGCTTGGTATACTGCTTTTCCTTGCGTGCCAACTCCTCCTGGACGTCATCGCAACACTGGAGCACTCCCGTTTCGATGTCACTCTCCACCAGATCGTCACGCTTATGCAGATAAGCAACACGCAAAGCCTCAGCCCACTGTTGATGAGTAACCAGCAGTGCCACTGCTTCATCGACATCGTTGCAATACTCGATGTAAATTCTCGCAACAGCTAGGATGTCTTGAACTGATCCGACTTGCTGCTGTTGTTGTTTATTCAACAGCTCTTGAGCAATCGTATACGCCTCACTGCGGAGCTTATCAGGAGTCTGTTGGTCGCGAGCGCTCAATGCAAGTGCCATCTGCCACTTGTTGGCTGCAATGAAAGCGCGCCGTGCCTTTTCCTTGTCTGAAGCTGAAAGATACACGTAAGCCGCTGCCTCGTATTTCTTGTCAGCCTCTAGGAAGTCACCCTTTAGTCTCAAAATCTGCTGACGGAATGCACCGTCACTCTGCGATGATGAACGCTTTACAGCTGCAAGAGGAAACAGTTGGAGGGCTTGATCATAAAGTTTTCCTCGCTCAATCAGTTCTAGCGCCGTGGTCTGGAGCTTGCTTTTTTCTTCGTCGTTGCCGCTACCGATATCGTCAATCAGTGCAGCGAGGTGAGTCAACGCACGCGCATGGCGCTCCAGGTGCACGTCAATCGTGTACTTCCGCCAGTTTTCGTTTTCAAGGTGAGCCACGCGGTCGAGGAACGGCACGTACTCTGTTGGATCCCGCTGCGAGTGAATCGCAACTGTTCGTACGAGGTCGAGATCATAGAGACCCAGTGCCTCAGAGTACAGGCTGTCCACGTCTGTCAGCATGATCAAATGCTTTATAGCACGAGTTGCCGCTGCACGATTTCGCGAACCATTATCCTCACCGGAACTTTGTTCGTTCTGGTGAAGAATCTCCCGGATTTTACCAAGTGCAGCATCAAAACGTGGAGGGGATTGCTTTACTGCACTCGTAACGAATGGCAGTAGCAGAGCGGCCTCAGTCTCCTCTCCGTTGCTCTCTAACTCTTGAATCGCACCCATAAATGTTTGACACACAACGTTGACCTTCTCTTCTGATCCGTAGGCAGCAGTGCTCATTTCTTGAACGCCATTTACACCGTTGGCTGCGTCGAACGGCTCAAGCAGCGGCCGATACTTCGTCGTCCACACGTCAACGGGGTGAAGATTGGTGATGAATAGACATAACCTATCACTTGTAACAGCAGATGGCCTCGCCGATAGAAAACTCTGTACGAGGAATCGCGGAAAACTATTGAGGAATGCTTGAGGGTTGTAGTCGATAAGAACGTTCAGGTCGAGGCGATGACGACGACATATTTCCAATGCCGCAACATACTCCAGCATTTGAATTTGCTGCACAACGAGTGCTAGTACCATCAATCGTGGACACATACACTCGAGGTTCCCGCGCGGCATCTGCACAATCACGCTGGCGCGCTGACCCACCGTAGCGACAAGAAGAGCTCCACGCTCGATCGAGCGCGATTCGAAGGTGATGGTATCGGAGGCTGCAGTCGAAGAAGCGCGATCATGCGAGTAGCATCGTAGGCCATTCAGCGGTGCGATGCGCAATTGCGACTCGCGACCTTGAGTCGTGAATAGCAACACTGAAGACAGCGCACTGTAGCGGTAGGATGAACAAGCAGAAGCCAATAGCTCGCCATTCGCGTACAGTCTCGTACTCGACGTTTGAAGTCCAACCACCAAGATATCATCATTGGTTGGTCCACTGTTACTTTGACAACCAACCACCGTGAAATGTGAGAACGCCGGGAACTTGCCTGGTACTCGAGTCACTAGCGACGTTGTCGCATTAGCCGTAGCGTCCACAATGTACACAGCACCATTGTGAGCCTGCACGGCCAGCATAATAGAGCTTGCTTCCGACACCCCTTGACTGTCACTACATAGCACTTCGCACGCTCTTCTGATGTTGAAGAGGTCAGTTCGATGAACAGTAGTAAATGAATTGCTTTCGACTGCTGCATCAAGATTTCCTGAACACAGCACAAGTTGATCTTGGTACCCAGCCTTACCGGCGAAAACTAGTCGTCGATAATCAGCGGAGAAACGAACCCAGAGAATGCTTTCAAGTGTGAAAGCCTTGTTGTCAGCTGAACTTTGGGGCAAAGTTACGGTGGTCATCGACATAGATTCACTTGGGGAGAGGTTTTGAGTTGCAGCACTTGGTGGCGGGGGCAACCCTGCAGCTGAAGTTCGCGCATCTGCTGGGTTGAGATAGTTTTCCACGAGCACCACGGTGCCATTTGCGAGCAGCACAAGCAATACCTCGTTTTGGGAATCGAATGCAACGGAATTGATAGCAGCGTCAAATGAAGCTTGGAGGAGTGCAAACGGAGGTGGCACCATGGCACAATGCAACGGCGTGAGCAGCAGCTTTGATCCATCGATGACTCCCGTCACAGCGATGCTCTGACGTTGTGCTTCCTGAGTACGCGATGACTGCGTCAACTGTTGTTGCGGCCGCTCTGCTTCGACGCCACAGATGTCCCAAGTAAATTCATGCTCGTCGAGAGTGAGCTCTTGTGTGGATAACGAGCACGTAAGGAGATTCAGTCGACCAGCAGCTTCTTCATCCCACGCAAAATCGACAAGCTGGTCGTCCTCGGGAAGTTGCATCTCCTGCTTCAGATACCAATGATAGTTATTCCTCGACCAAAGCTGCACCACGGTTCGCTGCTTGTTGTCCTCACTCTCCCCATTACTAGCTGTCCGATGCAGGCTCACCGCCAGCGTATCTGAAGTCGCATTCCAGCGCACACTCCCAACACGAAACTCCGGTGCACGGTACGCCGCCGGAATCACGAACTCACCATGGCGCAATCCATTTCGCTCAAAGAAAACCACAACTAATCGCGTCTTCCTCACCTCACTGCTTGCAATCAACGCAAGACTCTGACTCCAATCCAACGCCGACCCGAGTCCAGGGATCGGTCGCCCGTCTTCCAGTCTCCCAAGTGCATGGAACTCGATCTGCTCCGTGAACACCAGCACCTTGTGCTCCACATTTCCACTCTCCTTAACCTCGGTCGCAACATTCAACGCAACAAACTTGGAGTCCTCTCGCCAACGCAGTTGGCAGCACCAGTGTTCCGAGTCTCGCCCGCAGTCTGCCAACTTCAATTCAGAGGGCAAAAAATCTTGCACCTGCGTTTCGTGCAGCACCTCCCAGTCGTTGCTCATAACCAGCAATGATCCAGCGCCCGTGACCAGCGCCAGCATCTCCTGGTTGTCGCTCCAGGCCACGGCTCGCAGTCCGCTGTCCACGCTGCCGACTTCTTCGCCGTCAACGGCATCGACGTCCACCGACACGATGGAGCCACTGGTAGAGGCGCACACCAGCGCCCCAGCTCGGCCACGTAGCTCATCCATCGCCAGGAACCTGCAGACAGCTCGGCGTCGTCCACGAACTCGCGTACGTCCACGAACAATTCCAGCTCTTTCGACGCTGATTCCGCGTCTTCTTCCTCGAGCTGCAGCGACTCGATGCGGCCACTAGCGCGCAAGAAAAAAACCTGTGAGTCGTCTGTCACGGAGGTGAATGCGACGCAGCAGTCGGTGGGCGCGGACGAAGTCTCCAGCGCCCATACGCGACGCTGCAGCGACACCAGGTTGCGCATGCTTTTTGACCACCAATGCCAATGATCCGATGTCGAAATTGTCGAAAACATGTGGGTGTCAAAAACGGAGGCTCCAAAAACGGGACAACTCTGGGTTTAGTAAGGACAATTTTTGACAGAAATGGAGCCAAACTCACTGCATGTACTCGAATAGGTTTGTGACGCATTTGGGCAAGTAGCGTTATTCGAACGCACAGAAAGATGGATGGGGTGTGATATCATATTCTTCGTTCGCCTGATCGTGTGTGTACTACCCGAACGATGTGAGTTTTCATTCGGTTCCGAGTTACCGGTGCAGACACAAAGCGTCATGATGGAAGTACTTGCTGATACAAGCGACAATCCGAGCTCGAGTTTCCGCTGGCACTTTACTGTAGGTTGACGGTGACGATGATCCCTGAACGTATTACGAAAACAAATAGCCGGTATTTACTGTACAGCCAGCTTATTAGACCTTGTCGTGATCAAGGGGCAAACAGCTTACGTGATGGTTCTACGTCATGGCTGTACGTGATGGTTGTACGTGATAGTTATACCATCACGTAAGCTGTTTGTAAGCTGTTTGCCCCTTGATTACGACCGTACCTTACGTTTCCAAAGTACCCGTAAGCTCATTATCTCATTAGGGCTAATTATTGGTAGTTCGCTGCGATGACCAAGGTTTCAAAGCCGCCAATCCAACAGGAGTCATCCTCATATTTGCTGGCTGCATTTCCTGAGTATTACGAATATGGAAGAATATCATAACTATGGGCCATATCCTAGTAGTTTGTTGAGACGACCGCATTTAAAGCTCCGACAGGCTTTGTGGACTAACCCGAACTCTGATGCTGGTGTTGCATCATTCCGCAATTTTCTCTGCAACACCCGGTACCCAAGACTCTCCAAGCATGCCGTCAACGTCCTTCCAGTCCACCATCAGCGTCACACACATCGGCACGGCACTGCAATCCTGGCCATTGACGACGTCAACTTCTTGATCGACCCTGCATTTGACAAAAGCGGCGACTTCAAGCAAGAGTTGGGCGACTTCAATCAATAGGGGGGATTTGTGTTCACGAAGACCGATGACCCCGCGCTCGGACTGGAGGACTTGCCTGTCATCGACGCTATCCCCACGAAGACCACGTTGACAACCTAGACGCATCAGGCCGCACAATGCTGAATGGGCGACACGTCTTCACCACCCTGGACGGTGCCAAGAACCTCGCCTCCCGCCCTGGTGTCCGTGGCCTTGCGCCGTGGGAGTCCACGACGATAACGCTGAACGGCAAGCAGTTCAAAATCGCTGGAACGCCCACACAGCATCTGCCTGGAGGGGAGTGCACGGGGTTCGTGCTCGAGTCGCCCTCGTTCGGTGTGAACGAAGCAGACGGCCTGCCGAACGTTGTGTACGTGTCGGGCGACACGGTGTACATTCCGGAGCTGGCGAGCGAGCTCCCGAAGAGATACCACGTTGTTGTGGCGCTCATGAACCTCAGCAAGGCCGTTGCTCCGCTGCCGACGGGTTCTGTCCAGGTCACAATGGATGGCGCGCAAGGAGCTCAGCTGACCCGCGACATTGGCGCGGAGAAGATGGTGCCGCTACACTTCGAGTCGTGGACGCACTTCAAGGAATCCGTCGAAGTCGTCCGAGCCGAGCTCGCTGCGGACGCGGCTGTCAAGAACAAGGTCGTCTGGGTTGTCCCTGGTGTGAAGACGGTCATTGCTTAGACTTCCTTGTGGAGATGGGCGATGGACACCTAGCTAGAATACGATCCGGAGGCTAGCCAGCGTAGTGGTAGGAGTCGCACGAATGTGTACACTTTCCTGCAATACTACACAAAGCCGTGCTTTGCACGGGGAAGCTCTGGATTTTGCAAGTCATTTTTTCAAATTTTATATTTAAATTTATGTGATGATTAAAGCACCTCACAGACAGAATGCGTAACAAATAGAATGCCAAAACCAAATTTTCGAGCTTTTGGTTTCGTTTGATAGCTTTTTCCTAGCACAAAGAAAACAGTTTCTAATCGCTGGCTAACATAATATTTGATGCATTATCGTTTTACCCACCCAGTGTTAGAAGCCCAAAATAGCATTACAAAAGCATTCGGCAAAAAGTATGTCGGCTTCCTGGTCAGTATTTTTCCAGGACAAAAGATTGGCCTCATATGGGATGCTGCCTCAGTCCACACGTGTTATGGTGAACGAGCAGCAGGACTCGGAGCACAAGATTGAATACATGTTCAGCCGCTTCGGACAGGACCCACGACAGCCCAATAACCACCACATGGGTCGAGTGCAAGACAACAAAGTTTACAGTTCGCTCCTCCTGAATTAGACAGCTGAAACCATTGAGTAGGGAAGCTGCAGAATGCTTTCCAGCTTTTGACATTTGCCAGCTAAATCTTAACATAAAGAATGCATATTTTCCTCTCCAACTAATGGTAACAACAGTGCCAAACAAGCTGCACCCAAAACATTCTTTCTGTGATGTACGGTAATTGGGCTTGTCCCTCATTTTTGTGGTAAGCAAAACAAAAGTTGGCAGCCTTCTTGGGAATAATCAGAAGATGGTTTGTCTTTGCTTTGAGCCTTCGCGTGCTTCCATCGGAAGAAGCTTCGTTTAGGTCCGGCGTGATGCATGCCTGAAACGCGCGGAGAAGAGGCGAGCTATAGTAGTGGGGGCTAGGAAGGACCGTAAGCGCAAGCCTTCCGCTGCTACAAGGACCGGTATTGATAGTGCACTCCACGCGCAAACAACGCTTTGCCGTAAAGACGCATCGTAGCTCGAACTGGAGTATGATTTCCCTCGACGGATTTGTCGCTTGAACACGAAGCTGTTCAACATTGTGCTGTCAAGTGCTTGGTCCTCCTGCGCGCGAAGCTCTCCTATGCGTTGAAGCATCACCACAGCGGTGAGATTAGGTCTTGTTCTGTGCGCTTTTTGCCGCAAAAACGAAAGTGAGCTAGTTCCCGTTAGACGGGAGAGAAAGCATGCGCCCGTTAGCTCCGCGTGTTATCGTTGCACCAAACTAACTTCAATACGACAGGACTGTGAGCTTGAGCTAAGTAATATGTAATATTCTAGTATGCAATATTGTAGGTATTTCTGGTTGTTGCTCTTGTGAGTGTGTTTCGTGACCATCATTGTGTTGGATGTGTATTGAGTTAGAAGCAACATTCAGTTTTGGTGTGAAATGAATGCAACGGTTTAATGCAAATATAAATATGTTGTGGTGCTATCATTTCAAAATTGGGAGGGTTTTTGGGATCGCCCCAACAACTCTGGATTAAAATCCAGAGAACACAATCAGTGAGTGAGATTTTGTGAGTTGACTGGGTTGTGCCACCATATTGGTACAGTAAATTTGGTTAAATTGCGATGTCGTGCGTTGCGTTTTTTTTTAACTAGATCGTCTGCGACTTGGCTGAGTTGTAAAATGCAGCTACTGACATTGATACAGATTGCCGTGATATGGTCGATCTCGAATCATAAACACGGTGATGAATCCTGTAAGCCCTTTATTCATCCACGGTCTTTAATCACTTGTGACTATATTTGATTTCGCATGTACTTCATTGGATCTGATTCCTGCGCCATTGACATGGTATTAGCGTGGCGTCGCTGACAGGAAGCCTTGTCATACTTTGACGCATCTTGCACGCCTGCTGGACACAACGGTTGCTTCTATGAGTTTTGTCTTGTATCTCCATGCTCTAATGGTAATTGGATAGTATCTTTCACTTCTTACTGGTGCAAAACGCCACAGCACCAATGCTACATGTTGAAACATCATAATCTAAAGGTTATGGTAAAAATCGTGCGTTTGTAAGAGATATATTTTAAGTAGTAT
Organism: Phytophthora cinnamomi; assembly: GCF_018691715.1. Taxonomy (NCBI): domain Eukaryota; phylum Oomycota; class Peronosporomycetes; order Peronosporales; family Peronosporaceae; genus Phytophthora; species Phytophthora cinnamomi. Next base: position 144,094 of record NW_027151053.1, on the reverse strand, counting down.
TGTGGTTTGCAGATATTTTGTCGCTCGGATTTAGGGCTTAGATCGATCTCTGAGATAAAATAATTCGAAGACATAAAAATGCGAGACGGTAGTAAATCGACCTCCAGGCGTAGGTAAGTCGCACCACCTCTTCCTACTTAACATAACGGGCGCATCGTTGGTTCTCAGGATACCGAGGTAACGTCGCCGGCCACTGCTACTCCGGTACGGCTCTGTTGGACGTGTTTAACGGCTCGTTAGCTCCGTCTGTGAGTGCACGAGCGGCTCCTGTAACACTGCGCTTTCCGCTTGTCTGTCGCGCGAGCAGCTCCCCGCCAGGTAAGACCACATGTTGATACTACGCTACCATTTTACTTTAGGAAAAGCGTTTCGTATGAACCGCTGTAGCTCCTCTAAATAAAATGTAGGGTGGGCTTTCACGTACTTTCGAACACGGGTAACCACGGCACTCAGCCAACGCGACGAGCGGTTAGTTCGATCTCCTTCATCAACCACACCATCGGTCAAAAACAACTTGTACCAACGTTGCAGTGTTCGCACGTTAGGCCAAAATATATCGCTAACATACTGCATACAGATTCCATACACATGCATAAGAAAAACAGCTCGTCAACGGTAGTCGGGAGAGTGCATGCTGCACTTGTGCACGATGAAGGTTTTCGGAAACTGCGGTGCTTCGACAGATCGGCAGCGCGATCTGCCGACCACTCGTCAAGTGTCCAGATGTAAGTGTCCAATTGCATATTATATATATTGTGAAAACCGGCGATTTTGTCACTCCGTATAGCTCTGTAAATCAGGGCTGTGAGCAAAAATGATACGTGGTAATTTGTACTGAATAGGAAGTTAATGTGGGTACTAATCTGAGTCAGTCGGCTTAAATAGGAATTGGGAACTGGGCTCTAAAGCCATCTTGTCAGAACAGCGGTGAGGGAGAGAGACAGCGGAGACACGATGTATGCCGCAGAGGTTCGATGGAGAGCTGTGGTTAAATCCACCCAGCCCTGCTGAGTGGCGCCTTGACTTGGCTTAGCGTCGAGATTAGTATCAGGGCGCAACGTTCTACTATCGAAAGCAATACGATGCGCTCTTCCACTCTCGCGTAGAGGTCATCAAAGCTGCCCTCTGGGTCGAAGCGAAATTCCGCGTCCTCGACACGGACGCTGGTTCTGCTCGTCCTGTTGATTCCTCCTATTTTGACTGATATATTGGCTAGTGTTTGCATAGCCGCTTGCTCGGTGGATTTATTTGTGCGGACTTCCTCGGAATGCCGAGGTTGGAGCTGACATTTAAGCCTATTTAGAGACCAAATCGATTACGACTCTAAAATAGCTTTGACGCGATGCTGCATAAGACCGATTATAATTAGGGATACCCAATTCTAAATAAGGGATGGATCGAAATAAATAAGGGTTCCTGTCTCTAAATAAGGCACTAAATCAGCCGATTTACTATCCGATTAGACATTCTGAGTGCTTTTCACAATATAAAGCACGGCATTATAATCAGTACACAGCCATCGCGATTTAAAATAAATCGGCCCGAATTGCGTTTTTGGATCGGCAATTCGACCACAGATAGCGTAAATCGAGATCGAGATCGAGGCTGGTGAAAATAACTTGGTCGAGTTAGTGGCCATCTGTTTTTATATCGGGCGCCAGATATTATAACTCGGGCAAATCACTAGGTGAAAACGACAAACGCATTGCAAAGCATAATAAGTGGAAATCTGTCGTGGTGTCCTCAAGCGGGACAACCGTGACACCTATCATGCTCGTTGCGTTCTAGTTGCTGAGGTACATGGTTTCGGTCGCTTCAACTACTTCAATTATGTACCGACGAAGACAATGGGCGAATGAAAACAAGTGGTGTAAGCTATGAAAGAAGACCGAGCCGGCTGCACTAAAGGCCCTGCCACTACGAGTCATGGATGACCTAGTGCTACCATCATCTAGAGGTGACCGATCTGGCGCTGGTCTAATAGTACGTGTTGACCTCGAGCCAACCGGGGTAGCGGATCATTTGGCCCGTGTCCTTGCGGATGACGGTGCGAGATGTAGAGCGCATGAAGAACTTGCGACCTTCGTCCAGCAGGAAGAGGAAAATCGAGAACGGCAGCGCCGGGAACCAGTGCACGAGGCGCACACTCATAGTGTTCAAGATCGTGTGCGTGAAGCCAGCGTAGACGATCACTGCGCTCAGCATAAACTCGAACATGAGACCGAAGTTGAGGACGCTGTTGAGCATACCCTTCGAAACAATGGACAAGTAGCGCGTCTTACAGATCATTACGTTGGCCCACTGCATCTCCACAATAGCGATGAAGAATGCCGTCTGAGCGATCGATAGCGCGCTGTACTGCATCATACGAGACATTATGTTGACATACGCCTTGTCTCCGTCGCGGTACGAAAACCCGGCGCGATAGTTCAGCAAGCAGTCCGAGCTTGTGCACGGGTCAGACCCATTAGCAAACTTGATCTTCTCGAAGCTCTTGCCCACCTTGTACGACTGAAAGGACGACAACTGGAACGTGGAAGTGGTCTGCTGGCCAGTCGAGTCCACGACAGTCACTTCCGTGTCGCCAAAGGCATCTTGAGCTCCGCTGGGTGCTGGAACAGGCCCTCCAGTCTGGCTTGCGTCAGTGATCGCCCACACAGCCATCGGCTGAAATGAGCTGAAGATTTCCACCGAGATACTCGAAGCCATACCGGGGACATCTGTCTTGGTAGTGTCGTAAGCAAACCACGCCATGTCGAAGAAGGAGGAGCGTCGAGATGCCATCGGATAATAGGGACGATAGCCCCTGCTCCATGCCGCCTCCATTGATTGAATGGTAACGAATGGAGTAGGCGTGTAGTCTGCGTAAGTGGAAGGCTTGGTGCGATCATAGTCGCCAGGTTTCGCTCCGTCGGTGTCAAGATTCTGGAGTGGGAACTGGCAATCGATCACCTTACCACCTCTAGTAGGGTCGTAGAAAATATAAGTATCGAAAAAATCACCCCCAGCAGGAATGGTATCGTTGTAGTTGTCCTGGCAATCAGGAGCTCCATCGTTAGCAGCGCCGTATAATTTACCCAGAGGAACAAGTTTGCCATCTTTTTTGTACTTTCCCCCGGCGGTGCAATAGCGCCCACCTTCCGTTTGGCACCAAATCACCTCCTTCCCGAAGCGATCATAGTATCCAAGGTTGGGCAAGATTTTCGGCGCGTAACCATAATCGTTCATCACGGCTAAGAACGTGAACATGCCGGCGCCAGCCTCGATCATGCCGACCAAGACATATGCGAAGAAGATCAGCTTCTTGGTGATCAGGTGTTCAGTTTCAGCGTTTCGTGGTGCGCGCAGCATGATGTCGTTCTCCGCGCCTTCATATGCCATAGAGATCGAAGGGATCATATCCGTGCCGAGACAAATTAGCAGCATCAATACTGGTGTTAACGGCAGCGGCAGACGGACAATGGCGTACAGCAAGAAGGGAATTAGCTCGGGAATGTTAGCAGCCAGGGCGTAGGCAATCGACTTCTTCAAGTTGTCGAAGATGATGCGTGTCACACAAACCGATACGAAGACCCGAAGCTTGAGGGCGCAGTGGCGGGCGCCCGTCGAACAATTGAGAGGAAGATTGGAAATTGAAAAGTGACAGATTGAATCGTTAGTTTGGCGTCGGCTCATTGCTGCCGCACAACCAGTAGTTCTTGGCGACCTGGACACGCAAACAAGTATCCAGGTCCCATCCTAAAGTCTATCAATCTCAGATCCTAATTCTATCCTGATCTACCAATGAGAATCTACTAATCCAAAACGTAGCTTGATCCAAATATGCGACTCGCGTCCCATAATCAAAAGTTCGGCTCGAAAACTTGATTCTTGCACATCTCAAGGATTTTTAGCCAATGAGGTCGCATGAAACTCCATGTTTATGCGTCCCATAATCATGATTATTCTTGATATTGACCAGTAGGATAGCATGTAACGAATATAAACCATGCAATGTTTTATTACGCTGTACAGCGTAAACAGAAAGGTATGCATTAGCAATTGACGTGGGAGTCCTCTGTCATCTCATTGGCAGACGGACGTCCACGTCACATGACCTCCCTTCCAAGAAGACCCCGCTATTTCGAAGCTGGCTTTCTCTTCTTCGTTTCCCAGTACTTGTCAATGAGACCTGGAATCTGATTCAGGTTCTCTACTGGTTCCCACGTTGCTTCTTCGCGTGATTCACCAAGCCACCAAATCTGGTATTGAAGTTTCTTCTTCTTGTTACGATGACCAATTACTTCGCGCACAAGTTGACCTTCCGTACCGTCCTTCAAAATCACTTTGTTCACACTTTGGCTCCGTGATTCATCACTGCGATACGGCTTGAGCAATGAGGTGTGAAATACGGGATGCAACTTGAGACCCTTCGATAACTTCAGCTCGTATGAGTCACGATGAATTTGTTTCATAACCGGGTAAGGTCCAATAAACCGCGGTGCCAGCTTCTTTGACTGTGCGAAGCCTTTATGACGAATGTCCAAGTTTCGTCCATCTAGGAGTACCATATCTCCAGGTTTGAAGTCTTGAGCAAGCCTGTTCTTGTCGTAGTAAGACTTCATACGAGTTTGGGCTTCACTCATTGCATCTTGTGCCATCTTCAAAATTGCATCTTGCTTGAGCAGAAATTCTTGTGCCGATTTGTGCAACTGTTCAAATTCCGGGTCCCTAGCCGCATCATCTGGCATATAGGGCACATAACCCAGATCAGCCTCAAACGGTGACATACCGATTGAGGAATGAATACGTCTATTGTACGCGAATTCAGCGAGATGCAAATATTCATCCCAGTCATTTTGGAATGGGTTCACAACACCCCGAAGATAGTCTTCAATAAACCGATTAGTACGTTCGGTCTGACCATCAGTCTGTGGGCGAAAGGCAGACGACAGATTGTGGGTCGTCTCCAAAGTCTTGATCACTTCTTGCCAGAACTTGGACGTAAATTTGGAGTCTCTGTCTGAAATGATCGATTTCGGCACGCCATGGTCTTTCACATAATTGACCATGAATAGCGCAGCAGTCTCTTCTGCTGTCGCATTCGTATTGGTTGCGATGAACTTCGCACGCTTCGTCAACCGGTCCACAATAACCATAATGGCATCTTTTCTGGTTTCCGTGCTCGGCAGTGCAATCATAAAGTCCATCGACACATCAACCCATCTACCTCCTGGAATCTCCAAAGGCTGTAGTAGTCCGGGCGGCTTCGTTTGGCGTGCCTTATTCCGCTGACAACGTTCACACGTGTTGACATAGCGTTGAATGTATTTCGACATCTTGGGCCAGTAATACTTTTCTGGACACCCAAGTATGTCTTAAAGTATCCGGGGTGACCTGCCGTGACCACATCGTGGTTTTCACAAATAACACGGTTCTTCAGATCTTCATTATCCGGAATTACCAGTCGAGCATTTTCATCATCTCTCGTTTGGTAAAATAACAATCCATTCTTCACAGAGTAGCGTGGTACCTCTTTACCACTAGAAATACTCTGCAGCAACTCCTGAACTCTCCGGTCGGTAGAGTACAGTTGTTTGGCCGAGTGCGTCACAGTCGCACTTGGCGTTTGAATGCTAGTAACAATTTCACGGTTTCGAGCAGCTTCGATGAGCTCACTGAGACTAACCTGAGCGGCTTTATGCTCAAAGAGTGGGTTTCGGGACATTGCATCCGACACTTGGTTACTTTCTCCTGGAATCCACTTGAACTGCGGTTGGAATTCAGCTAGCTCGTTAAACCAGCGCGCAACACGACGATTGGTTGTCTTTTGCGTCAATATAGTCTCGATGCTCTTGTGGTCTGTCTCCACGGTAAATGGGCGATCGAGAAGGTAAACTCTCCACACACGAAGGGCATGCATGATAGCCAGTAACTCCTGCTCACGAACAGGGTAGTTAAGTTCCGCTGGTTTCATTTTGCGTCCTGTGTATGCAATCGGATGCTCCAACCCTCCCTCGTTTTGAAACAAGACTCCCCCTATGGCAAAATTCGAGGCATCCATACGAATACCGAACGGTTTGTCGAAATCAGGAAGTTGTAGAACAGGAGGGGTGGAGAGACGGCGTTTGAGTTCATGGAAGCATTCCAACTGATGCTCAGACAAGTGTAACGTTTCCTTTGGGCGTAAACCCTTAGTACTTTCGTGCAGTGGGCCTGCAAATTGTGCGAAGTCGGCGCAAAAACGCGAGACGTAGACCGCCGTACCTAAGAAGCTTTCCATTTGTTTCTTGGTACGTGGAATCGGCCAGTCACTGATTACGCGCACTTTGTCAGGGTCCATTCGAACACCATGACGACCCACAAAGTCACCGAGACAGGGGATTTCTTCGACGCAGAACTGACACTTCGACAATTTTACGTACAATTGCTGTTCTTGACACCGTTGAAGCACTCTGTCCAACGCGTCGACATGCACCTGCACGTCCTTGTCTTGCGTAAAAACGTAGATGTCGTCAAAATAGATGCGCATCACATCGCGCAAGTCACTGAACACTCGCTGTAACAGCCTGTTAAATGTGCCCGGACTACCGCTCAAACCCATCGGGGTTACAAGATACTCAAACAGCCCATCGGGCGTCGAAAAAACAGTAAATGGAATATCAGCTTCACGAAGTTTAACCTGATAGTATCCCCACAAGAGGTCCATGCAGGAGAACCAGTAACTACCGCCCATCGCATCAAATGTGTCCTCCTTTCTCGGCATCGGTATCGCTGGCAAAATGGTGGCACTATTGAGTTGACGATAATCGTGCACAATGCGCCAACCCACGGGCTTCTTGACGCAGAACGTCGGAGCGCTGAATGCAGAGGTGCTAGGTCGAATAATACCTGCCTGCGCCAGCTCTTTCGTCCAATCCTGGATCACCGTTCGCTGCTCCGGGCTTTGGCGCCATTGTTTCACCGAAATCGGTTGTGTTCCCGGCTGAAGTTGAATTTCGAGTTCAATCCCTTCGCGGACAGGGGGTGTGGTACTTGGCAGCTCAGTGCGAAACACAGTATCGCGATACTTGAGCAAGACTTCATATGCGGGGTTGTTCACCAGTGCCTCCCATCCTTGTTGTTTAAAACGCTCAGCCTTTTCTGAGTCGTGTGGATTGACAACAAACACAGCTTCGATATCCTTCTTTTTGCGGAGTTCCTTCAGAAATTGCTTCGTTGTGATCAGTTTCGTTTCACCGAACGCACCCTTGTGACCATGCCGACGGTAGTAATGGAAGATTTCGCGGTTCTGGTTTGCGTTCTTGAAACGACGGCCTCCGATCATACGCGTTCGAGGTCTGTTAGGTACCACCAATTGAAGAGCCTGGGGTTCCTCAGTCCTTGTACGCGGGCGCAATAGTAAACGTTCCCAATCGATGTCCGGGTTATTCTCCCGAAGCCACTTCATTCCGAGGAGCACATCCTTATCCTCCGGGACAGGCATGACCGTAAACGTTTCACACGTCACCGGGAAATCCGGAATCTGCAACATCATTTCGACGGTACGTCTTGGTCTTTGCACTGTTTGGTTGTATCCTAGACGAACTGTCATCATGTCGTCAGGATGCTCCTTGATGTCCAGCTGAAGTCGTACAGCTAGATCTTCAGTGACACCGTTGAGGCTGCTTCCATTGTCGACGAATATTGAGACGTCAGTCGCTGCCTCCTCCTGATTGTAGGCTAAAGCTTTCACTTCCAAAATGGCGTAGAATGATCCGCCAACATAGTGATTGCTTTCCTTGGTGGACTTGCATTGCGGCTTGATATGACCGACTTGTCCACAATTATGACAAGTGGCTGACTTTCGCCAATCCTCTTTTGGTCCACTCTTCGGTGACAGCTTTCGCTCCAGCGGTTTGCTTGTATTGTTAGCCGCTGGTTTCACAGATGATGCCGCTTTCGAAGAAGGCTGGTGATTCGCCGTGGTCTTTGCCGAGAGTCCTCCATAGTGAGCAAACTCGAAATTCGTTGCAATCTCAATTACTTCATGCAAGAATCTTGGACTGAGCTCCTTCACCTTTTTCGCTGTCTCCGGCCGAAGTCCGTTCTGAAAGTAGAACCGCTTCTCCATCTCCGAAATCTCCAACTCGGATTGAGACATCAGATCCTGAAACGATGACACATATTCATGGATGGTCCCGTGTTGTTTCAGCTGAAACAATCGCTCACGTAGATTGTATTCAAAGTCTTTGGGACGAAAGCGTTCACGTAGCTTCGCCTTAAACAATTGCCATGTTTTGGGAACTCCTGCCGCTTCACAATCTGACGAAAAAGCGCGATACCAGTTTAGCACAGATTTACCTAAACTGCTGGATATCATGGTCACAAAATCGGACGTATCGGCCTCCATCAATCCGCGCTTGTTAGCGTAATATTCCTCCATGGCAAAGATCCATAGTTCCAAATCTTCACCGAACTTCCCTTCATACATGGGAGGATCCTTCTTCCGTCTTTCACCTTGTGATGCGAGCAAGTGTTCAAAACGGTTATTGGCTTGCTGCATTTGCATCTGAAATTGCGTTTGCATCTGCGTCTGATACATTTGCTGTTGTTGCGTTAACCAGATCATTAACTGTTGCATTGACATTGCGTCAGGTGCAACGTTTGCCGTTCCGGCGGGTGGGACTTCATGGTGAGCTTCCTGCGGCGTTGCCGCCTCCGTTTGAGCCGTCCGTGGCACTTGGCGTTGCCGCGGGTTAGGCGATTCACTCTCAGCTGCCCTACTCTTTGTCATAGTTATTAGGGGTAGGACAGATGGACTTTTCGGTGAGTGATCCGTAAAATACGGCGAAATAAAACGGAAAAGGAATTAAAAGCTCAAAAAGTGTTTTACAACTTAGTGTTGCTGCGGTTTCTGGCGAATAAGGCTGTTAAGCTTCGCAGCAAGGTTGTCTTGGCACTCCAAAAGGTTCAGAAACGCCAGGTTAAGTTGGCGATCAACCTGGGCCTCGATGCTCTCGTCCTTGATCCAGAAAGTCTCTTTGCGAAACTTGCCCAAAACCCGCTTAGCCGTTTTGACCTGGCGGAGGAGATCCACTTGAAGTTTAGCGAAACTCTCCGCCTCGGCTGGCGAGAAGAAAAGACTGGTGTCAATCGCCGTAACAGGTGGAGGAGCAGGAGTGGACGTCGATGATACTTTGACGTCACTCGCTTTCTGATGCTTCCTCTTACTGCTTTGGTTGTGACCCTTCTTGTAGCGGGCCATAGACCGACTCCAAAGATCGAAAAGAGGCAAGGGACTACCACCGGGTAACCAAGGACCGTTATACTTCTACAAAGTTCCGCTTTCGCAGACACAATGCAGGCGCCCTGGTGCTAAACCGGCTTCTAGTGAAAGCCCAGCACACAGCGAAGGTTAGGTACAATCCGATCTAGGCGGAGGCAAAGCCCCTACGTGGTATTTCCACCGGCCACACGGAGTGATAATGTACCCACTTCTTCGAAGTGTGCTCCTCAAAAGCTGCACGTTCGCAACCTAGAGCTTCCCCACGATGTGGCTGGCTCCAATAGTCACAGGTAAAACTCGCTTCCCACGATGTGGCCACGAGTAAACCTTTCTTGAACTTGAACCGAAGCTTGACACGGCAAGTGCTACTATGTCACACAAACCGATACGAAGACCCGAAGCTTGAGGGCGCAGTGGCGGGCGCCCGTCGAACACTTGAGAGGAAGATTGGAAATTGAAAAGTGATAGATTGAATCGTTAGTTTGGCGTCGGCTCATTGCTGCCGCACAACCAGTAGTTCTTGGCGACCTGGACACGCAAACAAGTATCCAGGTCCCATCCTAAAGTCTATCAATCTCAGATCCTAATTCTATCCTGATCTACCAATGAAAATCTACTAATCCAAAACGTAGCTTGATCCAAATATGCGACTCGCGTCCCATAATCAAAAGTTCGGCTCGAAAACTTGATTCTTGCACATCTCAAGGATTTTTAGCCAATGAGGTCGCATGAAACTCCATGTTTATGCGTCCCATAATCATGATTATTCTTGATATTGACCAGTAGGATAGCATGTAACGAATATAAACCATGCAATGTTTTATTACGCTGTACAGCGTAAACAGAAAGGTATGCATTAGCAATTGACGTGGGAGTCCTCTGTCATCTCATTGGCAGACGGACGTCCACGTCACAATGCGCCCTTCCTCAACACCACACACGATCGAGGCGAAGTTATCGTCAAGCAAAATCATATCGGCGGCTTCCTTCGATACAGCAGATCCCATTATCCCCATGGCGATACCAATATCAGCCTTCTTCAGTGCAGGCAAGTCATTCACACCGTCACCCGTCACAGCAACAATTTCCTTTCGGCGCTGGCAGTTCTCCACGATAATCAGCTTCTGCTGCGGTGACGTTCGTGCGAACACAATTTGCCTGTGGTCCAAAATGCGATCCCATTCCTCTACTGGGGTGTCCAAACTGATAGTCCATCCGGGGACAACGATCGCAGGTGCAGTGCTCGGGTCAATCCATCCGTTGTCACCTTGTCGAAGCCCTCGCTCGTTATTTTCCTCTTCAATGTCCTCGAAGGTAGGCCCACACAGAATCCCAACCTTGTGCGCAATGGCTTTAGCCGTGATCGGGTGATCACCAGTGACCATAATCACACGAATTCCGGCCGTCTTGCATTTCGCCACGGCGATCGGGACCTCGGGACGCGGAGGGTCAATCAGCGCCATCAAACCGATAAAACACAGGGGTTCCTCCACCTTCGGGTCGGGCTTTGGCGTCACCTCATAGTCAACTTCCTTCTCACCGAGCGGGAAGTTGGGGTTACCCGTGCTGAACTCGTAGTGGGCCGGGTAAAGGTTAGGGTCAAGGATTTTTTGAGCAAATCCAAGAACCCGCATGCCTTTCTTGGACAAGGCTACCTGAGCAGCCTCCACTTCGGCAAGACGTTCCGGGGTCATCTCGACTTCCTCACCTCCTATAAGAACCATCCCGCAACGCGCTGTAATTCGTTCGGGGGCCCCTTTCATCACCATCAAAAGTGGTTTGCTGTCGTCATTATCCTGCTTGTGCAGCGATAGCTGGTACTTGTTCTTAGAATTGAACGGAATATCCTTGATTTTCGAGTTTTTCTCACGATACTCAACGATGTCCTTCTTGCCGTGGCAGAACTCGATCATGGCAGATTCGGATGCATCACCAATTGTTTCCCAAGCAACCTTCTCCATCGTTACTCCGTTTCCCATCGACACAGTCGCCTTGAACGGTTTGTGCTTTCCGCGGGTAGACAAACCGTCAGGCCCAACCACTTTCTCATACTTGGAGTCTTCGTCAAACACAGCGTTGTTGCACAACGTTGCGCATCGCTGCAGCGCCTTGAACGACGGAGAATTCAGGTCGTAGTTTCCCACAGGCGTAATGGAGCACTCCGCATCGAAGATCTTGTTGTCGTACACCACGTGAGCAACTGTCATGACATTCTGGGTAAGAGTACCCGTTTTGTCGGAGCAGATGCAGCTCGCTGAGCCCAACGTTTCGACACCCTCAAGATTCTTGACCAGCACCGACTTGTGCGCCATACGGTTCGCAGCAAGACTCAGACACACCGTGACCGTCACAAGAAGACCTTCAGGGATGTTCGTCACCATAATACCGATCATGAAGACCACGGTCGTGACAATGTCGGTTTTGACGAAGATGCCGATGATGAAGTAGATGACTCCAATAGCCACGGCAACAATCGCAATGATGTGGACGAAGTGGTTAATCTCGCGCGCCATCGGCGTCATGTTCTGCCCAGTCGTCGTCGCTAGCTTTGCGATGCGTCCCATGACAGTTTTGTCTCCAATTCGAACCACGACGCCCTTACCTGAGCCTTGCGGGATGAAAGTACCGAAAAAGCACAAGTTTTTAGTCTCGAGCGGGTTTTCATCTGTGCAATCAGGAATTCGCTTCAACGGCTCCGGCTGACCAGTAAGACACGAGTTGTCCACCGTGAGATCATCAGAGCACTCCAACACGCGGATATCAGCAGGCACCTTGTCACCGCCCTCGAGAAGAATGATATCTCCTCGGACAAGCTGCGAAGCCTCGACCTTCTGCGACTTTCCCTCTCTGATCACCATCGTGACCGTCGGCATCATTTGCTTAAATGACTCCATGAGGTTGGAAGACTTGGCGCTCTGGAAGTACGAAAACGTGCCCGTGACGATGACGACCAGGAAAAACACAATACCCAGGAACAGGTTGGTGGGATCACCCTGCAGGCCGCCGGGGAAGATACACAAAACACCTCCAGCCCACAGCATCATGCTGAACGAACCCGTCAGCTCTCGAAAGTACTTGACGATCTCCGGAGTTTGCTTCGGAGACGTCAACCGGTTCAACCCCTCGGCCTTCTGGCGTCTCTGCACGTCGTGGGTGGTCATACCCTGCAGTTCTCATCCACAAAACTAGAGTCAGCGAAAAGGTTTTGCACAAGAGTTTGGTTGCGTTCTAGCAGCAACTCACATTGACGGGGTCGGACCCGAGGTCCGCGAAGATCTCGGCGGGGCTCTGCTTGTGCTCCGTCATGACGAGTTCGCGCTTGGCGTCGTCCGTTTCTCGCGTCGCTTTGGTGCTTCTGTTCTTCCGCCCCTGTTGGCGCAGCCGCATCTCGGTCGTCACCGCGACGATGTCGGCGGACGACAACCGAGGATGCGAGTCTCGGTTGAATGATCCCGGCATGGTAAACTTGGTCTCGGCCTCTCAGATCGCGCTCGCTCTGCTCGCTCTCTCCTCGACCGACGTCCTCAAGCTTCCAAAATGAAAGTGTCGCCTGGGTGGCGCGAGGCTTGGATCGCAGCGACGGCTCCAGGTCCGCAAAGTGTAGGATTAATTTAATTACGAAGAAGTTACCGGAGGTTTTCGAACCGGAAGCAACCGGCGAACAAGAAACAACCAGCTGCTACCAGCGAGTTATTGTCACGACGTTGCCTGCAAGCCGTCGATTCCCTCCAGGGACCCGATGCGGACGTCGAACGTCAACCTTTGGCGGGTGTACGCAAGGGCGGAGCCAGAACATGAAGTCTGGGGCAGGTAAGTCTATCCGGCATAAGTGGATGGCCTTCTCAAAATCTACGAACAATTATATTTACACCTGTGTTTAGCATTTCGTTAACTAGGTCGTCCGCGACTCGGCTGGGGACACCATGTAGCAAAGTGCAGCTGCTGGCATTGATACAGATTGCAGTGGTGAGTCATAAGCATGGTCATGAATTCTGTAAGCCCCTCACTGTATTCATCCCCGTGCGCATGGGCACGTCATCGAGATAACATTTCGATCAAGAAGAACGACATTGCTTGTCGTTGAGGTCAACTCACGCCTAGAACAAACCAAACCAAAATTACCAATGAACCAGGTTCGAAACGGTTTCGTGGATTGGTTCGAAGTGGTTCGAACCGATAGAAACGCATCAAACCAAAGCAAACCACCAGACTGCAAAAAAAAAAACTCGATTTGAAACTGTCCACGAAGCACAAGGGGCGCAGTCAAAACGAAAGCTGTAACAGGGTGAGATGCTCACCGCCATCGAAGACAATAGCCGCCGTCAAAACGAAAGCTGTAAGATATGCCGCTTGCTTGGGCGCGGCCTTGAAGCGAGCCCGCTTGGAGTACAGAGAGCCTTATTGACCAACCAGGCAGCGGAAAAAGCAAACCATCGGTTGCAGCTTATGCTCAACCCCAAACCACGAAACCCCAAACCTCAGGAAAGTCTCAAGAGCGTTGGTCTGGTAACGTTCAAACCAAAGCAACGGCTAGAATTGGTTCAACGGTCGTGAAATATAACTTCGAACCAATAGTTTGCACTTTGATTGGTTTGGTTTGTTCAAGGCGCGGGTCAACTTGCAGCATTTCTCGTCAAGTAGTGCGTAGCGCTGATGGAGAAGAATATTTTATATTTATTTTAATACCACAGCGATGGAATTCTGATTCCTCCGAATTCCAGTGAAAAACAAAACCTTTTTTTCGTTCATTGTTCTGAATGCCTGCAACATCAGCGATCACAGGTCACCTCGCTTTACGCGGTAGATGGAATCTCGTGCAGTACTTGGCAGGGTTCCAGTCTGTGACGTAGTTGCCGATACCTCCGGAACGCCGCGCCCCTCCTCGAAGATGGTCGTGAGGAAGACCATCCTCTCGATGTGCAGCGATGGCCGTTGTCTGCCCTCGTCCTAGTGGCAGTCAAAGTGTAGCGCCAGAAATTCGGCGGCGACGCCGCGTTGAAGATAGTGAGGAGCAGGTGGTGCTGCTTGAGCACGTCCAGCACCTCCTTCTTGTACGTGTTCAGGGATCCCGTCACGGGCGCAGTGGGTACGAAGAGCTGGATGCCGGCCGCCTTGGCCGCGGGCACGATGGCCTTCTGCACGCCCGTGTGGAAGTCGTACATGGTGGTCACGGCCACCTCACTGCCGGGCTGCGCATTATCGAGGCCGCCGTGGCCGTCGTACAAGAGCTTGAGGAACTTGACGTCGCGGGCCTCAAATGCCTGCAGTCCTGATTTGGACTCGTCGCGCCTGAGAATGGAACGAGACGGCACTGAGCTCTTGGGCAGCTCATCCACCACTTGGTTCAGAACGCCATGGCCGCCCACAAATATCATGCGTGCCTGTCTGGACGCGTTCTCCTTGGAGACGGCCAACATCGATCACGCAGGACGACCTTCGTGCCACACTAGCCTGAAAACTGTGGCACGAAGGTTGATCCTATGGACTCAAGAAGGTGTCGCCGGAGCTGGATTTGCGAAACGTGGTGTCGACACGGTTCGCTATCTTCGTACGTAGCACTGCAAAATTATGACTAGCTGGTTTGTTTGGCGGGTTTTTGCTGACTTAGGCCGGTTCTCAACCGAAGCGTTTTTCTCGACGCGTGCGTTACATGCGTGCCCTACCCCGTATGCTCGGTTGAGAATGAAACTGACCAAATTTGATTGGCCCAGTGTTTGATCAATATTATCCAATCATTGTACTGTTACTCTGTGTGATCTACGTGTGGTTCACGACTCAACAATATCTGAAGCGCTGACCAAGACTCCCCCGTCCGGCAATGGGGAGCGAAGCTGGTCCAACCTACCAAGCCCCTGTAGTATCTCTTGAAAGCTGAATCTCTAAGTAGCGTAGAAGCATGCACTCGCCACGAAATCCGCTCTCGAACTGTTGAATTTTTTTTTCGTGCTGCTTGGTGTCGCTTGATGGCTACCAAACAAACCAGAAGGCCGCACAGCTCATCTTCAGCTTTCCAACGACGCCGTTACCTTGCGGTGGGGGTGAAGCGCGGGGGAGAAGCACGTTGAAGTCGGACCGACGCCATGTCAGAGGAGGGGGAGTGCTGTGAGGGGGAATGCAAATAATGCAGTGCACTGATTGGCCAAAAGTAGTTAACGCTTGCCAACGCATGAGTTGTGCAGTATCATTTTTGTAACGTCCTGTTAACCAATCAGATCACAAAGTGTCCGAAAACGCATGCGTCCGCCTCGGTTGAGAACCGGCCTTAGGCCATGCATGTTGTCGTGGCCCTTAGGGCCGGTCTTAACTTCGCGCCATGGCACGAATTCCGTGCCACATTAAATATGATTGGCTGATCTCAACTGTGGTTAGGGTTCACGGTGCCACCGAAGTGCCACGGATGGCACTTGGCCACGGATTGCACTTCAAAATGCCATGGTAAATGTAAATGCCACGTGTCACACATGTGCCACGCCGTAATTTACGGCCGCCGGCTGCTGTATCTTTCCACACGCGCACCAATCTCGTTTTCGCGAGCGATGGATCGAGGGATTGCTGTGAAGCTCGTCGTGGCGGTGACCTGCGTGCTGCTGTTAGCCGAAGACGACGGACGCGAGCCATGCTTGGAATGAACGCGTTTAAACTGGTGTCACCACTCGCAGTTACTGCTGAACGAGGGCCAGTTCCGGCAGTACTATCGGATGTCGTTCAGATCATTTGAGAAGCTGCTCCAGTTGCCGGCTCCCAGCCTTCGCGTTGACGAAGCGCAGTCACGTCGACGGACAGGGGGAGCAGAGTCGCTCACTCCCGTCAACAAACTACAAATGTTCATTTCGGGGCTCGCGGGGTATTCGTTTCACCCAGTACGGATGCTCTCTGGTGCGAGCAAGTCTGCGTTTTTCAGCACACTTCATCAGGTGATGGAGTAATTGAAGCACATGACGAGCTACAACTATGTTTTCCTAAATCCGGTTACGAGCTACGCAAATCTGCTGCCGCTTTTGCTGGTTTGGTAGAGGATCCTGTTTTGGTAGGCTGCGTGGGTGCAATCGATGGATGGCTGTGCTGTATTCAAGTTCCTGGTTGTGATGAAGTTAATCGCGTGTCGAGTTTCTTTTCAGGACACTACCAATGCTATGGAGTCAATGTCCAAGCGTGTGTAGACCATCACAGCCGTTTTACCGCGGTGTCAAGTGCTAGCCCTGGTGGCATGGGAGATGCACTGGCATTTATGAGGTGGGAATTGTCTAGAATGGTGGAGGATTTCCCCGAAGGGCTTTTTTCTAGTTGGTGATAACGCCTATTCAAACAGCAACAAGCTGTTGACGCCGTATACCAAGCCGCAAGTAGCAAGTCAACCCAAGCCGACACGTTCATACCGGGATAACTTTAACTTCCACTTAAGCCAACTGCGCATCAGGGTTGAGATGGCGTTTGGCCTGCTGGAAAATAAGTGGAGAATCTTCAAGGCTCCGCTTCGAGTTAACGTGAAAAGCATCGGGAAAGTTGCGCATGTTGCGTGCATCTTGCACAATTATTGCATTGATGAGCGGTTTGTTGAGGAAAATGGAGGTGATGTCGATGACGACGTGGATATAGCTGCTACGCTAGCTACCAAGCCTGCTCCTGATAGATGAGACTTATCAGTTGGAATAGACGATATGTCCGTTTACCACCCGATGTATGCTTCAACGCAAGAGTATCCAGAGCAGACGTCGGAGTCAGAGCTGCTCCGTAACGCTTACGTGTACAAGCTGCGCAAGTTAAATCGTCTCCGGCCAGCGTATAATATCCAGAGGGCTGCAAAGGAACAACGTGGTTTGGCGTAGGATGAGTTCATTAATGCCTGTTACGACAAATTCGAAGTCGCTACCATCGAATTTAACTACACTTCATCATAAAATGCAGCCTCCAGTTTCGTAAGCTTCGAACGGTAGATGTGTGGCGATGCGGGCTCCAAAATCAGGGAATAGCCTCGCGGCTAGACCTCGATCTCAGACCACTCAACTCAGAATCTGAGATTAAATCTCAGATCCCAAGCTGGGTGAGGCGTGTGTTCCTCACTCTTGCAATCCCTTGACTTGGTTCTTCCTAAGGCTACGCTGTGGGCCCAGACTTGTGTCGGCCACACCAGCTGCCTCCGAACTCGACAGTTCCCAGATGCCCCCAGACGAAGCTTGCTCCTTGCTTGGAAGGCCCTTGTACGCACGTGCTGAGTCCGCTGTGCCCCGTTTTCTTGAATATAAACACGTTCACTCCACACACACTTAGTCCACTTCTCTTCTCGGGCCCTTGGATTCTGGGCCTTAACAGCCTCCTCCTTGCTCCGCGACTCCGGCTTCGAGTCGCTACCAGTCACGACACTTCCTCCGGCGGCTCAGACTGAGAGCCGCACAACGGTCTTCACTCGCCCCTCAGACCAGAGTGGCCCCGAGAGTTGGCTCGGTCTGAGCCTGCCTTGATCCAGGGTTCTCGCTCTGCACCCTGGGACTTCCGCGCACCACGCCTTGATGTAGGCGACACAGCGAAGCTGGGAACCTCTATCCCAGACTATTCGCGCCGCACGGATACCACTAGCAACCCCAGAAACCACTATCCCAGGTGTTGCTCTGCCGAAACCTCAGAGCGGAGCACCTTCCGCCCGAAAATATGAAGCACCGCCAGGAAACCAGCCAACCAGCACGAAACCCCAGTAAAACCAATGTCCCGCGTGTGGAAATACAACAACGGAGGCAAACCGGGCCGAAACACAAAAGGCTTGGTTGTTGAACTTGAATTTATTTGGAGTTAGCTGAGCTTGACCGTAGAACACTCGTAGCGACTCCACTTGTCCTTGCACGCGCCGCCAAGGGCAGGGACTTGGTCCCTGTGAAGCAACACGCCCGTCGGCGCAAGACGAACTCCGCAGCTTGTGGTCTTCGGGGCAAAACAAACTCTGATTATTATCATGCACATGCACATACAAAGGGCCTATCAAGTAAAGGTGCAAACATCTCCTGGGTACACCTTGAACAAGGGTGAGACACCCACTAAGCTACTGGCTTGGCGGCGCCCGTGAATGCGCGTCGCTGCCTTGGCGTCCTTCCATTGGCCTGTCTGGGTCAGTCATCACTTGATTACACCGATTACACCTGGGTGCAAATCAGTGATATCCTGATTACGCCAGGATCTTGTGGCCGGGATTGGGCGGACTTGGTCTGTTATCACCCGATTACACTGATTACTCTGGGTACAAATCAGGTGTAATCCGGATGACGCCAAGATCCTGTGGCTCCCGTTGGCCCAGATCCATGGGCGACTGGTCAGGCCGAATCTTGTGTGCCTGACACCAGGGGCCGAAAAGCCACAACGGGGCGACCCTTCAGAGTGACCTTCCAAGTGGCAACCGCCAACTCCAAAGAGCAACTACCGCAGCTCCCAGACCGGCAATGTAGCCATCACTTGTGTACCCACTTCATATGCGAGACCACGAAGTCGCACTTTAGGCCCTGTAGGCACGCCGTAGGCTTTTAGTCACGTCCCAGGCTCAGAACGTCAGCTGTCTTTCACCAGTTGCCACTTATCCTTACGAACATCGTGCATCCGGACACCAACTTGCGCCCACAATCACCGTGTCTCAGTTTTGGCACAAGTTGAGGGACTGCCGGGCTGAAAACCCGAGCTGCGAGCAAAAATACGATGTTGATTCCTTATCCCGGCTGTCCAACCGATTTGACATGTCTCAATTCTGGCTCGAATTCTGGGACTCTGAGGCTGGGAATCTGAGCTGGGGGCAAAATTACGATGTTGACTCCATATCTCAGCTGTGGCACTCCAGAGCCGAGATTAAATCAGACGCCGCACGCCACGCCCTCTTCCCAGACCCCAGACTGCACATCTCAGGGTCTGGTCCACAAGCAAACCTCAGACCGAACTCCAAATCCCAAAGTCTCAGACTTTTGCCATCACTCTCAGGTATCAGAATTCCGGGCATTCCAAACTGTGAGGTCACCAATCTGAGACCTGGGATCTGAGACTTAAGCAACCATGGGGCTTCAAATCACAGACCCAGAAGGCCAGGGCTCAGCTCTCCGCCTAGAGTCCGATTCAAGGCCTGTAACCTCAGATCTGTGGTCTCTAGAGCGATTCTCAGACCTCAGACTCCATACCAAATTCAAATCTCAGACCTGGGGATCCGGGGTCGCTGCAACTCGACGTTCGCAGAGCTCAGTTTCCAGATGTAGACAGCACAACTTGAAGTATGTACAAAAACCAGACTTGAGTAAAACAATATCCACGGTTCAAGTGACATGTGGCCGGTACGTGATAGGGTTTGGGCTTCTGACTGATGGGTCCTGGTCTAGAATTGGCTCGGACCTCGTCACAGATGTCCAGGCTGCACTGCAAAGCAGCGTCACTCTTCCCGCTCTCCTGCAGTTCCTCCATGCGACGCTCCACTTGCTGGATGAGCTTGTGCGAGCTCATCAACTTTTCTATAATAGTAGGTTCAGCTGGAGTAATAGCTGATGCGAGCGCGTTAACAGATTCAACGGTATCGCTGCGCTGCGTCGTGAAGGCCGTTTGCTACGAAGTTTGTTTGCTGCTTGAGCCGATCTGTCCGCGCTTCAGCGAGTCGAATTGATCCTCTTCGAGCAGCCCACCGTCCACAAAACTAGTAAGATCATGTTTCACCGACAAACCCTCCCGTGGATAGAACGTGTCAAGTGCACCAACGCAGAAGGCAAAAATATTAGCGCCATGCTCGTCCGACTTGGTGAACTTTGCCATCGCCTTCAAATATCGATTGTTCACGTCTTTCCACATGTCGTACAGCTTGGCAGCTCCGTGAATAATAACAACCGACACATCGAGGCCCTCAAAACGAGCGTCGGAACTGTAGAGCCCGTTTAGTCCGCCCGGTTCGTGTTAAACTCCGACGTAACATCCCGCCAGAAGGTTGAGTTACTGTGGGTCTCCCCAGCATCGAGCTGTGCTCGCAGCGGCTTGTCACCGATCCGAGCAAAGCGCAGGGCAAACATATCCGAGAAAAGTACGTTCAACAAGCGAATACTTCCAGAAGTCGCCGAAAATTCGCTCGAGTCACCAGCAGCAGATGCGAGAGTTGCAGAAACCATGGAGCGGTGCAACTCGTCGAACTGGTGGAGACGTTTGACCCGCTCTTCCACGGATGCCTTCCTCCCGAGTCGAAGTTTTCGACTGGTGCACTCCTGGCGAAGTTGCTCCACGGTCCAAGGGGAATAATCATCGGAGGTGGGAGGCGTAGTTTTCCCTGGGTCCACCACCGTCCACAACGCCGACACGGCATGCGAGCACGTGCCCTTGTCGGTGGCCTCCCCAGAAGACGACTGCTTCGACGCCAAAGTCTCGCCGTCAGCTGGCACTCCGCTAGCCAAGCCCGCTGCCTGCCCAGCGCCAACAGTAGCTATCTTGTCGCCTTGCATTGCCTTGACCTCGCCAAAAGATAAGTGAGCAGTACAAGGTCGGGGAACGCACCAATACGAATGGAGGAGCTGCGCGGCATTTGATCAACAGGCCCGTGAAAATGCGGGTGGTGCCAAGTTACCGAGCGTGGTGAAATATGACCGAGATGACACGCCATAGCACGGCACAATCTAGTCCGAACCAGATCGCATGGCACTATTGACTACCCTACCCTCTGGCAGGCACGGCACGCATGGTGCGCAGTTAAGACCGGCCCTTAATTTGTCAGGAGATGGTGCTGGGTTTGTCAAGCATTTGGATACGTACTCGAATACACGGCGAGATGAACGGGGCTTGGGTTCCGATGACCGAGAATAGTTTGGTCCGCCTGACCATCTGTGTGTACTGCTCCAACAGGCGAGCTTCCATTCGATTCCGAGTTACCGGTGCAGACACAAAGAGTCATGATGGAAGTACTTGCTGGTACACGCGACAATTCCAGCTCGAGTTCCGCTGGCACTGTACTGTAGGTTGACAGGAGGAATTTCCATAATTCAACCTTAAGCACTGAAATTTTTTTTTAAATACCGTACTGTCGTAGTTGTTGGCGACGTTTAATCCTTGCCGACAAGGCCAATGAGCCAATCACATGTGTAGAAATAGACCATATGGCAGCTGCTAATTTTAGCTTTGGTTCAGTCTAAATGGTCGGTGCCATTTTATCAACAGCAACTCTACGGATGAGGAGGCCATGCATCAAGGGAAAACGGAAGCAGCCAAAGAAGTACAAGCGGGTAGCAGTAGACTACGGTCATAAGAGCATGCTACTAGAGTACTTGTCAGCAGAATTGCCGAAGAAGAGTTGACGTCCGGGTAGCAGTTGACTACGGTCATAAGAGCATGATACTAGAGTACTTGCCACATAATTGCCGAAGAAGAGTTGACGTCCGACGACGACATAGCCAACAACTACTACAGTTGGAGCGATTCCGACTCTGTCTAAGATTGAAATTAATACTACTAGCTTTTCAATCTCCCGAATGTTTAATAGCGATCATCTAGGTAAGTCTGACGGAGAGGTTTAATAAATCTTAGCAGATCTATACCTAACCTTGTCCCTGGCATGTCGCCAACAACTACGACAGTACGGTACCATCTTAAAAGATGGTGATAATTGCTCGTATCAGCTCCAAATCAGTTGATGCGTATTATAATAAAGAAAGTGACTATATAGCCCGACTGAGTTAACCTACTCCTACCGATCATGTGATCCTATCCGATGCGCTGCATCCGTAAGTCGTATACCGTGTATACCGTTGGCTGCGTCTGGCAGCCACAAAATTTTGAGCGGACGGGAAAGAAGGCTTCGCGAAGGGGGGGGGGGGATGGATCTCCGCGTGCGGGCCGCTCAGAAGCGGCCACTGGACGGGTCTACACCGAGCGATGTGGATGTCAGCGAGAGCAGCGCTTCGGAGGCCTCCGAGGACGACGCCTTGGGTCCCCCCACCGCCGAGAGTGCTGCCGAGTCAGTAGAAGGAGAGTCGTCAGAGACGTTGAGTGTTTCTGACGTGCAGGAATCTACTAGCAGCACCAGTGAGGGAGGTGGTGTCCGCTCTGTATTGGCTTTACCGCCAAACACGCTGCAGTTTGCGTCACGGGAGGCGTTTGATGAATATTTGGCTGCGTATCAAGCGCAGACCCTGCAGGTATGGTTTGAGTTCAACGGTTAATCTACGTATGCTTGCTGTGGCTTATTAATCTACGCTTGTGATAGATCTTCAGAGCTCGTTCAAATACGACCGACGCGCAGCGCAATACAAGGATCGACATGTCCAAATCTACGGCGGATAAAATACCGTCTTCGTGGGTGCAGTACTCGAGAACATTCATGTGCACCCACGCCGGCAAGTACAAGTCTCGAGCTACATCCAAGAGGCCACGGCAAGAAACGCGGGCAAAGGACTGCCGAGCACAGGTATGAATTTCTTCCAGTCGGGTTGGATCGGGGTCAGTCGGGTATTTATTGCGGTTCTAACTGAAATTGATATTCTACAGATAAATGCATGCGTCCAGATTGTCGACGCAGAGAATAAGACGTTTGCAGTTCGCCTGACCCGTTGCCAATTGGAGCACAACGATGGACTTACATCTCAGTCCTACAGATCCCATCCAGCCAACCGCGTCGTGCTTGACGATACCACGATGCAGACCGTTGATACGCTTCGAAAGAATGGCGTCAAGAAATCCAAGATTCTTCAGCACATAAAGGATCATTCCAATAGCGATCCTACTCAGAAGGACGTTCACAATCTTGTTCGCAAGTTAAAGGATCGTGAAGAACGAAACGGCTCGACCACCAGTGACAAGCGCTTGAAGAAGTGGATGAAGCAATTTGGTGACACGACAGGAAATATTGGCCGCGTTTTTCTTGATGATGTGGGGAACAAGGTAAAACCTCCCCTTTAACCATGTTTCAATGCCCGTTTGGTTTAACTTTCGTTTATTGCTGCATTCACAGAAAGTTGCGACCTGTATCACACTCCAGACCAAGCACATGCGACTTCTATATGAACAGTTTCCTGAGGTGTTGCTGATCGATGTTACGCACGGCACAAACCGGTCCAAGTACAAGGTGTTCTCGTTCATGGCTCATGACACGTTTGGCAAAGGACAGTTTGTGCAACACGCACTTCTTCAGAATGAACGATATGAAACTCTGTTGACCGTCATTAAAGAGTTCAAAGCCAATAATCCCGCGTGGTCCAGACTTCGGTGTGTACTCGTGGACAAGGACTTCGCTGAACTGTCAGTGCTGGAAGCCTCGTTTCCTGATGTGACGATTCTCTTGTGCCAATTCCACGTTTTGAAGTATCTTCGAGAAGAAATTGCTTCTGCTGACTACGGGTTTTCTAAGGCTCAAAAAGAGCAACTCGGTGGCATTATGAGCTTGCTCGTGTATGCCAAAACGGAAGCTGAGTATGACAAGCACTTCCAGTACATGGTGCATTTCGCCTCTATAGGATTCTCTGCCGCTTCTTCTAGTGGACTGCTAGTGTCTGAACGTGAATATGGTGCAGTCGGGAGCGAGTCTGGTGCAGTCGGGAGCGAGTCTGGTGAGAGTCGCTGCAGACCTCGTGACGAGCACCCCTTTGTGGCCTACTTCCGGAAAAACTGGGACAGTTGTCGTGAGCTATGGTGTGCCCACAGACGTCAGAATACTGTTACTCTTGGTAACAACACTAATAATCGCCTGGAGTCATCATGGAAGCAGCTGAAGGAGTGGGTGGACTCCTTCATGGCGGTTGATGAGTGCATCGCATCTATCATGTACTACCAGTCTGTACAGGAAAGGCTGTTTCTCGCGGAAATGTACAAGAATGTGAATGTGCAGCATCCAGACTACGATGGCGAGATGACTTTGGTTGCGAATATTGTTAGTGAACATTCTTGCGAGCTTATTTACGGCCAGTATTCATACGCTCTTGGCTCGGCATCGTACAAATTTTACGAGGGCTGCCCCGGTGTGTATTTTATCAAGAGCACGTCCGTAGATGATGAAGCCTTGGACGAACCGAACGCTGAATACACTGTTACGAAGCGCGACTGGAAATGTTCATGCTTGTTCATGAGTACAAGATTGCTTCCATGCCGACTCGTGTTTTATCTTCGCAAGGCGTTGCGTCAAGAGACGGTTATCCCAACACTGTTGCTGAATAAACGGTGGATAATATCCACGGTGCGGTTGGCTTTCGACAGCAGTTCTAGTACCAGTATTGGTGCACCAGATCCAAAGCCTTTTGAGGTACGAAGTGTGCAATTCTCGCAAGCTAGACCATGGGATTCAAACCGCAAGTTTCGAGAGGCGTTACCGATTGATTCCACCATTTGTGACACGATGGCTGGGCTTGGGATGGCACAATACAAAGAGGCGATGGAATATCTTCAAGAGGTAGCCGGTCGGTTTAAGGGAGGAGAGTTTGCAGGCCCCGTTCAACAAACAGCCTCGCAAAGTGAAGCGGTGCACGTGGAAATGACACGAGGAGGTGTTACAGCTACAGATACTGCTACAGTTACTGCTACAGATACTGTTACAGGTACTGTTACATCCCTGCCTCTAACGGAACCTCAAGCGTACACAGAACTCCTTACCGGTCTCGCGTCCGATGTTGCTGGAGAAGGTCCCCTTACGGGGGATTCATCCGTCAACGTGGAAGAATCGGTAACCACTCCATGCCAGTCGGATTACCAGTCGAGTACAGTCGGGGACGAATCGGGTGAATCGGGTATAGGCGGCGACGAGTCTGGTACAGTCGGGAATGAATCGGACGAATCAAGAACGATAGCAACAGCTACGGGGGATACACCGTTTGTCATTTCAAGCCCTCCAAGATCCCGAGGGCGGCCGAAGACTACTGCCAAGGGAAGGAAGGTTGAGCGTACTAAGGCTGCAAACGCGGCGCAAGACGACTCAGATTTGTACGCATCTAACCTTAGTCTGGTGTCGGTCGACACTGCACTGCATAATGATGCAACGTACGACTCGTCCGCAGAAGTGGTTAACAAGTTCTAGATGGTAGACTACGGGTTCAAGTTCAAGACACCGACTGCACGTGCGATATCAAACCTATCACAATCGAAGGTTGTGATACCTCCTGAATCGATCACACGCATGCTGCGCCCCGAACATATTGTCACGTGCATGAAAAAGGTCGTGGCTCTGCAGCAGGGCCAGCGAGAATTACAGGAAAATGAGATAGCGCTGGATATTCCAGGCGTTGGTGTGTACGCAACCAGTTCCGTCATGAAAATGAAGAAATGGCACAGGGCAATGAAGGTGATTCGACTGATCGAGAAGGCTGTAACGTGGATCGACAAAATTGCTTTCACACTCTCGATGCCAGCTGCTTTTGAAGTGGTTCAGCAGACGGACCTCTCGTCGAAGGTTAAGTCAACCCGTCGTTTTTCGGCACAGGTGAGTAGGCAACAAGGTAATTATCTACAGCACGTACTAATATGTTTTTGCAGGCAGAGATCCTAGACCTAGTTGGAAAATCACAACTCAGTGACGATACTATCAATATCGTCATGTCTAAGCTGTTTCGTGCGCGAAACGATGTGGTCATAGTTGATTCAAGCCTGCTCGGTTCGGTTGAGAGCGGAGGGACAAACATTGATACCAGTGTTTTCTCCGAAGTTTTCGCAGGAAAGAGGAACGAGATAATTTTGATCCCTGTGTGTTGCAGTAAAAGACATTGGTGCGGCATTATGATGAACTTGGAACTGAAGGACGTTTCCATCTACGACCCCATGAGATCCAGTTACGGCATCAGTGTCCGAGCGACCGCGGAGAAGCTGGTAACGCGACTACCAGACTACGCACCGAGGAAATATCGCGTGCATCAGTATCAGAGCGATCTAGGCGTCCAAGTCGATTCATACAACTGTGGAGTATACGTTTTGTTAGCTTTTGAGGCGTTCGTTGGTACCCAAGGGCTCAGCATGCTAAGCAGGAAGGAGTTGCAGTATCTGCGCTACAGATACATCGCCATGTGCGCTTAGTTAACCCTTTCAACAAGTTGATAATTGCATTGCTCTTTACCATTTTTAAGGTTAGTGAAACGTGCGCTACACATGATAGCTCAGCGCAATAATTGGACAAGGAACTGGGTGGGTTGCGTAGCGAAATAACTGCGGGTCTGCAAAACAGAATTAAGGGTTTGCATTTGGAAGGAGTACTCGTAAGACATTTGACTACAATAGTACTGGATCATCTGTCATTCAATAGATCGTAGTTGGGTGTTACCGAGCGTCACTTATCGCTTAGCTCACCAAGTATTTCGCATCCGAATATACGTATACATGCATGGCGATTCATACGAATGCTGGACTGAATCTTTTTTTTAGTCGGGCAGTGTCGGGCATCGGTCGGGCGTTGTCGGGCACCTCAAGCCTTTCTCTTCCACCCCAGTCGGGCTATATAGCCACTGCCTATAATAAAAGTTATGGGTAAAAGTAATACTACTACTGTATTAGATTGTGATATAATACTTTATCGTGCAGAACTACAGTACACATGTGGCAATGAGGTTCACGCATAGGTGACAACATACACGCAGAGCTGTTGCCATCACCATCACCTACATTATACAGGCTGCATTGCGAAGAAGGCGTGCGCCATATCGCGGTACGGGTACCGCCTGTTGTAAACCCACAACTTGATCGTCATCCAGTCGCACCACAAAATCATCACGACGTACCCCAGCGGCACAGCTATATTCACGCAGTCGTGGATATAAGTAAAAGTTGATTTAGCAAACTCGTTGCACACGAAATGCAGCCTACAGAAATCTGAAGCCCTCGCTATTTATATTCAGTCTCAAGAAGACTGCTTCATTATCGTGAGCCACGACATTAAGTGACAACTGTACCATTTATTGGAAAATGAATTGTATCCTGCGCATCCTGTAGAATACCAAATAGGTTGATGACTATCGCTAGAATATTTACATTTTAACATTCACGAAGCTCCCTACTAAAGAATTGGTCGATTTCTGGAGAGGTTTATCGACTATGGCGGGTATGTCCGCGGACTTGTAAATACGAACTGATAAATTGGTTGCCGAAATGGTGATGTGTTTGAAGGATAGTACCGTGCACATCCTCTCTGTGGGTGTTTTCTGTACAAGCAACGTCACTGAGGGCAACACGCCCTCCGCTCCCCTATGCAGACACTACAGGCGCGTGTCCAAGTGATGAAGACCGTTATGTCAGCACATAGCGCTCGAAGAATGCGCACGGTGTACACAGCTTACTAAACCTCAATTTCATGTTATCTTTCGCTACTATGATAATCGTATCTGGACGTAAAATCGTTAACGATATCAAAAACAACCTTTAAACTAATTTCGATACTACATGTAGAACCATTGGTGCTGTTGGTTCCTTTGTTTCGGCGCGGGTCTGTAGTGATGGAGCCCCGGTGCTCGCCCACTCATATAATAGTGTCATAGATATTAAAAGAGGTTTGTGATAATACTAAGTACTAACATGCATCAAAGCACTGATTCCAGTACATTTTCCTTCGATGAATACTTTCACAAATCTCAGTGCTTAAGGTTGATTTATGAAAATTCCTCAGGTTGACAGTGACGAAGTCCCCCAAACGTATTACAAAACGCACAGCCGGTATCTACTGTACAGCCAGCTTATTAGACCGTGTCGTGATCAAGGGTCAAACAGCTTACGTGATGGTTGCACGTGATGGCTGTACCATCACGTAAGCTGTCTGCCCCTGATCACGACCGAACCCGTATCTTACGTGATGGTTGTACCAACCGTTTCCCTAGCACTCGTATCTCATTATCGCATTGGGCTAGTTAGTTCGCAGCGATGACCAAGGTTGACTCGTTCTCAAAGCCGCCAATCACTTATCTATGAAAAACGTAGGAATTCTCGCGTGCAACAAAGTCTCTCTTTTCATGAGTGGAGATACACTGAATTTTGTCCAATTATGGCAAGCTCCGCGAGCACTTAGAAGGCAGAGCGGAGTTCCGAGGGATAGCCCGGATACTCTGCGCTTGCGAGTCGAAGCTAGGAGAGGCAAGTTCTCCACTCCTACCCTAAATATTTTTTGTGCCTGCTTTTGAATAATGTCTAATCGAGTTTCGTAGCCGAAGAAAACAATGTAGCCATTCCCTTCTCGTAAGCTGCAAGAAGAGGTATTTCGCGAGGTCAATAGAGATCCTTGATTGCGCTGCGATCCTCACTTAGCGTCCCCACACTGACACTTTTGCGCTTCTCCTACAGGAACGCCTCAAAATCACTCGGCGTAAACTAAGTGAGGACGAGCTGACTAGGGCTTGTAAAATACATCGGTGCCTCGTTACCTTTAGTTGATCGAATCCGTCGAGATATAACCGCCAAGCTACCTCGATACGCGTGCTGTGTTTTGGAAGACACGCACGCATCCCTTAGATCGTGCACAGTGACTTCTCTTGTTTCACTCCCATTTTGCGCAGCAGCCCAAGGCGACGGTGAGCTGGCCGATTGAGGGGGAGAGGGACGCCACCAAGCTAGTGGCTGAAGGGTACGCGTCACCGCTGCACGTCGAAGGTGCTGAAGATGGACTGCTCGACGGTGGGGTACGAGGCGATACAGACTCAACGGAGACCGGGGCCATGATGACGTTCGAGGCCAAGCTGGACTCGGTGGCGTTCGAGGTCGAGTTGGACTCAGTTGTACTCGAGGCCGAGCTGCAGTTGGTGGCGCTCGAGGTCAAGCTGGACTTGGTGGCACTCGAGGCCGAGCAATGAGAATCTGTACTTGTTCTAAGCTCACAGACAGTCGAGACTTTGATGTGCGTGAGTAAAGGCTGGCTTTATTGTTGTGGTTAGCTCTGCTCTCTACTCGGCGAAATGCGGAATAATCTTGTCTGGGCCGGGGCGGAGCCCACTGGGCTGTGGGTTCAATAGGTATTGTCGTACGCAGCCAATGTGAGAGGTCGCAACATATTTCTCATACTCTCTTCTCGACATCAACACTGACACGGATCTGAAGCCCTTCAAGCACAGCACAAGACATTCAAAACAAACAGACCTCGTCAGTACCTTCATCGAGTATGCAGGCCGTTTGAAAATATCAATTTCCATCCATACGCATAGTGTTAGCACACTCATGCGCGGATCTGGCTTTCCTTCCAGTCGCTGAGCTCCAAACCATGCCAAATCCTCATACCACTAAGTGGCGTAATGCTCATCAGTCTGTGGGCTCTCTTCTGTTTGCAAACTGGGTCTCCTTGCTGGTCCCACACTCATGTGGTGAACACACCACGGATCCAGCTACTCAGCCTTATTTATTCCCCCGAGCATAAGCTCTGCCATCGCCTATGGCTGCCCTTCCGATTGCACGGACTCCAAGTTGTGCACGGTGGCGCCTAAATATCTCAATAGGCAACGGCTTCGTCAACATGTCGGCGACGTTCTCCTTCGACGCCACAGGCTTCACGGTTATCCCGTTCCTCGCCACGTACTCGCGGATTTTGAGGTCTTTGATTCGCAACTGCTTGGTACGACGGTGTTTATCAGCATGTTTCATCAATTCACGCGCACTACTAGAGTCGCAATAGAGTACAGTGCCCACTCTCGGCAACTGCAACTCATCCGCCAACTGCTCCAGCCACACGGCATCCTGGGCTCCCGTGTTGGCCGCTATCAACTCTGCTTCACATGTGCTTTCTGCTAGGATGTCTTGCTTCCAGCTTCTGACCGAAATTAGTTGTCCATTGCAGTACACAGTAAAGCCACTCACAGATTTCATGTCTCCCCCTTCTGAAGCAAAGTTGGCATCTGTATAGACCTCAATGTGCAGCTTCTCATTCTTCCTAGCTTCCACCAAATCATAATGCAACCCCATGTCCTGACTGCCAATCAAATAGCGAAGGACTCTTTTGGCTGCTCTCCAGTGTACCGCCGAGTACTTATCCAGAAACTTGCTCAGAATCCGGATCGCAGTCGCCAACTCTGGACGAGATCCACTCACCAAGTACTGCAGACACCCAACTAGACTGCGATACGGTAAGCACTCATCTTGCTTGTGCTCACCTTCTGTTGCTGGTTGCAACTTCACCGCATCAGTTGTCATAGGAATGTGCACTGGATATGCAGTATCCATGCGAAACTTCTGCATGATGTCCTGCGCGTACTTCGTCTGCTGGAAGATCACGTGCCTCTCCGGGTCGTACGCAATCTGCAATCCCAACAGGTAGTTTACATTACCCAACTCCTTCATATTAAATCGGGCCATCAACTTTCTAGCTATGAACTCCACATCTTGTTCACAGCCAATTAGCAAAATGTCATCTACATAGATCGGTAAGAGCACGAGGCGTGACTCCACACGAATCCAGTAGAGAGCCTCGTCCTTAAAGCATCTCTGGAATCCGAACTCCACCAATGCAATGTGTAGAGCACTGTTCCAATTCCGCGGTGACTGACGCAGGCCATATATACTCCTCTTCAAGAGACATACCCAGTCCTCGTAGCCCCTCTTCACGTGCCCTTGAGGCTGCTCCATGAAGATTACCCTATCGGTGGGTGCATTGAGGAATGCAGTGACAAAATCATACTGCTTCACGACTGCACGCGTCATCCCGCGTAGAGCAACACAAATCTCAGTGTCTCAAAACGAACCACTGGAGCAAACGTGTCGTCAAACTCCAATCCCCAAATTTGTAGGCAGTCAAGAACTACCAGTCTTGCTTTGTATCTTACCAAGCGGTGTTCATTCTCCTTCAGCACCCAAATCCATTTGTTTTTGAGTACATGAGCGTTCTCGGGTCGTGGCACTAAGACCCAAGTCCCATTCTTCAGCTGCGCTAGAAACTCCTCCTTGGTGGCCTCTAGCCACTTCGCACACTGGGGAGAGGCCATCATTTCATCCCACGTCACTGGAACATGCAGTCCCATCATTGCAGTTGCTGCCGTAGACGAGCTCAGCACACTCGCAATGAAATCTTTCAGGTGGACAGGTTTCTTCTTCGCGCGCTGGGAACGACGCGGGTTATTCACCTCTACAGGCACGTGACGCTTTCTTTTTGGCGCCGGTCTTTTTTCTTCTAGACTCACTTCCGTCTCATTAGGTTGCTGTGCCGCGCTATCAGAAGTATTCACATCCTCCCTTTGCGCGCGCACATCACCCATCGCACTGCTCAACTCACTTGGAACAGCGGTCTCCGTGTGCCCAGCGTCATCATCACTATGCTCAACAGAATCAGGGAGCTCCACAACAGGTAACGGAACAAACGGCAACTTGTTACTATCAAGATCAGGTCGACGCCGCTGGCGATAGACAATGTTCAATAATTTCTCAACATACTCGCTTGATACCGTTATTTGCTCGTAGAACTTAATATTCTGTTGGCGATGCTCACTTATCACTCCACTTGTCAAATCGAGGAGTCTATAGACTTTCGTCTTGGTTGCGTAACCCACCATCAAGGTAGGTGCACCGCGCATCGACAATTTGTGAGCCCGATAAACCTTATCCACAAACTTGAGAGCCAAACAACCAAACGGGCGCAAGTGTTTCACACTTGGCTTCGTGCCATACACCTTTTCATATGGGGTCAAGTGGTCTTTGTTGCCCTTTGTACTTGTGCGGTTTATTGTTTCAATTAGGTACGCTGCGGCCTCGCCCCACAACAAGCTAGGCATACCACTGCTGTACAGGACCGCTCTCACTTTGTTGAACAATGTGCCGTGTGCCTTCTCGATCAAACAAGCCTCCTCTGGCGTGTGAGGATGCGAGAAAATTTGCAGCGACTCACCAGCCAATTGCTCGGCCATTGTCGTGTTCAGAAACTCAGTGCCCTGGTCGGAATGGAACACACTCACCAGCATCTGATGTTTCGCCTTGATGAGATCCCGAAAATCCTTTAAGCGATCAACAGTCTCATCCTTAGTCTGCTGTCCATAGTACCACTGAAATCTCGAGCCTTCATCAATCAAATGCAGGTATACAGTGTACCCCTCCATGGTCGGTACTTGTATGAAGCCGAGATCCATGTACACTTTCTTGAACGGCACCGTTGTCCTCTTGGGAGCTGTTTTACGAAACGACATGCGCTTCATTTTAGCCATATCGCAGTCGTAACACTCCCCTTTAGCCTTCCGGCCTTCACGCCCCAAGTTTATGCCCACCACCAAGCCCTTGGCTTCCATTTCCCTTATCGCCTGCCAGTTCGCATGGGCTAGACGTAGGTGCCAAAGCTTTAGCGAGGAGGAGGGCGTACTCGTAGAAATCTGCAGCACCGACATCACTTTGCATGGCCGCGGAATCTCCACAACTGATTGATACAAACCATTCACAATTCCAAATTTCCACGTGTATTTCATCGTAGAATTTGTCAAAGTGATCGATTCTTGATCGTCACTTGTTTGGGATTTGAACCCGTGGTGCACGTACATCAGCCGCTGCGAGAGGAGGTTCGTGGCGCCGTCCACAAACAGAGACTCGACGGTGATTGGAACCTTCATCCTTGTAATGGCATCAGTCATTACCAATCTGACCAAACCCTTGAACTTCGGCTTCAGCGTAGTAGATTTCTCCACCCACTTCATCACCGTTACTGTGTCTTCGGTCATCGAAATGAATGCATCGCGGCATCCACATACATTTACGCTTGATGCATTGTCCAACACGAACGGCAAACACAATCCATCAGCAGACTCAATCGTCGACAATTCATTAGTACAGCAAAGATCATCATAACTCTTCACCACCTCGATCATGTGGACTGGCTTGCCTTTGGACTTCTCCTCGTAAGGGTTGTAGTATCCCGGTACGTCGTCATGGGTGTCGTCATTGCGTTGTCCATTGGTAGCCTGCTTACCCTTGCCTTTCTTGCCTTTCTTCGATTGGTCACTCTTCGGTGCAGTGCAATCGCGCTCAAAGTGCCCCCACTTGCCGCAATTCCAGCACTGAATATTTGTTCGTCTCCGTTTCTGTTGTCCACATCGATCTCCACCACCACCGGAACGCCGCTTTTTACCTTGGGCATAGAAAGCACTCTCGCCGTGGGACTGCTGTGGTGCAGGCGTGTATCCAGCCGCAGACTGAGGTTGAGCATTTTTCCTCGCCCGCGCTTCTGATACCGACTTTGCCTGCTTCATCCGTTCTTCTCGGCTGGTCAATTTCACCTTCACTTGCTGCAAGGTGTAATCGTCGAGATTGACAAAGGTCTCAACCATACTTTCATATTTGTCACCAAGACCAGTCAGTAAAGCAGTAATCACCTCACGATCGGATACGTTTTCACCCATGAGAGTCAACTCCTGACGAATAGCCTCTACACGATGAATGTAATCACAAATGGATTCATTATCTCCATCAAATTCCACATTCAACAGCTCACGACGCTTGAACAGAGCTACAGCGAACGATTTCTTCTCAAAATCTTCTACCAATGCGCTCCACTTGGCCTGTGGCTTCTCCAAATGCGCCAAACGCACGCGAGTCCCGTCGTCAAGTGTGTTGGTGAGAATGTCGTTGAGAAGCAGCACCTTCGTCTTCCACTTCTTTCGTCGCCTCGCCGCCTACTCGGATCCATCCCGCTCAGGTTTGGTCTCCTCTCCGACGAGGATCTTCCAGCACTTGCGAGCCTTCAACGCCGCCTTCAGTCCCTCCTTGTACGCGAGGAAATTCTTCCCATCGAATCTCAGGAACCGAACAGTATCAACACGATGGCTGCCCAGCCCTCCTTGGTTTGGGCTCATAACCATGAGAATCTGTACTTGTTCTAAGCTCACAGACAGTCGAGACTTTGATATGCGCGAGTAAAGGCTGGCTTTATTGTTGTGGTTAGCTCTGCTCTCTACTCGGCGAAATGCGGAATAATCTTGTCTGGGCCGGGGTGGAGCCCACTGGGCTGTGAGTTCAATAGGTATTGTCGTATGCAGCCAATGTGAGAGGTCGCAACATATTTCTCATACGAGCTCGACTTGGTGGCACTCCAGGCCGATCTGCGGTTGGTGGCGCTCGAGGCCAAGCTGGGCTCAGTGATGGGCGGAGCCGAGCCGCGCTTAGAGGTAGACAGCGACTAGCTAGGTGTGCTTGAAGTCAGGTTCTCCTTAACTTGATCGGTCGCGCTGCGGGTCTTCATGATGCAGGAGAGATCGACTTGACGGCGTGAATTGTTTAGTACCAATCCTAGCGCGTCGCATGTGTCGCCTACGAAACACACCGATAATCCAAAAAGAGGGAGTCACCTTATATTTCGTTTGTCGCATTTCCTGAGTATTACAATATGGGCCATATCATAGCAGTTTGTTGAGACATACGATTACGGCCGCGTTTAATTAAAGCTCCGACAGGTTTTGGAGACTAACCCGAACTCTGATGCTGGTGTTGCATCATTCCGCAATTTACTCTGTAACACCCGGTACCCAAGACTCTCCAACCATGCCGTCAGCGTCCTTCCAGTCCACCATCAGCGTCACGCACATCGGCACGGCTACTGCAATCCTGTCCATTGACGACGTCAACTTCTTGATCGACCCTGCATTTGACAACAGCGGCGACTTCAATCAAGAAGGCGGATTTGTGCTCACGAAGACCGATGATCCCGCGCTCGGACTCAAGGACTTGCCCGTCATCGATGCCATCCTCCTGAGTCACGAAGACCATATTGACAACTTGGACGCATCAGGCCGCACAGTGCTGAATGGGCGACACGTCTTCACCACCCTGGACGGTGCCAAGAACCTCGCCCCCCGCCCTGGCGTTCGTGGCCTTGCGCCGTGGGAGTCCACGACGATAACGCTGAACGGCAAGCAGTTCAAAATCGCTGGAACGCCCACACAGCATCTGCCTGGAGGGGAGTGCACGGGGTTCGTGCTCGAGTCGCCCTCGTTCGGTGTGAACGAAGCAGACGGCCTGCCGAACGTTGTGTACGTGTCGGGCGACACGGTGTACATTCCGGAGCTGGCGAGCGATCTCCCGAAGAGATACCACGTTGTTGTGGCGCTCATGAACCTCAGCAAGGCCGTTGCTCCGCTGCCGACGGGTTCTGTCCAGGTCACAATGGATGGCGCGCAAGGAGCTCAGCTGACCCGCGACATTGGCGCGGAGAAGATGGTGCCGCTACACTTCGAGTCGTGAACGAACTTCAAGGAATCCGTCGAAGTCGTCCGAGCCGAGCTCGCTGCGGACGCGGCTGTCAAGAACAAGGTCGTCTGGGTTGTCCCTGGTGTGAAGACAGTCATTGCTTAGACTTCCTTGTGGAGAAGGGCGATGGACACCTAGCTAGAATACGATCCGGGAGGCTAGCCACGAATGTGTATAATACACTTTCCTGCAATACTACACACAATCAGTGAGTGAGACTTTGTGAGTTGAACAGGTTGTGCCACCATATTGGTACAGTAGATTTGGCTTCGATGGAGACGAACTCGCTGCTCAACGCACTGTCGCCGCAGCTCCAGGCGCTGGTGGAAGCCTCTCTGGGGGCCAAGCTGTCGCCCTCCACTGCATCATCCAGACACTCTCGAAAGAGCCCTACAACCAATAAAGAACCGAAGACGCAGCAGGAGGCTTCGAGCGCTCTGGACCCCACGTATCGTGCACCGACACTCAATCCGTCGGAGCTCTTTGGTGCGCTAAATTGCAATGCTGTGCGTTGCTTTTTACTGCCACTAATAATTAATTGTGTGCTATTGTCGCAGCTCTGAAGCACCCCGAGTCTCCTGGTTTCGTGGTGAAGGAAGGGTTCCTGGGTCGGCAGAACGCGCTGGCGGTGAGAGACGCCCTGACGGAGCTGGCGCAGAGTGAGGCGTTCCACGAGGCAAAAGTTGGCGCCGGAGAGAACCTCCGCAACGACCGATCGGTGCGTGGGGACAAAATCCTTTGGATCCAGACGCCGAGCGATCTGAACACCCCGGCGGACGGGGAGAAGGGTGCGAGTCCTGCAGTTCTGCGTCTTCGCAGGCAGGTGGAGGCATTGGTGCATGGACTCAAGAAGGTGTCGCCGGAGCTGGATTTGCGCAATGTGGTGTCGACACAGTTCGCTATCTTCGTACGTAGCACTGCAAAATTATGACTAGCTGGTTTATTTGGCAGATTTTTGCTGACTTAGACCGTGCATGTTGTCGTGTCCTTTAAGCCAGGGGATGGTGCTAGGTTTGTCAAGCATTTGGACACGTACTCGAACGCACAGCGAGATGAACGGGGCGTGATGTCCAAGGATGGGTTGGTCCGCCTCGTCACGTGTGTGTATTACCTGAACGACCAGTGGGAACCTGACCACGGTGGAGAGCTTCGCGTTCATTTGAAGGATTCGAAACACTTGACAGCAAGCCACTGGGATGTCCCTCCCAAGCTTGATACGTTGATGGTATTTCGAAGTCTTGACGTCGAGCATGAAGTGCTGCCGACGTATCATGAACGCAAGGCTGTGACGATCTGGTACTACGGTAAGGCGACGGAAGTGTCCGCAGGAAGCGCAGGTATAGCTGTCCCGCGCGCACTACCCTCGGTCACAGGAGAACAGGCCGTTCATGCAAAGCAAGCTTCGATTTTCGTTGCAATTCCGAGCTATCGAGACTCGGAATGCAGACACACCGTCGACAACTTGCTAGCACAAGCGAGTTTTCCTAATCGAATTTCCGTTGGCATTTGCCTGCAGGTGGACGACGACGATGATACCCAAACGTATCTAGAGAAAAAATATGCAGCGTCTCAGGTCCGTGTGCATCGGATAAATTATCGTGAAGCTGCTGGCCCGTGTGTGGCCCGTGCGCAGGCACAGCAACTGTGCCAGGATGAAGAGTATTATCTACAAATCGATAGTCACATGCGTTTCCGTCCCGGATGGGACTGCTTCTTGATCAATGAGCTGGAAAAGTGTCCAGGAGCAAAGCCCATATTGACGACGTATCCGCTAGGGTACACACTTCCAAACGAGGTAAGGTTTTACCACTTCAGCCAACCCGAGTCTCTGGTGATGGGTCTAACCGTGTGTTTTTGTTCTAAACTGTAGACTTCGACGGAGTGTCGCCCCACGCTTCTCTGTGCATCAGCGTTTGATGAGCACGGCATGCTGCGCCAAACCAGCAAAATACTTGCGAAAATGTCAACCGGGTGGGTGAATAAGACTGACGTTGGCGCGGTTTATTTTGTTAGTATATCGGACTCACTTAGTTTGTCTTTGATTTGTTTAGGCCGGTACCTTCCCTTTTTTGGGCTGCTGGGTTTGCATTCTCGTCAACTACGGTGACTAAGGAAGTACCGTACGATGAATCACTCCGATTCTTGTTCTTCGGCGAGGAATCATCGATGGCTGCGCGACTTTGGACTTCCGGGTGGGATTTCTTCACTCCCTCTGAAGCTGTCGTTTACCACCTTTGGACCCGGGCATATCGTCCTGTTTTCCAAGAGTTGGAAGGCGAGGAAACTAAGCAGTGGCGCGCAGCCTCGGCTCGATACGTGAATCACTTACTGCATTCCGATCCGACTGCTAAAAGTCTGGGAGATAATCCGCTTCATGTGGGAAAGTATGCGTTAGGCACAGACAGAAGCTTTGAAAGCTATCAGAAGCACATCGGTGTTGACTTCAGCACTTTGGGTATTGAGTGGCGCGCGGAGTGGGGAAATCTGGATCCGATTCGCTTTGATCTGAGGCCTTCCCATGCTGGGAAGACATTGACTCCAGCGTAAGGTTCGGATTTGGGGGGGGGGGGTATTTCGAGGCTGGTGTGGTAACATTTCACATTCCGCGTAACACGATCAACACTGCCTTCCTGCCCGACTGAAAACCATTTTTGACTCATGGACGCTATTTCATTGAAGCAATGCGGCACAATCATCGGCTGGCGTGTCCGACTATTATAATAGCGTTAGTATTATCTGATCTTCAGCTCTCGATTCGTGTGGCAAAAAATGCGAACCTCACTGGAAGCTACGGTGTCGCGCGCTTAAATTTTGTCCTTAAATTAAGGACAAAATCGATGTCCCCGGCCTCGAGTTTGGGGCGCTTTTATCTTTAAACGGCAGGTTATGGACAAAACCGTAATTTAAATGACAAAATGGAATCGAAATTGGTTGGAAACTGGTTCGCGGGCTTTAAGGCCCGCTTGATATTGCCGTTCGTTGTTTTTTTTAACTGTTGCTATATAGTTTTTGCAAGACAACGCTCTCCGGTTAAATCGCGATTCGTGCGTTAAGCGTCATTTCGTTCGACGCGGTCTCAATATAAGTGCACGGGTAAAGTAATTCGTTCTCTAATTCGGGGGTATTAATAATTAGATGCTCCTCAATCTGCTCCCTCTACAAGTCGATATGGCAGGCATCGTCGATACCAAGCACGCCGTCGAGGACACACCAGCGCCCAGCAGCGGCGATGCCTCCAGTGCCACCGCCCACGCCGGCGGCAAGCGCAAGCTCTCGCGCACGGCGCTGACTCTGCGCGAGAAGGCCATCGTCAAGAGCTTCTGCGAGCAGAAGGTGGCCGACTGCAAGGCGCGCGGCGAGCTGGTGCCGTCGCAGGAGGCTCTGCGGCGCGAGGTGGCGGCGCAGTTCGGCTGGTCCTGCGGCCGCTCCACGCTGTCCAAGATCATCTCCATGGACTGGCGCCTGCTGCGCAGCGGCGAGCAGGGCGGCGACGCGCCCCGCAACCCCAACATGAAGCGCCGCCGCCGCCCGCTCTTCCCGGCCTTCGAGGCCGACCTGGTGCAGTTCATCACCAATCATCTGGCTGGCGGGGACAGCGCCACAGCTGCCGGAGGGTCGAGCTCCACCGTGGAAGACGCAGCGAGGAAGCCCCAGCAGCCAGGGGACCAGTCGACTGCAGGCGGTGGAGGCCAAAGCCGCGTGCTCACGGAGGCTCTGATCCTGGAGGAGGCGCAGAGACTCAAGCAGGTGCACGGCGTGTCGGATGAGATGCTGGTGCTGTCCGTCGGGTGGCTGGCGAGATTCAAGCACCGCCATTGCATTCGTCTGCGGAAACCCGCCGGGGTGTCGACCAGGTCTCTCGAGCCGCAAACAATGGTGGTGGTAGAAGGAATTGGCGCTGACTCGGGGTCGTTGAGTGGCTGGAGTGCAGGCTTGACGTTGCCGAGCCTGACGCAGCCCGAAGGCACGAAAGGAGAGTGTGCGGCTCACCCACCGACTCCAGACGCCGCTACACACGTCGCAGATGATAACGGGGGCGCGGATATGTTGCCATCTGAGGACCAACAGGCCGCTAACCTGCCGGCGAATGGCGAGACAATGCCTTCAACTTCTGCTACTCCGCCACCACCGCCTTCCAAGAGGGCAGCGCTGTGCTCTGCCCAATGGTGTCAACAAGCCCCGGCAAAATCCTCATCGGCCACCACAGCCCTACTCGAGCAGGTCCCTGCAAATATCCGCGAACTCGCGTGCTCCTGCCAGGGCTCAGCTGCGGACGATTTTAAAGGTGGGATTTCTGGGCTCCGAGTAGCCGTTGTGGGCTTTGGAAGTGTCGTAAAGGCCTTCCTCGCAGCGGCTCTGGTAGGAACGGACGGGTTTGTTACGTGCGTGGACGCAAGTCCTTCAAACGTGTATTTGGCCGAGCAAGCCGCTGGAAGCTACTGTCTGGAAACTCTGGGACTGCCTCTTGTCAACATGAAGTTCATCGTGGGGGAGTACGGTGGTATGGCTCAGTCTGTGCCCTTATCAACGGACGGACTCAAGGGCGTGCAAGGCCAAGCAGACCTCGCTATTTGCAACTGCTCGATCCAGTCGTTAGAGTTCCCTGCCAGCAAAAACGCGATGCTGGAGCTGGCGTTTAGCCTGCTGAAAATTGGTGGCGAGTTACGTGTGACTGACTTGGTTTGCACTCGACGGTTGTCATCTAGTGAGTGTGAAGAAGCTCGTTTCGCAATGGAAACCAGTGCTGGGGCGGAAGGTTCAGCAAGTGTTGGTGGAACTGTGAAACAGTTTGAGCAGAAGCTGCTACTGAGTGCGCCATACATCGGTGATTTATATCGCTTGTATCGATCACTCAGTAGTGACATCGACGTTCGCCGTGTAAGCTGCACCGATGTGGACGCGATAGCGATCGATATGGCTGTGAGCGCACTACTTCCATCCCTGG
Organism: Phytophthora cinnamomi; assembly: GCF_018691715.1. Taxonomy (NCBI): domain Eukaryota; phylum Oomycota; class Peronosporomycetes; order Peronosporales; family Peronosporaceae; genus Phytophthora; species Phytophthora cinnamomi. Next base: position 103,823 of record NW_027151053.1, on the reverse strand, counting down.
CTTCTGGTGGGGTACACTACCGTCGAGTCACTTTTCGCGCATTCCGGCTGCAGGATGTTGAAGACCCGTGCGAAGACTACGGACAAACGGCGGTTTTCAAGGGTCTCAATGCTAGCAACGATGAGACTGCTCCCGACGCTGAAGATCCGCCACACTCGTATCGACTTGATGACGACTGGCACTTCCAGAAGGGGGTGAACAAACACGTCGACGGCAACACGGCTCAGATACTGCAGACGAGTTGGCTGCGACGCCTTTTCTCCGGAAGCGGAGATCGTTCGAGGCACCGCGGTCCATTTGTGTTGTGCACTCGATCTCCCAGATCCACAAGCTCATTCAAATTGCCATCCCCTCGGGCAGTTGACAACGAGGCACCCGATACAAGTCAATCCAATGATACAACTGCACCGACGGCTGAACCCCTCGAAATGGTCGACATTTAGAAAGCAGACGGCTTCGATACACACTCCCACTTAGGCTTGGTTGCTCGTACGCTCTTCTCTCTAAACAAGATATATGTGTGGTCTGCACTCTTCTTACTTGCCCACCTCAATCAAGCGCTTGCCCAGCGTGAAGTAGTAGTCCACCACGCTCTTCAAGTCCTCCAGCATGATGAACTCACGCGGGCAATGGGCATCAGTGATGCTACCAGCCCCAACCAGATATGCCTTGCCGTCGAAGTTAAAGTACGGCACATCCGTGTTGAAGCACGCAACACCCGTGTCGTAGCCCTCCACGGTTGTCAGATGCACGGGAGGGTTGGACGTGTAGAGCTTCATGCCCACGCGCCCAGCGACGATTTCCTGGAAGTAGAAGTGTACCAGTTAGTAACTACACATCTTCAGACATGGTTGGTAGCTATCTTACCTCAACGCGCTTGTAAATGACGTCAGGCTCAGTCACCAAACGGAACATCAGCATCGCCGAAGATTGCTCAGCCAACGCGTTGGCAGCCTGGCCTCCGTTGAGCAAACCGATGTTGAGATCAGTGTTACCGTATTCTTCGGTTGTCGGCCAGCTCTCCTTCTTCAGGTCGTACAGGACATCGATCATCGGATCGATGGCCGAGTCGCCAAGTGCGGGTAGCCACTGTGCGCCGCAACACCCTCCTGCGTTAGCTGAATTTTGAGGACACCCTTCTGCATCTTCGACATTTTCAGGGCGGTGGGCTCACCGACGATCATGTGGGCAGGGTTCACATTCAACTCGTTTGCCTTCTTCATGCCGCTGTGGTCGGTCTCTTCCGACACGACGAAGAGAACTTGGACGTCGTCACCAAAACCAGCCTCGGCAAGTTTCTGTGCCGCGATCATTTGTCCAGCAACCAGACTCTTGGCATCGCAAGCACCGCGGCCATACAGCGTCGTGCTGTCGATCCGAGGAGGAAGGTACGGCGGAACAGTATCCATGTGCGAGTTAAACAGAAGACGCGGCGTCTTGCTGTCACTCCGGGTCGCGTACACGTTGTACCTGAACGCATGCAAAAACACGATAAGTCCATAGGTTCAACTCTAGGTGCGTGGTAAGTCGATGCCAAACAAACCTGTCCGCCTTCACTGCAGCGTCCGCCTGAGGAGGAACCTTTTGCATGTGTACACGCCATCCTCGAGCAGTCAGCCAGTCGGCAATTGCCTGACCCACAGCAGCCTCATCCCCGGAGGTCGAAACAATACTGTTCAGCCCGATCGCAAGCTTCACAACGTCGTCGCTGTTGACATCCGCCAGTGCTGCAGCAGCCTCAATTTGAGCCTTGTGCTCGTCGGAGACAGCAGAGGCATCGCCCTCAGTAGTAGACGCAGCAGACTTGACCTTCTCGGAGACCGTCTCACACCACTTTCCGTTCACCGAAGTTGCCTTCACCACACTTGATCCGTTGGCTCCAAAGATGAACGCACCCATAAGGGACGACGGGGTGGAGAACTTCAGCTGCTCCTCTTCGATGTCAACCAGCGCGAAGTCAGCGGCGTAGCCCGCTTTGATTTCGCCCTGCACGCCATGAAAACAAAAGTGTCAATTTGTTGGGACCACGATAAAACCGTTCTCGTAGAACAGATACTTACCACTTGCAGGTTCAGGGACTCGGCACCGTTCTTCGTGCCATAGCGGAACAGAAGCTTCGCCAGGTCCGTCTCCGACGTGGCATCAGTGCATACACCCCTCCTGCTCTCGTGCAGGCGGTGTGCATACTCCAACCAGCGCATCTCTTCGCACATATCCACGCGGGCATTGCAATCCGTGCCAAGGCACACGCGGTCCGAGCAGCTCGCAATGAACGGGAAGCCATCGCCCAGGTTGCCCTACATGAACACCAAATGGCGTCAGCAATTTGCACAGGTGCCAAACCTGTCAAACACCAACCACCAAAGCCTCACCTCCGTAAGCGGGCAAATGCAGACGTTACCCTTCTTCTCCACAAACTGCTTCAGCTCGTCCGCCTTGGTCCACGTGCAGTGTACGGCCGTGAACTTCTCGTCGATCTTGAGGTTCTTCAGCAGCAGCGCCATGGGGGTGTCTCCATTGTGCGCTGCCTTGCAGTCATCCACCTCCTTCGTCTGCTCCTCGAGGTGAATGTGGAACACGAGTCCTCGCCGCACCGATTCCTCGTGCAGCTTGACAATGTCGGGCACTTCCACAGCACGCATCGAGTGCGCCACTACACCCAGCGATTGCGTCGGCACATCCGCGAGCTTGGTCTGCAGCGCGTCCATCTGGCTCCAGTACTTGTCGTGCGAGTCCACCTTGAAGCGCTTCTGCGACTCCACCATCGGCGCCCGCTGGAAGCCGCCGTGCTCGTAGTAGGCGTTCAGCAGCACGATGCGGATGCCCACGTCCTTGGCAGCGCGCAGCACCGTCTCGTCGTAGGCAAACTCGTGTCCGTCCTCGCCCTCGCCCGGTCGGCCGTGGTGGAAGTAGTGGAACTCGCCCACGCTGGTGATGCCGGCGTCGCGCATCTCGGAGAAGCACTGGCGCGTCAGGTCGTAGATCTGCTGCTCGCTCATGCCGCCCACGAGCTTGTACATCTCCTCGCGCCACGTCCAGAAGCTGCTCTGCGCCGAGTTCTTGGGGTACGTCTCTCCGAGGCCGCGCAGGCCGCGCTGGAACGCGTGCGAGTGCGCGTTCACCATGCCGGGCAGCAGCGCGCGACCCGGCAGCTTGTGCACCTCGGCAGCAGCAGCAGTAACAGCGTCTTCCGGGCGCTTGGCGGACTGGATGAGGCCGTCGGCGCCCACGAACACGTGCACGTCGCGCTCGAACTGCTCGCCCGTCCACGTGAGCTCGGGCGCCAGCACGTACGCGGCGGAGGACTGCGGCAGCTGCATGGTCAGTGCGGAGTGGGTTCGGAGCGCGAGGCGAGAGCGGAGAGGTGTCGGCGAGCCGCGCAAAGAGCGAATGAGCGCTGAGCGCATGGACAGCCAAAGCAGGAGTGCGATGGTCGTGCTGCGATTGCTTGCTGTTGAACTTGTAGCCATCTTGACGGCATATTAACATACGGTCAGTACTTATGTCTCACTTTAGACTCCATATCAGTAGTTAAAGGGGATGGGCCATATGCGATAATTTGCGAAAGTACTGAAGTACGCAATTGATTGGACGTAGAACTTCATTGGCTGGAATGATGATCAATATCTCTGATTGGCTAGACGCCCTTCAACATCCTCACGGATGGGTACACGTACTTGCCGTCCTGCGGATTTGATGCACCATTCGCGCTTTTGCCTCCTTCCAGCAGTTGTCTGCCCAACCTGCCGTCAGCATGAGCTCCTTCCGTCTGCGGGTCGCCAACGCGCGCCAGATCGTGCAAGTTTGCGCCCACGGCGAGCCGTTCAAGGCCGGCGCCGCCCAGAAGGACCTGGCCGTGCTCGAGAACGCGTCGCTGGTCGTGGACCTGGCCGGCAAGATCGCGTCCGTTGGCCCCGCCGCGGACGTGGACGAGTGGCTGAGCGTGCAGCCGCAGCCCGTGACCTTCGAGGAGGACGTGGACGCACGCGACATGGTGGTGCTGCCCGGCTTCGTGGACGCGCACACGCACCCGGTGTGGAGCGGCAACCGCGTCAACGAGTTCGCCATGAAGCTCGCAGGCGCCACGTACATGGAGGTGCACGAGAGCGGCGGCGGCATCAACAACACGGTGCGCCACACGAAGAAGAGCTCGGAGGCCGAGCTGTCGGCGTTGCTGCGCACGCGACTGGACCGCATGCTGCGTGCTGGCACGACGCTCATCGAGGCCAAGAGCGGATACGGACTGGAGACCGACACGGAGCTCAAGATGCTTCGCGTGCTACACGCGGCCTCGACGGGCGACGACGCCCACCCAGTTGAGATTGTGTCCAACTACTTGGGCGGTCACTCCGTTCCGGACGGAATGACGGCTGCCGCGGCCACTGAAGACATCGTGAACAAGCAGATTCCTGCACTTGTGCAGGCCAAAAAGGACGGCGCCATTTCCCCCGAGTTCATCGACGTGTTTTGTGAGAAGGGCGTCTTTGAACATGACGACACCCGTCGTATCTTGGAGGCGGGCAAGAAGGCTGGACTGGAGATCAACTTCCACGGAGACGAGATGCACCCCATGCAGTCCGGTACCATGGCTGCCGATCTCGGCGCACGTGCCATCTCGCACTGTGAAATGCTGACGCCCGAAGATCTCCACGCTATGGCCGCTCACAAGCCGGAGCCTGTGTTCGCCGTGCTGCTGCCGACGACCAAGTTCATCCTCAAGCTGCCCAACCCTCCGGCTCGTGACATGATCACTGCTGGTGTCCCCGTGGCTCTCGGCAGTGACTACAATCCGAACGCGCACTGCCTCTCCATGGCGTTGACCATGAACATGGCTTGTGTGCAGTTCGGCATGACCATGACGGAAGCGCTTGTGGGCGCCACTATCAATGCTGCTGCGTCGATCAACCGCTCGGCTACTCACGGCAGTCTGGAGGTCGGCAAGCAGGGAGACTTGGTGCTGATGCGCGCGAGCCAGTGGGAGCAGATCATCTACGAAATGGGCGACCCTCCTATCGAGCACGTCGTCAAGAAGGGAGTCCTCTACTCAACCCACTGATCTCCTCCCGTTAGAAGGTTACCAACCACACACGTAAGCTTAGACACAACATTTGAGTCAAGCAATTTTGCCTCAACGAAAACGAAACTACCGGTTGATTGTCCCGTCAGATCCATGTTCTATGAATCATAGAACTCGCCTACGTAGCCACCGTGTGCATTCGTCCTTCTTGTCCGTGCTGGAGCTGTATATCCTCGAAGCACAGTAAGCGAAGGGACTGTATCTGGCCTATTATTGCGTGGGTGGCTGGTATGTGTTCTTCTCGTTCCACTCGTCCATCTTCTTCTCGATGAAGGCGATGACCTTCGGGTCCGGCACAATAAATAGGTGCCTGTCGTCCAGATCTTCAATCACAAAACGTTGCTGCCAATTATGAAAAGTTCACAAAATACACAGTCGGTATAAGTGAAAATAAGTAATAATAATAAATAAATCAGCCCCAAAGCACTGACCTGCACTGCTGTCTCGTTGAGATGCAGCAGATACTGCTTTGTCGCCGGGTCGCTGCGAAATACAGACGATATCTCGTGGGTCAGAGACAGCTAAAGTTACCGCGAGGGAGGCAAACGCGAGCGCCGTATCTTGTGCATCCGTCGCGAGCACAAGAGGCCAAGGCGCCTACCATTTGACGAGCACGCCCTTGTTCGCCGTCGGCATCCTTCGTCACCTGTCAGGTGCGACCCGCAAATGACCAAAAGAAATGTATAGTGTGGCGTACACCAATATGTATTGTTCATTTTTCGAAGTAATATTTACCTATTAATATGCAATTATTAATTATTATATGTATTTTATAAAATTGAGACTCGCAAACTTGAGAAGCACAAATCTCGATGATACGCACTTTTGTGGTGAGAAAACTGTTTGTACCTAACTAAACTGGGTTGGTGCGAGCACGACATCATCACCACCACCGCTACATTGTAATTGTAAACCCTAGTGCGCCTTACACTCAGGGAATCGGTGATCTAAACTCTCCAACATACAGTAGGTCATCTAGGGAGTTGGTCGGCACCTCGGCAAATATCGCATCTTTGGTGATAAAGTATAGATCCTCCCGAGACCATGCCAAATCGCACGAGGGACCTATTAACCTACAAAAGACTAGGCAATTCGGGATAATCTATGGTTTTTCGTGTGCAAATCAATCGCTCAAGAGAGGCAATGTAACTATTTGAATATCACGCTTTTCACGAACTCCTGCACTTGAGCACTCCAATGCCAACTGTAACGCGCTTACGCTCGCTACCCTTCGATCTTATCCAAGTGCATCGACTCGAGCATGCACTGGTTCGATAGGGAGCGAGATCAACACGTAGAGGCGAGGGTTCTGAGCGAAGTATGAGGGGGCATACTGCTTGCTTGGTGTGGTAATGCACAGACATGGTATTGAATTGGTGCGAATATGAACCCGCTAGCATGCGAGGACACATCTCGGCATCTGTCCAGTCACCAGCGTACCGGTCGAGATCATTAACTGGGGTTCGTCAGTGTGCAGGCAGCACTGGACACACTTACACTGGTATTTTGACTTTGTATTGTATGTGGACATGGAAAAGTCTACGTAAATCGGCAGAACACACAGCTACACGCTGAAAAAACCGTGATTTGCTGGGAGATCGATTTAATCACGATATGCTTGCTGCCTCGAGAAAGATGTGTCTCCTCAGAGAACCACCACTTATTCGCGCAGTTAGGGGTATTTCACCATCTACCGGGTATCCCGCTGGGTTTATACCCGGTCCCAGTAAAAGACCCAGTCTTTGACCAGAATATGCCGAACATGGAAAGCGTTCAGTGTAGTATTCTTTCTTGTCAACGATGCGATACATGTAGCGTGTGCGATATGTGCCAACGACAACCGTATCCGACTCTCGCGTGCAACAATTTAACGAACAGGAGCAAGCAATTCTATACAAATTTGTACATGTCATTTCCGCGAATTTTACCCTGCGACTTTCTTCTGCTGCTCGTTCCACAATTTTATCCAATTATCAGCAGTATGGATAGTGCCCTTCTTGTGTTGTTTTTTCAACCACGCGTCGCCGAACCCGTCGTAGCGCGCGTACCTCGGATCTTTCTTCAGCTCTTCCAAGGTCTTCCCCTTCAAGCCGTATTCCTTGAATATGTCCTGTGGATTTTTCCCTGCTTTCAGCCATGCCTTGTGGTCCGCCTTCTTTCCAGTCAGCCAGGCCTTGTCCGCCAGTTTCTTCGAAAGGGTTTGCAAATTATGCTTTTCGGCGAGCTTGCTCCACTTCAGCAGCACCTGCTCTCCTAAAATGGCCCGCTCTTCGTCCTCATCAATCTTGCTGACTGCTCTTAAGAGCCTCTTGGGTCTGATGATTACTTCCTCACCGAGCTCGGAAATCTGGGCTTGCTCCTCATCGGTGACCGTTGAGAGTGCCTCGCTCGCGACTGTGAGGAGGGCAGCCGCGAGCAGCAGCCGAGCCAAGTTCCGTCGCATCCCTTCTTCTTCCCCGTGTCTTGCGTACTGGATGGCGAATCGGCGAGTGACGCGACGCCAGTCTCCGTCATCTAAATTCGCGATTCACGAAGAGCCAATCCAGAGATGCAGATGCCCAGGCTGCTGCATTACGTATGGCGCGTTACAGTACGAACAGCGCCGTGATCGTGATCACCTACCTCTTCAAACCCTAACTAAATACAGTAGTCAAACCCTACACTCTACTGTTGTGGTGGTGCATTTTATTGATGCGCAGAGTCTTTGCGAGGCAATCTCTCCGACGAGCTCTCTCCACCTCTAACCGCTCAGACTCCGCTGTACCAGGACTAACAGGGATGCGTCTACGCAGCAGTGGTCCGGCAGACGCGGATGCCAGCCTCGAGAGCAAGCCCGTGGTCGTGAAGGTGGAAGCGGAGCGACAGCCGTCCACCTCGCGGCCGTCTCGTCGTCGCATTAAAGCCCAAGAATCCGTCGGCGTGAAGCGAGAGAAGGTTGAAAAGGTCGAGCAAGACGCTGCACCTCCGACCCCGAAAAAGAGAGCCAAGAAGATAAAAGAGCGCGTGCCTCGCCAGGAGCCCAGTGGCTGGAGGGAGATCCTGCGCGGCATCGAAGAGATGCGGGCGAACAAGGACGCGGAGGTGGACAAGTATGGCTGTGAGGTGAGGCCGATGCTGGTTGCAAAGTTGCAATGGAGAAGAGGGTCTCTGAGTTGTTCTGCTTACGATTGCCAGGTGTTCTTCGACGAGAGTTTTCCGCCACACGTGTGTCGCTTCCACGTGCTGATAGCGGCGATGATGAGCAGTCAAACCAAAGACCCGGTGAACGCCGCGGCAATGGGCCGCCTCATTAAGCATGGTGTGTCTTGCTGTGTACGACAAAATTGCCGTGATCTCTAGCTCAAAAGTTCACTGGTTGTGTTGCGTAGGATTGACTGTCGAATCGATGCTTGAGATCGACCAGCAGGAGCTGGCACAGCTCATTCGACCTGTTGGTTTCTTCAACCACAAGGCAAAGTACATCAAGCAAACCTCTGCGATTTTGACCAAGCAGGCTGAGGTTGAAGGTAATGATATTGTCGATATCCCAAACACGTACGAGGGACTCGTCGCACTGCCCGGAGTCGGGCCGAAGATGTCGACGCTTGTCATGAACTGTGCATGGAAAAAGTACGGCTGCACTTCTAGTAGTATGTTATTTGGCTCCAGGTTGGGATGCTAACCTTTATTGTTTCAAACGCAGCACCGTGGGAATTTGCGTTGACACGCACGTGCATAGGATTTCTAATCGACTAAAGTGGGTGAAAACGTGGAACAAGAACAACCCAAAGTCTCAGGACCCGGAGAAAACGCGAGCAGTACGTCCTATAATGTACTGGTTTTGAGCTTCCGAGATTTATCGTTTAATGTTGTGGACTGCAGGAGTTGGAAGACTGGTTGCCGAAGGAACACTGGGGCCCAATCAACCCTCTGCTCGTCGGCTTTGGTCAGACCATTTGTCTCCCACGCGGGCCAAGATGCGACAACTGCAAAATTCGTGGTATTTGTCCGTCTGCAAACAGCTCCGCCATCTGAGTATACAAGCATCCAATACAGTGACGGGTTGTGCAAAACGTTTCGTCGGAATTAGGAAATTGTCAGCTTCAGGCGATGCTTGCGACTTGGCATAAAACGAGTCTATTGAATAGTACTTAAAGTACAGTACGACAATAGCCATGCATGTTTCGAGTCCACAATGCGTTCGTGTTCTCAGCAGTGTGAAAATGCGATGGTTCGTACAACAACTCGAAACGAAAAACAACCGTAAACAAAGTGTCGTTCAACAACAACCATACTTTGAAAGGAAAACCGCTATAGAAATCTATGGTCAAGTTGTACTACGTAGTATTTTACTTGGCCGCTTTCTTTTTCGCTTCCTTCATCAGCTTTATCCACACAGTATGGACAGTGCTCTTCTTCTGTTGGGCTTTCGCCACAGTCATCAAAGCGCGCATAGCGGATGTGCGTCGGGTCTAGCTTCAGCTCTTCCAAAGTCTTGCCCTTCCAGCCATATATTCCTCGAATTTGAACTGAGACCCTTTCCCTCCCTTCAGCCAAGACTTGTGCTCCAGCTTTTTGCACAGTGCCTTCACATTCTCCTTCTCTGCAAGCTGTGCTCGCGTCATTTGACGCCACAATGAACTTCGGCGTTTCATAAAAATATCGATAGTATATCCTAAGATGAGAGGCTGCAGTACACACTCCGGGACATGCACAGGATCGCAATCTTAAGTCCTGGTCTCCAGACAATGTTCGCTTCCTCTCGCAATCCTTCACATCACAAACGGACACCACCTCGGATGCAGCCTCGCATTGGCTCCGAAAGAACAATGCTTCATCAATGCTTCCACTCACCCTTACTTACTTACTTAATAATTACCCTGCACGCATGAAAGCTGTGCCAGATATCCCAGATACTGGCATCGAACACAATCAGCCTTCTACGATAATCATATCCTGAGTGCTTGTGCTGAGATCTAGACGACACAAATACGTAGAGAAATTTTCAAAGCATGTTGACGTGCATTTTGACGTAAGTCGGCGCCTTTCACTTCGTGCCTGCTAGATGAATCGGTGCGATTCCTCTGAAATGGAGAGAAGAAGATTTCTTGAGATCTGCCACTGCACAGGGTTCTTGGCGCTCAGTCCACCCACTCCGCATTTTGCGCTCAAGCACTCAAGTGTCCTGCAATCCTGCAACCCAAGGCCTGGAATCCGAGATGATCAAACGCTCGATCCTCGCTCTACTATTGGTGCTGGTGGCAGTCCTGAGTTGTGCCCACGCCGATGATGCAGCTCCCCATAGTCTGGAGGATCTCCCGCCTGGAGTGACCCTCGTCGGCGACCAGGAACCGATCCCAGCTTCACACAAGGAGCAGTTGGACGAGCAGTTCGGACCCCGCTTCTTTCCAGGCGGCTTCCGCCGCCGCTTTCGATTCCCGTGGGTCGGTGGCTTCCGCTACGGCTGGCGCTACCCGATCGGCTACTGGAACACGTTCGGGCGCTCCATCTTCGGCCCGAGCTGCCTGTTTCGCCGCGAGTTCGGTGGCTACTTCTACTGCTAAGCTGCGGTAAAATTGCTGCTGGACAGCAAGGCTCTACGAAAAGGAGACCTCTTCAAATGACGCTGCTGAACGAGAGGTAGCGGCAGTTCTAGCATTCCATAATTGAAAACAAAATGATTTGAGTTTGTGCCTGTTGTTGTCTTGTTAATTCAGTGTTATCAGCTTGATGCTACGGCGGGCAATCACATTTTCATCTTCCAGCCAGCAACGGGTTCGGTGTCTTTGGAGATGCTTCACTGTTGTTGTTGTCTTTCATATTATCGTACTCTGGCTGCTTCGGTGAGCTCTGGCTGCTTCGGTGAGCTCTGGCTGCTTCGGTGAGCTCTGGCTGCTTCGTTGAGCAGCCAGAGTACGATAATATGAAAGACAACAACAACAGTGAAGCATCTCCAAAGACACCGAACCCGTTGCTGGCTGGAAGATGAAAATGTGATTGCCCGCCGTAACATCAAGCTGATAACACTGAATTAACAAGACAACAACAGGCACAAACTCAAATCATTTTGTTTTCAATTATGGAATGCTAGAACTGCCGCTACCTCTCGTTCAGCAGCGTCATTTGAAGAGGTCTCCTTTTCGTAGAGCCTTGCTGTCCAGCAGCAATTTTACCGCAGCTTAGCAGTAGAAGTAGCCACCGAACTCGCGGCGAAACAGGCAGCTCGGGCCGAAGATGGAGCGCCCGAACGTGTTCCAGTAGCCGATCGGGTAGCGCCAGCCGTAGCGGAAGCCACCGACCCACGGGAATCGAAAGCGGCGGCGGAAGCCGCCTGGAAAGAAGCGGGGTCCGAACTGCTCGTCCAACTGCTCCTTGTGTGAAGCTGGGATCGGTTCCTGGTCGCCGACGAGGGTCACTCCAGGCGGGAGATCCTCCAGACTATGGGGAGCTGCATCATCGGCGTGGGCACAACTCAGGACTGCCACCAGCACCAATAGTAGAGCGAGGATCGAGCGTTTGATCATCTCGGATTCCAGGCCTTGGGTTGCAGGATTGCAGGACACTTGAGTGCTTGAGCGCAAAATGCGGAGTGGGTGGACTGAGCGCCAAGAACCCTGTGCAGTGGCAGATCTCAAGAAATCTTCTTCTCTCCATTTCAGAGGAATCGCACCGATTCATCTAGCAGGCACGAAGTGAAAGGCGCCGACTTACGTCAAAATGCACGTCAACATGCTTTGAAAATTTCTCTACGTATTTGTGTCGTCTAGATCTCAGCACAAGCACTCAGGATATGATTATCGTAGAAGGCTGATTGTGTTCGATGCCAGTATCTGGGATATCTGGCACAGCTTTCATGAGTGCAGGGTAATTATTAAGTAAGTAAGTAAGGGTGAGTGGAAGCATTGATGAAGCATTGTTCTTTTGGAGCCAATGCGAGGCTGCATCCGAGGTGGTGTCCGTTTGTGATGTGAAGGATTGCGAGAGGAAGCGAACATTGTCTGGAGACCAGGACTTAAGATGGCGATCCTGTGCATGTCCCGGAGTGTGTACTGCAGCCTCTCATCTTAGGATATACTATCGATATTTTTATGAAACGCCGAAGTTCATTGTGGCGTCAAATGACGCGAGCACAGCTTGCAGAGAAGGAGAATGTGAAGGCACTGTGCAAAAAGCTGGAGCACAAGTCTTGGCTGAAGGGAGGGAAAGGGTCTCAGTTCAAATTCGAGGAATATATGGCTGGAAGGGCAAGACTTTGGAAGAGCTGAAGCTAGACCCGACGTACATCCGCTATGCGCGCTTTGATGACTGTGGCGAAAGCCCAACAGAAGAAGAGCACTGTCCATACTGTGTGGATGAAGCTGATGAAGGAAGCGAAAAAGAAAGCGGCCAAGTAAAATACTACGTAGTACAACTTGACCATAGATTTCTATAGCGGTTTTCCTTTCAAAGTATGGTTGTTGTTGAACGACACTTTGTTTACGGTTGTTTTTCGTTTCGAGTTGTTGTACGAACCATCGCATTTTCACACTGCTGAGAACACGAACGCATTGTGGACTCGAAACATGCATGGCTATTGTCGTACTGTACTTTAAGTACTATTCAATAGACTCGTTTTATGCCAAGTCGCAAGCATCGCATGAAGCTGCCAATTTCTCCTTGCCACAATGCAGCTCTTGGCTCCTCTCCTTGCTCTTTTCGGCCGTGCTGTCGCAGCCGAAGGCGCATGTAGCACCCGTATCACGCCCCCAGCAGCGGCGATGCCCACGCCGGCAGCTTCTGCCATAAAAAAGATCGCCATCTTCAACTAGCACAAGTCTCAGATATGTGGTCCACACGTTGCCTCCCTTGATTGAGCAACGGCCGCACGTTTAGAACGGCGTGTTGCTCAAACAGGTGGGAGGCGTTTCGACCAATCCAAGCTGGGATGTCGTGAAAAAACAGCCAATTAACGCCGGTAGAACACGCCGTCCAAAGCGGTGGTGCAGATCCGAGCAGCTCCGGTACATGTACGTCGGCTGATCCCCATTCCGCATCAGGTGCCCAAGCCCCCAAGCGTCTCCAAGCCCTCGCCCCGCCATGAGCCACATCCTGCACGCCGTGACCACGGGCTCGCAGGCCTCGCTGGTGCCCATCAAGCGCGCGCTGCTGTCCGTGTCGGACAAGACGGGCGTGGTGGAGCTGGCCACGTACCTGTCGCAGCACGGCGTGGAGCTGCTGTCCACGGGCGGCACGGCCAAGGCGCTGCGCGACGCGCAGCTGCCCGTGGTGGACGTGTCCACGTACACGGGCTCGCCCGAGATCATGGACGGCCGCGTCAAGACGCTGCACCCGAAGATCCACGGCGGCCTGCTGGGCGTGCGCGGCAACGCGCAGCACGAGGCCGATATGGCCGCCAACGGCATCCAGAACATCGACCTGGTGGTGCTCAACCTGTACGCCTTCGAGGCGGCCGTGGCCAACGGCGGTGACTTTGACACGTGCATCGAGAACATCGACATCGGCGGGCCGTCCATGCTGCGCTCGTCGGCCAAGAACCACAAGGCTGTGGTCATCTGCTCCAGCCCGTCGCAGTACCCGACGCTCGTGCAGGAGCTCGAGGCCAACCAGGACTCGTTCAGCACGTCGCTCGAGTTCCGCCGCAGCTGCGCCGCCGCCGCCTTCTCGCTCGCGGCCTCGTACGATTCGGCCATCTCGTCGTGGCTCAACGGCCAGCTCGGCACGAGCGCTCCCACGGTCACCCGCGTGTACAAGAACGAGTTCCCGCTCAAGTACGGCTGCAACCCGCACCAGAACCCGGCGGCCATCCTCAGCCGCGTGGGCAGCAAGCTGCCCTTCACGGTGCTCAACGGCACGCCCGGCTACATCAACCTGCTGGACGCCGCCAACGCCTACCAGCTCGTGCGCGAGCTGCGTCTGTCCCTGGGCCTGCCCGCCGCTGCCTCGTTCAAGCACGTGAGCCCGGCCGGTGCTGCCGTGGCGGTGGACCTCGAGGACGGCCTCCACGCCGCCTACGAGGTCGGCAACGTCTCGCTGACCCCGCTGTCGCTCGCCTACCTGCGCGCTCGTAACGCCGACCCGCTGTCGTCGTTCGGCGACTTTGTGGCTGTCAGCGACGTCGTCGACGAGGCCACCGCCAAGATCCTCAAGCGTGAGGTGAGCGACGGTATCATCGCCCCGGGCTACGAGCCGGCGGCCTTCGAGATCCTCAAGGCCAAGAAGGGCGGCAAGTTCATCGTGCTGGAGGCCGACCCGAACTTCGTGCTGCCCGACATGGAGTACCGTGAGGTTGCTGGCATCACCTTCTCTCAGAAGCGCAACGACGTCATCTTCTCGGCTGAGAAGCACCTGGCGGACGTGCAAACGTCTGGCGCGGGTCCGCTGACGGACGCCAAGAGGCGTGACCTGGCCCTGGCTGCTATCACGCTCAAGTACACGCAGTCGAACTCGGTGGGCTACGCCAAGGACGGTCAGATGATCGGTGTGGGCGCCGGCCAGCAGTCGCGTGTGGACTGCGTGAAGCTCGCCGGCCGCAAGGTCGCTATCTGGCACCTGCGCCAGCACCCCAAGGTGCAGGGCCTCGCATTCAAGAGCGGTGTTAAGCGTCAGGAGCGTGTGAACGCCCGTGTGCGCTACATTGAGGGCGACATGGCGCCCGCTGAGCTTGAGACTTTCAACGCCCTCTTCGAGACTGTCCCGGAGCCGCTGACGGCTGCTGAAAAGGAGGAGTTCCTCAAGAACCTGACGGATGTGAGCCTTGCGTCCGACGCCTTCTTCCCGTTCCGTGACTCGATCGACCACGCCACGAAGCTGGGCGTGCGTTTCATCACCCAGCCCGGTGGCAGCACCCGCGACGCTGACGTGAAGGCCGCCTGCGAGGAGTTCGGCATCACCATGGCCTTCTCCAACCTCCGTCTGTTCCACCACTAAGTTGGTAGAAACGGAGAGCGATGACAAGGTTGACGAGCAGCTTGGGTACCCCCGCGTTTTCGGTTCGAGATAGGCCCGGGCGTGCCTTCGCGTTTGCAACCATCTCTCGTGTTGGTTGCAGCACTTCCCGATGAGCGTTCGCTAGCATGTAATCAGATTTATCTAATGGACCGCATGTTTGCTTTTCCAGGACTTCTTTGCCTTTATTTCATGCCAGTAGCAGCAGAATGTAAAATGAAAATGCGGCATTGCCACGGCGCTCTATTGGTTTCGCGAAATGGTGCCTCTATCTGCTGCTTTTCTAACTGTCGGTGGCAACACAGTGCTAGCTAGCTGCCCTCGAGCTCTCACCTTATACCTACACCTGGCAACACTTGTGTTGTCACTCTCGAATCTTCTACTGCGTCTTCTTGTCCTCGTCCAGTGGCTTGTTCAAGAACTTGAAGTAGATCGTAGAGCCGACCACGAGCACGGCAAAAATCGCTGCCCAGATGAGTTTGACATACATCGGGAAGGGCTCCGTGAACATGCCTTGTCCGTGTTTGAAGATCACCAGAACCTCAGTGACGACGACGGCAATGCCCAGCCATGCACGCGGACCCAGCTTCCTCACAGGCATCTTCTTGCCGCCGTGGTAGCTCATGGTAAACGAACAGAAGATGTAGTACTCCGCCACCGCGTAGCTTCCAGCCGAGTACCAGACCGCAAGGCGGTAGATGTTGACGTTGCTGCTCGCCGGCACCCACAGCACCGTCTTGAGGAAGAACGAGTTGAGCATCATGACCGACAGGATCGTGACCATCGACATGACGCGCCAGAATCGCTCCGCCGACCGGAAGATCTTCCAGTCGTACGCCATCCAGTAGGCGGGCGTGAATTGCGCCAACGCACGCTTGGCCTTGCCGCTCAAGTTGGGGATCTTGCGAATGCCCACCCAGTTAAAGCGGCGCATCTCGAAGTACCTGCAGATCTTCATGCCCAGGTAAATGCCCGCCGCGTTGCACGTGAAGATGTCGAAGAACAGGTGATCCCACCAGCACTCGTTAAAGTTGGCGAGCCAGTGGCTGAACGTGATCTCGTACAGCTCGAACATGACGCTCAGGATCCACGAGATCATCTTGCTGCGCACCATGATGGAGCCGACGATCCAGCCGAAGAAGTGCATGATCACGAACCGGTCGAAGAACGTGGCCCTGATGTTGGCGATGGGCGAGTCCGGGTTCTCGGGCGTGAAGACGCGGCAGTCGGCGGCGTACGACGTCTCCGGCAGCTCCTGGCCCAGGTTCGAGTCGAAGACCTTCATGAACTGGCGCGCGTCGCTCGTGCGCAGGAACAGCAGCAGGATCAGCAGCATCTCGTACAGGATGAAGAGCCCCGTGAGCAGCCGCCACACGATCGGGTGCGGGCGCACGAAGTGGCCGTCGGGCAGCTGCAGGCTGCAGTACGTGAGGAAGAAGACGCAGGCGTACTTGACGCCGCGCCGCACGTCGGCCGCGAACTGCTCGGCCGGGTCCTCCAGCGGCTGCACGGGCTCGTGGAAGGCCGCGTACACGATCCAGAGCATGAGCAGGAAGCCGGCGGTCAGCGTGTGCGGGCTGCTGATCCACTGGTCCTCGTTGTCGTCGTCCACCTCGACCGTCTCCTCCATGCTCCACTTGCGGTTTTCGTAGTTGCTGCCGGGCTGCGTGCCGTAGACCTCCGGGTCGTCGTCCAGGTCCGAGTTGCGGCGAGAGCGCAGCACCGTGCGCTGCGCCGCGTCGTCCTGCATGGCGTCGCTCAGTAGCTCCTGGCCAGAACGGTTCTGGTCTCTGCGGCTGAGGATTGATTGACTTTTTTGTTGGATGCGAATTGCTGACGCACTTTTATTGCAAAAACTGTCGACCACGGTACGAAGCGCGATAGAAAATTGAAGTGGACGGGAATGCTGGTGAGGAATATTATTGTGTCGGATAGGGTATGGATCGTTGAGGTGATAACCATGGTGACGAAGAAAAGAAATATTGTGATGAAGCAATACCAGCGCAGCGATGACATGTTCGTGCAGTGAATTGGCGATGAAAGGTGTATTATTGATGATGAGTTTTGCTTTATATCAAGTAATGGGAGTTTGGTTGCAGCGAACCAAGATTTAGTCGGTCACTTGTGAGCTTAGTGAGCCATGAGGTGCACTGCATCGTTGAGTTTGGTGGTGGTGGTGTGCAGTGCCACGTGAATAAGTTTCTTGAAGGCTTCACAGGCCTCGTCGTCGGGCAGATCGAGCATCAGCGTCTTGTGCACCCACTTGATGCAGCTCGCGCTATGGAGCTCCGGGATACCGCACGTGAGTGCGAGTACCAGTAACGTGATGAGCAAGTTCGAGTTGGTTCGAAGCACTTGGAAGGCGTCGCATGCGAGTTGCTGGAAGTGTTTGTAGTTTTCACTCTTTTTGCCGCCCATAGTATCCAGCATCGATGGCGTGAAGACGAACGGGGCACGCTCACGCTTTACACCCAGCTTCGTCTTGAAGTTGCCCAGGAAATGTCCGAAGTCAATGTGGAAGAACTTACCCGAACGCTGCAACATGATGTTGTCGTTGTGGCGGTCTCCGATACCAAGGACGTACGTAGCTACACAGTATCCAGCACAGGAACGTATGAAGTTCTGCGTTGTTTCAATGTCTCGACTGGATGTGGATTTCTTACGTCTCCGAGGAGACATCGGGAAACAGGACGAGACGGATCGTGTCCGCTCTTCCTCCTTTGCTGGGATGCTATGTGCTGATCCATTTGGTGATACCGAGTCAAGAGCGAGATCTGCAGATTTTGCTTGAGTTTTGGCTTCAGGGGAACTCGGCTGCTTGAATAACCAATCCGAGAGAACACCATCCTTAACTAGGGCGTCCTTTGCTGCGTTGAGTTTACGACCGAGTTTCGTACGTGACTTTGCATGCCGCGCATATATGATGCTTGCTAGCGTCTCGGAATCCCCAACAACCTCGATCATGCCGATTTCATCTCCGGTGGAGATGCAAGCATAAGGTAGAAGGCAGAGATCAAGATCTGCTTCTCTCCACAAGTCATCCATCACGCGTAAAATCTGAAGAACGAGTTGATCTTGGCGAAGGTCATCGCCAGCTTTGAAAATCACGTAAGGCCGTCCATGCTGAGCTTTGGCGCTTTCAAACTGCAAGAAAAGTGGGCGCTTTTTCGATTCCATCACGCGGCAGCTATCCACGATAATTTTGTTGCAATATGATCGTGGTTGTAGAGGAAGCTGAAATGTGTCGGGCAGGACAACAGCACGAAGAGCCTCGTGAAGCTTACCCTTGCGCGCTGTCGAAGAAGACTCATTTTAACGAGAGCTGCAACCTCTTCGAGTTTTTTCATGACGTATACGGATTGCCGAATTTCCAGCTTGTAGCTACCACAAAGTTGCAGGTATTGGGAAATTATCAGGTTAAAGCGCTCAGCAGTTTGATGGTTGTGAGCCTCAGCCTTTAGGAACCAATACAGCAAATATCCGATTTGCGATGGATTCATCAGAGCCCTCATCAAAAGGAAACGCGCCAACGCCGAGTCATGATAGCGCTCGTTCTTTAGCGCTTGAACAAGCTGGAGAAGATATAGTTGCAACCGATAATCAGGAAGCGCGTGCATGCATCGCACGGCGTAAGCGCGGACTTTGGGGTCTGAGTAGAGCGGGCTCAATAATTGGAGGGCTTGAAGGTATGTAGGCTGCTTCCAGTGCAACAAGAGGCGGTAGGCTTCTAAAACTTGCTCGCGGTTTCCCCAATCAACGGAGAGTAGAAATGCGGGTAGCAGCGCGGAATCGTCCTTGAGAATCAACCGTGACGTCCAAATGAAACTTCGATCGCCCGTGGATAGATCGATAAGGGGGTCCCGTCGCAGCCGCTGTAAGAGCTTCTGTTTATCTGTTTCTAGGGTGACAGCCTCGTGGCCCTCGTTGCTTTTTTCACTGTTGTCGCCCTTGAAAAAGATCGATGCCCGGAAGGTAATGCTCTTTTTCCTAGACAGACTGGAGAACGCGAACGATTGAGGACACGACCCCGAACACTCCAAAACAATCTCCATGCCACCAACCTTCTGGTGGTTTAGACGCTCATGTCGTAAGCAGTTTTCAATGTCGAGAGGGGTGATGATCGATCCAACTGGAAGCATTAAAACGTTCATTAACGTAGTTCCAGTTCGTAAAGTGTGTCCAAAGTCAAATAGATGAAGCCCACTCCACGCAACCACTTCCCCTGTCTTGGTCGTGAAGGTGAACCTCAAGTGTGAGCCATGAGGGATATCGATCAGTCGTAATCCCATTTCGATACCACCACTCGGGTCACAAGTGATTTCACGCGCAGCTGAAGATAAATGAGTCTTCTCCCCACTTGAGTCAGAATGTGATTCATAATGCAGTAGCGTACTCGTCTCATACAGAATTGTAGACCCATGTTGGATGCTAATCTTCGCGAGTGTAACAGGCTCGGAGACATTCAGATTCACCTTACCAATGGTCAATACGAGCTGGCGGTGATCTTGCGATACTGGGCCTTCCGGTGGAGAAGGAAACATCTCTGTACTCTCGATCTCGCTGCCACCCGTAGCAGTAGAAAAGGAAGTGGTGGCGAATGGGAATGTGGCGATACGTGGAAAAAGCGTTCGTAATGAAAGAAGAGATACCGACCAATCTCCTCCGTGACGAACTTCAGGATGCAGTCATCGTTGCTAGTTGCAGATACTGACTCGTGATCGCTAGAGTCAATCACGACCTCCAAGATGCCAACGATTTTGGTCGTCTCCATTGAGCCCCCATTAGCGTGTATCGAATCAAACTCGAAAATGGAGCTGCAAGTATGATCGTCCCAGGTCTATACAACTCACGTGCCACGTCATTCTCGCCAATCTCTTCGCGTATTAACTCCAATGCGTCCACAATACAAACAGGACCGCCACTATCAAGTACACGCAGCCCTGCACTTGAGGTAATATCTACACTCCGCCTTGATAGCTTCTCATCAGAAAACTGTTCAAATGATGGATACGCGTTAGCAAGACGTAAATGTAGCCGTCAATTGTAATGAAAGGCGTACCTTGATAACCAGCTGTCTATCCGTTTCATCGAGTGCATATATCCTCACTTTGCGAGCCGAGAAAATGGAAGTCAGAGCATTTCTCATGTACTCGAGTGTGTGGTCCAACTCGTTCTCCGGCGTGATGTTTGGAAAGTGTTCCTTGCAAAACGTTTTCACTGAACAATGGGCAAACCCTCCTGTCTCGGCTGTGGGAAATTCACTCCGCTGCCGTACTAGACTGAATTGGAGGGCCCACTTCTTGAAGCTCTCCATCTGTCATTGCCACGCAAACAAAACCTGATAAGTTGGGACGAGGGGGTAACGGTAGTGGTAGAACTTACCTCGCTTGGCTCGGGCATCAGATCGTTCTTCTCTGCGTCAATGAGCGCGCAACTGGCTGCATTGATCTTAAGTATTGACTAATACGCAAAGTGCATCGTAAGTAAGTTATGCATACCATTTTACACAATTGATGTTGGAATCCACGGCGCACCTTCATGGGTATCGTCAGGTACTCTGCCAGCTCCATCGCGATCACTTTCATGTCAGATGCGGCTTGAACGGAAAAATAATCACCAATGCCAAGCCTCAGCTGCGGATAGAATTCTGCTTGCTGAATCGCCATTGCACTGGGGACAGAGGTCTTCGCCAAGGCTAAGTGCCCACTAATGACGATGCAAAAGTCTCCCTCCTGCTGCACCGAGGGGTTTGCGAGACTCAGGGATACCATTTCGCCTGGGCGTAAGCTCACACGGCAGCTAGCCGTAACCAGAGCTTTGATCTCACCCGCCGAGAACGAGTTAAAGTACGGTACACTGCAAATCAGCGAAGTCGGCTGCATTACCAGAACAACATCCCACACTTTAGCCCTCCCCAAACTGTGACTCCACTTTTTAAACTACCAACTTACCGAGATGTTTTGCTGTCGTAGCTCGATCTCGTTTTTAGTTCGGTCGTTGAACTGCATGTTCATGCGCTTCATGAACATGAGCTGTCGGAACGCGAGCTTCCACTTGTTCTCCTTCGTCTCCGGATGTGCCACGGCAGCATTACCGGCAGGTTCCAGTTCAGCTGGTGCAGCTTGGCGAGCCTCTTCAGGCCCTCCTGAGCCTTTCTGAGAAAGCTGTGCGGCCTTGTCATTGACCATCGACAGCCGCATGTCGCCCGGACGCACTACGTCGCCCATACTGCGCCTCGCACCGGAGTACTAAGAAGTCACCGACCGAGTGGCCGTGCCATCGCTTCGCCCCGCGTCCGTTACACGCCGCATTATTGTTAGCTGAGGAAGTGCTGACCCAGAACAATCGCAAGATCCATTATTTCCTGGTGGTAACGCGAATCAAAACCAAAAACCGAAGCGAAAAAAATGATGCTGATACTGTAAAATGGTCCATACCTAACAAAACACTTCGACTTGGATTGTTGTCTGTATGTACTTCCGAGTACATTTCGAGGAGTTAGCTTTGGATGAACTCCCGAGTCAGCTCTTTATTAACGTCGGGGTCCACGTTTATTGACGAAGCTGGCTCATGGACTTGCACTTGCCAAGCTTCAAATTTATCTAGCGATATTAAAACCCTCTTCCCGTTGAGGAGTACATCACGCATTTCGCTCTCTCCATTGTTGTTTTATAAACGGGAAGTTGTGGCTTATATAGTACACCGCAAAATTCCTGTTTCTCTTCTTGCGTTTCAATGGCTGGGAAAGGCGGGAAGTATTTCGATCCACAGCTTTTTCATGGCCCAACCCGCTGTAGCTCCCAATCTACTGTAGTAGGCGACACCACCAAGAATATCCGTAAGCTTGCAGCTACATAGCAACAAACGGGCCTAGCTCGACTTATGATTAATGCCATTCGACTTACTTGTCAACTTTTAGTTCGTTATCGATCTACATGTAGTTGCAGCACGGTGTGTCATCGTACCAATATATGCATGCATCCTATCCAGGCAATAAATTGGTTGGAAGATACAGAAGCATTTGCGGTTTCGACTCCGTAGTTGTCGCATGCTTTCGAAAACTAAGTTGCAGCTTGGGTGAATTACGAAAACAAATGGGTTGGCCACCCGCAATTCGAAGTTTTGCATTGGTAATTCGTTGCCGTTCTGGTAGTTCGCCCTTCAAATCACTATACTGTTATTCACGCACAATACAGTGTCCCCTCCAAAATGACCATTTTCGTCGCTCCATATTGTTGCAATAAAAACTGAACCCTCTATTTTATACATTATGATAGATATACAAATTATAATGTATTATTTTTATTTTCGCTAATTATAGCAAAAATATTTGTAATTATAATGTAAACAATTTGCTTTAAATTACTAATGTATTATTGGTTGGACATCTCTAATTTCACATTGAGAAATTGTCAATTAGTGGTTCAGAAACATGCGACAAGTACGGCCCTGATTGGCCCAATTCCGTTTCTAATAGAATCAGACGGAGCCCGAGCCAAAGCGCAGTCGAGGGGAGAGCTCGTCCGCCTCGCGTCGAGCAGCGCCATGACGTTCAGCACGCCGCCCTTCATCCACCTGGGCATCGACGCTAGAACCGGCAAGTCCTACCACATCTGCTCGCGCAAGGTGCGTCCATGCCCGCTGGAAATACGGCGAGGATCCGATCCTAGTGGCAAAAAGAGCTCTTCGACTGGCAGTCGGCAAATTATTTTGCATGCGTCCTAATTGCTACTCTTGCCCTTGGTGAGTAGTCATTATTGTCTTTTGGGGCCATTTTGCTGCTGTTGGTGGCCATGTCGTCCGAGAGGTTCCTGTTCAAGGTCATGGTGGACCGGATGGAGTCGTACAGGTGTGCAGACTTCCAGCTTGCGTTGGATACGGGGCCGGAGTGATCGAGATAGACGCAATAGATGTGCTGACACCAGGCTGTGGTGTGGCTAGATACTTTTTGTGCCAGCTCATGACGTTCCTGTACATCCCTCCGATGTTTTGCATCGTCAGCTACAAGGCGACGCATGATGTATGTTACGCTGGAGCTTATTGTAAGGTGAATGCAGGTGGATTCTGAAGTGTGGCTGTGCTATCAGGATCTTGTGGAAGACGACGGCATGGAGTTTCCTAAATTTCACTTTTTCGTCATGGGGCTGCTGGACCTCCTTCACGTGAGCTTTCGAAGCCTGGTGACACTAGATTCGGAAACACATCAGTATTCACGGATTCTGTGTTTTGTACGCGGCTCGATGTGAATCGTAGGGGTTGATGCTATTCATTGCAGGAGGCCGAACAGATCCAACGCAGACGCTTTTGTTCATGCAAGCTTCTATCCCCATATCAGCTTGCATGTCGGCGCTAGCTTTTGGTGTCAGGTACGAACGCTTTGATTCAAACTAAAGTTGCGTGGAACAGCCGATGGTGATGCCTTTTATGCTGGGTTTTGCCGGATAGATATACACGTCCCCAAGTTATCGGCATGCTAATTATCACGGGCGGCCTCATTCTATCGTTGATACCTTGTGTTGAAGAGTACGTTCATAGGATTGCAATTTCGGTTTGTATTCTCGCTGACATTCTTTGTCGAAATAGCATCCAGGGCAAAGATTTCGACGACAGAGAAATTGGATGGAACAGGTACGAGCTACAATTCACTTTGCATAGTCGAGAATGCTGACAATGTTTGTGTTGCAAATGTTTAGTGTGTTCTATCTTCTGGCGGCAATCCCGGGTTCAGTGTCAATGCTTTACAAGGAACGCGTTATTCGTGACCAGCCAGTGGATATGTCGTACCTCAACGCGTGGGTTTCAGTCAATCAGTTTATAGCTGGACTGCTAGCAGCACCCCTCATCTTTGACGCCGAGGTACGAAGCTTCTCACTATCGCGTGTACAGATCGAGTCGCCAGCACATTGATATTTTTATTATGTTGTTTAGTTTCTACATCTCGACCAAAAAACAAGCGGATTAATGTGCCTGATTCAAGGAGAAAGCGAGATTTCTACGGATCACTGCTACGTAAGTGAAGGTTGTGATCATTCGCGCAGCTCCATGTTCTTACCTGCGTGTGTGCATTTCCAGTTGGGGCTTCCAATCCTTATTCTCTACGTTTTCAGCAATATCGTCGTGAATGTGCTGCTACTTCAGCTCATCCGGCTCACCAGCGTCTCCACAATGTACGGATGCACGCTTGTGGGCTTTTTGACTTCGTTCGTGGTATTGGCGTGGTATCAAGTCGACCCCGACAATTTTGGCATCATCAACCTCCACGATGGTCTGCGGAACTGGATTCCACCGTCAGTATTCGTTGACGTATTTGCATTCCTGATCATCTTTGCCGGTAAGGTGCTCTATCAGTGGGACCCAGATCCGGAGGTAGCAGCTACGACCTTGTCAGCAGAGGATAAGGAGGCTATGTCGCTGCTCGATGGAGAGGATGACTATGGACTGCGATACACGTAATTTTTTCAGCACATAATACCAGAAACAGCAACAGTTATCATCAAGCGCAGGAAAAAGTTCGGCCGTATGTACATTTGCTCGCGAGGCTCCTGGATGAAATGAAATCCCTGCCTGCTAACTGTATACGGCCAGCTCCGGGTATGTTCTCTTACTCCTATTTGTTAATGTGTAGAGCTTGCTAAACGGTGGAGTCACATGTTTGCTGCAAGTGCAGCATTCTTGACGAAGCAAATTGCCGCCTCTTCGCTTCTTTCCAATTCAGTTCTCGCCACTTCGACCAGGCCGTTGACTAACCGCCCAGTTTGAAAACTCCTCGTCACTTTGAAACACAGTGGAGCGTGCGGAGATGTCGGTATCGCTGAAGCAAACGACGGCTTCGCGCCTCGCCAAGACTAAGAAGCCGTTGTCAGAGATGCATCAGCTGCAACGCGCCGTGAAGGAGTTGCAGCGTGAGGCGGCTGATCAGTTGGTCCTGGAGGTGGAGTCTCAAGCCACATTCGAGTTTCTGACATCGCAAATCCGGGCGCTGCGCAGTGCCTTTGATACGCTTTCAGACGTGCTGATGGCTGAAGTGGACGGCCTGCGCAAGGAGATGACGCGGAAACTTGGGGATCTCGATGCAGAAGTGGTGCGCCAAGGAGAAATGCACAAGGCTACTCACACCGAGGTAATGCAACTAAAGCGGACGATGGAGATATGGGGTCTCAAGGAGCGAGACTGGGCAAAAGATAACGAGATTCTCAAGGCCTCACACAGCCACAATATTGAGTGGATGCAGCAACTGCAGCGGGATGTAATGGACGTGAAGGACAAGCTTCACGAAGTGAAAAGCGATACAGGCAGTCGCATTTCGGAAATTTGTGAGGAGGCGAATAGCTTGCGCGGAAATTGGCAGAAGCACGTCGACGACATGCTAGACCGATTGCAGGATTTCGACACGGCTGCTCAGAGGCAAGCTTCAGAAGCTCGCGCACAGGCGCAACAGCGAGCGGATGACCTGGAACTCATGGAGCAAGCACTGAGTACAGTTCAAAAGCAGCAAATGCAGGTACGCTCTGGGCTCGAAGAGCAAACTCAAAGCGTGTCATCGCAGATCGCATTGCTGGTGAAAAAAAGCGAGATTGCAGAGGCTGAAGCGAACAACCAGAGAATAGCGCTTGAGCAGCTACGTGCCAAGAATGCGGTGCTGGAGAAGGAGCAAAGGCGAAGGATGGACAATATCGGCAAGATGTTCACGGTAATTACAATCAGGATTTGGGCAACTTAACTATACCAACTAACGCCACGTGATGCTGGACATGTACGCGTTAGATTTTTGCAGATGCGCTCAACATTTCGCCGACAATGCTTGCAGCAGCTAGTTGATTGTTTGTTAATTCGGAGCAGTTAAAGACAACGCTATACCTTTCAGGAATGCCTCCTGCGTGCACCCCTCGTTTCTATTCCAATACAAGCCCAACCTGACGGGCGGCGCTTAACGCGAATTCATCTCGAGCGAGATCTGCTGCACAGCCTTGATGAAGGCGTCCACGTGCGCCGGCTCCATATCCGGGAAGCAGCCGTGGCCAAGGTTGGCCACGTACTTCTGCGTGCCGAAGCGCTTGAGCATCTTCTTAACCTCGTCATAGATAATGTCCGTCGACGCGTAAATGACGCTCGAGTCCATGTTGCCCTGCAGCGAGACGCGGCCGCGAGCAAGCTGACGCACCTCGACAGGGTCGGACTGCCAGTCCAGGCCGATGCAGTCGTACTTGGTGGCGACGAGCTTCTCGTAGGCGTACTGCGTGCCCTTGCAGAAGCACACCATCGGGGTCTCGGGGGTCTCCGCCTTGACACGGTCCGCGATCTGCACCAGGTAGGGGAACACAAACTCGTAGAAGTGGTCCTGGGTCAGCACCTCAGCGCCCACGGTCTCAAAGACCTGCAGCGCTTGGGCACCGGCGCGCTGCTGCGCCAGCAGGAAGTTGACGCACACGTCGGTGATGCCCTGCAGCAGCTTGTGGGCCGCCTTGGGGTGCTGGTACAGGAAGGTCTTGAGCAGCGCCTTGGTGCGGCTGCCGCTGCCCTCGATCATGTAGCACATGAGCGTGAGCGGGGCGCCCACGAAGCCGATGAGCGGCACCTCGCCGTTGATCTTCTGGCGCGCCAGGTTGAGCGCGTCCAGCATGTAGCCCAGCGTGTCCTCGATGTTGGGGTTCAGGTCGAGCTTGTCGATGTCCTCAGGCGTGCGGATGGGCTGCGGCAGCACGGGGCCCACCTTGGGCACCATCTTGACCTCCATGCCCATGGCCTGCGAGATCACCAGAATGTCCGAGAAGATGATCACGGCGTCCATGTGGTAGCGGCGCAGCGGCTGCAGACTCACTTCCACCGCCAGCTCGGGCACGCCGCACATGGTGAAGAAGTTGTAGCCCATGTCACGCAGCTCGCGGAACTCTGGCAGGTGGCTGTCCATACACACAAAAGAGGGCAATAACGTTAAGATTCCCGGTCCATTGGGGGCCGCAGACGGCTCAAAAGGTGCTCACCGTCCGGCCTGACGCATGCACCACACGGGCACGCGCTCCGTGCGGTCGCCGCGCAGCGCACGCAGCAGCAGGTCGTTCTTGAGCTTGGGCAGCTGGTCCAGCGGCACGCGCTCGAGCGGCGTGCGCGTCTTGGGGAAGGGCAGCGCCTTGCAGGGCTTCGAGCACTTCTTGCTCTTCTTCTGCTGGCGCTGGACGATGAAGGCGGCGGCTGCGGCGGCCGAGAGCGCCACGGCCAGCGATGTGGCGGTCACTTCGCCCATGGCGGGTGAGGAGGAGGGGGAGGAAGAGCGAGAGTCGCGGTGGTCTGGCGCTAAAGGCGCGGATCGACGAGTGCGAGTGCGACGGGATGTGGAAGCTGGGGCGCAGACAGACCCGGCATGATATAATTAGTGGACGGACGCCATTGGCTGGAGGAGACGTGCGCTTTTCGGCGAATGAGCGCGCTGATATTACGCAACATTGCGCTAAGTTGCACTGGCCACTTCAACTTCGCGCTGGTGGTGCTGCACTTTGACGGGATGGTGCCGCGTGGAGTGACGGGAGCTGGCTGGCTTTTAACAGCAAAGGTGTTTGCCCGTCCGAGCAAGTTTGTAAGTGGAGAGTTTGCTTTGGTGGTCGCTTTATATTTTCGTGTTTTCGTTGTACTGTAGGGGTTGGAATGGCTAACTGAGCTTCTGTGCTGCATATCCCTGTTTGTGCTGAGGTTTGTCCGTATCACCACTTTCTTTTGACGCAACAGCGTCCTTAACCCAACGTTTCCGCGGTCGATTACAGAAGCCCCAGGATGCGCAGACTCGCCTCGACGCTCAGGCCAACGCTCACAAGCAGACCGAGGTAGCCTTCATCGCACAAGCACCAAAGGTTAGAGGCTATTACCGCCAGACGAAATACCGAGCAGCAGCAGCACTTACCAAAGCTGCCCTGCAGTCGCTTCTTCGGGTCGCCCGACGAGTAGCCGCGCATGTAGACGATAAACCCGAGAACGCGCACCAGTCCGGCGATCGCGGCAATCTGGGGACGGTAGACTCTGCAGAGCAACGGAAGCGCAACAGCGTAAGCCTTTTGTCGATCCTCATTCCAACTGCCAGTGCAGCAACAACGTACGCTGAGGTGAACAACAGAGCCAGGAAAAGCGGGATGTTCTCCATGATGTTCTGGTGGCCGCGCTGCACGCAGTTGAAGGCCTTGGCGTTCTTGTCGCTCTGCTCCGCGTACATCTGCAGCACAATAGCGAGGCGGCTCAGTACAGTATTGCATCGTCTTCATAGTTACACAGTGCGTCTCACCTGCGGATACGCGATGCCGTAGAGCTTGCGAGCCTTGCCCACCTTCATCCCGGCCCACATGTTCACGAACGCCAGCAGCACCACGAGAAGCGGCACGTAGCCGTGTCCGGGCTGCAGCTCAATGCTGGACATGTTGCTTGGGGCTTGCCGGTGCTTGAACAGTCGAATCGCGTTGTGACGTGTCCGCCGTTGGATCGGGAGCTCTTCGTCGTATTTAAGGCGGCCGATTACGGGATCAAAAGTGTGGTAACGGGTGATGTGTGAAGCTCCAAGGCTTGGAGACCAAGCTGGTGCTTGACTTACATCGTCATTCTATGAAGAAGCTTTCCAGCACACGGTGTACTGCAGCGCCATGTGTCTGTTGTGGTTATGGCAAGACGGAGGTGCCACAATCGCTGCTGGCCCGAAACAACATCATTCCTCCGCTTGGTGCAGCAACATTCTTCAGCGAGTTTGCAAAATAGTCATCGACGATGGTTTGTCCTACAGCACTGCTAGCGCTGTCTACCTTCGATGTTCATGAAAACAATGCACACGTCCTTTACGTCGAAAAAATGTTTTAATCGTGCATCAAAGTGCACCACCACGTGACCACTACAGAAACTATGAACACGAATGCAAATACGAATACAATGCCAACCTAGCAACCAGTAGATCCGGGTCGAAGGCTAGGCTTCTCATCCCCGCTCCCAAGAGATCACCTTACACAATGACCGTCTTGACACCAGGGACAACCCAGACGACCTTGTTCTTGACAACCGCATCCGCAGCGAGCTCGGCTCGGACGTCTTCGACGGACTCCTTGAAGTGCTTCCACGACTCGAAGTGTAGCGGCACCATCTTCTCCGCGCCAATGTCGTGGGTCAGCTGAGCTCCTTGCGCGCCATCCATCGTGATCTGGACAGGGCCCGTCGGCAGCGGAGCAATGGCCTTGCCGAGGTTCATGAACGCCACAACAACGTGGTATCTCTTCGGGAGCTCGCTCGCCAGCTCCGGAATGTGCACCGTGTCACCCGACACGTACACAACATTCGGCAGGCCGTCTGTCTCGTTCGCACCAAACGAGGGCGACTCGAGCACGAACCCCGTGCACTCCCCTCCAGGAAGATGCTGTGTGGGCGTTCCAGTGATTTTGAACTGCTTGCCGTTCAGCGTTATCGTAGTGGAGCGAGGCCACGAACACCAGGGCGGGGGGCGAGGTTCTTGGCGCCGTCCAGGGTGGTGAAGACGTGTCGCCCATTCAGCATTGTGCGGCCTGATGCGTCCAAGTTGTCAACGTGGTCTTCGTGGGGATAGCGTCGGTGACAGGCAAGTCCTCGAGTCCAAGCGCAGGGTCGTCGGTTTTCGTGAGCACAACTCCGTCGCGTTGGTCGAAGTCGCCATGTTTGCCGAAGGCTGGGTCGATCAAGAAGTTAACGTCATCAATTGACAGGATGGCCGTAGCTGTACTGATGTGCGTAATGCTGACGGTGGACTTGAAAGATGAAGACTTCATGGTCGAGGGGCTTGAGTAAAAGGCTTGTTGGTCCCAGAGAGAATTGCCGAATGAAGTGAGAGCACCGATGCGAATAAAATTCATGGAACCACGCGGTCGCAATCGTCGGTGGTCATCAAGCAGACAGAATGGCGGCCACTTCATTTTGGCGATGGCTTGCTTGAAGTGCCCGACCAATACTATCGGACTGTTGGTATCGGACCGATAGCTACCATATAGCTCGGTATCGCATTCAAATCACGCGAATACCGCACTGTCATCGATGACAAATTGCGGCCTTCCTTCACGTAAGTAAGTTGGCAATGGATCAGTTGAACGGTGACCTACGAAGCCTGAGCAAAGCCTCTCAGCCAAAGTTAGGCTGTATCCATACCACAAGCGATGAACAAATTTCCCAGTCCACTTGTCCTTCAAGAGACACCACCGTAGGAGTTGTGTGTGTATTCACGAGGTTCAGTCTACAGCGACCTATTGGGTTATCCGAAGACTGTGCGGCGGAATAGAGCTGATAAACTCGCCCAGGGGGAGTACGCTCGTCGAGGTGTGTACACAGCCCGCCAAAAAGATCGAACCATTTTACCTCATCGGGTATAATAAATAAGCGTGCTGAGTCTTCCTGAAGGGCCAGGCCGATTGAGATGCACCACGTGTGCCGCAGTCGAAATCACCGCAGAGAATGACTGTGCACTTGTTGACTTTAGCGTGCATACGAAGGTGAAACTAGAGGCACAGATAACGCAATCGCTCTTGGGATTGATCTTAGGATCGGAAGCAGGAGTTGGAACTGTACATATAGTTCACTTTCCAATTCTCTCACCCCAGCACAAAACCCCACAACAACGATGACCGCTATCCAACTGGAAGTGCAATCTGCTCATGGCTTCGTTCCACTCCTAGTGGTGCTACTGATGCTCGTCATATTTTGGGCTGGTATCAAAGTGGGCAAGGCTCGCGAACTTTACGGTGTGAATTACCCGCAGGTAATGCCCCAGTCAATACTGCTTAACCAGCGTCCGCGCAGAACTGAGGTTTTATTTGTGAAGATGTACGCGGAGCAGAGCAATAGGTACGCCAAGGCCTTCAACTGCTTGCAGCGCGGACACCAAAACAACTTGGAGCAAACCCCGATTTTCCTTGCTCTGCTCTTCACGTCTTCGTACGTTCAGTAGGAACTTTTTCAACAAAGTTTGCCTCTAAAACCTTTTTTCGCAACGAAATACTCATCCGATAGCATTCTTCTCACTGTTTTCAGGGTCTACCGTCCCCAGATTGTTGTAATTGCAGGACTGGTGCGTGTGCTCGGATTTATCGTCTACATGCGTGGCTACTCGTCGGGCGACCCGAAGAAGCGACTTCAGGGTCTTTTCGGTACCGATACTTGCTTTCTTTTTTATCTATTGTACGTGTTCCCTAGCCTAATTTGCTTCGGTTTTGTATAGGACTGGTTGCTCTCCTCGTCAACGCAGGACTGACTGTTGAAGTGGGCTTGCGTATGGTCGGGGGCCTGTAGTTTTGATAGCACAACCTTTGTCTTGAACGGGGTCAACAAAACCACAGTAGTGCTACCAGTACTTACAACAACGAAATATGCTCACTGTTGTTTTCATTTTCTCATTTACAACATCAAGTATTTTCACATGCATCCAGTAACGCGCGAACCCTGGAGTCTTCTATCGTGTGGTGGGTGACCCATTTTCGCCGATCAACCTTGTCCACCTCCAGGATCCGCGCCATTCATTCTTACATATTGTTGTTGGCAATTTCAGCAGCAGCTTCATGTCGTTGCTACTCTGCCTCGCAGCACTTTCCCTCGGATACTCGCGATACCACCGGCGCTGATTGCAACACTTCACGTACGTTCGCCTCACCTTACCCCTTGAATTGGAGGCATCATGAGCGTGCTCACCGGTCCGTTCCTTCTTGTGATACTTCTCTCTTCTTCACTCTTCTCCTCGTTCTTCATCTCTCGTATTTTATTGCCGTCTGGCTCATCATCATTTTCACCAAATTGTTGTTCTTGTTCAGGAACAAGCAGCCACTACAGGTGGCCCAGCAGGCGCAGAGCAGCTTCCAATGATAGTCCTAACATAACTAGCGTTCCGAGATGGCCTGCAAGGATGCAACGAAGAAAAGAAGCAGCATTAGCAATGAAGATCATAAATGGCAGTGCAGAGCTAACTAAAATGGAGAACGCACCAAAATTGCCTTTTCTCCTTTTCCCAGGATCGCCGGTTGAGTACCCCTTGACGTACATGACGAAACCAGCGATGCGGATGAACCCGGCTGCTGCTGCGACTTTGGGGCGGTAGATCCTGCAAACCAACGAACGCTCTGTCAGATTAACGATAGAGACTACATAGTACACTCTGCAAGCTATTGCCACGTACGAGGAGGTGGCAAGCATGGCGTAGAAGAGCGGGAGGTTCTCCAGGACGTTCTGGTGCGCGCGCTGCACGCAGTTGAACTCGTTGGCATTCTTGTCCTTCTTCTCGGCGTACATCTGCGGGTACGGCACGTTGAACTGCTTGCGCGCCATGCCGACGCGGAAGCCGGCCCACTGCTGACGAGGCCGGCGCCAATGACTACAAGCGGGATGTAGCCATGCGCCGGCTGGAGCGAGACTCGCACTGCCGACACCGACATATACAGTGGCGGGGTTGGGGCGCTTGGGATTCCTGTGCTGGGGAATGGAGGTGCTTGGGCGGTCGGAGGCGAATTCCGTAGTGACCGGCACGTCGCGCATTGCTCGAGTCACCGATGGGGCAGCGCCGCGCGCAGCATGTTCTTCGTTTTTTTGCATTCTCGTTTTCCTTATCTTTGTTTAACGGCGAGGAGGTACCGTCGACCTTCATCTCGGAGGCCGCATGGTGCTGTTCTGCGGCGAGGGCGCGGATGTAGCCGAGGGGGACGGCGCTGATTTTCGCAGCGGTCTGTTTCGTTGAGCGCGGCAGACGAGCCCGAGGAAAAGATACGAGGAGGAGACCGTCAAATATTGGGCCCGTTTCAACGCGGGCTGATTTTTGGCGTCGGTCCCCGACTCGATGCGACCGGCACCGGCAGCGTCGAGGGCCTCGACTCGAGGTGCGTGCGTGCTCGGCGTTTCGGCGAGTAGAACGCGGCGCCGAGAAATTGCATGCGCGCCGAGCTCCTGCTCGGAGACGACCGTCTCAAAGCTGATACCGGTAATGTTGAAGTGGCCCGGGCGAAGGGGCGCCGAAGGTTCGTCCTTCGTGTCTTTCGTCGGGCCGGCACCAGCAGGCAGCGACACTTTCGTGCAATTGAATTGGGCCGCGATCGACCACTGCGTCATGGGCCTCCCGACAACGCGTTGTGGGCGCGTGGCTACAGGGCCTGGACGGCCGAGCTTGTGGTTGAAGCCCTTGCTTTGGTGGTTGCCGCCAAGAAACACGCGGATCCCGGCGATGGGGTGCATCGCAGACTTCTGCTGCGGCTGCGGCGGACTTCAAGTGGTTATCCTAGAGGGACAACCTATTCTTATCCGCCCACTTCAACTTGGAGGTCGTTTCGGCCGTTCTTGGAGGGGGAGGAGCTCGTCCTGCTTTGCGCAGCTGTGGTTGCTCCAGCCAGATCAGCATGGCAGCGTAAGTTGGTCTCTTTCAAATGACGAGAGCTTGCAGTATTGTTGACCTGGTTCGCGTTTGCTGCAATTTGATGACCAAGTGCGGCGGTCAAGAAGCTATCGCGGTACTGCTGCAACAACTGCGGAGGCGCAGACCTGTATCTCTACTGCTGGGTAGGTAATTGTGGTTGATCACGGTCTGGTTAGTTCCTCTTGCTTGAAGACCTGCTGACACGCTCCCGGGTTGCGATGGTGAGCAGAAGGGATGCCGGCACGTGCAAAACATCAAGGTGCGTCCATCGTTTTCCCGGGGCGAGTGCACCAGGAGTGAAGACAACTGTGTCTTCAGACTTTTTACGCAGAGACCAAGTCTATTCAGCAAGAACTGGAGATGCTGCGCGTCACGATCTACGAGCAGGAGATCCGATTCCGGGAGTACGAGCTGCAGCTGGTGCGTGGATTCTGGCGCGAGCTGTGTGTATTTGAGTGTTGTTGAGTTTTTGTATCCGTTGCAGAAAGAAAAGCACGAGGGCTTGGAATTTCTATTGGAGCAAATTAGACGGCTTCCCAGCTTCTATCCACCGCAATTGTCTGATGACCCCGCATCAATACCCTTGAGCCTGCCCTCGTGGTCAACTGTTGCCGCCAAAATGGTGTGGCAGCAATTCGATGGGGATCATGACGGCAGGTTGACCACTGAAGAACTTCGTCAACTCAAGGTAAGCTGAAGTATCTGAGCTTTCTTGAATGGGTGGAATGGTATGCTTACACTCATGACGTTAGGATCACTTGCGAACGAATCATGAAAATATTGACGACATTTTGCCGGACTATCCTGAACATCCTCTGACCGCTCGGCACTTGCTTCAACTATATGAGTGTGGAGAGCATGCCAAACTGTCAGATGATCTTCGTTCTCTTGGGATTTTATGCGGTAGGCTCCTGTTTGGTATCGTTGCTAACAAACGAGGGCACCGTGGCTCAAGCATGCATATTGTCGATTTGTAGGATCATCGCAAGCATTGGCGCAGTCACTCGCGACCTCCGATACTGCTCTGTACCGTATCACAATGGAATCGCGGGTATCCAAAAGAATTTTGACTGTGGGGCGAAAGTCGGACATTCTAACCTTTTCGTGCGTAGCAACTGCAAAAGGAACGCGATAACTTCCAGAAGGAGGTGGATGAAAGTAAGGTAGGTTTGTCAGTCGGTGCCGAACTCGACAGCCTCGCATAGTTATCTAATAGTGTGCAATTCTTTTAGAGGGCGAAGACGCGCTTGCGTGAAGTTTTTGCAGCCTCCAAGCAATCTCTCGAGGACCAAGCCCGCGATCTCATCAGACTACAGCAAAGAGAAGCTCACAGCGAGCTACAGCTTCGACTTGCCGACGAAAAAGGTCAAGCAGCGGTGACGGCTAAGCTCTCGTTTGCCGAGTCCTGACAATTTGTTGCTGTGGCATGTGCACCGAACAGCTGCAGCTGATGCAACAACCCTGTTGAAAGCGAAACGTGAGTTGTCTGCAGCTAAGCATGCGTTGTTGGATTTGAGGGCGCTTGTCGATGAGTACGTTTGCTGTTGCAAGCATAGTGTATGTATGAGCTGGTGCTCACAATTTTGCAGTCAAATATCGGAAAAGGAAAAATGGCAGCGATACTGCTGGGAGCTGGAGGAGCGACTGCACGAAGCTTCAAACGCAAGCTACGTCAAAGAGGTAAGCAGAGTTGCTGTTCAACATTAGACAAGTTAATTGCACACTGCTTACGTTGGTACTGATGTCGATGTCGATCAAAGCGTGATCTCTGGCGAACAAAGGACGCGAAAAAGGAGGAGAGCCGGAAGAACATGCTCTTATACATCGAGGCGCAGAAGGGCAAGCGCCATTTTGAGCGCCCCGCCGACCCTGCTCAAACTGAGAGTTCGAAGTGCGGGGTCTCTGCAGTCTCGGAGATGGCAGTACATGTATTGTCAGCAGACAGAGACAACAACAAAAGCATCACCAGCAACACCGGGCACCCTTCGAATTAGCTCAACCCAGAGCATACAGTGACGGTTGATGGGTCTCTAAACGGGCATCGCTCCATACAGAATCGGTTGAATGCTTTCATCTATCTTTACTGAAGATTTCAGCCATACATTCGTTGAACAAAACTACTGGTGCAGCTTAGGTTGCTCCCCTCATCCAGAAAATGTTCGTGTCACAGCCCTCCTGCGCAGGGGGAGTATGAGAGGAGGGCTCTAATGCACTCCGGATATCGTCTAATCCTCGGGGGCGCCATCGAGTCACTTCAGGGCCACGAGCTCCTCCATGATCGAGGCAAAAAACAAATTGGCGTAACCCCAGGATAACCCATGCGTAACCCAAGTACGAAAAGGGTACACTCACTTCAACTTGCACAAAGCGCAACGTTGATCGACAACACGAAGATACGACCCCTGATTATTGCGCGTGTATTCAACGATAGAGCCGACGGGGCTTGCGGCCCATGCTTACTTACACGTCGGCAGAATTGGCCATCGGCACAATTTGGTCGAGCTTTCGAAGTGAACCGTGGGTAAGGATTCCAGGTACATGTTCCCTTCGGCCTTTTGAGATTGCTGAGGGTCCTCAATCAAATGCCCTTGTTGTAGATGAAGTGGCGAATGGGCTGTCCGTTACGATCCACCCGAGACCGGAACTCCTCTTCTACGCTGTCAGCCGAAATCGTGCCCATTTGCGGGAAGAGGGCGACAGCGCTTGGCATGGCGCCCCATAGGCACAACGTCAGCACAACTGTTTGGAGGAGGCAAAAGACGCACATCAGACAATCAGGAGGATACTATCCAAGTACGTATGGTGAGGAAAAACGAACGTACCGAGTTCTGCAGCAAGCTTGGGGTATTTCGCCTTGGGCATGATGTTCGTCTTCTTCATGATCTCATACAGGTACGGCGGAAGAAGCAGAGCTGTTAACGATGCACACATAGACAATGAATTAGAATAGAGTAAAGCATTCAGCTGAATTAAGCTAGAACGTACTGGGCATAGGCAAAGCAACACGCGTCAGCGCCACCTGTCCAAGCGACTGGCGTCCAGCGGCAACAGAGCGACCGTGCACATCTCCGTGCTCATCCATGATGTCGATGCCCTCCCTGTAAATAATAGGCCAGGTTGGTCAGCGACAACTACCTACACGCCACGAAAATCACTGAGCAGATGAACTTACTGAAACTCGTTGAAGCGCATGGACACTGCGTTGAATGCACCGGCGCCAGCAACGGCGACAAACGGCACCATCTACCAGAGGAAAACGCGCGTAAATAATAAGCAAAACAACCAAGTTGTTCAAGCAATGACTACTACTCACCTTTCCCAAGAAAGAACGCGTGCCCGGAGAAATGCCCTTGGCCTTCTCAACCATCTTGCCGAGACCGACAGCCATCGAGCAAGAAACAAACGTCGCGGTTGCGTAAGACTCTGTGAACCAATAACAAGACGTGGCACATTATAAGCTGTGAGCACAAAACAACGGGAGAATCAACGAGATAAAGTACTCAGAATAGTCGAGTTGTCCTGCTCGCTGCTGGCATTGCGGTTGGCGTAGTTGAATCCAGCGTTGTAGCTCTGGTTCACCCACTGCCAGAAAATTGTGTTTCCCAACTGTACAAATACAAACAGCAGATTAGATAAGCCCCCAAGTCTACCATGATGCCATTCCGCAGCGATGGAGTCGTACCGTGGGTGCAGCAAGCAGCATGCCCACACATATGGGAATGTTCACGGGCATGAATGCCGACAGACGAAATGCCGCCGGAACCGTCTCGCCGGTCTGGGGGTGCACCGCAGCTTCGTAAGCTAAGCATTCGCGTTGCAGAAATCACCACAGCAGAGTCAGCGCACTCATCAATCTATAAGAAGCAACTCGAGCTGGCGCCTCACCTTGGCGAAGATCCCAGAGCTCAGCATCCTTGTATTGGCCAGGAGTGAGCGTGCCATGGCGAAAGCCCTCCAGCGTCTGCGTCGCATGCTGAATATCCTCCGAGCTCAGAAAGAGCCACCTGCAGCACAGACCCAGTATGAGCTATCGCCGCTTTCACTGTCGATAACAAAATCATACATGACCGTACTTTGGGGACACGAGCTCGGAAAACTTGCGCCACCGACCGACGTAGGTCGAGGTGTCATAGCGCGGCTTGTCTGGGCGGCGTACAGCAATTGCATTCCAGTCAGCACGTGGTGTACGTCACATGCTTCGCGCATTGTCTTCTTACCGAGCGAGAACGGAGGCACTTGGTCGGCAGACATGTTAGTATAGCTGTTCTAGGTTGTGCAGCTGCTGCAGTTGCTGCGGGTTTACGAGTGCACATGCCAGCAGCAAGCGCCACCTCGACTTGGTTGGTCGAGACGCCACGCATCTCTGGGCTTTATCCCGTCG
This sequence comes from Phytophthora cinnamomi, assembly GCF_018691715.1. Classification (NCBI taxonomy): domain Eukaryota; phylum Oomycota; class Peronosporomycetes; order Peronosporales; family Peronosporaceae; genus Phytophthora; species Phytophthora cinnamomi. The sequence goes on along the minus strand of NW_027151053.1, from coordinate 66,068 downwards.
TCTCCATCAAGTCCGGGCACAACTGAGCCACGTCAGTGGCACGATGCTTTGCACCACCGACAGCTGCTTCGATACGGTTCACAGTTTAACTTTTTGTACCAACTGTGCCACCACCTAGCCATGAAGGCGTCGATCAGCAAGAATTTGGTCGCGATGAAGCGCCCTCCAAAGTCGAACCCGAGACTGATATGCTTTGATTGTTGCTGATTCATTGGCTACACCGAGAGGAGTTCTGCCTGCTATTTAGTGCGACCACCATGGTCATAGAGAGATTGTGGCAATAGCCACGTTCAGAGAGCTCTTCATTCATCGTGATTACCGCGAACACTGGACAAGTTCAACTTCAAGAGCTTGTAACGCAGGCTCCGATGGCGCTGTGCGAGCTCACTTGCCAACACGAGCTGAAGAGCGGGCAATTGGAGAACGTTGCATTGGAGGCAGCGAAAACGTTCGATTTGCTGCATTCGGTGGGTGTGTCCAGGAGGTCGGGCAAGCCTGCTAAACTTTCAATTTCCCGCACGTGCTTAGAGGTCAGCGCATTGCAAGTCTAGGTGCTGTTATGCATGACTGCGTTGGGCTTTACAAGCGTATAATAGCTTCAAGTGTCAGCAGCATCAAAAGAGGTTATGACGATTCAGGCTTTCCAACGCAGGTAGGAACATCCGTCGGATCAGGTGTACAAGTGAACCGAAATGGGCCTTCGTTGTCAAAAGGAGAACATTGGCAAATATCTCGTGATTGATGGCATCTCTGCCAAGCCGCTCCATGCCAGACCGCAGCAACCGGAGTAGTGTACTTGTACGTCACAAGCAAAATGGCTTTCCGACCACCAGGCCCTACGGTGTTCTCAGTGATATGACCGCAGTGGTCTACGGAGAGTGGTGGTTAACGGGTATATTGCAGCACCGCTTTGCGGTCAAGGCCAGAGCCGTTCTGCAAGATGCGGAAGTTCCCCGCTGCTTGCTCGTCGGAGAAGTGTTACCGAGCTGGAAGCTTCCGCAACGCCAGCAAACCAAGGCTACAGTAGCGATTTATCACGTTCGCCCACAGTCGTGCTATCGGCACCGCCCTTGGTATCTGTCGTCGTCTATGATTATTCGCCTCTCCGTGCATGTGGTCGTGCGCACCGTCTTGGCCAATGCCCCTTCGGCGGAACAGGTCTTCACCGTCTCGCCGGGCGCAGCGCCACCCTCCTCGGTCGAGCCGACCATCGTCATGCCAGCTGTCGACGCAATGCTCGACAGACGCAATGTTCGACGTCGTCGCGGCCGCCTCGGTGGCGGTCATGTTCTCCGTCTGACAACTCCGCAAATTTCTCTTGGCGGGAACATCAGCGTGAAGACTCTCCTCTGGACTCGCTTCATCTCATCCAAGAATGAACTTCACCCCAACTCTAGATCAGTGCCATTATCCGCTGCTGGCTTGCATTTTTGACTCAGCCCCATTTGCAATACATGTAGATCGCCAATCCATTTCACTTCAACTATGTCACTCTTCTCGAACCTTCCCCCGCGCGAGTGCCCATCGGCTTCGTTTCTCCACACTCGAAACGGGGGGCCAAGAAGCAAGAAGAGACCAAGCAGCTCGCGACCATGGCGTCCAGGAACCTCATCCACCGCGCGGTTCGTGTCGCCAGCAAGCGCAGCGCTGTGCGCGCCGTCTCCGCGTCTGTGGCGGGCCGCCAGTGCTTCCAGGCGGCACCCGCCGCGGCGCAGATCCGCCTCCAGAGCACGCAGACCACTGCTAGCAGCGAAGATACCGCGAAAGCGGAGGCTTCAATCGACCCCGAGCAGCGCATCTTGGAGAAGGCGATGCACCACGTTGCCGTCCACGGGTCCGTTGCGTTCCGACGTCCTAATTCGCCCTATGAGCTGAGATATCGTCATTTTTAACACTGCGGAATGCTCTCTGTGACTGCTACTTGTTGTGCGCAATAGATGGACCATTGAGGCTCTGGCTGCTGGCGCCACGGACCTCGGCTACCCGTCGGTGGCGCACGGCATGTTCCCTCGCGGAGCTGTGGAGCTGGTGGAATACTTCATGGACTCGAGCCTCGAACAGCTCCGCAAGACGCTGATCGTCAACACGGAGCAGCTGCAGGCCATGACGGTGGCCGAACGTCTCAAGTTCGGGGTTCGCACGCGTCTCGAGATGCTGGAGCCGGTGCTGGCCACTTGGCCGCAGGGTATGGCGGCGGGTGCACTGCCGCAGAACGCCCCCGGAACGGCGAAGAGACTGGCAAAGATCTCGGATGAGATCTGGTACTTCGCCGGGGACAAGTCCACGGACATGTCCTGGTACACCAAGCGTGCGATTCTTACGGGCATCTACGCCAGCACGGAGCTGTTCATGCTTAGCGATAAGTCGCCCAACTTCCAGGACACGTGGGCGTTCTTGGACCGCCGCGTCGACGAGACCATTCAACTGGGAGAGGTGCCGCAGAACGTATGTGATTCTTTTTTTGTTGCTCGTTCGAGGGTTGATAAAACTAACGAGCTGTTTGTTTTGGTGTTTATCTAGCTGAACGACGTGGCTGGTATGGCCAGCATCGGCCTCCAGTCTATTTTCTCAGCTGTGACGTCGCTTGCGGGCCCTCTGGCTGGACAGATTATCTCCAATTCTCCTCTGAGTCACGTTCCCAACCCGATTTCTGCCGTAGGAAGCGTGGTTCCGCCTTCGGTCGTCTCTGCTGTTGCGTCGGGAATGCCGTTTAGCGGCCCCGCCTCCGTGGCTAGTACCGCGTCGGGTGACGATGCTATGGCATTCGAGTCGAAGGATCTAAAGGAGATCAACGACGAGCTCGAAAACTCGGTGGCGTGGACACGACTGAGCGAAAAAACTAACCTACCCAGATAGTGCGGCAACAAGTGATTTGTGGCTGACTTCACCTGCTGAAGTCGACCACACGCCAACATAAAGCCACAACAACAACCAGCAAAAAGGTATTTCTTGAACTGAAAATCCTTATTGATAGCATAAAACGTTAGTTGCGACTGCCGATTAAGACGCTTCTTCAGGATCGTCATACACGTCCTCTCCGGCATTTTCATCGTCAACTTCTTCGTCGTCATCGCCATCGCCTTCGCTAGCACCGTCGTCGTCGGCATCTTCGTCAGCATCTTCGTCGTCATCATCGTCATCTCCATCGTCGTTGCCTTCATTGTTGCTGCCGTTAGCTTCACGCTGAACTTGTTCCATGAAAGCCTTCTTCGCTGCTGCCTGCGCTTCACGCTTCTCGCGACGAGTGCGCTTCAAGTTGTCAATCCGTTCCTCCTCCTCACGCTCCATGCGGGCTTCTTCGGCGTCCCAGAATGCATACTGCAGATCTAAAGCGCGCAGATCGTCCCGCACCCGCAAAAGCTTCCGGTACCAGAGTTCCTGTGTCCAACTGGCCTCTGCCTGCTCTTTTTTCACAAGGCGTATGGCCTCGCCGAGTAACAATGGTGGCCAGTCCTTACGAAAAACTTCGCGTTTGTCTGGGCAAAACAGTCGACCCTTTCCACAAATTCGATTGCAGCGCCACGTTCCAGTGTAGGAGTATCCAAGAGCGCTAGTCTCCGACCCCTGCCCATGACGCATATTGTTGTAAAACTCACCTTCATAGACAGCACCACTTTGGTGCATCTGCAGCTTGCCCAAGCCGCAACGCTGGCCACGAAGAAATTCACCTTCGTAGCTGAACCCGCGCTCCATCTCCATCACTCCAAAACCGTGAAACTTGCCGTCTACAAACGTACCGGTGTATTTGACACCGTTCGGGTACACCACCGTTCCATTCCCACTCGGTGTATTGTGGACAAACTCACCACGATACTTGCCACCATCGGCGAACGAGTAAACCCCAAGACCACCGTGCATTTCTCCATCCTTCCAGCGCCCGTTATACGTGTAAAAGATGTGTTTGCCATGAGACTCTAGCTGGCCTCGCACTTGTGGCGCCAAGCCTGGAGGAGCATTTAGCACTGCTACCTCCGGAATTATTTCAAGCTTGTCAACTTCATCCTCTTGATTGTTGTTGTCGTCAGAATTCTTGGGTTTTGGTGGGGGCTTCTTCACACCGGTGATAGCTGCCTGCTGCTGCCGCTTGCGTGTAATATCCTCATCAACATGAAAAGAGCAATCTCGAAATGCTCGCTGGAGTAAAATTTGGCTTTTTTGGCGGGGTTCGAGGGCTTTCGACGGGTCTGGCGCTGCCAAATCCGCTGGCGGAGGCTTCATGATGGCATCATAGTGCTTCTGGTGAGCAAGCATGCGAATTTCGACTGTGGATAGCTGTTCTGGCACTGCGAAGAAGGCCTGTTCGAGCCGGTTAAACAGCACCGCACTCCAGCGATTGAGCTGGATCTGGTTCGACTTGAGGAACCATGGCGCGAAGCGTGCATGCACTTCTGGCAACCCCACTCGGCGCAGCATGCGGTAGTAAAGACGCAGCGTGGGTCTTCATCCTTGACTCTCTGTCGTAGCACAGCACTGTGTGAGTATGAAGAAGATTCGAGTACTAAGACACGACGATCAACGAACGCGCTGGTAGGCCACCAAGCTCTTCCGGTCTTTCAAAATGAGTGCATTGATTTGCTTCACAAGCTGCAGAGTGACAACACAAATACCTCGAATGTGAGTGTGCGCCAACCCAGTTTACTAAAACACGCCTACATTGTGCATCTCGCGCTCCACACGCTTCTTATCCTCAAGCTCTCTGCGCAGAATCTCACGGAGGTATCGCTGCCGAGTCTCTTCGGGCGTCTCCTTGCGCGGCTTCTTCCGACCGGGCCAAAGGCTCCGCACTGTCAGCGACATCGATGCAAGCGGAGTTTGGAGCTCACGGTTTGGAGCACGGGCGACGCTTTACACCTCTATGCAAAACTAAATGTAACGATCAATGCGATCACCACTTACCACGTAGTAGTACTAGACTAAAGCGAACAATGTGATGTCGAAAGGTTCTATAGTCACATGCACATGGGACCCCGAGGAGGAACGTGCTTGCAACCTCAAACACCTTACGATTGATTTTGCAATGCTTAATGTTTTATGAGCGGCTTCACGTCCACGGAGGAGGACCGAACACCGAGCGAGCTTGCGGGAGACGCCACACATACAGTTTGTGCTGAAGGTGCTTCAGCGCAGTTAAGGTTGTAGGGTTCTCTCAGTGGTGTTTGAATACATTTTTGCTTCCACATCCAACAGGTGAAGGCCGAAGGCCTCCCCGGCTTTCAGTATTAGCATGGAAATTTTTTACATCAACGAGAACGGTGAGAACGGGCCCCACGAGAAGCAAGTGTAGGACTTGTGCTCTATGCGATAGAAAGGAGGAATGACGAGGACTGTAGCGCGGGATCGCGGTCGCTCTTGATTTGACTGGACCAGCGTCGCCCGCAGTTTAAGCTTGGATAAAGTATAGATAGTGTGGACCAATCAGAAACAGCACTTGAGGGACACGGGAAAGGCCAATTCATGACAGGATGGTCCTCAAACGTCCCACTCGGAACGCCGGAATTGTCGATTCGATTGATTGACGACACTCGGCTCCATGGCTAGCATTGCGCGTCGAGCAATGACGCGTGCCTCACGTACATACATGTAATTGCTCACTGTTGTTCCAGAGCAGAGTGCAGGGCTCATCAAGCTTGCAGTGCTTCGTGAATTGGCTGACGCCACGTTGCAGGCGTTGCCGCCCACCGAAGCGGAGCACAATCCTATCCTAGAACAGTGCCGATCCCAATCGAATGCACTGCGCCGGGCGCCGCCACGCACATGCTCCTTGAAGCCGCCCGAGCCCTCCTCTGCACTGACGACATGCATGTCTACGGATGCACAGGCGGCGATGTGCGGACACTGGCGCCGACAGTGACGGTCGTCCCCGACGGGGAAATGAAATCCTTGCCTCCATGCCTGCCTGGCAGGCTTCGCGCGCGTGCCACGTAGCGGCGGGCCCGAAAATCCTGCGCGCTCGCTGTAGGAGTCCTACACTGCAGGCTACAGGACACCCGCCACATGCGCCACATGGGCCACCGAAATGCGGTCAACGCGCTGACAGCTGGGATGCGCAGCGGGTCAATTAAACGCCACACGTTGGAGCGTGGTCCCACCCTCGTCGCCGGAACCAGGGGCTGTCGCACACCCGGTTCTGGCCGTCGCGACAACACTGTTCCTCGCGCGTTCCGCGTTCCGTGGCCCGCACGCGATCTGATTTGGCTCGGCACGCCACGGATTCGCGGCGGCTCCGGCCTCGCGGCTCCGGCTGAGGTGCCCCGGTGCCGAAATCCGCATTCGTAGACGAAAACGTGCCCGGCCTTGGCCACCAGCTGCGGTGGCTTTCGAGGCCGCCTACGCCCGCCTTGCAGACCGCGCCGCCGTCGTCGTCGTCAATGCTTGCCCAGCAGCCCAACCCACTGGGCCTGGGTTTCCACGGATCTCCCGCCGGTCGTACTCGGGCGTCCATCCTGCAGCTGACTGTATTGTTCGAAGGATATCGTCGTGCGGTGCCGCTCCGGCGGTGCCCGCTCGGCACCGGGCGCAGTTCTCCAGCCTCGCGCTGCGCGTCCTGCTCGCGACGCAAGTCGCTCCATGCTAGGGTTGCACCAGTCAACGGGTCGGTGCAGGTGCGCTGGGGGCACGTCCGGGTTTGCGTGCGCGATCTGATTACCCCGCTATTCTCGCGAGGTGGCCCGAAACTCGGGCGTCTTATCGGCGTCAGCAACTTCAACGCGGGCATCAAACGGCGGCGACGCGCGGCTCGAGCGTTGAAGTTGCCCTGCACTGGAAACTCGCTGCGCGCTGCTGTCGGCCTCAATTGCCAGTGCCAGTTTGCGGCGATTACAAATTTTAGGGCCGTGGATATCGGCGTGAAAGGCGAGGCGCTGTGCGTTGCAAACAGCGCCGCGGTGACCGCTGCCAGCCCAGCTGGGCCGCCGTGCTTCAGCCCAGCGAGCCACGAGCCTGCCCTGGCCGATTCTCAAGCAAAACTGTGCGAAACTGAACGCGCTGGGCTCTGCGAGTTCCGCGAGTTGCGCGCTCCAGCGTAAAGCGGCGTGAACTCTCGACCGGCCTTGCCGGCGATCAGACCGGTTATCGCAGTGCCCAGTGCGGCGGCGTCTCGTCGTGATTGGCGGCCTGCGGCTGGCTCTCGCCGCCCCGGCTGCGTCCCCCACGCCACCGCAGCCCCAACCCGTGGCAAAAATATCGGCGGCTCGTGGACGGCCTCATTCATCAACTGGAAACCGAGCAGGCAAGCGCCGCCCTTGCTCCTTGCAGCCCTAGCCTTCCGCCGCCGCTGCATCTGGTGGCGTGCAGACGCGCCCTCACATCTTCCTTTCCGCGCCCAGCCACGGACGCGCCCACCACGCAGTGCAACACCTCCGCCGCTTGGCACCCCTTCGGTAAGTCCGCCCGTCCGCTGCAACTGCAACGCGCGCGCGTAGGTCGATGCTGATGGCTTGAAAATGCGGAGAAATAAAGCGTTTTTCCCAACCCACCACCACCTTCCTGCATCACCCACACACGCAGCAACAGCTAGCTCATGCACTCACTAATCGCCCGCCATTTGCCGCTTTGCGCAGCCTCCAGCACGTCGTCGGAACTCGCCGCCGAGTTTCGCCCGGAGCCGCCAGCAATCATCCGCTTCCCCAAGCTCTCGATGGGCTGCCAGACGTCCAAGGACGTTCTGCCGGCCAGCCCCAGCAGCAGTGAACAGCAGCGCCCCAGCCTCAGCCAGATCTTCCTGCAAGCCGCCTCCAAGCAGCAGGCGCGCGACGAGAGCGGCGTGGGCGCGCACCGCCCGCCCACTGGCGACTCGCACCGCGACGTCTTCAGCATCTTCGGCGAGCGCGGCATGGTGCTCGAGGCTGCCGAGACGCAGTCGCCCTCGGCCAGTGACTGCTCGCCCGCCAGCCCGAGCGGCAGCGTCTTCTCCACCGCCACCACCGCCTCGGACACCGAGCGCACACTGGTGCTGCACCGACCTGCAGGCCAGTACTTCCCGCAACTCCGCGTGAGTTACGGCGTCTACTCCGACACGGGGATTCGCAAAACCAACGAGGACCGACAGACCAGCACCTCGCGCGTGGTCGACGACGACCTCGTCGCCTTCTTCGGGCTCTACGACGGCCACGGAGGCCCCGAGGTCGCCGAGTACCTGGCCGCCAACCTCCACGAAAACGTCTTCGCCCACCTCCGCAAGCCCACGAACGAGCCCGAGTCGGCTCGAAGTCTGCAGTCACCAGACCTAGAACTGACCGATGCCGTTCGAACAGCCTGCGCAGCGACCGATGAGGAGATCTTCAAGAAGCAGTTGCCCAGTGGATCCACCGCCGTGACGGTCGTGGTCCGAGGCACCACAGCTCTGGTGTCTTCTGTAGGGGACTCGCAGGTTGTACTGTCCACCAACGGCCAGGCCAAGGACATGTGCATCGCCCACACACCCGAGCTCACCAGCGAACGGGAGCGGATCCTCGCAGCCAAGGGACAGATCTCCAAGGGCCGGATCTACGGCATGCTCGGCGTGTCGCGGGCGTTTGGCGACATCGATTTCAAGACCGCGCGTGGTGAGTTCAAGAGCAGATTCAACGGAGATCTGGTCAGCGCCACGCCCGATCTGGTAATCCACGAGATTAAGAGCCAGGACGAGTTCATGGTGCTTGGCTGTGATGGCCTGTATGACGTCATGGAACCCCAGGACGTGGTGAACTTCGTGCGTGCCAAGCTGGGCCTCCACGGAGACGTGCAGCACGCGACGGAGGAGCTCGTGAGCCACGCCATCGCGCTCGGATCGACCGACAACGTTAGCGCCATTATCGTGTGCTTCAACCAGGACGAGCAGGAGGTGCTGCCTGTGACGCCCATCGAGGCAGCGCAGGCGGCCGAAGCTCAGAAGAAGCGCGCGGCCGCAACCACTGTCAGCTCCGTGTGAGTCGTCTACTTCCCTATCATCCAATTCAAGGCAAAGCGACGTCCCGACCACAAGGCAGCAGCCTACACATGTACCATAGAAAGAAGACAACGCTGCTGCTGGTGCTGGCGACAAACCGTGTACTATTAGTTAGTTTATCTCAGCTACAAAGCTGACGAGGACTCTATTTACTATAAAACAAGCGTTCGTGTTTCACCTAAGTGAGCTCTAGCCACGCACATTTTTCTAGCAGTGTGTTCGTGTTCCGTCGCATCGAAATGAGCTGCAGGCCAGTGCTCTGGCGAGAAGACGAGTTGTCTTTGACGCACAAGCAGGTAAAACAGCCACGTTCTGCTGAACCGAGCGTTGACCATTATTTTTGCTCAGCTCATTCCCTGGAGACATTTGCTTCCTTGCCTCCGCGCCGAATATCGTTTCGGCCGCGTCTCGTCTTCTGGCTAGAGATTGACTGGCCAGCGAGGCTCATGCCATCGCATCGCGCAGGAGTTTTGAGATCGGACATGCTTTACGATCGTGTGACGAAAGTGTATGTATGGAATCCAAGCAATGGTTTCACGAGAAAAATTTCATCGCAGTGCGTTGTACCTCAGTCTACCGACAACACTAGTTCAACACGCTCGGGCACGCGTCCTGCGTTGCCGTAGAATCGGCATCCTCGTTTGCTAGTAAAATAGTTCAACACTGCACGCATCCAGCGTTGCTGTAGCCTCGTTCTCCTGAAAATTCCAGCATCGCATGCGTCCTGCGTTCGCGCTGCAACCCTCTATCATCGACACATCAGGATGCGGTGCTAATGGCAGCGTCGTGCGCGCTCGCGTGCTCGCCGCTCTCGGTCCTGACCTCCTTGGCAGCCTGCATGGCGGAGTCCTCCCCCTCTTCACGTCGACGCTTGCGTTCTTGAGCAATGCGTTTGCGCTCATCGACGGAGTGGCCCGTGTCACGCTTGGCCAGCGGAAGCGTCTTTCGCTTCTTAGACAGCGGGAGCAGAGGACTTATGTCCTTCCACTGCACAATGCCACCTTCGTTGGTTAGTAGCTTGCGCTCCCGCATCAACTGCTCCAGCTTGGGCGCGTAATGGTCCAAATCATTCACCACCAGGCGTGCGTCTACGCGGAAGGCCTCTAGTGTATCCAGATGGCTACGCAGCATCGCCGCCTGCACACAACGCTTCTCCCATGTCTCTGTGAGCTGAGCGTGCACTTGCAGCAACGCGAGCGGCGTGTACTCGAACCGCGGTCCCGGTCCCTCTGCATCATCTGGGTCAGCAAAGTAGCAGTCGTGTAGAACGAGCGGCAAGTCAGACGCCATATCGTACTGCGGTTTGCGCGGCGTCTGAGCGATGTCCAGCAGCTTAGGAATGATGCTAGGATCCTCCTGTCCCGAACCGATCAAAAACAGCACCTCAACCATGCAGCGCACCTGGTGCCACAGGAATGCACGACCGAAGACCTCGCACCGGAACATTTGCTGGCTTGGGTCATCTGCACGCTGGCCCGGGCACTCGACGATCTCAAAGGAACGCACATTGCGCTCATACACGTGGCAGTTGGGGTCGATTCGGCAGAAATTGCGGAAGTCGTGTTTGCCGACCAGGTACTGCGCCGCAGCACGCATCTTCTCAATGTCCAAGTCGCGCCGCACGAAAAAGTAGCGGTACATGCGCGCCTTGCAGTCGAAGCGAGCGCTGAACTCTGGCCGGCAGGAAGCCACCGAGTACACTCGAATATCGGCGGGTAGCGCGCGGTTGATGTGCGAAGCGTAATCCAGCTCCGTCAGCGTCTTGACCTCTCCTGATTCCAAACGCACTTGAAACTTTTCACCAGGACGCACATCGTCGATCGATGGCGCGCTGAGCAGCTCAGCGGTAGCTGGCATGTTTGAGCGCATGCGGAGCGCCACAACTTGCCCAAAAGCGCTGACACCGCGGTCCGTGCGCCCGCAACGCGAATAGCCAGCATTGTCAACATTCTCAATCAACTTGGAGCGCACCAACGCCTCTAGCAGGTACCGCTCCACTGTCTCGGGCATGTGGTCCTGACGAGCAAAGCCGGCGTACTTCTCTCCGAGATACAAGAACTTGACTGCCAGCGCACGCGCCGTATAGTTGCTCATGTTAAACTCGCGTTTCTTCTTTTTCTTCAGCGGTTGATTCGGTCCCACCGGGTTGTTGGCGTTTTCGGCCATCTTCTGCTGCTTCAGAAGCTGCTTCTCCTTCTTCGTCTTCTTCCTGACGTCGGCGGGCGTGACCTGACCCAACTTTTCCACCGGCACGTGCATCACCTTGGCGATCGCATTGTTCACAACCTCTATTGTAGCAATAACAATTCGCAACGCAATGCAATACACACCGGTTCGTTAGTGACGGGGTGTACCTCCGAAAACCAAAATGGGTGGCTAAGGCTCCTCCAGCGGTACGTACTTGGGCCAACGGAGTTGCGGAGCTCGTGCAAAATAGCCAAAAGTTGGTCCGGCGTGGCGTTGCTGGTGGTAAGAGTGCCTAAATCTCTCGCCGGCGACGGAGACGCAGCAGGCGTCGACGCACTCGCCTCGATCGCACTCATCCGTTCCGCTGCTCTGAAAAATGGTGTTTGGCGAAAAACGGCCATTTCAGTTCAGTCGCAGCCAATCGCTTCAAATGTAGCCATCTGGGTTTGGCTAGCCAAGTTCGGCCATCATGCTCGCGTCCAAGTAAGCGTTGGGATGCATCACGACATTGGCACTAGGGGACAATGCAGCTGAAGTGTCTTGGTGGCTTGAGTGCGCAGCGTTGTATGTGAATTCGGCGGGATGCGTTGCATCGAAAAATGCCCTGCACGCGCTCTGGCAATGACCAGTGGATGCTTGGTGCGTGATCTCCATTGCGGTTTGCAATGATAAACCATGGCGACGCAACTCCTCTTGTAAAGCAGGGCGTCCCCAATGCTTGAACGGACAGCCGTGATATTGGCCGTGACTCGGAGCGCCACCGCCGATAATCTGCTCGCAGTCCAGTGGTGCGTAGTCTTTTCGGGAGCCTTCAAGTCCGTAGCTGTGCCGAATGTGGTAAGTGTACTCCTTGTCAAACCTGTCGGCTGGAATCGCTTTGGTGAATTCCTTGCGGAAAAACTGGATGCACTCGTGCACCGAAAACCCCGCGCCTTTGAGAAACATTCGGTACTGCACACGTCCGTCGTACTTGAGATGGTGATTCTCGCGCAACTTGCAGTGCAGTTGCTTCATGCACAACGGGAAGTGCTTTTGAGCAACACGATCGATCTCGGCCACCTCCAGCTTAGGTCTGGTCGCATTCTTCTTCATGGAACTTGCGGAGCCGGCCAAAGCACGCGCCTCCACTATGAATCCGTCCAAAATCGGTGCTAACCGTTCCAGCTCCTGCCCCTGCGCGGGTATAGCGCTCTGTAAGTCACTCATTTGCTCTTCTAGGCTGCGTCTGAAATGGTGCATTACCACAGAACGCATTCTGCGGAGAGGTACCAAGCAAAACCCATCGCGAATAATGACATCGCGGTGCTTCACCAAGGCAGGAGCTTTCATGAAGGGGACGCGATAGATGCCTTGCTGCGTTACATCGATCTCCGAATTGTCTTCATTCAGCAGCTCATACTTGATCCCATCACTTGCAAGCAGTGCAACGGCAGTATACGGTGGTACACACCCAAGACGGGCAGCGAAGAGCCGAGTTTCTGCAGTGACCAGCCAATCCCATCCACTCGTGACTCTGTGCTCTTGCACGAACGAAAGTTGCATTAAGCTATTCCGTGAAGTGCTAAATGTAAATGCAACAATACGAAGAACCGAAATTTCACCTGCAAAAGGCCAAACGAAGAGCGTAATGGGATAGTTGGTCGGCATTGGTGTCGTTCCCAAATTCTTGGAACCCTGCCGACTTGTCGGGTTGCGGATCGATCGTTGTATGCGTGTTCCACCGTGCGCTGACTTGGCTTAGCAGCTTTATCCGCTTGTGTCCGAGCTCCTCGAAGTCGTCTAGGGCCACGCGCTGCTGTGGAGCGCGGCGATAGAAGCTCAGCGCCAGCGGCGGTGCCGTCATGCTGTTCTGATCTCGAAAATTGGAGTTGTAGGTAAAATTGAATTTTTCTCCAAAAGGAATTGTAGTGAAAGTTTATGGGAACAAAACTTTGAATTTGCTTATCTTCGATTCGAAGGCAAACTACTGAGAAATTTACATCGCTGCCCACGGTGTTCGTGTTAATCCACTGTGACGACATTCCGAGTCTGCTTGACTTGAGCTGCTGCCAATTGTGAAGTGAAGACCTGTTCCGGGTGCTGATCACCACTGTTAGCAAGGTGACTGAACTCGGGACTTCGGGGTGAGAGACCAGCGCGTGTGCTGACGGTGAAGCTTCCGACGGCTTCCAACGGCTTCCAACTTGGTAGTTCTGGAGAGCATACAGCATCCTACTCGTGCTGCAGTAGCTCCGTTTCTCGCATTGAGCGGTTTGGTACTCGCAAGTTGCACGCGAAGGCATTGATATCACTGCTTGTGCGGTTTCAATCAGCACAAGAGGCGGTATTGGGCGAGCTCGGCACTCTGCTGGGCGGCACAGTCGCTTTCCCAAATAGGTTCGAGGTGCTTCTGCCGTTGGCGTTTAACGTGCTGAAGCTGACGGATCATTTGCTGGCGCATCACGTAGCTGTGTACAACCTCGTACCAGATGCACGCCTGCTGCTCGGAAGAAGGCGACAAGTACATCGAGCGACCGCTGCTGAGCTTCAGCGCCAAACCGAACTCCGCTCCAGACCAGTAGAACACGTCTTCAACGACGACTGTGCCTAGCACTCTCGAGTTCTCACGCTGGTCCTTGCGGTAGGACAGGTAGCCGTCGCGGAAGACGAAGTACCGGCGCTTCCAGTTCTTGACGCGCCTACCTTGCTTCACCAGAAATCCTTCGGCGTAGTTGTTGAGCGCCAAGACATGGTCGTCCTCATCGGCAGCATGCTTGTAGCGGTGGTGGTTCCTCATCTTGTGAACGGCTTTTTACGCTCGGAGTTGCTTAGCTGGCGTCGGGGGGTGGTTCTTACTCGAGTAAGAGGCGTGTGTACTGCCGGTGGGTTGATGTACTGCAGCGGCTGCAGTGAGATTGGTTGTCGAGACCAAAATGTGAAAGTGAGGTTCGCTTGGCACCGTTCAGCAGTTCCTCGCCATCACGCTGATAAGACCGGAAAAGGGATGCTCCATCGAAAAAACACCAGTGCTGTGTATCGATCCCAGCTGGGTAAAACGAGGGTAAGGGATGATGCACAACATTGCTCGACTGCGTTTCCGCGACAGTTCAAGGTGAAGCGCGTGAGGCAACGCTGGAAGTTGTGCTCAAGCCACGGCAGCCGATCCCGTCATGTGGAGGCCGCCACACATCTACGGTGTTTTACCATTGGAATCAGGCCAGCGTGCTGTGTGTACTGTAGTATTGTACATGCAGTGGGGCGACGTTGAGACGTGCCGCTGTTCATGCGCGCAAACAGAACTGTCACTATTTAGACACAGCCTGTACAGTGTACAGTACACTGTACATGTATTACCTATTGTGCTGGCTTGATGTTTACCCATGGCCCAGCAAACATGAAATTCTTCTTCCATATGCCTCAGCGCGAACACACTTGTGTGTTTCTCATGCGGTATCGAGCGCTCTGCTTCTTCATCCTCTACTAGGTATTAATGCAACCGTCTGCTCATCTTCCGCCGTAAAGAACATATGACCATGTTGACCAACCCGTGCATGCAGCTCATGTTCAATTTTAGAGAAATGTTCAATTGCACTTTACTGACATTGGTCGTTCTTGAGTCCGACGATATACTACAACTACGGAGTTGCGTCACAGCGCGGTACTGCAGTGCAGATATCATCGCTAGCTTTAGTCGGCCAAACGACTTCAACAATAACATAAAATCGTTACCCCTGCCTAAATAGTTTTATGAAAATAGTCCCCATTTCCTCCAAGTGCGATTCTTTAAGTGCACGTCGGGTATGAAGTCTTTCGGATAACTTTTGTGATGGTGCTGCTAAAAAAATCCTGATATCATAGTACTGTAGTAGTAGATAAGCACAGCAACCTGCGGTCTCCTAACGCCTTTCATTTGCATAACGTTAGTCCCGCGATCTCCTTGAAGTTGTTAAGATTCAGGGACTATGTTGTGCTACCACCTACAAGTTCGTGCTCTTCTCGGCGTTCAATGCCATGCTGCAATAATCCCAATTGACTTAATTGACGGACACAAACACGAGTGTGGATAACGTTGGGCTATAAATCAGGAACGTGTCCGGGTATGTCGTTCAGATGCCTCCATTGCCAATGGACCTATGGGGCATTTTCGCGTCTAACTTAGCAGGCACTAAGTACCAAGGTCAAGTCTGGATGCCATCGTGACCTCATATCCGACATACGATCTTTAAAGTAGAGTAAGTTCTTGTTTTTCTTTGATACTTGATGGATCAGCTCGATGTCTGCATGAACTGGGCAATAGGGCTCCTCAGGGATCGTGCAGTTGGACCTCGAATTCACAGATCCACGGCTGATCAAGTAGAAGACTGCAGGCCGCTGTTTCGTCAAAGGGTAACGCGAACAGTAGTAGCTCACCCGTCACGACAGGTTATGAATGAGCGCCACCACGTAGCATATTGCCGTCTGCACCGTAGCGTACTGTTCTCTCAGCTAAGACGGAGACTTACAATGACAATGAGAGCAGATCTGGGGCACAAATCACACTTTGGCTTTAGTATGCAATTGATGGTGAATTACGTAGCTGTAAAATGCATACTTTATTTAGTTTTATCGATATACACTGGTCACAACTCTGTTGTTCAGTCGTCCATTTCTTAGACTGTATGCCACGTCGTCCATGCGCCCTACTGCAGAGAGTTTGACCAAGACTTACCATAATGTGCTTCAAGTCCGATCGGACAACGTTCAGGAGGACATGGAGCTGTTAAGAGATACACCGAGTGAGAAGAACTAAGATATCTACATCATGTAATTGACAAAAACAAAATAAATAGTTTCATTGTACGCATGAAGTATATGTACTGTCGAGATGATGAATGCCGTCCATCGCGTGGTTCTATATAACGATCGCAATTGCACTTTGGCTGGGAGACCTCGCGCGCAAAGCGTGGTGTACTCCAGTCGACTAGCAAAAACAACAACTTCAACCACCGAAAACTGGAGTGTACCGGTAGTACCGGTAAGAGTCAGTACTATGTGTAAGTCACACGAGCCAGGCCAAACATACTACTCAGAAACGTAATTCACTACGCACAAACTTATATATTGGCGGAAATATGCAAAACCGTTTCTCCCGGATTCAGAAAGATCTATGGCGAGATCTTGTGTGCGCCTGTTGCCGAGTGAATTTCGGGAATGAGTTATTCCAGGCCTAATTTCGGGCGCCCAGTCGCTTTACGACACCTTTCATACCGGTAGCCTTCATAATACCGGTACGCTGTCAGTAAACCCTAAACCCTAAGTGACAGTTCAACTTGCTCATTTCGGAAGAAGCTGCTTGGATCTCACCCACCCACCCAGTGGCGATGTCGAAGAAGCCCGAGCCGAGCTCCGTGCGCGTGCGGCTGGCCACCCACGCCGGCTCCTGGTACTCGCACGACGAGCACGAGCTCGAGGGCGAGCTCGCAGGTGCGTGGGCTTCATAGAAGCGTCTGCTGTGCCGGGGCACGGCTGAACGGATGACGCGCTGGCTGTGCAGGCTGGCTGGGCGCGGCGGAGGACGACGACACGCAGGAGAAGCAGCCCAGCATCCGCGCCATCATCGGTCCACACGCAGGCTTCCGGTGCGCTGCAGGGCGGCGAAGGAGCAGGAGGAGGCGACTCTGACACTGGTCTTGGGTCTTGCTGCAGGTACTCGGGCCCCACGGCAGCGTACGCGTACCACCACCTGCTGGACCTGGACCGCGTCAAGCGCGTCTTCATCCTCGGGCCGTCGCACCACTTCTATCTGCGGTAAGGTGTTGAGGAAGGCCACGTACGCTGTGGGTTTTTGGTGGGTGTGCTGATGGAAGGGGCTGGGTGGCTGGTGTTTAGTGGGTGCGCCGTGTCGACTGCCCATGAGTATGAGACGCCGCTGGGCAACATTGTGATCGACCGCGAAGTCAACGAGAAGCTCGTGGATTCGGTGGGTTGAGTGAGGTGCGGGTTGGTGATGATATTCCGGATGATATTGGTGACTTTTGTTGTCGTTGCATCCTGCAGGGCAAGTTCGCGACCATGTCGATGGACGTTGACGAGGACGAGCACAGCATTGAGATGCACCTCCCTTTCATCTACAAGGTGCGGCGTCCTGGCACGCGTGGGCTTGGTTGTTGTGTCGTCACTGCTGATGAGAGCTTGTTTTGGTCGGTCTGCAGGTGATGAATGGCCGCAAGTTCACGGCGGTCCCGATCTTGGTCGGCAACACCAAGAGCAAAATGGACGCGGAATACGGAAAGTATGGCCTCGATCTTGTCTATGATGACCCTTTCTCGTTGAGAGTGTAGGCTAAGGTGGTGTCTCGTTCCAGGATTTTGGCCCCCTATCTGGAGAATGATGAGAACCTGTTCGTGATCAGCTCCGATTTTTGCCACTGGGGACCTCGGTATGAACGTTTATTATTTGTGAGCGACCTACCGGTTATCACACTAACTAGCTGCGCTTCTGTGTTACTTGATATGCTCAGATTTCGCTACCAGCCGCACGATTCGACCTATGGCGAGATCCACGAATACATCAAATATTTAGATCACCAGGGCATGGGCGTACGTGATCAAGAATTTCGGATACTGCTTGTGAATGATGATATGGTGGCTTCTGTTGACGCTTATGCCCTCTACGTTGTCATGAAATAGTTCATCGAGCGCTTGGACGCGGAAGGATTTACGAGATATCTGGACGAAACGAACAACACGATTTGCGGCCGTCACCCGATCTCGCTGCTCCTGCACAGCATCTTGGCCTCGAAGAAGCTGAAATGCACGCTCAAGTTCGTGAAATACGCTCAGAGCAGTGCTTGCATGCGCCATGGCGACTCCTCCGTGAGCTACGCTTCGGCCATCGTCTACAGTGAGCCGTAAAGCGTATCAAGCTGCGAGTAAGAGGTAAATTACTTGCAGTAGTCTTCATTTTCTCCGTAATGCATGTAGTGAAGTATCTATGCTTCATGTATTCGCATGCTCTATCGACTCGGGTGAATTCTGGTTTGTGCATACTGTGTAGTACTTGTATGTTCGTTGCCGTGTATGCTGTCCCGCAAAACGCGAGTGGCTTTCACTCGGTTGCTGACAAGATGGGGATGGATACTACATCGCATTTTTTGAAAAATGGTCACTGGATGTCTACTAGCGCTCTGCAGCGTGTTGCTACATACCACAGCGCCTACTTTTGCGGCCCAAACGCCTCTGTTAAAACCTCTTCAAGCTGCTGCTGCGAGAACTTGGACAAACCGACGGCGGGGGCGGCGAGGCTCTCGCGGCCAATGTACTCGAGGTGTTGCTTCTTACCCAGCAGCTTCTCGATATGAGCCTGAGCGTACGTCCAGGCCCCCTGGTTCAGTGGTTCTTCCTGGACCCAGACGAACTTCTTTGCGTTGTCGAACTTGGCCAGCTCGTCAGCGACCTGCTCGAACGGGAATGGTGCCAATTCTTCCAGACGCACCAGCGCAATACTTTCGGGGTTCTTGCAACGAGCGATACGCTCCTTTGCGAGCTCGTAGTAGAACTTGCCTGAGCAGAAGTAGACCTTCTTGACCTGCGAGGCATCCGTGATTGTAGGGTCCGATAGCACAGGCTGGAAGGTTGTACCCGGTCCCATGTCGGATAAAGGCGAAGTTGCATCGGAAAGACGCAGTAGCATCTTCGGTCCCATGATTATCACTGGCTTGCGGAATGTGCGCTGTTGCTGGCGTCGGAGCAAATGGAAGAAGTTGGCAGGTGTAGTCACGTTCACCACGATCATGTTAGTGTCGTGCTGGAATTGCTTCCAGGCGGGGTCCGTATCCGATTCCTTCAATGAGGAGCGCGGAGTCAGAGCTGGTGTGTCTACAAGCTGCAAGAAGCGCTCAATACGACCGCTAGAGTGATCAGGTCCAGCTCCATCGTTGCCATGAGGTAACAACAGCATCAAACCAGACTGACGCATCCACTTGGACTCAGCGCTCGACAAGAACTGGTCGATCACGATCTGCGCACCATTGAAAAAGTCACCGAACTGCGCCTCCCAAATCACCAGGTTGTCGGGGCTCTCCACTGAGTAGCCGTACTCGTAACCCATAACAGCAAGTTCGGACAGGTTGCTGTTGACGACACTGAGCTTACCCAACGTATCCGATTTCTTGGTCAAGTGATGTTGCAGCGGGAAATACCGCTCCTCCGTTCGCTGGTCCGTGAATGAGGCGTGCCTTTGGCTGAAAGTGCCGCGCCGGCAGTCCTGTCCTGCGAGACGCACTGACTGGCCGTCTTGCATCAAGGTGCCAAAAGCCATAGCCTCGGCAGTGGCCCAGTCAACTCGAAGTTCCTCAGGACTCTTTCCATCCTTCACCACCAGCATTTTTTGGCGTGCCTTAATGTGCGTACGCTGCAGACGACTATGTGGCTGGATGCGCTCGGGGAGCTCCACGGATGCGAGACCGACATCGATGAGATTGGCGATATCAACACCAGTCGCAACGTTCACGTACAAGTCTTCAGGCTTGGGCTGCGTCATCGTCGACCACTTGCCCTTGAATGCGTCAATCTCGGTAGGCTTGTAACCCGGTTCACCGGTGACAATTTTGAGCTCGCTTTCAAGGTGATCGTTCAGACGCTCGACAGTCTTCTCGAAACTAGTACGGGAAACCAGACCAACAGCCTCCAGCTCATGAGCGAACTTGATGGGGAATCGCTCGGCTTGGTCCACGCGTTCGTACATTTTAGGCTGCGTGAAGCGCGGCTCGTCCACCTCGTTGTGTCCATGACGGCGGAACGTGATCAAGTCGATCACGATGTCCTTGTGGAACTGGTTGCGGTACGCCACAGCAAGACGGCACGCGCGGATCACATCGGCGATGCTTTCACCATTGACATGCAGCACCGGTGCTTCAATGCTCTTGGCGATATCGGAGGCGTATCTTGTAGCGCGACCATCTGGGTAAGTGGTTGTGTAGCCCACCTGGTTGTTCACCACGATGTGCACTGATCCACCGGTCTGGAAGTCGGGCAACTGAGAGAGCGCAAGCGCTTCCGGGACACACCCTTGACCAGCAAACGCCGCGTCACCATGCAACAGAAGTGCCATAGCGTTCGTGTTGGCATCGCCATCGTTCTTCGCACGCACTTTACCAGCCGCCACTGCATTGATAATCTCCAAGTGCGACGGGTTGTGCACGAGCGACACGTGCACCTTCTTGTCCGCGTACTTCTTGTCCACGGTCGTGGCAATGTGGCTCGACACGTCGTCAATACCACGGAAGTTGTCGGGAAACTCCGAGTACCCGCGCACCTTGTGGAACATCTTGTGCGCCGGGTATTCGAGCGACCCGACCAGCAGTGCCAGTCGTCCGCGGTGCGGCATGCCGATCACCACGTCCGACACGCCCGACGTCGAGCACGCCTGCAGCACCGTCTCCACAGCGGGGAGCATGGACTCGGCTCCCTCTCCCGAGTACCTTTTGAAGGACGCGAACTTCTTGGCCATGAAGCTCTCGAACACGTCGGCGCGCAGCATGGTGGAGTACGCGTTGCGTAGATCCGAGGGCGGCACCTCCTTGCTGCTCAGCGTCTCGGCAGCGTTGGCCAGCCACTGCTTCTCCTCTGCCGACGTCAGGTGCTCGAACTCGAAGCCCGTCTTGCCGCAGTACACTCGGTGTAGCTCGTCGTAGAGCTGCTGTCCATTGGCGGCGGGCAGCGACACGACTCCGGCCAAATCAGCGGCGGACAGCGGACGCCCCAGCAGCGGCTTGAAGTTGTCGGCCGCGAGGCTGGCGACGGCAGCGCGTGGCTGGAGCTGCAGCGGGTCCAGGTCGGCCTGCAGGTGGCCGGACTGGCGGAAGGCCGTGGCCATGGACTGCGCCGCCAGCGCCTCGAGCGACGCGGCAGACGAGAACAGAGCCTTGGGCAGCACGCGCTGCGCTGGGGCCGCGCAGCGGCGCGTCAGGAGACCGGGGAGGCGCAGCATCGGAGTCGTGTGCGGGGGACCTGGCAGAATGACGAATGATGCAGCGGATCATCAGGAGCTCCGGTCTGCTCACCCAGTAGGGCTGGATCGACCTGGGTTTTCAGTGAATAACCCTGGATATTGACTGTGTTTTACTTGAAAGACCCAGACTGAACATGGGTTATTGGAGATTTTGGCTTGTTTTGATTAAAGAACCCGCGGTGGGTGGGGATGGGAATCTCGAAATCCAAACCGGCGATAGGATGTCTGGCATCGCAGCATACAAAAACCAAGATAAACCGCACGTTGAAGCTTTTCGGCGAGAAAGAAGGGCCAGCATATGACAGCCTGGTTGAAGTGCTTGTCCACATGCCAAATGGACATGAGGAATGGCTGGCGATTACCATGAGGAGATAGAAGACAGTACGCGGATGATTTCATTAATATAGATATTTATGTGACAGACGTCAAGTTAAAATGGGATAGCCCGATACGACAACACGCTCTGAAGATCTAGACTCTAAGCCAATCAGATAGCTTATATTGTTCAACCCGATTCAGGAAAGACGAGTTATCGGAATCCGGCTATATCTAAATGTCGATATAGGTTTTCGAATTAGCATGCTCAGCTGAAGCATAACAGCGCGGCATTTTTAGTAGCAGTCTAAGGGGCTTGGGGAAAGACGAGTATCCCGGCTGTCGCGGCAGGAAGCGTACTGCATTACAGTGTGTCAAGTTGATGCGGCTCCTGATCGTCGTCATTTTGGTCTTCGGCAAGTAATGCGGCCACTTGTTCTTGTTCGTTGGGATCTTGGATAGCGTCGAGCAGAACCCGAGCTAGATTGTGCTTGTCTTCGTCGAGCATTACCTCAACAATTGATACATACCCAATGGGTGGTCGAATGGCTCCCGCCAGAGCCAGCAGCGTCTCCCATTGACCCGTTCGAGCCAGCACTCGCAAAAGTGTCCACCAAAACTGTCGAGGAGGAATGCAGTAAGTCTCGGCGCAATCGACAGCAAGTACTAGTGCCTGTCGATGGACTGGGTGCAGGGTCACCAACTTCTGGACGGTCTCCACCAAGGAACCTCCCACGAGGATCCCTGCGGGGAGAGACAACGTGCGCTCCATCGACCGCTGCGTTTCGAGCAACTCCAGCATCTCACCCGTCATCACCTGGTTGAATGAATCTGCTGATCGAGATGCGGACACCTTGTGCAGCTCTGTTGCACTCAGTGACAGCGTCGAAGTGATTGACGGCGAAGATGTATCCATCGAAGCCTGTAGCAGCTTGGAAGTCTCCTTCAGCCGACTGCGCTTTGTCTCGAGTACGCTGTCTCCGTATGCGGTCTTGCCCACCACCATTGCTGCCTGGCTGTAATCCCCTGCCAGCACACCCATCTTGAAGCTATTGAACACATCGGAGCGAGCTATGAGCTGCTGGCTGGCGAACATCCGAGCGGCTCGCGGGTACTTCCCCACCACACACAGGAACTCGTCACCGCGGAGACGTTTGCCGAGTTGTACCATGATTTTGAAGATGCTGTCGGGCGTGCTCAACGGGTTGGAGCACAATCCCTTGAGTATGTTCTCCTCTAACGAGGCTGGCACTCCTTCGTGCTCCTTCTGGGGCGTTTGGCTCCCGGTTTCGAACACCAACTCCTCCTGTATTGTCACCGTGACAGGGAACTCGCCTTGTTGGTCATACAAGACCGAGGCCTCGCTGACCCAGCTCTCCAGCGTCAGCAGAGCCTGCTCGCGCGCTGAAGTCAGTCCGGACGCCTCCTGCTGCAGCACAACCTTCGCTGCGCTCCGTCTGAACAGCGTGTAGAACACGGCGCAGTCGTCCTCCGTGGGCAAGCACGCCGCCTTGTCGAAGGCGTCGCTGCCCCCCGCATAGTAGCTCCACACAGTCCCCATGGTCAATCCAATTCGGAGACGGTGACGACGCTTGGCTCGAAGTCGCGGGAGGCTCCTCACGCTCTGATCCAAATGGATGCCACCCGATCGTCCGCTTGACACGCACAACGCAACGTGCAATGCTGTGACTTGTAGTTGCAGTCCTTGACTTCACTGGTGCAATCCGCGGCGGCGGCACTCTATCGATGCTGGGGTCATCATTGAAATTGATCTTCTCGAGACCCACAGGATAGGAATCCGCTGGCCGACCGACTGCACCAACAGCGCTCGAGTTCCATTGTCATTCTCCAATTTGCTCCCAGCAGCTCAAGCGACCCAACCACTTAACCAACTCACTCACTACACTACGTCGATGTGGTCAAGCGCAAATCACAACGGGGCCGAGCAGTCCGTACTACTGGCATTCGGCGCATTAACCGCCCTCTACGCGTCGTGGAAGATCCTCAGCATGCCTGTCCCGCTACCGGATCCCGGCATGGAGGACCTCTTCCGTCCAGCTTCGACGCTGCCGATTCTGGGCAACACGCTGGACGTGCTGCTCTTCAACCGCTACCGGATGAGCGACTGGATCAATGACCAAACCGACGCCAGCGAGGGCAAACCGTGGATCCTCCAACTGCTGTTCCAACCGCCCTGGGTCGTGCTGTCCATGCCCAGTGACCTGGACGACGTCTTCCGCGACCAATTCGACGTATTCGAGAAGGGCGGCACCCTCGGAGATATCTCGTTCGACGTGTTGGGCCACGGGCTACTCAACGTCAACGGCGACAAGTGGAAGCAACAGCGTCGAGCCGCCAGCCACCTCTTCTCCACTCAAAGCATTCGAGATGTCATGGAGCCCGTGATCAGGGAGAAAACGCTGCAACTTCGCGACGTTCTTGCACAATGCGCAGACCGTGAACAAACCGTCAGCATGAAGTCGCTGCTGGGCAAGTTCACGAGCGACGTGTTCACTCGCATCGGATTCGGTGTGGAGCTCAATCAACTCGGGGGCGACGTTCTCGTTGACGATATGCACCCTCTGGACATTGCACTGCACGCAGTACAGAACCGATTCCAGACCCCCTATGTGGATGTGGAAGCTCGCGCGGTTCCTCAATGTCGGAGCTGAAAAGCGTCTACGAGAGAACATGAAGATCGTCAACGACATGGTGCGCGACATCATGCTTCAATCCATCAATGGAGAAACCCCAGGACATGGTAATAAAACCTGCTGACGTTGCTGATGAAGGACAATGTGAACGCCGACCCGCGTGAACTTCAAGATACCGCTGTGAATTTTTTCATTGCCGGGAAGGACACGACCTCCTTCAGCTTGTCGTGGCTTATCGTGATGATGAACCGCTACCCTCGCGTTCTTCAAAAGATTCGCGAAGAGATCCGTTCGGTGCTGCCGGGACTGTTGACAGGAGAAATTGACGCGCCAACCCTTGAGGATACGCACAAACTGGTGTATCTGGACGCTGCGGTGAAGGAGAGCGTGCGTTTGTGGTCCGTTTCCACGTACCGCTGTACGACGAGGGACACAACGCTCACGGATGGCGCATTCATCAAAAAGGGTACGGTGGTAGTCGTGTCTAAGTATGCTGCAGCTAGACGCACGAATGTGTGGGGGGATGATGCTGCGGAGTACAGACCTGAGCGTTGGTTCAACGAGAAGACCGGCGAGCCCAAGAGCATCACGCCTCCGCAATTCATTACCTTCAGTACGGGACCCCGGAAATGCATTGGCATGCGTCTTGCCATGCTTGAGATGAAGACCGTCATGGCTGTGCTTTTCAGTCGCTTCGACATCGAGACGGTGGAAGACCCCTTCAAGATCACGTACGACTTCTCCTTCGTGCTACCAGTGAAAGGCCCGTTAGCTGTGCGCATTCGTGATCGCACTGCACCCAGTGTCTAAACACCGATACCGCACGATCGATGAAAGTCGAGCGTGCCCTCCTTGCAACCAATTTAACATCAGCACTCGTGATCGTATTTTTAGTGAGCTCAATTCGATGCGTTTCAGTATTCTTGACTCCATTCTCCATTTGAGGTGCTCGTGGGGATTTACCATGGATGAAGATCAGAAGCAGCAGGTAATATACTCGACTGCAACTACGGTGGTATTGATGTCAAGACGTAACCTCGCTGTGTTTGTTGTTCGCTCGACAGCTGCGAGATGACTTGCAATTCGCCATCATGAAGGCCGAACAACTGACTGTGCTGGATGCGAAGGCTCCTGGTGGGTCGAAGAAGAACCCGATGGACATTAAATCCCTAGTGGATGTTTTTGCCGTGTTTGGTTTTTCTGCAGACGACATCATTGACAAGCACGACCAATGCACCATCTTCAAGAAGATCCGCGCGGAACTGGACGATCTGCTCCGTGATTTAGCTATGAACACCAAGAAGTACGACAAGGCCATCGTATTGCGCGACAGATTGCGCTTCATCAAGCGCGAATTTGTGGAGATGCAGGGGACGTACGAGACTCGTCGCCAGGAGAAGGAAGGCCAACAATTTAGCCGAGGTATCGTACTGTCCAAGCAGCGTAGTGACGTACTGTGTGCAGCACGCACGGAATCATGCGAACGCGAGATTTTACATCACCAGGAGGAACTGAAAAAGACACACGAAGTCGAGCGAGCGCAGCTCGAAACTTACCTAAACAAGTTGCAGGAACCGCACGTCAAGTTCTCCAAGTTGTTGCTGGAGCTAAAGAACACCGAAAAAAATTTGGCACGCCTGAAGCTCTTCGAGGACGCAAAAAACGTATTTGTTCGTGCGGATAGCATGGAGCGGGATCAGCGAGCACTCAATACCGCAAAATTCGAGAGATTTAAGGAGAAGAAGCGTGCTTTACTGTTGGAAAAGCAGCAACAAGAGCTTGCTGAGGCCGAGGAGAAACTAACGGAGAAGCGCTACGTGGCCATGCGAGCAAATGACAGCCACCGCAAAACGTAAGAAATTTTAGGACCCTTGCAATATTCTGCATGACTAAATTTCTCACTTTGACGTCCACAGGGAAGTGCAACGTATGAAGAATCTGAAGGTTGATATGAATCACGCGCACACCATGGACATGCACGGCAAAAGGGTGTTCTCGACAAACGCTGTGGGTGCTGTGCGTAAATCTCACGGTGTTACATCCAGCACATATCGAGGCCAGCAACTGCTGAGCACGGTTCAAGGCAAGCGTCTCGAAGTCGCTAGTCTCTGCTTACTTCACGACAGCGAAAATGGCGTAGTGCCTCCTGGATCGGTAAGAACACCATGCGGGGTCTTGTTTAGATACTGGTAGCTGGGCTAACCCATGCTGATCGATGTGCACAGATCATTTACTCCGGCTAGCGTAGCTACATGTAGTGCATTGCTCTGGTCATAACGCACTCTGATCTAGGGAGTTCCTAGAAACGATATCTGGCAGAATATGAAAATTAGTTACACAACGAGCGTCTGAAGGAACATGTTCACTTACGAACTCAAAGCCATTAGACATGTCAGCCTAGTCGCGGTGGAGTGTGAAACCCGTGCCAAGCTCAATCTGAGAGAGCTCATCCAGCACTTGGTTGCCGGCAAGGATCGGTGGGTACTTAGCCAACGCCTCAGGCGTTGCAAAGTATCCGAGAGGCTCAAGCGTCTTGTCCGATGCCGTGTGCGAGAAGAGGGTAGAGGAAACGCGCCACAAGCTCTCACCAGCATTTTTGCGCTGGGCGATCGTTTCGAGAGTCGATTCCGCCACGACCACTTCATGGAATCCCGCCTGCACGTATCCACCCGTTAAATACTCCATTTGCTTGCCGGCTTGGACCAGTAGGCAGCCGTCAGGAATCTTCACCGCCGTGCGCGTTCCATCTCGGAGCCAGATGTACAGACCGGGGAAGCGCGATTTACCGTGGATCGTCAACAAGTTCAAATCTACAGCACCAAATAAAAAAAGGTGAATACTCTCGACGCGTGTAACACGACAGAATCCCAATCGTACCGTAATGGTACGCAGCCAGCACGTCGTTCAACTGGTTGAACACATTGAAGTTACTGCCCGTGGGGGCCAAAAGGTGTGGGCCATTCTGGATGCGGTCCACGAGCGCATTCTTCTCAAGGCCTAGCCCAAGCGCAACGATTTCAACGAGATCCGTGATGGCGTCCAGCATCTTGCCACCCCACATATTCATGACGCCTTCCCACTCTGGGAACTTCTTAGGAATCACTGGCTCAGCATTCAGCTCCTCGAATTGAGTGTTCTAATGTGAAACCAGCAGAACAGTCATGTTCGCATGTTAGTTTTCTCCAGTTGGGATCTATTTAACAAGTATCCTCTCACTTACCCCCGGACGTTCACCGACACGCCAAAAGAAACGACTCTTCTTGTCCGCTTCGGGAGGACACAGAGACACTGGCGCGTGGCGCTGGTCCAGCTTTTCCGCTCGAGCGCAGTGGTTGCGAGCACGCTCCTTGCGCTCGGGCGTGACGCCCACCTGGTAGTGATACTCCGGACGGGCGTCCTCCACAAAATTCGTCGACTCGAAGTACCGCTCCATCATGTCCAGGAACGTGTCATTGTCGTTGTCGGCAGCTCGCTACACAAAGCAAATGGGCACCATCAGTCTCGGCAGCTTTTTGCCGCACCCGTCATGGAGGCAATGCTGGTTTGTACCTCGTCACGGACGCAGAGCACGCCGAATTTGTGCAGCGACTCGGCAGCCTTCTTGCACTCGGCCTTGTCGCCAGTGGCCTTGTAGTGCTTGAGGTCGATCACGGGGATTTCGAGCATCGCGGACGGGAAGTCGACTTGAGAAATGCTGATAACCGCCAGTGCGATGTCGGGCCGAAGGGTCTGGTGGTTCAGAGTATTTCGCTCGGTCTCTACCCCACGATTGCAAGCAGGGTAAGTATTCAGCGGAAGCACTCCACTTCAACCACACTTGACACCGTAGCGCCCATACAGTCCCTAGAGTTTGCAGGCATTGCATGGAAACAAGGCAAAACTATGACTGGCAACGTCGCTCGACGCTTGGTATTCACATCACAGCAACGTGCTTTCTCTAAATCCTAACTTTCTTCCTTCTCCTTTCGAATGGTCTTGCAGCTCGTCTTGTGGTTGGTCCAGTCCTCGACCTGGTGCTCCTTGCAGCAGTAGAAGGCCGCCTCGCACGCGCAGCGCAGTAGGCTGGTGGCGCCGTCCACGCCCTCTTCCTTGCGCTTGGACGAGCCGCAGTAGCGGCAGCCGACCTCCGCCGCCGTGACCTCGCCCACCATGACCTGCTTCAGGAACATGGTCTCGAACGTGTGCGCCACGTTGGTCAGTAGCGTGAGGATGACCTGCTGCCGCATCTGCAGCGTGAGCCACACGTCGGCTTCCATGAGCTTGCCCTGCTTTATCAGGTTCTTCTTCTGCTCGACGACCTTGGGCGACGCCGAGGGCAGCAGCGACTGCACGTTGTGCTCTGGGTCCGCCAGGTCGATGAAGGCCAGCGACACGTGCTTGAACGTCTCGCCCGAGAACGTGGGCATGGTGCCGTTGGCGCGCAGCGAGGCCAGGTACAGCAGGTCGTGGCGGCTGCACTGCTCCGCCTTGGTGGCGCGCGCGTTCATCAGGCGCAGCAGCACCTTGCCGTTCTCCTCCAGCAGCGCCTTGAGCGTCAGCTCGGGCGTGAGCAGCTGCGCGGCCTGCGGACGCGTCTCCTTGGGGTCGTAAGCCACGGGGATGTCGGGCGACGCGTTGCGCAGCAGAGACACCTGGCCGGCGTACGGCAGCGCCAGGAACCAGCGCATGAAGGCGGACGCGTTGGCGCGCCAGAAACGCGTGAGGTACTCGGCGGGCGACGCCTCGGGCGCCGCGGCCGCGGGCGCAGCAGCGTCAGCAGCTCCAGCCATCGGTGCAGGTTGTCAGAGTGTGCGGTGCTCCTTCCGCTCGAGCTGTACCACTGAATGGGTACAGTGTTCCAGGGCTCGGGAACTACACAACTTTAGCTTGCGGCAACTTTGCGACTTCAACTTGCACTAGCATCTCGCAGAAGTGTCGGACTCGGACTGCTGTCCGCATAGGATATATTACTGCGGCATGCAGTGAGGTATTTTCCCAGCGGCTAACTGTCGAGTGTTTGAACGGCAGGGGATCATTGGTCTTCGACAAATGAATTCTTCTTGGACGCCGCATTGCCCAAGGTCGGGGATAACTCCCAGTGGCAGCAAGAGGATTTCGGGCCATCTGCCAGGCGCGCGTTGGGCTACCGTTTCGCTTTCGGTATCTGTGAATACGCCAGTCCCATCCCGGTTTTATTCACTCATCGAATCCTTGGATGGGAGATGCAAACTTTGTGGAGCACTCAAATACGATGCGAACACTTGTACATTGACTCGTATTGTAGTATTGAGCTACAACTCATCGGAAGTTTACAGAAGAGGTGCTGCTTTCATGCCTTGGCAAGTGGCTACGGGTGGCTCACACACGATCTAGTCAGTGATGTGCGGCTCCCTGTGCGCCAGGCACAAGCACTTCACAATTATCGATAAGACTCCGAGTCCCAGTCAAGCGCTTTTAGCAAATTATACTCGCGGTGGCAATCGTCCTTGTCGCTTCCGCCTCGGTTGCCTCCAAGACAGTGACGACAGCTTTGTTGGGCCAACCCGTCACAGATGTCGATAGCCGCAATAATGGTAGCCAGAGATGTTCGCTACGGCCAGCTGGCATTGATGCAAAGGACTTGGAGGCGAGGGTTGGAGGATCCGTAGAGTATTGGCAAATGTGATCGAGCATGCAAAGTGAGATGGTAAAAGGCAAATGTGATCGAGCATGCAAAGTGAGATGGTAATTGGAGATGGAAAAGTCTGATAAATCCGTGAAGAAGGCGTTTAAGCCCAACGGATTGGAAGGAGAAGCCCTGAAGTCTCACAAGTACTACAGCTTTTTCGCCAAAATGTCTGAAGACTATATGGTGAAAAAACGGCTCAGAGATGGCATCACGACATTCGAAGCTGGTGTTACACCGCTTCATTACCGTGCTCACTTATTAGTATTAGAGTAGTACTCAGTTCAACTTCCGTATGCACGGTCGACGCTCGAAATGCAAGCTCCGCTCCGCGTGTCCACGTAAGTCTACCTACCTAGTTATCTAGTACTAAGTAGGTTTCTTCGACGGCTCAGCGACCAAAGTCTGAAAGTATGTAAAGTAATAATAGTCTTCGTGCGATTTGAGAGCATTCCCCACGAGCAGTTTCCATCGGTTGAGGGGATCCGTCAGGCCCAACGCCAACTTCACGTATTCTTCTCACCTCCCAGCTTGCGCCACAGTTGCCGTTTTGCCGTCATCTCAGCTTCTGTGGCCTCCCTGGTAACCACCACATGGAGCGGGTTGCCTGACTTCCACTTGATAGGTTAAAACATACTTGTCGAAGTCGTTCACGTATCGGTGGTGAGCCCGGAATTTATCGGTACCAATGATATCATTGAGTTGGCCTACCTTTTTAATTTGCTCGAACAACAGCCTTTTCCAGATAGGTTGATAAAGATGCCGACATTTTTACACCCACATACTACTAGTAAGTCACTTGAGAGCAGCTCAATACGTTCCATGCAGTGCCATATAGCGCGAATGATCTGGGATTCCAGCGTCATTCAGTGCATTTCGGTGGCGTGGAAGTCACCTGAAAGGTTTCTCATGGCTACATTTGCGAAAAGATTTCGAGACACAAATGTAGCCATGTCGGGGAATCGTCAATAAAATTCGAAGCGCTTCAACGTGACGACCGTCGACGAGCGAGTCCTACATGGCGCGGCCTTCGTGTCTGGATGTCGCCGAACGAGCGCACGCCGGAGACAGCCCCGCGTTGGCTAGGCGCAGCTAACGCCGCCTCTGGCCGGCGTCCTGGACCCGCCGCTGGCCCGCGCCACCGAAGCCCATCCATCTATCCCCGCCAATTTTCAGCTCGGCTGCGTCCGTCGCTGGGACACATGGCGTCGACGTGCGCCCCATCGAAAAAGGCTCGGCACGGCAGGTGGCGTGATCAACTGAAGGAAGTTAAAGCAACTGCATCCTCTCATGACCAGCAGTAAGTGCGAGGCCAGCGGTTTTAATCGCAGCCCCAGCGCCGAATGTCCGGGCGCCAGGGCTCCGATATCATCGACGACAGGCTGTCTGCGTGTGGCGAGCTCGAAGTTCGAGCGAGCGAGCGAGTACTTTGTATTACATGTGTACCTCAGCGCAGACGAGCGACGCCGCGGTGCGGAGCAGGGGCGAGAATCCAGGCGGCCTGGACGACGAGCAGCATGTCCAAACCGAGCAGGCTGTGGGGCGGGAAACCCCGTGCGCACACGCACTCTCCGCCTGCCTTCCTCGGCAGCAGCACGGACGCATCTGGCGGGCTATTATTACGCTTCACGCCCAGTAAACCCCGCTGCGCTCCGCAGCTCTCGCCAAGAGCGGAGCCATCGCTAGCGGATCCCGCGGACCAGGCCGGCCCGCATCTTCCTCGTCGTCTGGTGCCGTACCTACGCCCCGAGGTTTTACGCCCGTCGACGCGCTTCCATTCGCCGAAACCGATATAGGGCTAGGTCGCACACCGAGGTTTTCGTTCGGTTGTGTTGCACACACTCTCCAGGGCTAGGCGTGCCTATCCGCTCCTGCTGGCTAACCGCCCGAGTCAAATCGCCACTGCGGCCGCTTCCCCGCGCTGCGCACGTAAGAACGAGCCTCTGCGCGCGCGCGACTCCCGGACAACGACAGGTACCGGTAGGCTCTGAACCCTCTCGCGCCGGGCCCCAAGCGCGCCCACGCCGTCTCCTGACGCCGACCACCGCCGCTGCGAGCAGAGAGGAAGCCCCGCCCCAAGACCACAAGAGCCGCCATGGAGGTCGGCGCCCCCGTGTGGGTCTTCGACCGCGATCTGTGGCACGAGGCGGTCGTCGCCTCGCCTGCAGACGCGGCCTCGGGCCTCGTGGAGTGCGCGCTGGAGCCCGAGAGCAGCGACGAGCACCTGGTCACGCCCGAGGGCGACGACGTCGTGCCGGACGCGCAGGACTTTCAATCCGTGGCGCCCCGCAAGCGCCGCAACTCACGTCGCAATTCCACACGCAGGAGCGTGTCCGCCCCGACGGACCTGGTGCTGCCGCGCAGCCAGGGAGAGCTCTACCACGCCGTGCAGGACCTCACCAAGCTCGTGCACCTCCACGAGCCGGCCATTCTGCAGGTGCTGCGGCGCCGCTTCTTCCACGGAGAGATCTACACCAGCACGGGCCAGATCCTCGTGGCCATGAACCCCTTTAGACGGCTCTCCATGTACTCGGACGACACCAAGGACCAGTATTACAACCTGGGCGGCAACGCCGAGGCCGACAAGAGCGTGCTGGCCCCGCACGTGTACTCCGTCGCCGACCAGGCCTTCCGCACGATGCTCGTGCCACGAACGAGCGACAAGAAGACCGACCAGACCATTCTGGTGAGCGGCGAGAGCGGAGCCGGCAAGACGGAGACCACCAAGCTCATCATGAACTACCTGGCCTACGTGTCCACGAAGCGTACGCGCCGCCCCATTCGGGCGAGCAACTGCGACCAAACGACGATTCATGACCGCGTGCTCGAGTCCAACCCGATCCTGGAGGCCTTCGGCAACGCCAGGACCACGAGAAACAACAACTCCAGTCGCTTCGGTAAGTTCATTAAGCTGGGCTTCACGTCGTCGGGTGAAATGCTGGGTGCCTCTATCTCGACGTATCTGCTCGAGCGCGTGCGTCTCGTGTCGCAGGGCAAAGGAGAACGGAACTACCACGTGTTCTACGAAATGTGCGGCGGAAGCTCTCCATCGGAGCGCGAGGAACTGGCGCTGCTGGACGTGCATGACTACGCGTATTTAAATCAGTCCGAGTGCTACGAGCGCCTGGATGGCGTGGATGATGCCGAGTCGTACCGCATAACACGACGAGCCATGTCAAGCATCGGCATGAGCTCGGATGAACAGGTCAATGTGATGAAGATTGTGTCGGCCGTGCTGCACTTGGGCAACGTCAGCTTTACCACTGCCACCCGCAATGGCGGAAAGGATGACGCTTCTGTCGTGGATATGGATGAGTGTGGCAATAACATTCGAGCTATCTGTTCGCTCCTTGGCGTGGAGGAGGACGTACTGCGCAGCACAATGTGCACCAAGCAGATCAAGGCTGGAGCCGAGTTCATTACGACTAGGCTGCCAGTCGCCCAGGCGCTCTCGACGCGGGACTCGGTTGTCAAGACTCTCTACTCAAACCTATTTAACTGGCTTGTGGACCGAATCAACCGCAGTATCGAGTACAAGGAGGAAGCTGGCGGCAGTCAGTTTATTGGTGTGGTTGATATCTTCGGTTTCGAGATTTTGAGCAAAATCGTCTAGAGCAGCTGTGTATCAACTATGCCAACGAGAAACTGCAGCAGTTATTCGGCAGATTTGTTTTCCGCATGGAGCAGGACCAATACGTGGCGGAGGAGATCCCGTGGAAATTCGTTGACTACCCGAACAACGATGTCTGCGTGGCGCTCGTGGAGAAAAGACACATGGGTATTTTCTCTTTGTTAGACGAGCAGTGTCTGATTCCCCGTGGTAACGACGAAAAGCTGGCCAACAGGTACTACGAGTTGCTAGCTGGCAAACACGAAAGCTTTTCGGTGAGCAAGCTCCAGCGCGCGAAGGGTCAGTTTGTCATTCACCACTACGCCGGCGATGTGTGCTACATGACCGACGGCTTTTGTGACAAGAACAAGGATCACATGCACACTGAGGCAGTGGACTTGCTTCGCACCTCTAAGTTTTCCTTCGTTCGCGCTTGCTTCGAAAACAGTGTAAACGGTGGAGGAAACAGTCCGAGGAATGGACGGACCGAGTCTCGCAGCAGTGATTCCACTCGTCGCCGTTCTGGAGGAG
The DNA here is from genome assembly GCF_018691715.1 of Phytophthora cinnamomi. Classification (NCBI taxonomy): domain Eukaryota; phylum Oomycota; class Peronosporomycetes; order Peronosporales; family Peronosporaceae; genus Phytophthora; species Phytophthora cinnamomi. Next base: position 32,232 of record NW_027151053.1, on the reverse strand, counting down.
GCATCATGTCTTCCACCGTTGTAGCCCAGTTCAAGAGTCAGCTGAGTTCGCTGCTGGATGTGTTAAATGCGACGGAACCTCACTTCATTCGTTGCATCAAGCCGAATGACCAGGCAAGTTCATCACAATTTGATCGAAGGCGTCTCCTAGAGCAACTGCGCTGCAGTGGTGTGCTTGAAGCTGTCAAGATTTCTCGCAGTGGATACCCTGTGCGTTTTCCTCACGACGTATTTATCAAAACGTACAGCTGCATCCTGTCGCAGGTACCACATGCTCAAGGACAAGCAGAGAAAGAAGTCGCAGCACAGATGGTGGAGAAGTTGGCGAAAGTGCTCGATTTCGTTACGGATTCAAAGCATCCTCCATTCCAGGTTGGTAAAACGAAGGTCTTTTGTGTCCTTGAAGCTCATCAAGCTCTGGAAGCAGCTCGATCGAAGGCTCTGTACAAGTCAGTGATTACGTTACAACGTTACTGCCTGGGCTACTCTGTTCGCACTCGCTATCAACGGAAGCGTCGATCCAGCATTCGTATCCAAGCTATCTGGCGCTCTTGGTCATGTTGGAACCGATACCAACGCATTATTCGTCGTGAACGCGCGGCCCTTGCTATACAAAGAACTACTCGGGGCTCTTGGCGAGAAAGCGGGTCAAGCGTATTCATGCAGCTACGATCATCCAGTCGTTCGTGCGTGGGTGGCTTGTTCGTCGCGAGTATTCTGCCAACACGCTGAGCTTTGAGCACGATGTGTCTTACGTGGGGTCATTAGACGAACGCAGCACCACCGCAAGTTCTATTTCGCTTTCGGAGTCGATGTCGACGAAGGACCGAAAGAACACAACAATCTCGTTTCAGAGCTCAGTATCTACTAGCGACTACAGCTCCAGTGAATACATGGGCGATGACGGAAGTATCAGTATCCGCAGTAGCTCTCGTATCTCCAGGAAGAAGTTGATCGAGGAGTACGAGCCGCCCAAGCAGATCCAGAACGAATACGAGATCGTGTGGGAGTGTGGCTTGCTCGGTTTGTACTTTGAGAGCGATCCCGTTTCCGGTATGCCGATTGTACGACGTGTACACGAGAGTTTGAGCAATTGTGCGGATATTTTTGAGGTTTCTCGTGGAGACGTTCTTCTCGCTGTGGGCAAGGTAAAGGTGAAAAAGGGCGATATCCGCCGTATTTTGACGTTGCTGCAAGAAGTTCAGAAACCTGTCCGCCTTCACTTCCTCCGCAACCCGACAGAATCCTTCCGTCTCCGGTCAGGATCGCTAGAGCTTCTGGGCGAAGAGGATTATGAAGTGTTGTGGAAGGAAGGTGTACCGCTTGGTCTTGGATTCCGCCCCGACCCGAGCACTGGTTACCCATGCGTTCTCCAGTCGCAGGGCAACCAACTGTTGCCTGGAATGTTCAACGTCCGTGCTGGTGACCACCTGGTCTTCATCAACGAGTTTTCAACGCAGGGTGTGCGGTTCCAAAAGGTGATCGACATCCTGGAGAGCGGTCCTCGACCGGCAGTGCTGCGCTTCCGCCACACTGACCTTGTGGAAGACCCGCACCAGCACCTAGATCAAACGAGCTCGTTGAACGGCTCAGTGTTGTCGAACCCTCAGGACGACATGGGGTCGTCACGCCTGACGCGTCCATCCCGTGTGAGCATGAACCCGAAGAATGACCACTCGCTGTACTACATCACGTGGAAGGAGGAGGACGGTCCGTTGGGCATCGTTGTCAAGCAAGAGAGCACAAGCTATTACCCGCGCGTGATCAACGTGAAGAGCGAGGGTGCCGTCACGCGCGAGTCGCAGAAAAACCGTGTGGAGATTGGCGACGTCCTGCTGAGTATCAACAACAACAACATCAGCAAGATGGGCTTCGGCGCAGCGATGAAGCTGTTGCAGAAGGGTCCCAAGCCACTTCTTCTTATGTTCCAGCGTCCGCGCACGTCCTTGTCAATGACAGCGCGGACTCTGTAGTCCTCGTCTTCCCCTTCGGTGTTAAATAATCAAGTTTTGGGCCGCACGGACAGCAAGTGACGGCGGCGACAGACCGTCACGCCTGCAGACGAGGATGCAGTTTGGTCAGGAGAACCTCCGCAGGACCTTACAACCTAGAGGACTCCACCCCGTACCACCCCACTCGAGCCTGAGGGCTAGCCGTTCAGCTGCGTAGTGGGACTTTTCGAATGCGGCGCGTCCGCCTTGAAAGTATTTTGAATATGGTTTTGTTATAAAGAAGTCGAGCTTTCGTGTGCGAGTGCGTTGCCTTCCTCCTCCAATCTCTTCTCCATCTCAGACTGCAACGGTACCACTGCTTCCTCACCAAAGACACACCAATACAAGAAACTGAGTAATAGCGTCACCAAAGTTAATCTAGCAAGCTCCAGGACTTTACACAGCACGTAAAGAGGTGCAAGTGGACTTGAATTCACCGTTAGCTATGAGTAAAAAGGAGTTCTACAAGGCGGAGAAGGTAGTGAGAGCAAAACTAAAAAGACTGGCTAGGGGTCTGCTAGCTAGCTCTACTCCTTCTCCTGGCGCAGGTGGGCCAGGATGGCGTCGATGTCCTGCGAGTGGTCCGTGACGAAGTAGCGGCCCTCGCGCTCGACCACCTCGCCCTTCTCGTTGAAGAAGATGAGCGTGGGCACCGTTTTGACGCCGAACTTCTCGCACAGCTCGAGCTTGAGGTCGCGGCGCGCGTAGGGCAGCGCGATCCAGGGCATCTCCTCGTAGTACTCGGTGAACTTGGCCTCCTCCTTGTCCGAGGACACGAACACGATCTCGAAGTCCTCGTGGCCGGCCTCCTTGATGTCGTTGTACACGACGTCCAGCAGCGGCGTGAACTTGCGGCACGGCGGGCAGTAGTGGCCGCTGAAGTAGAGCCCGATGACCTTCTTGCCGGCCAGCGCCTGCGACGTGGGCACCACCTCGCCGCTCTTGAGCATCAGCTCGTTCTGGATCAGGGCCTCCATTCTGCTGCTGTGGTTAAATAAGCGACGCAATGCGGGGTGTGCGCGGGCGCGGAGAAGCTGGAATGAGGAAGGTGGCGCGCAGTCCGATGGCGGTTTGAAGCGAGCCGTTATTTTGGCGGGAATGGTGACAAGCTGAGTGCAAGGCTTCCCATTGGAGGATATTGGATCGGCCAGACGGAGAGGTATGATTGGCTATCTGGAGGTATAAATGGGCACGCGGGACCCAATTTTTAGCGGTCGAGAATAACAGCAAGCGCTCGTTTAAGCTCAATTGCGTCATTGAAACAACGCGGTGATTGGTCGAAAGATGATTGCAAATCAAATGGGTCCTGCTGACGCGATATGGCTACACATATGTAGACGAATGTTGAACAGACCGAACCTGTCGCCACTGATTTTTCGTTTGCGAGTTGCTGGCCACCACCTCACGCCCTTAGTGCAACTACTTCCTTACGCTACTCAAAACTTAACAAAAGTGTTTACTCTCGTTGCTGCTGCACTGCTGCTTTTGATCTCCTCTTCACCTCTTCCTCGCATCATCGTCTTCTCAGCTTCCGTCACCTCGCTGCTCCTCCATCTCCATCTGCAGGCTTCGCGCATGACTCATTTGCCATGCCTTCAGCGGCAGGCTGCAGTCGAGACCTGCACGCAACTTAACAGTAGTAGAAACCTCCAAGCATGTGCCCGAACGGACAGTTCGAGCCGTAGAGGAGCGGCCAAAAGAGTTCCAGTAGCCGATCGGATAGCGCCAACCGTAGCGGAAGCCGCCAGCGTAGGGGTACGTGTAACGCCAGCGGTACGTGATTCCTCCCGTCGGGATGAATCCTCCTCCTCCACCGATGTACTGCTCCAATTGTTCCTTGTTCGCCGGCACCGGTTCTCGGTCCAGCATAGTCACTCCGGGAGGAACCTCCTCCGAGTGGGCATCCTCAGCAGCCGGAGCAGCAGGTGCATCTTCAGCGTGGACGTAGCTCAGCATGGCGACCAGCACTACCAACAGAAGAAATGCGAAGCGCTTGATCATGGCTTTCAGGAACTCTCGTTGGTGGATCGACCTTGGAGGGGTGCTCACAGGAGTGCAAAAGCCGAGTGAATCTCGGTCCCGGCGCAACCTTTGCGCCAGCTAGGCTTCAGTGAACTTCAAGGCAGTTATCTCGTTGGAGAAAATTCTTGTTCCAGTTCAGCCCGTTGCCGCGCGCTGCACGAAATGCAGGGTGAGTACGCAGCACGTGCGAGGTAGCTTGTCAACCATCGCATTCTGGTCTACTTGTTTATCGTGTTGTACTGGTTGAAGCAACGACATCCCGTCGCAGACACCCAGTCGCATCTTACATGTAGTGCCATTCGTCACAACCTCTTGACTGTTGATGACAAGTCGATGAACGATCAGCGTCTTCGCTTAGAAAATCGCGAACTGCTACCACAGCGAAAACGAGGGCGCACACGGTCGTCGCTCGAGAGCCGCCGTCTCTAGCCAGAGAGGTTCGCCGAATATTCACTTGGCGAGGCAGCACTTCCATCTTCGCACTTGGCATTGCAGCAGTTTGAGCATTCACGCAGCTCTCTGTCGCAGGGGTGATCTTGGCTGGTGCTGAGTGCAGACTTCAAATCTGTAGGCCATTCGGTTGGCAGGAGTTCGATTCTCCCTCGCCTGCGCCTTTTTCCTAAAACCTCTACGATTTGTATAGCCCATGTCCATCACCTTTCCCATGACAAGCATCAGCCTTGAAGCTCAAAACTCGATCTCAACAACTAGCAAAGCTCTGCCTACTAGGCAGTGCCTAGAGGCCCCGGAACTTCCAAAGGCTCACGGAGGCACGAGGTTGCTCAACCACACCAGTGCAGGCCCGCGTTTCTTCAATGATCAGCCGTCAAGTAATCACTTGCGGCATCCAAGCCCCGCGCTTCCTTGGCGGCATCTCATTGGTTGCCCCGTACGTCAGTCACATAGGCCGCAACACGCCGTCCATCCACCGACTCGCGCAGTTCCCTTTCGGCTCGCGAGCGACTAGCAAGACTCCCCCCGCCTCCCGCCCCGCCGCCACCATGCCGCGCCAGCTCACGCCCGAGCAGCTGCTGACGCCCGTGCCGTCCGACATCGCCATCAGCGACGCCATCGCGCCGTTGCCGATCACGCAGATCGCCCAGGCCGCCGGAATCGTACGTCGCCAAGATACTTTCGACATTTTTGGGCCTGGCGGAGGCTGCAGAGTTCCGTACTGACTGAGGGGTTGTGCGTTGTGTTGTTACTGCTGTTGCGGCTGCAGCTTCCCGAAGAGGTGGTGCCCTACGGCGCCACCAAGGCCAAGATCTCGCTGGACGTGCGCGACCGCCTCAAGGACCAGCCCAACGGCAACTACGTCGTGGTCACGGGCATCACCCCCACGCCGCTGGGCGAGGGCAAGAGCACCACCACTATCGGGTGCGTTGGCAGGGCTTTGGATCTCTTGATGGATGAACTTTGGCAGCTAACGGGTGGCTTTCTGTCGCGGAATCTTGAGCAGACTGTGTCAGGCGCTAGGCGCTCACCTCGACAAGAAGGCGTTCGCCTGCATTCGTCAGCCCTCGCAGGGTCCGACGTTCGGCGTCAAGGGAGGTGCTGCGGGAGGAGGCTACGCGCAGGTCATCCCCATGGACGAGTTCAACCTGTACGTCTGGATGGTGATTGGAGTTGATTTGGTTGCTTGAAGGTAGAGTGTGCTAACGTGTGGGGTTTGTCGTAAGAACAGCCACCTGACGGGAGACATCCACGCTATCACTGCTGCCAACAACCTGGTGAGTGGCTTTGCGTGGTTGCTATTGCTGTGGACATGATTATTGACGGATTGCTTTGTGCTTGTAGCTGGCTGCTGCCATTGACACTCGCATGTTCCACGAGAACGCACAGAGCGACAAGGCCCTGTTCCGTCGTTTGTGTCCGCCTGCTAAGGACGGCTCTCGCAAGTTCTCGCCAGTCATGCTCAAACGTCTGCAGAAGTTCGGGATTACCAAGGTGACGCCGGACGACCTGACGGATGAGGAGATTCACAAGTTCGCGCGCCTGGACATCGACCCGGACACCATCACGTGGCAGCGTGTGCTCGATACCTGCGACCGATTCCTGCGCCAGGTGATCGTGGGTGCTGGTCCTGCTGAAAAGGGCCAGACGCGCAAGACGGGCTTTGACATCACGGTGGCTAGCGAGATCATGGCCATCTTGGCGCTTACTACGAGCTTGCAAGACATGCGTGAGCGCCTCGGACGCATTGTCATCGGCATGAGCTGTGGTGGCGAGCCTGTGACGGCTGACGACCTCGGTGTCGGTGGTGCGCTGGCTGTGCTCATGAAGGATGCCATCCTGCCTACACTCATGCAAACGGTGGAGGGAACTCCTGTCTTCGTGCATGCTGGCCCGTTCGCCAACATCGCCCACGGCAACTCCTCCATCATCGCTGACCAGATTGCGCTCAAGCTTGCTGGAGAGGATGGTTTTGTTGTCACCGAGTGCGGTTTTGGTGCCGACATTGGCATGGAGAAGTTCTTTAACATCAAGTGCCGCACTAGTGGTCTGACTCCTCAGTGCGTGGTGCTTGTCTCTACGATCCGTGCGCTCAAGATGCACGGCGGAGGCCCGAATGTGGTTGCTGGCAAGCCGGTAAGTTTTACTTCGTTGGTGATGTTTGTTGCGACAGTTTGCTCACATTCCATCGTGGTCTATGATTTTGCTTGTTAGCTTGACCCTGTATACGTCGATGAGAACCTCGAGATGCTGGAGCTTGGCTGCGCTAACATGCAGCACCACATCCGCAACGCGCTGAAGTTTGGCGTGGCAGTCGTTGTGGCTGTGAACGTGTTCGCTACGGACTCTCCTCGTGAGATCGAGCTGGTGAAGCAGAAGGCGCTGGAGGCTGGTGCTACCGCTGCTGTGGAGAGCAACCACTGGTCTCAGGGCGGCAAGGGTGCGAAGGACTTGGGCCGCGCTGTCGTTACGTCCTGTGAGAAGATGCGCGCTCAGGGAAGCCCGTTCAAGTTCCTCTACCCGCTCGAGTTCAGCATTGCTGAGAAGTTCGAAGTCATCTGCAGTGCGTTCTTCCTTCCTCCCTTCCGTTATGCAACGTGCCGAACTTACTCCTAACAATCTTTTTTTCTTTTCAATGGCAACAGAGGAGATTTACGGTGCTGACAGCGTCGAATTCAGCGAGGAGGCCAAGAAGAAGCTTGCAGTCTACTCGGAGCGGGGATACGGGAAATTGCCTGTGTGCTGCGCCAAGACGCACCTGAGTTTGAGCACGGACCCGACCGCGAAGGGCGTGCCCACAGGCTTCTCGGTCACCGTGCGTGACATCCGCGCTTCCGTGGGTGCTGGCTTCGTCTACCTGCTCTGCGGAGACATGATGACGGTCCCCGGCCTCCCCACGCGCCCGGGCTTCTACGACGTCGACCTCGACACGGAGACGGGCAAGGTGATCGGTCTGTTCTAAGAGCACACACAGCCATGGCGTCCGACAACGAGCAAAGGGCGGCGTGTCGTCGTCGCAAGCCCCCTCCCCTCACTACCCACCGCACGCCTGCTACAGCTAGCTAGATCCAGACAATCTGCCAACTAACTAACTCTCAACTAGGAGTTAGTCATAAAAACCTGTTCAGCCCTCCTTCCTCCTCGTGTCAAAGCATGCAGTGTATATATTGTCTGGTTCAGGAGTCAGCGAGCGCACCTAACTCGTCTCTGCGGTTGCTGTGGCTGCGGGCGTCTCGGCAGTTGGCACCGCCTCCTCGGGCTTCCCTTCCGAGCGGTTGTTGAGGAACGTCTGCCAATGGTAGAACTGCTGGCCGTGCACCAACGTCATGAAGTCCTCGCGCGCGATCATCTGGCGGAAGCGCTCGTCGTCCAGCATGTCCAGGAAGGCGAGGCAGTGCGGGTACACGATGTACTTGGCGTACTGCGGCTGCTTCCAGTACTTGAGGTACTGCAGGTAGTTCATGAAGGCCGGGTTCTCGAAGTACCTGTTGATGGCGAGGACTGCGGCGGCGACACCAGAGCGTTAGACAACGAGAGAGAGAGAGGGAGGGTGTGGGGCGGGGAGAGGTTGCACACGTACAGTTGAGGTAGGCGGGGCTGGCCAGACATTGGATGAACTCCAGCTCCATCTGGAAGCGGATGTCGTTCGACGGCACCTCGATGCTCGCGCTCATTTTGGCGAAAATGAAAGTTAAAACAAATGTTTGTGTTTTTAATAAGTTCCAATTATTGCATCGAAATAATTATGATTGGTATTGTGAATAACTGAATACGATTGTAAAAATGTCGACATTTAGGTTTCAAAAAGCCAGAATCCAAGACAACAGAGAGGGTACATTCGGAAACTTTACGCAACGCAACGCACTGCGCATAAACTTATTTACTGGCGGAAGAATACAAACCAGTTTCCCCCGGATCCAGGAGGATACACCCTTCTTCTTGTGTCCGCCTGTTTCAAAGGTTACGCTGGATGCGGTTTCGCAGTTTATCAAGTCTCGAGATCAGAAAATAAAATGTCCAGGGCTAGTTTCGGGTTCTTCGGCGTTAATTTCGGGGCCTCCTGCTCGAAGTTCGGACCCTCGATGCGGTTTCGCCGACTATCAAGTCTCGAAACCGCTGATTTTGGATCCGTCGCTGATTTCGGACCAGAAATCCATCCGCAATCTGTGGCTTGCCGAATGTAGCCGATCAATTTAGTGCGAGCCCACCGCGTGCGGCCGCTCTGCGAAGTGCTTGCGCTTGAGCAGGCAACGTGACTGCTGCCAGTGGTAGCGGAAGTCCTCCTCGAACAAGCTGGCGGCTCGGCGCCCCCGCAGATGCAGTAGCACCACTTCGCTGTAGCTCTCCAGAGCATTGCCGGAGAAATTTGCCGACCTCACAGCGACGTGGTAACCATCCCCCATCACGTACTTCGTATGCATGAACCGGCTCATGGCTTGCGGTAGTTCACCTCAATCTTGTTGCTCCGATGAACATCGCTGGACAGGCCGGGTACATGGTCGCCAGCGTGTAGTCCGAGTAGGCCTTCACCTTCACCTCTCTGTTCGCCGCGGCAACCACTTCCGCCGCTAACGCCTCGCCTAAGAGGCAGTAGATGGCGATGATGAGAGTACACGTGGCGCTGCGAACGGTTCCGAGCAGTATCGAGAGCAGGAGTGAAGGCTTTTTCTTCTTCCTCTTCTTCTGTTCTTTCGTCTCTTCCTCCTCCGCAGTAGTAGCATTGGCTAGAGCGTTCTCCTTTTCTTCCATATCGTCCCCGACACCGACGGGGCGGGGAGAGGGGGGGAGGGCATCCTTCCGCGGTGGATGAAAGATGATGTCGAGGACGCATGGTACGGCGGACCAGGTGCAGGTCGTGGGCCACGCCGAGCAGGCTCCACGTTATACCGCCCCTTCCATATAGCTGCAACCGTCGTAGCGTCGACGTGGAACTTGGAGGCCACCTCGGTGAACTTGATCGTCTTGCTGTCCTTGAAGTACTCGTCGTCGATATGGTGTATGATCTCGAGCCGCTTGTGGACCGGGATCGACACGTCTTGGCCGTGTCCGCGCCCCGCCACCCCCGCTTACCGTTGCTGATTCTCCCTCGCCGCCCGATCCGCGAGGTCCCTCCCAACCGGCGGCGTGAGGCTAGGCGGGTGAACGCCTTTGTTGTCCAGGTGTATAGTGCGAATGCCCTAGATTTAGAAGGATAATGCCTTTCTCAGATATGGAGTACCTTCGATGTTCTGTCACCACGACCCTGTCACAAACACACCAAAGGAGCTGGGACTGGAACGGAATCAGGACTACTGGATAGACGATCCGTATTGGCGTGTGGCCTTGTGTCAACCCCTGTCGGTACGTTTATCTTTGGCGGACCGAATTTGCCACCTGAAGTTGTTAATAATACACTATCGAGTATAGATACATGTAAGTTGCTCCAAACCGCACTAAGTGGAGTAATGATCAGACTAAACGCTAGGAGTCAGAGTCAGACCCGTAATCCAGAATAACCAACCACACAGAAATACAATGCCGAGCTAAACGTCACTCAATATACAGCCACCACTTATTCGTCAGAACCCTTGGGAGGTGGGGTGGGGGGGGTGGGGTCGGTCTATACACCACTCAACAATCGAGTCTTCACCCAGCACACTGGTCAGTACTGGATGCGCACTCAGCGTTCGCGCGCCACCCTCATTAAGGGAAATATAAGATAATACAAAATATAGTCCTATCACACAGCAGTAAATCATTTTAGTCGCAGAGGTAACCGCTAACAACCACCTGAAAAAAAGAACAGTAGGGAAATATGACATGGACGTCCGAAATGGATGTGACAATTTGGAAATGAAGCCAGAGCAGATCACCCCAGGTTGCGATACCCCAGTCCTTGCCCACTTCGTCTTGAAACAATCGAGAAGCTACTCGCCCGACACTTGCAACGTCAGAGAGGCCTGGAACGACCGTCGTCTTGAGCCCCCGGACAATGCTCCGGGTAGCTTGTACTCCACGCGGCGCTAGATATCGTCTCCGGGCCCGGCGAGCAGCTCTCGGTGGAGGGGGGGGGGAGCTTGTCTTGTTCTCCGCAAATTGACTTCTTGTTTGGTTTTACATTTGGCTAGCTATCTTCTATCACTTCGTTGACTTTTGGTAAAGCTTTCAGTATGCTTGTCTTGTGTTGACTATGCTCCGACTTGTTGACGTCGACCTTCTCGTATCACTCACACTTGATGACAGCGGTATCTGGATACATCGACCCTTCGCGGTCGAAGTGGCCTCCGGCATCTGACGTGGGGATAATAATTCAGTGTTCGGCGGGTGTACTTTGATCTCATTCAGAATGGGGACAAGCTCCACAATGTAATCTTGGGTAGCTTGTATTGGATGGGTCATCACTTGGCTCCATCCAGTGTGGTCATCCGGGGATTAATTCAATTCATGTGCGGCACGTGGTAATTCAGTATGCCACAATCCGGGATGCCGAGGTGAGGCGGGTGAACACCTTGATCGTCCAGGGTGTATAGTCGCAATGCGCAGGGAAACAGGAAGACGAGGGAACCGAGTAACTACTAAGTGGAAACTAGATTCCAAACGGTCACTTCGGAAAGCCCAACACTGGGGGTCAGTCTCTGATTGGAATACAAGTATCCCAATTAGAGTTGGCGTGTGACCTTGTGTAATCCCTATAGGTTCGTTTGTCTTCGAACAGTTGGATTTCACCAGGTAAGTTGCCTAAAGGTTGCCGTGGCATGAAACAAAGATGAATGAAAGTTTATGCTACGTGTTAGGGGTGTAAGACGACTCCACAAGCATTGCATTGATCAAGCCGTGTACGACAATCACCCATCTTTACGACGTGTCGATGATCCGGCGCTGTTTGCATTTATGGACGTTTCGCAGTCGCCGGGCTCCCAGCCAAAGCGAATCATGCGATTTTTGCGCGAAAAGACAGGTGGGGATTGCTGTAGCCCGGGTAATGAGTTACTTGACTTTAAAACTGCTTTTGCCTGTTTCTGGGCCAAAACGTGACACTTCGTGACGTCCATAATATGGCTGCGAAGATGCGAGAGCAGCGGCGTGGAAGTGACACCGTCGAGCAGCGGCTGGAAACGCTATTGAGAGGGTTTTGCGACAGAGGAACCGAGCTTCCGTCCATGTAGATGACGACTTGTTGGCGTACACAATAACGCAACAGACGCGCCAGAGTCGGCGGTGGTTCAAAGCTTTTCCGGAGGTGAATGCGACGCATAGCACGAATGAGTTGAGGTACAAGCTCTTTTCGTTCATGATACACGATGTGTACGGTCATGTAAGTAAATGTGCCTTCAGATACCAACAGGTATCTGCAGGTATCCTGTGTCCTGGACAATGTGCACTAGGTACCTGTGTACTCGCCGATGTATCTCTTGGTACCAATGTACTGATACGTGTACCATTATTACTGTTCGTAAATTCAGGGACGGTACGTGCAGCACAGCCTTATGGAAAACAAGAGTGCAGAGTGCCTAACAGATGCGATCAATTCATTCAAGTTCTCGAATCCTTCGTGGGAGAAAATTCGCGTGGTCGTAATTGACAAGGATGTTGGCGAGTCAAGCCGACTCGAAACTCATTTTCCCAACGTCAACGTTAATCTTTGTCACCTCCATCTGAAGAAGTATATACGCACAGATATGACCAAGATGCGAATAGGGCGAGCCAAGCAGCTTTGGCATGGAGCAAGTTGAAGATGCTATGAAGATGTTACGAACGACGTCAACTATTGACGACTACATGAAGTATCTTAAGTATCTGTAATTTTGCTGGATAATATTCGGCTATGCTCAACTGACGGGATTCCAGAACCCAAGCACCCATTTCTTCAGTATTTCATGGAGAATTGTGCAGTAGGCATACTTTGTCTCACTACTACAGCTTACACGTGTAAGAGAATGCGTTAGTTTATTAGTAACTTGAATGAATTATACTTGAGTCCACAAGTGTAATTTAAATCAAATAAAGACACTATAGCAGCTAGATTATGGTAAAATGAAAACTGTATTGTTTCTAAATTGGACTTCCTCCTAAATATAATATCGTATCTAAAGGGATTGCCAGCGACTGGCTGGCTCAGCTCCGTCATTATAGCCCCCCTCCACGAAATACCGCTAAAAAAACGTCGAGCTAAAGCAGGGAAGAAAAACAATTTCTACGTTGACGCGAAGACACACGAAGCACAACGTGTACGTCATCCCGACGTAGAACGAAGATAATTTTGAACTGGCTGCGCTTAACCCCTTCAAACCGGCAGATTTCTACTTCTCTTAAAATGCATATGCATGATTATTTGACTTGTGGTTTGTATACTTTTTTGTTTGCAGAGCAGGCCGACAAAACATATGACGATATAACCGGTGCAAACTGCATGTTATGCTGCATATTTTGCCGCTTGTTTATACCTCAAAAATGCATTATTCGCGATATCGTCGCGTTATAGATGCACACTTTAGGTCGTGTGGCGTTGCACTGACAGACGCAACAAGAAGGGGCGCCATTTGTAGACATTCTGAAGCGTCGAAATTTATGAAAAAACATACCATACAAACTCGCATATTCTCTTTTGAGCCGAAGGGTACCCTCGCCTTTTGCACGCAATCACTGTATGCGTGGCGCTGTCTATACAAATTTCAAGACCTAAAACGTACCCCTGGTTATGGTGATACTACGGGAGCAAAGCAACGCTCGAATCTTGCGTTTCATAGCAATACGGCAAAGCTCCACACGCGACGGGAAACGCAACAAGTAATCAATTCACGGAATATAGATATGCAGCTTACGCTATCCTACATTTGCAGTGACTAATACAGACAATTAGTCCGTGGCAGATCGTTGTTTCTTGCGCGCCTCGTCATCTTTCGTCGGGGTTGCTGGACACATACGAATGCACCAGTCTTGGTTTGCGGGTCGTAGCTTGCCATCTCTCCAGTCCTTGTGCCACACGTCGAAGCAAGTCTTCAGCACTCCACGAGTGTTGTGTCGGGGCCGCATACACACGTAGATTGCCGTCTTTTCGTTACAGTCAGCGCAATACTACGCCATAGTGTGGGCCTTAGCCCCCCCCCGGCATCAAAGAGCACACCTTGCAGGAACGCTGACGTCGCTTTGACTGCAAATCCTTTTCTCCACTCGTCCACAAGCTGCGCAACGTGTGTCGACCCATCACCTCCTGTCATTCCAGTAGCACTTGCAGGCATGCCCTCCTGGCCAAACGTATTTCCCTCGTACATGTCGGTTTCTTGTAGCTGCAGGTGCAACCTCTTTAGGAACTTCGCGTGGGTCAGTGGCCTCGTCGACTTGAATTGGGGGGTAGGCTTTGTGTACAATGTAGGTATTGACGATGTCGATATCAATGATTCCCAGTACGATTCTCTTGTAATACATGCGGAAGATCACCGCGCGCTGGATTGAATACCGCTGCAGGCGGAGCTGATCATGCACGTCGATACCCCATGTACTTATGGTTTACTTATGGTAATATTTGGTTACACGAGGGGCGACAACTTCTTGCTGCTCGCCGGTTTTATCGCGGCGAACAACTCGGTCCAACTCCACACTTCCTCACGACGACAGAAAGCGCACGGTCTTCGAGTTCATCCAGCAAATCGCACGCTGTCCTGGTACTTTAGTAGACTCAACTGTCTTGCACGCACCACGTGTGTCTCCGAATACAGCTCGTAAACTTCTAGTCAGAGCTGCAGGTCCTATCTTATTGTCTTGTGTGGCTTTGTCGCTTGCGTGCTTCTTCTTGCCACAGTATACAGTATGCCTCAAACCTGCATAATGGATTCAAATCACACACAAAGTTCCGTCAATAAAATGGATAATGAACGATAAGAAAACACAAGAGCAAACAAAAAAAAACTGATGCAATTCAAAGTGTGCGCACTGCACAGCATAAACACTTTGGTACCCCAATTGTGAGGCTTTGCCTTCATGTACACGCGCATTTTGTTGAAGCTGCTGCGGCTCGGCAGCATGGCTTCGTCGAAGGAGAGCTCGGCTGGACGTATGTATCCCTCGCGAAATGTACGCTGCAGCACTTCTACCACCTTTCTGATCTTCCAGGCCCGGTCTGTCAGTGCACGTGGGTCGTCATTATCGTTGAAATGGAGGATCCGGCAGTTGTCAAAGAATCTATCATGCGCCACCACTGCATTGAAAGCACCACGTGGGATTCCAGTGGCCGACAAGTTTCACTCTGTTTGGACAGGTTGTGCGTGCAATCAGTAGCGCCAGGAAGCGGCAAAGCTGATGCGGCTGGATCGGACCTACAGACGGAAGCTCTGGATGCACATCGCGACGGATTTTCTCCTTCACATCAGCGTTAGCACGACACCGACGCTTGGCCTCTGTACGCTTCATCAACACGCTCTGACGGCATGTCCCGCTGGTACTTGTTCGAGCATATGGTGATGTGTTGCCACAGCGCAACCTGCATGAAATAAAAGAAAAATAGCCATCAGCGAGTCTTCGCGATGCGGCACCTCGGGTGTCGGCCCTGCGTAGCCCTGGCGAGTCCTGGATAGCTTCCAGTGTTCTCCACAGGCACGTACGGGGTTTGCAGCTCGCTGTACACGTTAGGTGCATGGATGTCACCCCAACCCGTAGCCGGAAATTCCGTCAGCGGCTTTTCCATTAGGTTTCCCGTCAATACAGCATCCGCGTCACCAAACTCATCCAAGAACTCCTTCGCAAGCTGAATACCCATCGCGTCTTGCTCCGCGTTTGCTTCAGATTCGCCCATAGTGCTCACACCCGATTACCATTCGTCACGATCACATTCAGCGTCCGTCACCACGTCATCTTTCGCTGCCTTATCACCAGTCTTCAGCGCGTCGTAGTCGACATCTCTTCCACCACCAGCATCCACATTTAAAATGTCGGTTGTGTCAGCAAGTGAGTCTACATAATATAAACAATATAGTTAGTTAGATTGCATATCATAAATTGCATATGAAGTTGCATATGCAGGATTACCTGGTACATCGTTTGCCTCAGCCGATTCGACAGCAGAAGCGTTCTCGTCCGCAGAATTTGCAGTATCTTCTCCACCATGGGGCCCTGGCAGCACGACGGGCTCATGCACATTATCACCACCATACATAGATGGATGCAGCACAGGAGCTGGAGCTTTGTCTTCTTCCGAGTTGCTGGCATCTGCAAATTGTGCATATCAGAGGCGTCAGCCTGCATATCAGTACATCGCCCCCTCTTAAAGTTGCGCTTACGCAACATAAGCACACTTACACATTTTCCGAAAAGACACCAGAAGAACACCGGCGAAACCTGACGCGGCGGAGAAACGGCTCTCCCTCTACCGAACGACACACGGCGATGGAATACGTAGCAAGCTGGCACACACCAAGCCACCCCATCGGCGCAAACACCGATGCAAAGCACGGAGCCTGAAGAAGCGTCGAGGCCGCGCAGGATCCGCGCGACGCCAATGGAGGACGAGCCGGCGCCGTGGAACTTGTTCGACTTGTCGGGCGTTGAATGCCCCGACACGCTGGACACCATGAAGGATCCCTTTCGTTGCTTCTGCGCGACGCGACGCAAGGGCATCGAGGGATTCTCGCACGAGGCTCTTCAGTTTTCGTGGTGTGCGTTCATCCGGCGCTGGGACAAGATGACCCGCGAAGACCAGAGCTTCGCGACTTGGCTCGCGTATCCCGAGGAGATGCTCCAGGATCATTCAATCGTGAGCTTCAGCAGCGCGTCTGCGAAGACGCGTGGGATCAGGATCGGATGTGTTTCGCCAGTGTGTCGGGAGGGTGTGCGTCATATGGGACGTTTCGACCAACAGTAGACCAGTGGGAGGTGTGGCGATGCGGGCTCCAAAATCAGGGAATAGCCTCGCGGCTAGACCTCGATCTCAGACCACTCAACTCAGAATCTGAGATTAGATCTCAGATCCCAAGCTGGGTGAGGCGTGTGTTCCTCACTCTTGCAATCCCTTGACTTGGTTCTTCCTAAGGCTACGCTGTGGGCCCAGACTTGCGTCGGCCACACCAGCTGCCTCCGAACTCGACAGTTCCCAGATGCCCCCAGACGAAGCTTGCTCCTTGCTTGGAAGGCCCTTGTACGCACGTGCTGAGTCCGCTGTGCCCCGTTTTTTCTTGAATATAAACACGTTCACTCCACACACACTTAGTCCACTTCTCTTCTCAGGCCCTTGGACTCTGGGCCTTAACAGCCTCCTCCTTGCTCAGCGACTCCGGCTTCGAGTCGCTTCCAGTCACGACACTTCCTCCGGCGGCTCAGACTGAGAGCCGCGCAACGGTCTTCACTCGCCCCTCAGACCAGAGTGGCCCCGAGAGTTGGCTCGGTCTGAGCCTGCCTTGATCCAGGGTTCTCGCTCTGCACCCTGGGACTTCCGCGCACCACGCCTTGATGTAGGCGACACAGCGAAGCTGGGAACCACTATCCCAGACTATTCACGCCACACGGATACCACCAGCAACCCCAGAAACTACTATCCCAGGTGTTGCTCTGCCGAAACCTCAGAGCGGAGCACCTTCCGCCCGAAAATATGAAGCACCGCCAGGAAACCAGCCAACCAGCACGAAAAACCAGCAAAACCAATGTCCCGCGTGTGGAAATACAACAACGAAGGCAAACCGGGCCGAAACACGAAAAGGCTTGGTTGTTGAACTTGAATTTATTTGGAGTTAGCTGAGCTTGACCGTAGAACACTCGTAGCGACTCCACTTGACCTTGCGCGCGCCGCCGGGGGCAGGGACTTGGTCCCTGTGTAGCAACACGCCCGTCGGCGCAAGACGAACTCCGCAGCTTGCGGTCTTCGGGGCAAAACAAACTCTGATTATTATCATGCACATGTACATACAAAGGGCCTATCAAGTAAGGGTGCAAACATCTCCTGGGTACACCTTGAACAAGGGTGAGACACCCACTAAGCTACTGGCTTGGCGGCGCCCGTGAATGCGCGTCGGCCCTTCCATTGGCCTGTCTGTGTCAGTCATCACTTGATTACACTGATTACACCTGGGTGCAAATCAGTGATATCCTGATTACGCCAGGATCTTGTGGCCGGGATTGGGCGGACTTGGTCTGTCATCACCTGATTACACTGATTACTCTGGGTACAAATCAGTGTGTAATCAGGATGACGCCAAGATTCTGCGGCTCCCGTTGGCCCAAATCCATAGGCGACTGGTCAGGCCGAATCTTGTGTGCCCGACACCAGGGGCCGAAAAGCCACAACGGGGCGACCCTTCAGAGTGACCTTCCAAGCGGCAACCGCCAACTCCAAAGAGCAACTACCGCAGCTCCCAGACCGGCAATGTAGCCATCGCTGTGTACCCACTTCATAGGCGAGACCACGAAGTCGCACTTCAGGCCCTGCAGGCACGCCGTAGGCTTTTAGTCACGTCCTAGGCTTGGAGCGTCAGCTGTCTTTCACCAGTTGCCACTTATCCTCACGAACATCGTGCATCCAGACACCAACTTGCGCCCACAATCACCGTGTCTCAGTTTTGGCACAAGTTGAGGGACTGCCGGGCTGAAAACCTGAGCTGGGGGCAAAAATACGATGTTGATTCCATACCCCGGCTGTCCAACCGATTTGACATGTCTCAATTCTGGTTCGAATTCTGGGACTCTGAGGCTGGGAATCTGAGCTGGGGGCAAAAATACGATGTTGATTCCATACCTCGGCTGTCCGACCAATTTGACGAGTCTCAGTTTTGGTTCAACTTCTGGGACTCTGAGTCTGGGAATCTGAGCTGGGGGCAAAATTACGATGTTGACTCCATATCTCAGTTGTGGCACCCCAAAGCCGAGATGAAATCAGACGCCGCACGCCACGCCCTCTTCCCAGACCCCAGACTGCACATCTCAGGGTCTGGTCCACAGGCAAACCTCAGACCGGACTCCAAATCACAAAGTCTCAGACTTTTGCCATCACTCTCAGGTCTCAGAACTCCGGGCATTCCAAACTGTGACGTCACCAATCTGAGACCTGGGGTCTGAGACTTAAGCAACCATGGGACTTCAAATCACAAACCCAGAAGGCCAGGGCTCAGCTCTTCGCCCAGAGTCCGATTCAAGGCCTGGAACCTCAGATCTGTGGCCTCTAGAGCGATTCTCAGACCTCGGAATCCAGACCGAATTCAAATCTCAGACCTGGGGATCTGGGGTCGCCGCAACTCGACGTTCGCAGAGCTCAGTTTCCAGATGTAGCCAGCACAACTTGAAGTATGTACAAAAACCAGACTTGGGTCAAGAAATATCCACGTTTCAAGTGACATGTGGCCGGTACGTGGTAGGGTTTGGGCTTCTGACTGATGGGTCTTGGCCAAGAATTGGCTCGGACCTCGTCACAACCGTCCCTTATGTGCGCTGGGTCCAAAGAGATCATTCTCGAGTTGGCCCCAACGCACATAACCGGAAGATGCCCACACTCGCCCCGTCCCGGCCGCGAAATCTCTTGTCGCGGCTCCCGTGCCTCGGGCCCAGCCATTTCGCGAACAGTCCGGAGTCACAGAACTTCATATTGCAGCGCTGGCACGCGCAGCACATTTTTCGGATGGCCGACGACCACACGGACGACCAGCGGCTCCCCGCGCCATCGCAAGGTGGCGGTGGACAAGACGCGGGGTCGCGGGGCGCTCCTGCGGCTCCCACAACCTCCGGCAGCGTGTCCACGTCCACAAGCAGCACGTTCACGGCCTCTGGCAGCACTCCCACGGCTTCCGCCTCCGTGTTCACGGCGACGGTGACCTCCACAAGCGCGTTTGCGTCGTCGGCGACCTCCACGAGGGCGCACACGGGCTCCACGACATCTTCGGCAGCTTCCAGCATGTCTCCAGTGACTCCAGCATCCACCTCGACGGTCCCGCGCTCTGCACCGGCATTGCCGGCTTCGCAGCCACCGTCCGGCAGCACCACGAGCTCCTGCACGTCGATCACACCGCCATCCGCATCCACGACGCTCGTATCAGTGAGCACGGCAGCTTTGACGCCACCGCCAGCGTTGCAAACGCCTTCGGCGACGTCTCCGGCGGGTCCACGGCGGTCGTTCACGCTCTTCAGTCCCTCGCAACGCCACCCGTCGCCCGTGCCGTCCACCATTCGGGTCCCCGCGACGCTTGACGACGTGGAGAACCGCGCAAACCTCGTTGATGGGTTGGATGGGGTCGCGCGCATCGAAGATGTTACGCGCTTCTCGAGCACCGAGTTGGCGTGGTTGAGCAGGATGGCACACGTCACCGCTTCGCAGGACGTGATCCAGCCAGTCGCTTCCGTGCCGCTGAACTTCTCGGATCCAAGATCGCGTATCCGCTTCGAGCGAGAGACCGTCCCTCTGGTGCAATGTTTCGGCGTGGAGCACTTCGCGCGCCGCGTTGTCGGTACGGCCCAGTGCTTGCAGCGCGTGCTGAACTACGCTCAAGCACTCGAGCGTCCCAGTCCCGGTGGTGCGGCCCACATTCAAGTCGGGCAGCTCTCGGCCGAGATCAATCGGCTGACCGTGGAGCTGAAGCGCGAGCGCGAGCGCCACGCTCAGGAGATGCGCGACTATCAAGGCTCTCACCAGTACGACGCTGCCGCAGCCGGGCGAGAACAGGTGGTCCGTGGTGAGCTCCAGGCCGCTGAGGCTCAGCTCAATTTCCAGCTGTCCGAGAACAAGAAGCTTCGGGCTCAGCTCAGGGCACAGCCACCAGCCCCACCTCCGGCCAGCAGTCCGGATCGGCTACTTCGAGCTGAAGTTCAAGCGCTAACCAAGAGGCTGGACGACGTGCAGGCTGAGAACCAAGCGCTTTGCGGGCAGCTGAAGAAGTGCGGCAGCGACCTCGCCGCCTGCCAGAGCACCCTGCACGCCAGCGACGTCTACACCACGCAACTCAAGCACCAGCTACTGAGCGCGGTCCCGTTCTCAGCTGAGGCGCTGATGAACTTCCTGATGGTGAACTGCAGCGCTTCGGGGCACTGGGCGCGCCTGTATGAGATGCTTCAGCGTTTCCAGAGCCAGACGGACGTCCCAGCCAGCTTCAGGACGACGCTCCAAATCTCGGCGCGGGACCAGACTTCGGATGACTGTGGGCCCTACGTTCCGCTCAACACCGCCGACCCAGTTCCAAGCCCAGCGTCCGCGATCGTTCTCAGCGCTGCGGCTTCGACGTTGACGTCTCTGCTGGGTTCGGCTGTGCCTCCGGCGGCGTCAGCGACATCGGCTCAGGTTACCACTTCGGTCTCGATCCAAACTCAAGCCTCAGCTCAGCCCAGCAGCACGTTAGCTCAGCCCAAGGTCACGTCGACAGCAAAGCCGAGCAAGAAGAAGAACAAGAAGCCAAGCTCCGCCCGGACTCCTTCGCTGAGCAGCGCTCGAAAGGCTGGTGGCAAGGTAGCCAAAGCTCCAGCCCAGCCAAGCAAGTCTTCAGGTCTTCTCGCCGCTTCCAGCACAAGTCCATCCAAGCACCTCAGGATCAAGCGTATCAACGATCGGATGAGTCTGCCCGGCTACCCTTCGTCCCATTCGCCCCAGAAGGTTCGCGCCTCCAAGGAATCTCCGTCCCGGGTCTCAGATCGTCTGGCAGCGCTCAAACTCCCCCGACATCTGCCGTGGGAGCATGTCCGTGGCGACGTCAGGGAGTTGATGCGCGCCGGCGTCGACTTCTGGGACGCCGTGGACCAAGCTGGGAAGGCGCAACTCCTGCATGACCAATTTGGGAAGAAGGCCCTCGTGAGCATGCTGGTCTCGGCGATCTACTGGGAGCAATTGGATTCCACGCCTTGGCTGGCGTACGTGCCGTCAGCGTACTACGAGGCAGCGATCAAGCGGGTCCGCGACGTGCACTTGAGTCAACGGCCGCCCAACTGGGATCCCTTGCCTGAGAAGCCCAGCCTGGAGGACGAGGACGACGACTCTTCAATCGACACTGACTTCTCAGATGTCGACGACGATGCCGATGACGATGATGATGAGCTGGGCAGTGGCGGGCACTACCAAGTCAAGAGCTCCAAGTCAGGTGCCGCTTCAGGGAGGAGCTCCAGTGGGGGCAAAAGGATACGCGACCCAACTTCGTCCGCCGGTGGCTCAACTTCCAAGCGCGGCAAGACTTCGTCCCGTACGACTTCGCATGGTAGGTCCAGTCCTGTTGATCTGCAGGTTCCAGTGTCTGACCAAGCGATTGACCCAGCTCGTACATTGGCTCCGCAGCAGATCTCAGCTCGCTCGAGTGGACGCTCTAAGACAGGGCTCGCAGCGCGCCCAGATGATGGAGTTATCGAAGAACCGCAACCGGGCCAAGGTAGCTGACTGCATTATGGCATCAGAGTCCAAGACCTTCCTCGGCAGACGTTTGGCTTCCCCAGATACGCGCCGTGCAAGAGCCATATTCAGCACCTGCACCAGCGCTGGGAACCGGTCGAGTACTTGGAACTTCTCAAGACAAAGCCCTGGGATGCCATGTGGAATCAGCGAATCCAGACTCTGGTATTCTTTCGATGTCGCGACTTGGGCCCGGTTATGGTTCGCGCTCTGAAGCGCGTGGTCAACTTCATGAGCCTCTGGCGGCGAGCTTACTGGGAACGCTTGCACTGGGTCACGATGGATACACGTTTTGATTATGAAGCCATGGCTGCACTTTTGGGCATTCCTGAGCTTGTGGATCTCTACCGTGACCGCAAGGAGCGCAGTGCCGAGTTCGAGGTTCGACGTCGGGAGCTCATGGACGATCTGGGACGCGTCAAAGGCTACACGGATGATATCTGGTACAAGCCTGGACTCTGGGTCGTCCCTCACGATCCTTGTCATTGGATCCTTCGCGACCCAAGTCGCCAGATCTCGCTCCCGGATCAGCTCGAGACTTTGGACGATGCTGAGCCGGCTCGCACACAATTCGCCACTCGCAGCTCGGACGACGCGTTTCTGGACCTGGCCCCGGCCGAGCTCCAAAGAGACCTACTGGACGATGAAGAGCGAGCCCAGAATCCGATCGACCCAAGCATCATTTACGATCAAGCTGAGTTGGAGAGAGTTTTGGAGAGCCTTCGGCGCCACCGAGGAGAGGAGGATGAGTAGTTCACAGAGATGTAGCGTTTTTAACTTAATATGACGTCCTCACAAGTTTGCATTGCGTGTGTCACTTGAGTTCTTATGCATCTCAGCTTGTTTTCACTTCCTCAGCTAGGAACCGCTTCGGCTCACTCCAGGCATCTTCAGAATAGGGTAAACATGTAAAACTTCAACAAATTTCAAACACGAAGCAACACTAACACATGCACGGTTTAGGCTGAATACCTCTACTGAGCCTCAGGCTCAGGAGGTTCATCGCCAGCCTGCATAGCTTTAAGCCGTGCCTGCGCTCGCGTGCTCTTGTTGAATTCGTAAAGTAAAGCTCCACAATTCAGCTGCGACATCGGCAGCCACTCCAACTCCGAATAACCCTTCCACTTTACCAAATACTCTCGGACTCTTCTCGCCGTCCGGGTTCTCTTGACCCAGCGGACATCTCGGATGGCCTCAACCTCATAAACATCCTGAGTTTCATCGGGCTCGTCAATATCCTCGGGCAGTAAGGCTGAATCTAGATCATCTTCCTCAGAAACTTCAATCTCAGCTGTGGGTCGGTCTGGGAACAGCGCTCGTGGCTTGAGTCGACTCACGTGGACCCACGGGTAGAGCTTGTACCCAGTTCCCTCGATTTTCAGCTTGCACCGATAGTCATCTGAGACTTCCAAGATCCGGAACGGCCCATGCCAGAGATGAGCAAATTTCTTGCTCAGTCCAGGTTGCACTCGGGCCAGGTATAACCAAACAGCATCACCGACAGCAAACCCTGACTTCAGCCTCTCAGAGAGTTCAGCCCAGACCTTGGTCTGAGCTTTCGAACGTTTCTCTTTGGCTTTAGTTTGGAGGTCCTTAGCCCAAGCTTGGGCGTACTCATATTGCCTCTGCACGTTCCGTCGCCACTCATAAGCGGTCCTTTGATCCAGCCCAGTTGGGGGAGATCCCAGCATGGCTGAGACTGTGCTTTTCGGGTCCCAACCGTGAACCAAATAAAATGGAGTGTCGAGACGAGTAGCGTCGAAGGACGTGTTCAGAGCCCACATCGACTTCTCCACTTGGTCGTCCCAGTCGCTTTGGTCAGGCTCGGAGACGTAAGCTCGGATAGCTCGGACTACGGTTTGCACAGAGCGTTCTTGCTGGCCATTGGCCTGAGGGCGGTAGGCTAGGGTCGCACGCTGTCGACTTCCCAGCATTTCCCGGAACTTGGTGAAAACCTCACTCATAAACCGAGGATCTCGGTCATGACGCAGCATTTCACTCGCTCCAAACCTCTGAAAGACATATTCCATGTAAACCTCAGCCACATCCTGAGCTGTAGTAGAACTCATAGGCCGCCCAATAACATACCCTGAGAAAGCACACTGGAAAAGCAGCAGAAATACATTGCCACGGTCTGACTTAGGAAGATGTGTCACAAAGTCCATTGAGACCACCTCAAAGGGCCGGGACGCCAGAATACTTCCGGGTGAAGGCCCTGGGTTGGGCGGAGCTCCTTTAGCAGTGACACAATCCACACATTCCTTGACATAGCGTTCCACATCTGCATACATCCCAGGCCAATAGTATTCTTGGCGAAGTCTCTCGAAGGTGCGAGTAATTCCCTGATGGCCGCCTTGATAATCTTCATGGCTCAGCTGCAACAGATCGTCCCTGAGAGCGGAAGGTACTACCAATCTCAGATTCCCAGCAGCGTCCCTGGGTCGACCTGGGGTAGGACGGCTCAGATAATACAGGATATCCCGAGAGTCTAGCACGTAACGATCCACAACCTTCGCCACATCTTCAGCTTCGGCAGCGGACATGTCTTCAAGTCCACCTTTAAGATAAGCTCTGAGCTGTTTTGTCCAGGGCTCAGCTTCTTGCTGCACGAGGATTCGTCGCCACCTTTCGGCTATTGATGCGGCGGGTGTCGTCGTCTCAGGTACATGCCTGGGTTCTGCTTCAGCCTGGATTTCTGAAGTCTCCGTTGGGGGTTCCCTGTCTGCATCAGCGCCCGCTTCTTGGCGCCGGGCTTGATTACGAGTGACCACAAAAATCTTTGCGTCGGGAGTCAATGGTTCAGCCGCAGCTTCGAGAGAGGTTGGTTCTGTCTTGGGTCCGGGCGCAGTTTTTGTGACAACTAAGTGTTCCGCCGCGGAGTTAGGAGGTTCAGGTGCCTCAGATTTCACCAATTTCTCAGGGATTCGATTCATCTGTCTGAGCTGACTCAGCTCCACCGGGTCATCAACCACTACTGGGCCCTTAGCAAGGAGTGTCTTTGAGGTCAAATAATCTGCGGCAGCATTGAATTCTCGCTTGACATGTACTAGTCTCAGCGATTTAAACTTGAGGCGGGTAGACTCGAACTGAGCCAGCAATAATTGAAGCCCAGGGTTCAAACATTGAATCAAACCTTGTGCCTGCTGAATAGCAATTCGAGAATCTCCAACTACAACCAAATTTATATTCCACGCTCTAAGGCCATGCGAGTGCCCTCGATTAGACCATGATACTCGGCTTCGTTCACCGTGACACCTTCGAAATGAAAACCTCGAGCTTCTACAACGTCCCAGGACGGCAACTTCCACAGGATGCATCCAGAACTGCCTCGCCGATCTGAGAGTTTAGCTGCTCCGTCAAAACTAAGCAGCCATCCCTCGTAATCAGCTTCAAGCATCTCCAGACTGATGGGTGGAGCTCGGACTACACGTCCCTTAGCCGGGATCAGGTTCTCAGCGATTTTATCAAGCTGCTCTCGGGGGGTAATCCCAGCTCCCAGAATTGCAGCGAGTCCGTCTTCATCACGCTCTACTCTGTAAATCTCCAAGGGCCATGGAGCCAAGCGAGCAGCCCATTGCTCACAGCGACCTTCCAGGGACTGAGACCTAAACAACCACTTCAGAACTGAATACCGGGTGTAGACTTTCAGCAATTTGCATCCAACCAGCATTGTGTAGAAAACTCTGAGAACCCTGAGTAGGGCTACGACCTCTTTCTCAGCTGGGTGGTATCTGAGCTCCTGATCATGAAGAACCCTTCCGGTGTAACGCACCGGATGAATTACTCCATCGTATTCTTGTCCCAGCACGGCACAGACAGCCCAAGGATTAGCGTGAACTATGATCACAAACGGCTTTTCCCTGTCTGGGTGTCTGAGCAATGGCGTCGAAACAATTTTCTCTTTCAGGATCCCAAACGCCTCCTTAGCTCGACTGAGATCTCGGCCTTCCCGGACTTGATCGTCGGTCAACTCGTAGAGGACAGAGGCTACAACTGGGAGGTCTTCAATAAACTTATTGTAGTAATTGAGACTTCCCAGAAAAGACTGAACTCCCTTTAAAGTCGACGGGAACGGCAAATCTCGGACTCCCTTGGCGATCTTCGGCTTAGCTCGGATCCCCTCAGCCCCAATTTCGTGGGACAAGTACGAGATCGTCTTTTACCGAATTCACTCTTAGGTAGGCTCACAGAAATTCCCCAGTATCGCAGTCGGTACAACAATCGATTCAGGTCGATACACAGTTGATCCCAGGTTTCAGCACCATAGGCGATGTCATCGATGTACGAACTTCGTCCCAGAACTGGGTTCAGCTGAGGAGGGGCTGGTATGTTTCTCCGAAACACCGTCAGCTCTGCACACAACACCGGCAATTCATTCTCAACTCCATCTGAGCCCTTTGGCTTAATCCCCAGAAACCTCAACACATCTGGTCCACCTGAGCCTCTTCCGAGGCTGGGAGGCGGACAAACCCCACAGACAGTTGTCCAGCATTTGTTGGTAGATCAGCGGGGCATTTTTCAGTCCAAACGGCATGCGGGTCCACTGGTAATGGCCTAACGGGCAAATAAAAGCTGATATGAGCTTAGCCCTGATCGTCATAGGCACAGCCCAGAATCCACTAGCCATGTCCAAGCTGAGAAACCACATCGCACTCTCAAACCCGATCAATAAGTCATCGATCAAAGGCAGAGGGTAATGCATTAGCTTGATCAGCTGGTTCACCAATCTGTAGTCAATGCAAAGTCGAATATCAACTCCATTCTTCTTCATCACAATGACAATGGGTGATGCCCAATCTGAGTGTGAAGTCTCGATCAGTCCAGTTTCCAGTAACTTCTTGAGAAGATCGTACACCTTCGGCAACAGATGCGGAGGAATCGATCTCGAGCGCTGATCTATAGGCTTGGCGTCACCAACATCTAAGTCACAGACAACACCTCGCGCAGGGGCTGGGACTGCATTCCCATCTCCCAGAAAACTTGCGTGATGTCTTTCCAAGATCTCCCGGATCTGGGAGTCCATCTCAGGTGTAGTTTCACCAACTTCGCCGATGTCAGCTGAGTTCAGGTCCGCTTTGGGGTTCAAGTCCTTCAGTTCAGGGAGAGCCGCTAGTTGATCTCGGAGATCGCTCAGCAGCGCGCTTCCTTCGTGATAAAACACCGTAGCTTCTTCATCTATTTCAGCCTCCATTCTCAGACATCGAGAAAACGTCTCGTTCAACTGAGATCTGGGGTTGCTCACAAAAGTCTCCGATTGTCTCGAAAAACTCTCTTGAGTTCCTGATCAGCATTCTCAGAGGTCTCTGGCTCAGATTTTCGCGCAAATCTCGGGTTCGTTAGGATCTTCTGAGGCCAAGGATAAGAATGCTTCTCAACGGCAGGGGTTCGTTCAACTCCCGAAGTTTCTCAGCTTCCTCTTCTCGCCTCAGAAAATCCTCAGAGGGCTCAGCTTCAAAATCAACTGTGCCCATTCTCGATACTTCCGAGATCGCGGCCGCACAAAAAAGTCTCCATGTGGCAGGTAATCCTTCTCCACCAAACAAGCAACCACAGTGTGTTGATATACTGGGGTCAACCGGTCTGAGATATTGACAATCTTGACTGCTTTCGGTTTCCGCCCAGCTCCATAGATGAATTGTGTCACCCATTGCTTGCCCCTCCCAGCCCATTCCTGGACTTTCTGAGGGTCGGCACGGTCATACTTCACAGGGCGAATCACAGATTCTCCTGGTTGTAGCCAGGCGGTCTCCAACATTCTGACTCCGATTTCCAAACCAATATGATCCACCTCAGGTCCTCCAACTAAGAAAAGACTTTCCTCATCTGGGAGTTGAACCATGCCTTCGCGTGCACAGAGGCGAACCCCAGCAGCAATCATGAAGTCCATTCCCAGAAGACAGTCGACACCTTCTCCAACATTACCAACCCAGATATCCATGATGTAAACAACCCGAGTTCCGAGCGTCAACTTGATCCTAGCTTGAGCTGAAACATAGGTGGGAACGTCCCCGACCCCAGTTACTTTGAGTCTGTAACCACGTCTGAGCTTGAGCCTTAACCTGCGTGCAAGGTCTAAGCTCATAAAACTCGTAGTAGCCCCAGAATCCAACATAATCTGTAATCTGTGATCGAAAATCGCTCCATGCACCTTTGCCACCGCCCGTTTTTCACCAAGTAAAGAGTGATTGCTCCACCAGCCATATCTCTGACCTGGGACTAGGGCAAACTCGAGATGGTTCTCAAGCTCAGCCTCAGAGTCTGGGTCTTCGAGGTCAGCTCCAACGGAATAGACACATCCTTGCTCAGATGAAGACATACATTTGGGGTTATTACTGCGCCAACATGGAAGGGCAGAGCCCACATATGCATATGCGCAGCATGCTTGGGACTTCGGCTCGTCACGCACTGGTTCCCAGACCAGCGAGCCTAGTGGTTTAACGGCATCCCAGACTCCGGGCCATCCAATAGAGCTTGGACTACCTCAGGAGCGAGGCCCTCGATGGAACCCCCAGCACGGATGACATCCTGTACTGCTTTTAGAGCCGACCACATGTCGCATAAACCCCGGCGATGGTATTCGCCGCACTTGGAACATGGTTGGCGTCGACAGAACTGAGTCGGGTGACCCTCTTCGTGACAACGTCCACAGATGAGCTTGCTCCAGCATTTCTCCGTAGTATGGCGGCTGCTGCCGCATTCTCCACAAGTCTCAGCATGCTGGTACTCATCACTTCTGGGCTGGGATCTGGGCTTCCAAGCCAATTTCTCAGCAACTCGGTAAATCTCCTCATCCAGCAGGGCTGTTGTACAGCTTAGCTCAGATGGTTCTGTGATCTCCTTCCCGGACATCTGTGCCTCTTTGGGGCTCAGATTCTCAGCTCCGGTCTCAGTTTCGGTCTCAGCTTTATTATCTGAGGGAATCTCCGAGTCATCCTTGAAATGGACATGTCGTCTCAGATCTGAGTCGAAATTTCCTCCATCAGCCAAGAACGCCCGGCCCTCAGCTCGTCGTTGCTGAGGCTTAAACCTGCCAAACTGCACAGTCTGGGATGGGCTTCGCTTTTGCTGAGCATCCCGGCTTTCATCTCGCTGCAGAGCTTCAATACGTTTCAAAGTCTCCTCCAACTCGCTCAGCGTGTCAAACTTCTGACCTTGCAGAGTGGTTCTCAGCCGAGAATCACCCACAGCTTCGATGAAACGCCTAATATGCGCTTCACGGTCTGGGGTTGGCTTCAGATAAGCGATGTTGGCCTTCTTTGCAGCACGGTTGAGGCGGTAGAAGAACATTCTGGGGGTCTCTCGGTCTCGGATCCTCATCTCGTAGTACCGCTCAGCCTTGGAACCAATGCTTCGGCACCATTCCTTCTTGAAAACGTGTGAAAGCTGTTTCCAGTCTGAGCGGACATCATCTGAGAGCTGAGTACACCAGTCTTTCAGAGAACCTGAGAGTCTCATACGAAGCTGGACAATCCGAGTTCGTTCATCCCAGGGTGCCATGGTAGCATAGTACATGAAACGCTCCCACCAGTTGACTCGGTCCTCCAGGGGTGCATATTCATTGAACTTTTCCAGAGCATCATGGGGAATCATCGCTTGGACTACCACTGAGTCCAAGAGCTGGGATCAGCACTCTTGGACTGGGCCACAGCTCCAAACTGATTTTCGAGCTCATCCTGAGAAGAGTCACTTGAGCTGGAATCGTCTGACTCAGATCCGCTATCATCTGGGCCTTCTGGCGGCGACGTCCGAGATTTCTGACTTCGGCGAGACGCTGAGCCTGACTTCATCTCAGACCTGGTCTCAGATTTGGTCTCAGAAGTCTTGGTCCTGGTTGAAGCCTGGGCTTTCCCAGCTGAACTTGGCTTGCTTTGACTGGCTTTTACCAATTGTTGTACAATACTCGTCAGCTGAGCAAGCTGGGCCGTCACAGAGTCTCCAGGAGTCTGAGATGTAACCGGGATGGCTGGGATAATCTGAGCTGGGGTCTCAGGCTGAGATCGAGAAACAACAGTTTGGCGAAGTTGGTCTTGAGCCGCTTGGAAGCGGCGGATTTTCTCTTCTTGGATCGCCACTGCCTTCTTGTGGTCGATCTGAGCTTGGGCATATTTCTCATTCATCATTCTCAGCTCAGATTCGTATTCGGCTCGAATGCGGCTCGAATGCGGCTCGCTTCAGCTTCCTCAGCTTTCTTCCGCTCAGCCTGCCGAGCTCGATCCTCAGCTTCTCTGAGACTTTGTTGCACACCCAAGAGATACCGAGCTCGGGTTTCGTCTTCCTTGCGTTTCTGAGACTCCTCCTCAGCCCTCTGCTTGGCCAACCGCTCGAGTGCTTCCAACTGAAGTTGTTGCTCTGACTTCTGAGATCTGGGAGCTGAGTTTAAACTTGTTTGGGAATGTACTGCTGAGAGCGGTGATCAATCGTCTCGGCTCCTTGCTCCACAAGTAAAGTTCTCAGCTCAGCCTCGAGCTCAGCTCGTCTTGCCTGAGTCGCAGCAATTCTGGCTTCCGCCTCAGCTCGGACTCGGGCTATCTCGCGTTGATACACACTCTCCAGTTCAGTGTCAGTCACAGGAGGCTGAGAAATTTTCGGAAAACATATTGCGGGGTCTGACGAATTTCCCAGGTCGGCTTCACAGATGGGGTCACGGTTCTCTGAGGTTCCGCATCATTCATGCCGCTGAGAGCGTCCTTCTCAGATTCTGGTGTGCCAGGCAATGGCACTTGCGAGGGGTTCACGTCCCTGGCCGTCCCAGTCTCAGACCGAGCTGAGGCTGAAGTAGTCTGGGGTGTAACTGAGACCATTACAGCTGGGAAATTACTCCGCGCGGCTGAGGTCACAGATCCCATCATCACCGTTGCACTTGAAGTGGGTCCAAACGTTCCAGCTCCAACACCATAATCTGAGAAAGACATCAGAGACGATCCTGAGGAACTTAATCCAGACAGGTCCGTCCCTTGGTCATTCCCAGCCATGGAGGCATCAGAACCAGCTTTTGCACCGACCACACTTGGAACTGTGCCCGATCTTGCACTTCGCATAGCATCCGAATCACTCCCCAGACCCGTGCCAGGATAGCAGAGATGTTGAGGGGATCGAAGGATCTGAGCGTAACGAGGGCAGCGGAATCTCAGCCGGTTCATGGCTCAGCTGGGGTTTCTTGCGAATTGGTTCTTCATCCAAGCTCGAAGCTGGGCTTCTCGGCCGAAGACCAGTCAGCTGAAGACGCATTACCACTTCTGGACCAAGGAAAAGCTGGGCATCCTCACCCATAGCCACATCTCCATCTCGATCAACTGGAAACTGGATTGGGTCTCAGATCTCTGAGCGGCAGACTGGGTCTGAAGAGAATCTGAGGTTTGTCGAACATAGTATGCCAGTACCAACCACAGATTTCCAAGTTGCCAGCTCAATGCCGAGGAAATGAGCGATTCGCTCGATCTCAACTCGGACCCGAGAATCTGGGACCCCAGACACTTCATTCAAGCTGGGCCAAGCTGGGACTCGGTTCACAAATTCCAGCTTCCCAGAGCATAGTCTGCAACAGCGCCACGCAGGCAATCGGTGGAAGCAATTTCAGCGAAACTTTCACAGCTCTCAGGTCTGAGATGACTGGAGTCGACGTCGCTCAGCTCGAAACACGTTCAACCACCTAGCGGCAGGCGACCGGGTCACTGAAAACAAGTGTCGACCGGTCGACTCAGCAGCTTTGATGAATCCCCACAGGTCAAACTACCGTGGCACGGGTTGTACGCGATGTCGACCGGGTGAACAGTCTTAGCTGGGACTCCCATCCACATCTCAAACTGGGATCGTGCATAGCTCAGCATTTCTTCGTCAGTCATCTCTGGGAGTGGGGCTAGAGCCTAAGTCTCAGCTTCTCCCTCAGGCACACCTTGCAATCTGCGAGCAGTTCTCTGCTCAGACCACAGAGTACTTGACCAAGCACCGCCACCATTCGAATAGCTGGGAAATGTGACACCAAGTGCATAGCTCAGTCTTGTAGGGCCGTCCCAGCCACAGAAACACTTTTCGTCCTCAGATGTAGCTCGCGCTTACCTAAAAGGCTGAGCGCACCACCCTCGGCTTGGCTACCAGGATTACCCCCAGCAGTTGGCTCCGGGCTGTCACTCGGCGCTTGAGCAGCAGTCATCTCAGCTGAGAAACTTCCTCGATGTGTCGAACTGTGACTCGCTGGTGGTAATCCCAGACTCGGACCATCATTTCTCGAACATCTTGTCTTGGATCCGAATCTCGACCAGTCTCAGCCGAAGCTTCTTCACAGGCGAGCTGGGCGGCGGCTCGGCATCCTCAGTTTTGGGCGCAGCTTCAGGTTCAGCACTCATCTCAGCTTCTTCCCTCAGCAGATACGCTCAGATCATCACTTTCTGGGACCCTTTCCGACTTCCTGGACCTGGGCGTCCCAGCATTTTCCGTCATCACTTCAGCCGAGCAA